>NC_073636.1:42347500-42972500 GCF_029407905.1 Bubalus kerabau | reverse complement strand
TGGGGGAAGAGAGCGGAGAATTTCAGCAGAGTTCGAGGGAGAACAGCTATGTGATAGTAAACCGCAGAGCTGAGCATCCAGGCGGCTGAATGCAGAAACTGCGCTGGTCTCCACTGCTGATAAAAGGAAGCAGGCGCGGTCAGCAGACACGCACTCTGAGAGGACTTTATTTCATGAGTGTCTACTAGGTGCCAAGTTGCTTTGGTCCTGTCCGGCTCTTTGAGACCTGATGGACGGTAGTCCGCCAGGCTTCTCTGTCCATGGGATTCTCCAGGCAGGGATACTGGAGTGAGTTGCCATGCCCTCCTCCAGGGGATCTTCCCGACCCAGGGATGGAACCTGCATCTCTTGTGTCTCCAGCATTGGCAGGGGGGTTCATTACCACCAGTATCTAGCAAATAACCGCCCCCTCCATTAGTTGTCTCACTAAAAATGCAGGCACCGATTTCATACTGTGGATTTTTTTTCCCTATGAGGACCCATAAAGCTAAGGCAAAATACAACCACATCCTAGCCAATGAGAGTATTTCTCAAGACCAAGACCAGTACTGTCTTGTGGAAACGTCAGGTGACTGCGAGTGTAATGAAAGTTTCTTAGAGCCACAATAAAAAGGAAAATAAATAGGTGAAACAGATTTAAATACTATGTCTCATTTAATCTAATACCTACAAAATATTGTCATTTTATGTGTTACCGATATAAGAGTTATTAATATTTTACTCTGGAGGGGGGTCTATTGTCTTCAGTCCATTGGATATTTCATGCTCACAGCTGGTCTCAATTTAGACTGGCTCCATAACCTTATGTATTTAATTATATCAGATTGGACAGCACAGATAGTATAATATCATAATCCAATTTTCTGGTGAACTCATTGATGTAGGAGTAAAACTGATATTATTTGACTACTTTTGCTTTTATTAATTTACATTTAGTATTTTGAAACATATATGCTTTTTAACAACAAACCTGACCATAGTTTGGTCTTCTAAACTTTCTTTCAGCCTAAATCTTTCAATATAATGGATTTCAAAAGATAAAGCATAGTGGAGTGGGTTCTTAAAATTTTTGATGCACATCTGTGAATCATCTGGGCACCCTTGCCAAGAATGAGTTTCCCAGGTCCCACTTTCAGAGATTTGAAATTGGTACAGCAGGGCAGGGGGCCAACTCTGAGGAGGGTTTTGATGTCACAAACCTCAGTCTTCCCCTTGAGAAGTGTTGGCGTAATGGCTAAGATGAGGAACGTGAGATGGAAGCAGAAGGAAGGGTATGAATTTGGAAGCTGAAGGGAACAGGAAATGCAATTAGTGTTCAAGTAGCTTAGTGTTCCACACACATCTGGGGTTTGAATCCCAACTTCACTGTTGACAACCTTTGTGATCTTGGACAAGTTAATCTCTCTGTGCCTTGGCTTCCTCCTCTGTAAAAAGAGAATAATAATAGCAGCTGTCATGGAGTTTTTTAATTTATGAAGAATAATGTTGATATGCATGGGCAGTCGGCTAAGTGCAGCACTTGGAATACATCATCAGATGTGAAAACTATGATCTTGTCTTGTTAAATATTCACATCCCCGACAAGTTCATAGCTTCAATCCTCAAATTAAAATCCAGAGGGCAAAATGAAAAATGTGCTCACCTCTAAAGTCCTCTTCCTCTCCCTGTGCTAACAGATGAGGACAGCCCTTCTGAAGACAGGAGTGACCGGAAGGCATCCCCGGCCCCCAGCAAAAGGAAGAAGAGGAGGCACAGGTACTAAGATCCCACATGGCATTCCCCACCCCACCTTCCTTGAGACCCTGTGCCTGAGAAGGTCTGGTCCTGCCTTGGGGCGGCATGGGAAAGGACACAGTAGCCATCTGGGAATGTAATTCTGCCATTCCTGGGCGCTGCAGGTCAGCCTTTGTAGCATTTTACTAATGATGATGATGATTTTAAAAAGTTTTTTGCCACACCATGTGGGATCTTGGTTCCTCAACCAGGAATGGAACCCCCTGCACTGGAAGCAGAGTCTTAACCACAAGACTGCCAGAGCACTTTGAGCACAGCACTATTAGACTCTGGAACATTTTGAAGACACAATTTTGTGGGCCCTTAAGATAGGTCTTCTTAAAATGAGTTGCTGGAATTTATTGAGGAGAGAAAAAAGGACCTAAAGAGCTCTGTTTTGCTTGAACCAAACTATGGACTTCCCAGAGGCTACTCATTTGGAGACAGGGCACCCAGCTCTCATGAGGTGGGCAGAGGTGGGGAGCAGGCACGGGGTCCTCTGAGGCTGGGAAGCCTGGCCGCCTCCTGTGGTCATGTGCCCATGTGCCTCCCTGCAGGACCGTTTTCACTGCCCACCAACTGGAAGAGCTGGAGAAGGCCTTCAGTGAGGCCCACTACCCTGATGTGTATGCCCGGGAAATGCTGGCCGTGAAGACTGAACTCCCCGAAGACCGAATACAGGTGCAGGGGCCCCCTCTCCTCCCAAAGACACCCAGAGACCACGCTGTTCTCACACGCAGCGAGTCAGCCCACAGCCACCTCTAAACAGCCCCTCCGTCTACAAACTGAGGGTCACTTAGATGCCAGAGTCTTCCTTTGTGTTCATTTAGAGAGGATGACCCCTGTAGCTGCCCAGCCTTTTTACCTTTTATTAAATCATTCTTAAAAATTATACAATTTGTGCCACATCTAGAAATTATGTAAAGATATCAATGAAAAAAATGACTATCCATCCACGGCGAGCCTCAAAGAAACCAGTGTAAGTAGCTGATGAGGACTTTCTGCACACCAGCCCCATGCCATATACACACTTGGCCCTGAAATACACACTCACACGCACACAGAAGACTGGTCTTTGTCTTCACGTTAAGCCATCCTATGTCTGACTGCACATTGTCTCCAAGTCAGAAGACATGCCACTCACTCCTTTTTTTAAGTTTTAATTAAAAAATATATTTATTTACTTTAATTGGTGGATAATTACTTTATAATACTGTGGTGGTTTTTGCTATACATCGACATGAATCAGCCATGGGTGTACATGTGTTCTCCCATTCTGAAGCCCCCTCCCACCTCCCTCCCCACCCCATCCCTCTGGGTTGTCCCAGAGCACTGGCTTTGGGTGCCCTGCTTCATGCATCAAACTTACACTGGTCATTTATTTTACATATGATAATGTACATGTTTCAGTGTTATTCTCTCATATCATCCCACCCTCGCCTTCTCCCTATAGTCCAGTAGTCTGTTCTTTACAGCTGTGTCTCTTTTGCTGCCTTGCATATAGGATTGTCATTACCATCTTTCTAAATTCCATATATACATGTTAATATACCGTATTGGTGTTTTTCTTTTTTCCCCCCTATTTTCTTTTATTTATTTATTTATTTTTTACTTTACAATATTGTATTGGTTTTGCCATACATCAACATGCATCCGCCATGGGTGTACACGTGTTCCCCATCCTGAACCCCCCCTCCCACCTCTCTCCCCATACCATCCCTCTGGGTCATCCCAGTGCACCATCCCCAAGCTTCCTATATCCTGCATCGAACCTGGACTGGCGATTCATTTCTTATATGATATTATACATGTTTTAATGCCATTGTCCCAAATCATCCCCCCCTCCCTCTCCCACAGAGTCCAAAAGACTGTTCTATACATCTGTGTCTCTCTTGCTGTCTCACATACAGGGTTGTCATTACCATCTTTGTAATTTCCATATATATGTGTTAGTATACTGTATTGGTGTTTTTCTTTCTGGCTTACTTCACTCTGTATAATAGGCTCCAGTTTCATCCACCTCATTAGAACGGATTCAAATGTATTCTTTTTAATGGCTGAGTAATACTCCATTGTGTATATGTACCACAGCTTTCTTATTCATTCATCTGCTGATAGACATCTAGGTTGCTTCCATGTCCTGGTTATTATAAACAGTGCTGCGATGAACATTGGGGTACACGTGTGTCTTTCAATTCTGGTTTCCTCGGTGTGTGTGCCCAGTAGTAGGATTGCAGGGTCATAAGGCAGTTCTATTTCCCGTTTTTTAAGGAATCTCCACACTGTTCTCCATAGTGGCTGTACTAGTTTGCATTCCCACCAACAGTGTAAGAGGGTTCCCTTTTCTCCACACCTTCTCCAGCATTTATTACTTGTAGACTTTTGGACTGCAGCCATTCTGACTGGCGTGAAATGGTACCTCATTGTGGTTTTGATTTGCATTTCTCTGATAATGAGTGATGTTTTCTTTTGTCTATTAGCCACCTGTATGTCTTCTTTGGAGAAATGTCTATTTAGTTCTTTGGCTCACTTTTTGATTGGGTTGTTTGTTTTTCTAGTTTTGAGCTGCATGAGCTGCTTGTATATTTTGGAGATTAGTTCTTTGTCAGTTGTTTCATTTGCTATTATCTTCTCCCATTCTGAAGGCTGCCTTTTTACCTTGCTTATAGTATCCTTCATTGTGTAAAATCTTTTACATTTAATTAGGTCCCTATTGTTTATTTTTGTTTTTATTTCCATTACTCTGGGAGGTGGGTCATAGAATATCTTGCTGTGATTTATGTCAGAGTCACTCACTCTTTTTAAACAATATTTGACACTAATCTTTTGTTAAGATAAAACAATCCAACAACTGAGGTTAGAAGGGACCATTGCTTGGTGAACATTCCCATCAGAGTAAAAATTGGCTTCTTTGCACAGTGTGGGATACTCTGATTTTGTCTTGTCATCCTTGACTCCATGGAAACTTTGGTAGAAATTGATCCGGATCACCTAGCACTACCAGTCCTGTGAGCTGTGAGACAGGCCAGGTGCTCCCAGAGAGGGTAGCTGGCCCTTGCACCCCTCTGTGCTGGGGAAGGGGTCTCCTCCTATAAGCCTCTCTGCTTCCCCTCCCACCTCAATCTAGGTCTGGTTTCAAAACCGGAGGGCCAAGTGGCGGAAGCGAGAGAAGCGCTGGGGCGGCAGCAGCGTGATGGCCGAATACGGGCTCTACGGGGCGATGGTGCGCCACTGCATCCCGCTGCCTGACTCCGTCCTGGGCTCTGGGGAGGGCGGCCTGCTGGGCTCCTGCGCACCCTGGCTCCTGGGTAAGGAAGAGGGCCTTGTGGCCGTGCTGCACAGGCAATGTCCGGGGTCCCTATGATTGGAGGGCCACTGCCAAGCCAAACAGTGTAATTTACTCTGATTTTTAATTAATTACAAGGCCTGGACTCTGATCGGTTGCCTTTTCATTGGAACTGTGTAGGCAGTGTGTGGACAGGTCCAGTCAGGCCCTGGTTCTCTGAGTGGAATGATACACATTCATTACATGAAATATGTATTTCCAGTGTTGAGTGCTGTCAACCACACAGTTCAGAGCTCATGGCAATAGGAAGCAAGATGGTGCAGGCAGTGAACCTACAGGCCGTTAACCACATGCACCCTGGACTCCGGAGGTCTGGTTCTCTGTCCCGGTTCAGCTGATAACAACCTGCGATGTAGCTGTTCTGTCCCCTAGTTTTTGTGCTAGAACTGTCTGCTCTGTTGGAGTTCAAGCTTTGAGGCTGGAAGTTCTGAGAAGCAGGCATCCTTACTGGTCTGTTGGCTATTACCGGAGAACCATGGGCTTGGAGAAATGAGTTATAGACAGCATCCAGGCAAATTAGGTGGAGGAAAACACAAGGCAGAAAGTTAGGATTAGGGGGATGCTCGCAGGGGGCCAATTTTAGGCTGGGGAGGAGGAGGGTTTTTGTTCAGTGAAACTTTTTTGAACTCCTACCCACCTGAAACTATGCTGGGACTGAAGATATCAAGTTATCTTTGCCCTCAAGAACTGGAGAGCCTGAGAGGGAGCACTGGGCAGATCACCCGGCCCACCCCTCCTAGCTTACATGAGCAGGTGGGGTGAGCTTACTGATTCTGCAGGTCTGCAGCCTTACAGGAAAGTGGGCCTCGGGTTGCCAGACACCTGACTTTTTGAGAGAAGCTGGACATCTGGCTTTTGATGTAAATCTTTTGATTTTAAAATCTTGCCAACAAACTTTAAAATAAAAATTTAAAAACCACCATGTCATCCAAATAAGGCATTTGCCCTGGCTGTGCCCAGTGTACAAACCCTAATGTTGAGAGTTACCTACAAGACTCTCTGGTAGGCCCCAGATGGGCACCAGCAATGGAAATTCTAATGGGATTTAGAGAGCAATGACAAGGAAAAAATTTTACTTAATTGCTATATTTAAAGATTGGAGAAGGAAATGGCAACCCACTCCAGTATTCTTGCCTGGAGAACCCCATAGACAGAGGAGCCTGGTAGGGGTCACAAAGAGTCGGACACGACTGAGTGACTAAGCACATATTTAAAGATATCTGTTTTTATTTATTTTCTTCTTCTTCTTCTTTTTTTTTTTTTTGCCAGGGATGCATAAAAAATCTGCAGGGACAATAAGGAAAGCAGAAAGTGAAGAAAAGCTGGCAGGACTCTGGGGCTCTGACCGCCTCAAGGAAGGTTCTAGCCCCCGTCAGGCGGGACCCCAGAGGGGCTTGGAGGAAGGCAGTCCTGTGAGCAGTGTGGAAGACGTGGTCATTGATCTCTCCAGCTCCACACGCCAGGAGACTGATAGAGCACAGCAGGGGGTCGGGGCCCAAGGATGTCCAGACTCTGAGGGGCTGGAGGGGCTCCAACCTGGGAAGGAGGGGGCCTTATGAGACCCTAGGCCTCTACCTGCAACACGCAAAGGCTGGAAATGTGTGCATTCCTCACCAGCATTTTTCAGAAGACAAACGTTGTCCAAGACAAACGCTCTCAGCTGGATTTTCTTCTTCCTGTGTCAGGATAAAATGCAATGTCACTTGCTTTAAGAAGACAAATGGTGACTCTTGGAACATTCCACTGCATTCTAGAATGGAAATCATTCCTTGAAGGCACGTGAATCAATTAATTAGATCTAACACTTGCATTCTCTTCTGTAGGTAGAACTTGAGGAGGGAGGATTTCAAGCCCCAAACGCATTCTCACTGCCAGACATTCTGAGGTTTGGTTCAGTAGACTGTGTGGATTCATAGGCTAAGTATGCTGTCCTTACACTGAATCAAAAAATACAAAAGTATTTAATTTACAGAGAATCATATATCTTCATAAATAGTGAAGACCTTGTGCAGCCCCCATATGATTGAAATATGATATTCTTACCTTGAACTTGGCTTTAGACATTTCCATTTTCTTGTTAGACAATGCTTCTGTGTCCCTCTGAGCGTTATTTGATTGGGTCTGTGTGTCTTGGAACAGTTCCTCCAAGGAAGCCCTCTCTCCCTTCCCTTCTGATACACAGCAGGGAACCATTTCTGAACAACTGTTGAATATCTATAAACAGTGTTTTAAGATCAGATCAGGCTTCTCGGTTTTTTAAAATTTATGTTTGAGAGCACTTTAGAGACTTGATTTCGTGAATGTTTCCTTGCCTCTATTTCCTTCCTTTATTTATTATTTAAAAATAAACGTTTTATGGTTTGCTCGGTTCTCATGCACCCACTCTGTCCACATGTTCATCTACTGCCACCCTGACCATGGGCATCCCCATTTTCTGTCCCAAACTTTATGCCTGAAGGCTTCATGCTTGGCTGCAGCTCTTACCCAGTGTTGCTCTGTAAACTCCTATAAGGCAGTGGCTGTATCTAAGTCCTTTTTTTTTTAAAAAAAAGGAAAACTTTTTATATTGAAGTATACTCAATTAACAATGTTGTAATAGTTCCAGGTACACAGCAGAGCAACTCAACCATATATTATACATGTATCCATTCTCCCCCAAAGTCCCCTCCCATCCAGGCTGCCATGTAACATTGAGCAGAGTTTCCTGTGCCATAGAGTAGGACCTTGTTGGTTATCCATTTTTAAATATAGCAGTGTGTACATGTTGATTTCAATCCACCTGCAATGCAGGAGACCACCTGCAATGCAGAGACACAGGTTTGATCCCTGGGTGGGGAAGATCCCTTGGAGAAGGAACTGGCACCCCACTCCAGTATTCTTGCCTGGGAAATCTGGTGGAGAGAGGAGCCTGTTCGGCTACGGTCCATGGGGTCGCAAGAGTTGGACACAACTTAATGACTAAACCACCCTCACCACATGTCAATCTCAAATTCCTTAACTATCCCCTTCCCTCCAGTCCTTTCTGAGTTCAGAGTCCAGACAGAGCTTGCGGCTCACTGATGGGGAAGCTGAAGGGGAAAACGTGCCCCCCAGCCCCCCGAAGAGGCAGAGAGGAAGGAGGGTGGGGACCTTCTACAGGTGACTTCCCCCAGGAATGGGTGCAGCACCCCTCAGGCCGGACATGGCTCTTTAGTCTCTGCAGATGAGAAAACAGAGCCTCTTCCCTGTGGCCTCTTTTCTCATGCTGAGCTTCTCCCAGACTACTGTGGAAATTAAATGTCACCTATCCTTACCGTCGCAGCAGCAAACCACAAGCCCCACTTTCTCTCATTCATTCTGGCACCTGGAGATCTCGCTCGAAGCCTGGGCCTGATGGTGGGAGGGCTGTTGTGAGGAGAATCTGGAAGTTGATTTCTCTGCCTCCCACTGGACTCACAGAGCAGGCCCCAAGTGACACGGCCACACTTAATCCATTCCGTCTCCTGCCTCCAGCCAGGTCTCAGATTCTTGCCTCCATCTCCTCCTAGTTTATCCAGAATTGAGTTTGAGGGAGAGAGCTAGTAACCTGTGCAATTTATATATATCCCATTCATAAAATAAAATATTATGCAGCTACTAAAAATAACGAGGCATATTTCTGTGGAAACATGTTCATGAAATGTTACTGAGTGGAAAAACTCCTAAATGAATCCCCCAAAGGATACAAGTAGAAAAAAATAGGTAAAGCAGAATAAAAATGCAATAAAGAAACTTAACTGGCATAAAAACGATACAGATAGTGGACAAATTTCTAGGCAAAATTACCTAAAGGAGGAGAAGGCAGGTAGAAGCAAAAGAGAAAGGTCCTAGAGACAGTAATAGAGGCCATTTAAAAAGTATATAAGAACACGGGTGTCGCAGTTTTTTTCAGTCATGGAATGGGAATCATAATAGAACACCCTTGTTCGGAAGAGAACGGAAAGATGTGAATAAAGTGCGTACCTCCGTTTCCAGCATGGCAGAGGAAGAGAAAAATAAATATTGACTATTGTTGCCACTGTTACTGGCACTCCTCTTAGTCTTCAAGGCTCAAGGAAAATACTTGTCATCATCATTAGGTAACAACATGGGACCCAATAAATAACTCATGGGATACAGGTCGGAGCACCGTGCAAAGAGCTGTTAAGAGCCCCAGGGGCAACGGCTTAACTCCACTCAGTGTCTGCGGGCGCAGGAGAGGGACGTGCCCAACACGGAGAAACGTGCCTTGCCTGGTGAACTTGAACCTGGGCTGGGCCTTCCAGCAGCTGGAGGACGCAGGCAGGGTCTGTCCTCACTCCTTTGCCTTTCCTCCTGGCTTTCCCCGCTCCAGAAAGCCACCGGGCACGCCTCAGGCCTCCTCACTTCCCATTGGTCAGAATTACTGTCACTCTTAGGTCTAAACCAATCGTGAGTCAAGGGGGCAGAATTTCTCCTTTGGCTTAGGCCAGAAATTCACTGCTGGAGAAGGACATGGCAACTCACTCCAGTACTCTTGCCTGGAAAATCCCATGGACGGAGGGGCCTGGTAGGCTGCAGTCCATGGGGTCGCGAAGAGTCGGACACGACTGAGCGACTTCACTTCATTTTTCACTTTCACTTGCATGCATTGGAGCAGGAAATGGCAACCTACTCCAGTATTCTTGCCTGGAGAATCCTAGGGACAGAGGAGCCTGGTAGCTGCTGTCTATGGGGTCTCACAGAGTCGGACACGACTGAAGTGACTTAGCAGCAGCAGCAGAAATTCACTGCAAGGAGATCCAACCAGTCCATCCTAAAGGAAGTCAGTCCTGAATATTCACTGGAAGGACTGATGCTGAAGCTGAAGCTCCTATGCTTTGGCCACCTGATGTGAAGAACAGCCTCACTGGAAAAGACCCTGATGCTGGGAATTATTGAAGGTGGGAGGAGAAGGGGACAGTGGATGAGATGGTTGGATGGCATCACTGACTCAATGGACATGAGTTTGAGTAAACTCTGGGAGTTGGTGATAGACAGGGAGGCCTGGTGTGCTGCAGTCCATGGGGTTGCAGAGTTGGACATGACTGAGCAACTGAACTGAACTGAACTGAACTTAAAAATTCACCTGTGGTCCCCAAGCTCCTCTTGCCCTGAAACTAAGTATCACTGGGCTTCTCCCAGCAAAGAAGAAAAAGGAGTGGCCACTGACCAGCCAAGGGTCAGGCTGGCCACAGGCAGGATGTGAAATAATGTAAGTGACACTTAAAAAAGAAAGCAGATGAAAATCCTTTGAAATGTTCAGAGCGTTTATCTTTGGATCATGGGTTAATGGATACTTCTTCTTTTCATATTTTCTATGTTTTGTAAACTTACGTAAAAATAAAACAGTTAATATGAATAATATTAAAATGCTAATTCCTCTTTCTTGATTTAGGGCTAAGTATACACAGGACAAGAATCTCATTTAAAAAACAGTGAAAACATTTTATGATACAGAGTCCATATTTTGCCTGCATCTCTTGTTGGGTCGATACAAGTGCCAAGTTGATAGGAAGCACATGGTCCCTTTAAACCCTCATTCAAATCATGCAGCCAATGGGAATCTGACCACTGACAGTAGGAAGGAATTGTTCCCAGCTTTCAAAATTGCTTGCCAGCTGAAATTTTGGCTGTAAAAGCCTAAAAAGGAGATTTTAAAAAATTATAATATTAGCAAGGTCCATTTGGACGGATTCCTACTATGAACCAGTGTCACCCTGGCTGCCTTTTGGTGACAGGAGCAGTCCATTAGTGCATGAGAAACATGTATGACCCCAGGAGATATTTTCAGAAATGACGGAAGAACAAGATATGGCAATCAGCGTTATTTCTGTGGGTTCACCAGTATAAATACAATAAACTATTGTTCTCGGTGGTCTACAAATCATGTCCGTATAGTCTTTTTTGATTCTCACAACAGGTGAGAAACTGAGCTGCAGAAAAATTAAGTGAACTTACTAAGCTGATTCTCAATTTCTAGGGCTCAGGGACAGAAGAGCTAAGTCACCCTTAAAGCAGATGGAGGTGGTGATTTGCTCGGCCACACATGAGCCCTGCCTGAAGCTGTCTGCTCAAGCCGGAGAGCAGACAGACTGAAGAGCAGGGAGAACAAACATGTGCAGATACAGAGGTGGCAAGGCTGGCCACCAAGGAAAGCAGTCACTTTATGTTTTAAAATAGTTATTTGGCTACACCAGGTCTCAGTTGTGGCATGTGGGGTCTAGTTCCTTGACCAAGGATTGAAGTTCAGAATCTTAGCCACTGAACCACCAGGAAAGCCCTGAAAGCGTTCACTTTTTGATACATTATTGGGACAATTGTTTATCCAAACGGGGAAAAATGAAACGGACCTAAGTTTCATGCCTTATAGGAAAATATGTCCAGATGAATCAGACAAACATGAAAGGCAGAACTATGGAGCTTTTAGAGGTCTGGGTGTAGAAGATGCTTCAGTTGCCCCAAAGCGGTGGTTGAAAACAACAACTTTATTTTGCTCACAGTTTCATGGGTCTTTTTACAGCATGAGGCTTACCAAGCCTCAGCTTCTCTTTCCATCCATCTATCATTTCATCTCTCTGTCCACACATTAGATACATTTTTCTGAACCATTTGAGAGGAAGCTGTTATCTCTGTTTTTCCAGCATTTATTGAGATATAATTGACATATGCCATTGTGTAAGTTTGAGGTATACAATATGATGATTTGATACACGTGTAACTTGGGAAATGTAATAAGGTTAGTTAAACCATCCACGTGGTTACTATTTTGTTGTTGTTATGAACATTAAACCTCTAGTTTCATAGCATCTTTGAGATACACAATACAACACTGTTACCTATAGTCACTGTGCTATAGTCATTACAGCCCCAGAATATATTGATCTTGGAACTAAAAGTCTTTAAACTTTAACTAACATCTTCCTATTTCCCCCATTTCTCTGCCACCTGTCCACTACCATCCTACTCTCCATTTCTGTAAGTTTGATATTTTTAGATTCTGCACAAGCCAGATCATACCTTGTCCCACCTTCTCTGTCTGACTTGTTTCACTTAGCAAAATTCCTTCAAGGTCCATCCATGTTGTTGCAGATAGTAAGATTTCTTTTCTTTCTTTCTTTGGGCTGCAACGAGTGGCATGTGGGATCTTACTTAGTTCCCTGACCAGGGATTGAACCAGAACTCCCTGCAATGGAAGTGTGGAGTGTTAACCACTGGAGGACTGCCAGGCAAGTTCCTGGATTTTCTTACTTTTTAATAGTGATTAGCATGCCACTGCACACACACACACTACACACACTACATCTTTACCCATTCACCTGCCAGTGGACACTTACATTGTTTTCATACCTTGACTCTTGTGGATGAGGCTGCAGTGAACATGGGAGGTGTGGATAACTTTTCCAGACAGTGAGTTTTATCTCCTTTGGATAAATATCCAGAATTGGAATTGCCTGATCATATGGTAGTTCCATTTTTAATTTTTTTGAAGACCTCCCCATGTTTTCCATAGTGGCTGTTCAGTTCAGTTCAGTTCAGTTCAATCACTCAGTCGTGTCCTAATCTTTTTGACCCCATGGACTGCAGCACGCCAGGCTTCTCTGTCCATTGCCAACTCCTGGAGTTTACTCAAACTCATGTCCATGGAGTCGGTGATGCCTTCCAACCATCTCATACTCTGTTATCCCCTTTTCCTCCCGCCTTCAATCATTCCCAGCATCAGGGTCTTTTCAAATGAGTCAGTTCTTTGCATCAGGTGACCAAAGTATTGGAGTTTCAGCTTTAGCATCAGTCCTTCCAATAAATATTCAGGACTGATCTCCTTTAGGATGGACTGGCTGGATATCCTTGCAGTCCAAGGGACTCTCAAGAGTCTTCTTCAATACCACAGTTCAAAAGCATCAATTCTTCAGAGCTCTGCTTTCTTTGTACCTACCCCTTTATCTCTTGATACTGTGTGTATTTTTTAAGAATAAGGACATTCTCTTACATAACCTGAGTAGTTATCAACTTCAGAAAACTTGAGTACAATACTTGAAATCTCAATACAAAATTCTAAACCTGAGTAGAATACAGTACTCTGAATACAACACTTTTATCCAACACAAATACAGAGTTAATTAGATACAATATCAAATACTGGATTAAATACAGTGCTCTCATTTGAATACAAAGCTATTATTTAGTGCCTTTATCTAGTATTGATTACAATATTCTAAATCTGAATACAAGACTTTTATCCACCTCTTTGCTCACATTCCAGTTCTGCCAACTGACAACAATGGCCTCCACAGATCCTTTCTTTTCCATCCAGGATCCAGTCCAGAGTCTCACATTGCATCTAACTATCATGTCCTTCATGACATGATGTCCTTCTGCAGCCTTTCTTTGTCTTTTGTGACATAGACATTTTTTAAAAGAAATTATTTATTTGACTGCACCAGGTCTTGGTTGTGGCATGTAAGAACTACTTCTCTGACCATGGATCAAACCCCGGCCCCCTGCATTGGGTTTTTGGAGTCTTAGCTACTGGACCACCAGGGAAGTCCCAGCATTGATATTTTTGAAGAACACGGATCAATTATTTTACAGGATATCCCCTCAATCTAGGTCTGCCTAATGTTCCTTCATGATGAGATTTCAGGTTATCCATTTTTGGTGGGAACAGCACTGAAGTGAGCATCTTCAAGGACTGAAAGGCTGACTCTGAGCAGAGAGTGAGAGACAGGAAGCCAGGGACTCCCAAGTTACCTTCTGGACAGCTTCCCGTGTGATTGAGTTTTTAATAGGGACATATCGAGCTTCCCTGCCAATTCAGGAGATGTAAGAGATGCAAGGTCGATCCCTGGATTGGGAAGATCCCCTGGAGGAGGGCATGGCAATCTGCTCCAGTATTCTTGCCTGGAGAATCCCATGGACAAAGGAGCCTCCCAGGCTACAGTCCATAGGAATGCAGAGTCGGACATGACTGAAGCAACTTAGTACACATCATCGATGCAGTTTTTTAGCGTAAGAGAAAGGTACTACTGGAGGGCACCTAGTTTGGAGGTAAGCAGGCAGCCTAATCATCTTCTGAATCCTTTGAGTAGGCCAAGACTCAGTATTTAGGAAAGCTTCCTTTCTGCCCAGTAGCGAAAACCACTCTCCTCCCTCACCCCTGGCATTTACAGACTCTTGCAGCTGCTGTCCTGGGAGCCTGCTAAATGCTCAGAAGACCCCAGAAGGTCGAGAGTCCTGCCTTCTGTTTGCTCTATTTTTCTATATTCCTGCTGGGCATGTAACGGCAGCCAGCAAACCCAGGGCTGTGGATCTGATCTTGCTTTGGGTATTCTTAGGGCCTCACTGTGGAAGCTAAGCAGGGGCTGCAAAGGTTTCAGAATCCTGGGAATGGGCTCAAGGATTTTGTCCTGTGTACAACCCTAGGGTGACCTCTCTCAGAGAATTACTGGGAAACTCTCTGTTTTCCAATCTTAACTTCTGCTTACCCAGACCCTATTCACGGGATTTTATCAGGGAGCCCACCTGGAGAAGGGCATGGCAACCCACTACAGTATTCTTGCCTGGAGAACACCCATGGGCAGAGGAGGCTGGCCGGCTACAGTCCGAGGAGTCGCAAAGAGTCGAACACGACTTAGGGACTAACACGAACCAGAGCGCCCACAGGGTGTTCCAAACCCTGTTTGGGTGAAGATAACCTTCAGCCACACCCTCTAATGCTGCGAAAGTTTTCTCCTCTGGGGAATTTCTCATGCAGCTGTATTCAGCCCAAACAAGCATGCCATGTCCTGGTCACCACTGACAGTCCCTGTTAGTGGTCGCCCCATGCTCGTGTAGGGCTCCCTGATGACACAAAGAGTGCAACAACTTCCGGAGAGAATGCACTGAAGAGTGTGTTGTGCTCTTTCCTATACCTGTAACCTGGCTGGGGAGAGCAGAACTGCACCCATGTCATCTGAGCTCAAGGCCCAGATGCAAGACTTCTCTTCCAGGAGCATCTTACATTAAGGCTTCCTCTGGAGTTATCTTGGAGAAGGCAATGGCACCCCACTCCAGTACTCTTACCTGGAAAATCCCATGGATGGAGGAGCCTGGTAGGCTGCAGTCCAGGGGGTTGCTGGGAGTCAGACACGACTGAGCTACTTCCCTTTCACTTTTCACTTTCATGCATTGGAGAAGGAAATGGCAACCCACTCCAGTGTTCTTGCTTGGAGAATCCCAGGGATGGGGGAGCCTGGTGGGCTGCCGTCTATGGGGTCGCACAGAGTCGGACACGACTGAAGTGACTTAGCACTGGAGTTATCTGTCAACAGGGAACCGTAGAGACCAATGGCTTTGTTCTGACTTCTTTGGACCCTCTCCACTTAAAAATTCATCCAAGGCCGACTGCCTTCTTGCTCTTTCCATCAAAATGAATGGGTAAAGAAATCCTCACAGGAGCTTCCCTGGTGGTCCAGTGGCTAAGACTCTGCACTTCCAATGCAGGGGGCCCGGGTTTGATCCCTAATCAGGGAGCTAGATCCCACATCACGAATAACACGGTGGTGCCACGTGTTGGCAAGACTGTGGCTGTGCTTGGGCCTGAGTTGAGAGTCTGACTCCGTTTTGTCAGACAACTGACAAAACAACTGACAACTGCTCCTAGGCCACCCTCGGGCTGCACAGTGTAGCAAGGGGGAATCCTAGTTCCCCCAGCCAGGCATCCAAGCAGTGCCTCCTGCGTTGGGACCCCTGTGTTGGGACCATGGAGTCTTAACCCTTGGACTGCTAGGGAAGTCCCACAAGTCTGATTCATCTAAATGCACAGGTTGAACACATCTGTGTAGAGAAATTTCTGTTTTTCTATCCTCTTCCTTCCAACCCACCTACCGCTGTGGGCGTCTCCCTTTTGAAATATCTTCAGTCACATAATTGTCCTGTTAGCCACCCATTGCTGTGGTTAAGTGCCCAATTTATGGTATTTTGTTATAGGACTCAGACACAAACCCTCTTCTTTTCTCAATTTATGGTCATTTAAAATAAAGAACCCACCTGCCAATGCAGGAGACATAAGAGACCCAGATTCGATCGCTGGATCAGGAAGATCCCCTGGAGGAGGATATGGCAACCCACTCCAGTATTCTTGCATGGAGAATCTCATGGACAGAGGAACCTGGTGGGCTACAGTCCAAAGAGACGGATACGACTGAAGTGACCTAACTGTAATTCCCATTATTCCCTCTGCCCAGTTCACCACCTTGATCTCTGATGGCTGTGTACAGTAGATCTCTTCCCTCCTTCCCCATTCCGAAGTTCAAGGCTGCCCTGGGCACAGTCAACCTTTGCTGACCAGTTCCTAGAGAGATGAGGACTGTTTAGAAGGCCTTGTTCAGGAGATGCTCCTGGACTTCCTTGATAGAGATGTGGCTTCAAGACCCCTGCTCTGGTCTGCCTGGTCCTGAAGCAGCTTAGTTAAAGGTAGAATCCATCACTTCCCTGGGGCTTCCCTGGCATCTCAGACAGTAAAGAATCTGCCTGCAGTGCGAGCCACCTGGGTTCGATTCCTGGGTCCAGAAGATCCCATGGAGGAGGGCATGGCGACCCACTCCAGTATTCTTGCCTAGAGAATCCCCACAGAGAGAGGAGCCTGGTGGGCTGCAGTTCATGGGGTCGCAAAGAGTCGGACACGATTGAGCGACTAAGCACAGCACACAGAATCCATCGCCAGGTGGCAGTGTTGGCCAGCTTTAAAGTTTGTCAAACTCTGCAAGCCTAGAAATGTAAGCTATCCCTCGCCTTCTCATTAAATCGGTCCATAATCTGTCAATCCAGATTCCTAGGGCCCCGACTCAATCCACACATAACCCTCCTGGGTCCTCAGCTGGCGCCTGCAGGGTTGGGCTCTGTTTATTCTGGGGCCCCCAGGGGCTGACCCCAGAGGAAGTGATGTTCACACCAGGAGGTCAGCACAGGTTTGCTGCTGACCCTTCCCTGCTGTGGGCTTTGTCTCCAAGTCATGGTCCTATCGTAAACCTCCACATTTGGGGTGGTTGAGCCGAGAGGCAGGGGAGCCCCAGAGACTGGTGGTGAAGTGGTTTCAGCTACCTTTGCTGTCTTGGACAGGAAAAGGAACTTTACTTCTCAGATCAGCCCAGAGGCTGCTCCCCGGTTTCACTCTGTTCCTCTCATCCCTGTCTTATCCTGAGGAGCCTAGCATCCAGAGTGATCACTGCCAAACAAGCGTCTAAGTAAGGATATCTCCTGGCCTGAGACCTGGAGGGGGCAGGGTGGCCACTGTCATCCTGACCCACCTATCCCCTTGCCCTTGGCAGTAGAGCCATCCTTCCCCCACCCCACCTGCCTGCTGCTCATGGTTGGGTCTCAAAGGAAACCCCGAGACTCAGCAGAGGGCATCCTCCCTAGCTGCCCAGCCCCTGAATGTTAATTTTAAGCATGTTAAAATACAAACCTTCCCAGCCCAAACTGCAAGCTGCACTTCTCAGAAGCTACAGGACCAAAATCTGTCAGTTGGTCTACCCCTGATTATACTTGAGTCCAGTATGGAGTTGGTTCCAGGGGAACTGACTTCAACAGGAAACTAGAAGTGATGAGTTGGGGGGTGGAAGGGCGTGGTGATATGGCTACTGGAGTCCTGAAGTGGGAAGAGAAACAGCGGCTGCAGACTGGGGGTGGGACAGCACCTCTCGAGCTGGGGTGATGGCAGTCTGCTGAGTTGGGAGCCAAAGAAAGACAGGGAAGGGGTAAGGAGGGTGTAAGGTATGCAGAACTGAAGCCCCTCAGCCCTTAAATAAGTCTGTGCAGCCCCCACACCTCAGAAGCTATGATTTTACATAAATCGAAAAAGCCAGCACATCCTTATTGCGATGAACTCACCACTAGACATCTGAGAGCTGAAGGGTTCAGGATCTCTCTCCTATTCATTCATTTTGCAAATGACAACACTGAGGTGCTTGCCTTACACGTGGTGGGCTGGGGACAGTGAAGAGGCCTGGTGCAGGGCTTTTGGCTCCTCCACAGTGCCCTCTGTCTACCTGGCTTCCTTGAGGTGGGCGGAGGAGGAAGCCAGGGCTTGGTCCACGGTGACAGTGGTCATGGCTCACAGTTGTTAGAGACTGGCCCTGAGCAGGACCTCCTGTGTCCTGTGGTTGCCCCTGGCTTGCTGTCACAGCAAGTGTCCACGCAGAGAGGAGGGTAGAGCCGTGGGTGTAAGGTCCCTGTGGGCCCCAGCAGTGAGAGAACCGGTTCCTTCAGGTACCAGTGACGCTTCACAGGCAAAGCCACTGTCTTCTCTGATGGTGCTCTTGACCACTGTGGGCTGTAGGGGGTGTCTCCTGGGGGCCACAGAGAATCCCAAGGCCAAAATCCTTTCTGTGCTGTGTGGGTGGTTGACACCCCAGTCTTTCCTGCTCACAGGGGGCTGGAGAGAGTTAAAGGCTTCCAGGGACTGGTGTTATCGGCATTTAGGGAATTCACTGAGGGAGTTGCTTGAGAACAGACCTACCTGGAAGTCTGGTGGCTCCTCACATGGGGGTCCCTGGCTCTGGGCGGACACCACTGCCAGCCCTGAGCCACCTGGAGTTCTCTCTGGTTTTCACCTGTGGCCTCTCCCACTCTTTAGTGGTGAACCCTCTCACCCTGGGGCCACTGTGTTCACCCTCCCTCCCGGGGGTCCAGTGTGCGTGTTATGGGGCACTGCATGGGGGTCGTGGAGCCCACCACTGCTGAAGCCATGGAGGCATGTCCCCACTCTCCATTGCTGCCACTGAGGTCATGGGGACATTGGGAAATGGGGACTGGAGGGCAGGAAGCCTGACAGCCTTGTGCGGCCAATCCCAGACCTCCAGCAGCTGCGTCCTTTCCTTCCTCCAACACACTTCAAGGCTCTTAGTGTGGATTTTTCTTTTTGGTTTTGCTTTGCGTTTCAGTCATTTGAGCTGGTGCCTGTCTCCCTGCCCCTCCCTCTCCTTGGGCTCAGGGGATGTGTCTGGTTCATCCTTGTCCAGCTAACAGCCTCCACACTGGCCCATACACACAGCAGGGAGGGACTCCTCAAATCCTGTCATTGAAGGGAACTGGGGGAGTGATAACAAGGGCTGAGGAGCAAGGGGGTCTGGTGACTCAGTGCTGGGGGTTTCCTGGACCCTTATCTACAAAGCTGCTCCTTAGAAGGGTCCAGTGGCACAGCTCCAAGCAACGCAGTAGGTGGGGCTTAAGAAGGCAAACACCTCAAGTTGTGAGCGCTGGAGGCTGAGGCTCCCCGCTTGCCAGCCATGAGACCTTGGGTAGGCTTCTCCCCTCTCTGCGTTTACTAAGTGAGGATCAGAGCATCCTTAGGATTGTGAGGGTTGCCGTCTCCGACTTGAATATTGGGGCTGAGATGTAAAGTGAGCCCAGTTTCCCTCTCAGGCCTCCCACGTCTGCACCTGCCAATGCGCTACTTTCTGCAGTGGAGGGCTCTGCTTGTGTTTTAAACGCTGGGGCTTCTGTGATGCGGGCTGCCTGGAGGGCTGGCTGTTCTCAGAACAGTCCAGGCCCCATGGGAAGCTGTTCTGTGGACGTGGCCGGGTGTGGCTCCACCTGCTGTAGTTCCCGGAGGAGAGCCGCTTCCAGGAGGCAATCTTGGCCTTGGCCTCCGTGACCTCACCTTAGGTAACCTGGGCTGCAGGACATGCAGTTCTGTACCACCTGGTTGGCTCTGCAGTGTTTTCTGTACACACAATCACTTCTCTTTATCCAGCCTGAAGGAAAGCCAGCTTCATACTTCTTGAGAGTCAATTCCGTGTACTTTCCCTATTGTTCTTGCAGTAGGGGCGGGCAGGGGGCTGGGCAGGGCTGGCCAGCCGCTCTTATCACTCCGCAGCGGCAGTTAGAGGCCCTGCTGCTCCACCAACAGTCAGCTTGCAGCTGTCCCGGGTGGTACAGAGCGCAGTGAGAGGTGGATTGTGGCCTTCTTCCCCGGGCCCTCCTGGCCTTACAGTCTTGTGGTGGTGGGTAAGCCTGGGGCCATGGGGACGGACTGAGAACTGTGTCTGGCAGAGTCCTCACCTCGGCTGCCCACCACCGAGCCCAGGCTCTAAGCGGCAGCAAACCTCTCCCCCATCCCACCTCCAAGACCTGATGGCAACAGCTGTCTCCATGGGTCGCCATTTGTGGAACCCCGCCCCACTTTGGGTGGCTTGAGGAGCCTGAGTGCCATCTGGGGCTGGGTGGGATCTAGGGACCAGGCTGTGAGGGGCTGCCTGCTGAGATCTGTCTCTTCAGTACACCATGCACTGGTGGGAGGACCCAAACTGGATGCTGGACAATTGCTCCTAGGCAGGGTAACTGGCCTGCACAGGGACCCCTCCTCTTACCAAGGACCTGGGCCTCGCAGGGCAAAAGCTGAGCCTTGGGACCTTGAACCCGTAAAATGAGGGGTAATCATGTTGTTTTGCTTAGGAGGTTTGTTATGTGTTAACAGCTGCAAGGAGGCATGGAGACAGAATTAAATGACTCCCCTTCCCTTTCTGGTCAGAACAGATACTAACATTTGTTTTGGTGGAGGTTTATAGGAACATCATGACTTGACCATGAGCTGACCTCAAGAACAAAGGCTCTGACAACATGAAGTCTGCAACAGCTACCACCCCCCTACCCTTTCCAAGAAAATGGCTTTGCTGAAAAGTTTTGGGGAGTTCAGGGTTTTTAAGGCATAAGCCTCCTCCCTCCTTGCAGGGCCCTGCAATAAACCTTTCTCTGCTCCAGACTCAGGTGTTTTGGTGTTGGTTGGCCTTATGTGGACTTGTGTTTGGTAACATTCTCTGCAGGGGTCTCTAGGGCCTGCCTCTGTGGCCTGTCAGGGCCTGGGCTGGGACAGTCGGAGCAACACTGCTCATCCTCTTGTGGGGAACGGATCCCTCCTCTTGAGGGGGAGCCTCTCACCTATAGAGCAAATGCCTGGGAGTTTTCACCCTCTGCTCCAGCATCTGTAGTCATCTTTGGGACCCCCGGCCACACTTGCGGTCTTTCTCTATTTCAGTTTTATTATTTATTCTATTAAAAATGGTGATTCAGGGAATTTCCTGGCAGTCCAGTGGTTAGGAATCTGTGCTGTCACTGCATAGGACCCAGGTTCAATCCCTGATTGGGGAACTAAAATCCTGCCGGCTGTGTGGTGAGGCTTAAAAAAAAAATAAAAGTGATTCAGGCCAAGTGGTGAAGCAGAAATTGGGGCGGGAGTGGGGTTGCTGCTCAGCACGTGTTTATTTCTTAGGGCTCAGCGTCCTCATATGTTCCACTTGGGAGCTGAGAGTGGGCAGGACTTGATAGCACCAGATAATTTTTAAATTAAGTAGAAAAATGCAGGTCAAGCACTTGGCACAGAGCAGTGCCCATGTGTAAGTGCTAACTCTTCTCATTGGACCCCAGCTCCCCCAGCCTTAAAAAGCAGGCACCATGTGCAAGCAGGCAAGTGCATGCAGGCGCACAGGAGAGGGGGCACACATACACACACACACACACACACACACAGGGGCTAACAGCAGAAGTTCCTCTTACAGCTAATGGGATGGAACTCAACCAACCAACTTTCAAAATTCCCCTTTCCCTTTTGTTTATCTTATTTATTATGTGTTTAGTTTGTGGGTGTTGTGATATTCGAGTCTGGCTGAAGCAAGTTTCTGTGGCTTCCCTTCTATCTTTCCTGGCTTGATAACTGGGACACAGCCTCCATTCCCGGGCTCCCTGGGTACAGCTGGGGGAGAGAGATATCATGCGTTTCCCCCTCCCCAGGGCTGCACAAGAATAAATGAGTTGGTGTCTGAAACTTGCAGCCTGCGAGGGACACCCAGGGAGCTCAGTAGCCGGGCTGGTGTAGGCACAGAGACGTTTAAGGAACTCACCGGAGGTCAGAGAGCTAGAAACGTCAGGTTTTGAACCCAGGACACAGAAGCTGCAGCAGCGGGCCAAAACCCCCGGGCGTTTGCTTCGCTCCCACAGGAATGCGGCTGACCCTAGACCACCACCCTGGGTACCCCCATAGCCTCTTGGGCAGAGGATCCCACTTAGTCCACGGAGCGGGGGTGCTGCTTGTGTGTGTATATTTTGGCGGGGGTCCGGTGCAGGCAGACCTGCGGGTTCCTTCTCCAGGGCGCACGAAGAAACGAATGCCTTCGGCCTCTAAGATGCTGAATGGACCTAACTGGTGGTTTCCTGGCTCCACGGTCGCTCCCGCGCCCGGGAGAGCCTGCGTCCCCGGGTTCCCAGTCTTTGCGGTTCCCCGCGCCGCGCAGCCGTCGGAGCTGGAAGACGCACCGGTTGAAACGCCGGCAGCCCGCCCCGGGACCCCGTACCCCGCGCTTCGGGAGGCCCCCCTTCCCTAGATGCTCCCCCTCCCTTGGCGCCCCGCTCTGGAGCGCGAGGGGAGGAATTGGGAGGGGCGGGGAGGGGGCGGGGCCTGAGGGCGGGCCCGGGGCGTTGGCCGGAGGGGCGGGGCGCTGGCGGAGCCAGGGAGGGGCGCGAGCGCGCGAGGACCGGGAGCGGGAGCGGGATTGGGCGAGAGCCGGGGCGGTGGCATGGGGGCGGGGCCTTGGGCGGGGCGGGGTCGGGGCGGGGCGCGGGCACGCGGGCGCCGGGTTGCCACAGGGCTCTGAGGCGCGGGACTCTGAGGCGCGATGGCGGCGCGCTGCTTGGGCCGCGGCGTCGGGCGGCTACTGGGCGGCCTCCGCGGGGTGGGGGTGCGGGCGCTGGCTGCCCCCCGGCTCTGGAGCAGCGCCTTCGCCCCCGTAGCGCCGCCCGGCTCCTACCAAGAGCGAATCGCGCTGGCAGCTCGCGAGCCCGCCGCCTTCTGGGGGCCACTGGCGCGGGACGCTCTCGTGTGGGACACCCCCTACCACACGGTGAGCGACTGCGACTTCCGCAGCGGCAGGATCAGCTGGTTCCTGGGAGGCCAGTTAAACGTGTCTGGTGAGTGGGCCTGGGGACCGGGGCGCCCCAGCTCGTGCGGCCGGGGGACCCCGAGCCCAGCATGCGGCGGCTCTACACGCCCCCTCCTCGGCGCTCCAGCGTCGCTCCCCGGCAAGCGACGCGGCCACCCCGCCCCAACCCCTCCGGCCCGGCCCCGACTCCTCGGTCGTGGCTTGGGCTCCCCGGCGCCCCCCCGAGTCTAACGGTGGCCCCCACTGGCCCTAACACCGAGCGTGCCGCTCGTGGGGTGGAAGGCAAGGGGCGCGCCAGGAGCAGGACTTCCCGCCCCCGGGGCCGGCCGGCGACAGAACCGAAAAGCTTCTGGCCGTTGTCACCGCCAGGTGCCGGCCGGCGACCCGCCTGGGGAGCAGCCCTGCCCGTGTAAACAAACGGAGCCGCGCCGGGTGGCGGGGAGGAGGAAGCCGCGCCGGCAGCCGGAGTCAGCCCGCGGGCGGGCGGGAAGGAAGCAGTAGTGGGACCTCCCCGCTCTCAGTTTCACCTTCGCCCCGAAGACCCAGGGGGCCGGTCTTCCGAGGTCTCAAAAGCCAGCTGCATCCCCAGTCTGTCCTCTCTGGCCCCTACTGGAGATTGAATCCCCTACGGTTCTGTCCAGACTTGGGACTGGGGTTCACACTGCCAGCCATGCCCCCGGTCCGCCAGGGGCAGACGGCCCAGCAACTGAGGGAAGGAGGAGGCAGGCTAGGTCTAGGGTGTGAGCAGCCAGATGGGGCGTGGTCAGAGGGGCTGCCTGTCAAGGAGGAAGGGGGTAATGGGATAGATGGGAGTCTAGGGGCTGTTTAAGGAAAGGTCTTCCTGACCAAGGCCTAAACTGGGTAGTGGGGTCTAAGTCTCCAGGTTCCACTTCTTTACTGGTCCAGTTTTTCTGTTCCTCTGAGTCTCAGCATCCTCCTGCGTAGACTGCTGCTACTGCTGCTGCTGCTAAGTTGCTTCAGTCGTGTCCGACTCTGTGCGACCCCATAGATGGCAGCCCACCAGGCTCCCCCGTCCCTGGGATTCTCCAGGCAAGAACACTGGAGTGGGTTGCCATTTCCTTCTCCAATGCATGAAAGTGAAAAGTGAAAGTGAAGTCGCTCAGTCGTGTCCAACTCTTAGCGACCCCATGGACTGCATGCAGCCCACCAGGCTCCTCTATCCATGGGATTTTCCAGGCAAGAGTACTGGAGTGGGGTGCCATTGCCTTCTCTGCCTGTGTAGACTAGAGGTCGCAATACCCACCTGAGGGGCTGGTTGTGATGACCAGGCACACAGGGTATGGAACAGACCCAGCACTTACTAGTGAGCAATAAGTGGTAGTGATTTTGACTTGTGAAATTTAGAAGTAGCCAGAGTTACAGGTAGTTTCTTGCAGTTATTTTTCAAGCAAAGATATTTAAGGGAACTTTGGACCAGACTTTTTTTTTTTATATATTGTATATTGCTTTGCTGATTTAATAAAAATGACTCAGTAGATAAGTGTCTTCTCTAGAATTGAGTCAGCAGAAAGTGTCCTTGGATTAGTGGGAGAAAAACTAAACCCTTAGGTTTGCAGGGTTGGTGGAATGCACCCTGGATTGAGAGAGCTGCGTGCAGGGGGAAGGGGTAGAAGGTTGCAGTTCCTTTAGAAGCTGCCTTGGACTTGGGCGACCTGAGGCTGCCAGGGACATTCAAGGTGAACACGTGCCACCTTTCACTCTCAGATAAGAAGTGGGGAGTGGTGGTGGTGGTGGTGATGTAATGACAGATCCAATGCGACGGGCAGCCAGGGCCTTGTGAGCCCTACTCGGTCAGGTTCAAGGTCAGGGTTAGGGTGTGCAAGACACTCCTCTGCCTCTTTTTCTTCATTTATTTCTCCTTTATGGTTACCTTAGCCAGAAACTGAACTTCAGAAAACTGCCTTGTAGAAAAACAGCATTTCAGCCACATTCTCTCATCAAATGTGTATGTGACCCACTCATCTGTCAGAAATATCTCTGATGGTCGCCAGTGTCTGTAAATCAGAGGTGATCATATGAAAAAGGACCAGAGCAAGTCATGGCTATCCTGGGAGCCACTAGAAAAGTTGTGGGCTGGGGTGGGAGGGGGTGTGTTTTGGCATGCTCTGTCTGTCTGTGTGATGGTCGTGTGATGATGGCTTATTTCAAAGGAGCATCACTTAAAACTCAGTTTGCCCCTTCAGGAAGGTCTGTACATACAGTTCTCAAAGTGTGGTCCCTGGACCAGCAGCATCAGCAAGACCTGTGAACTTTGTAGAAACATCCTAGATGGCCAGAGCCAGGAACCTGGGGGTGGATCCTCCAGGTGATCCTGATACACACTTAAGGTTGAGAACCACTGACCTGTGTCCAACCAGGGCAGGTGGGGCACCACTAAATGGGTGGGTTGGGATGAATGCCAATCTATCTCTCTCAAACAAACAAAGAGTCTGTGGGTGGTACTGTACACTTCAGTAGTGCTGGGTGTGTCTTTGGAATCATCAGATCAGATCAGATCAGATCAGTCGCTCAGTCATGTCCGACTCTGGGTTTGAATCCTTGTTTTCCCCTGACCATTTTTTTTTTCTTTCTATCTAAAGTCTTGCCAAGTGCTTAATTTTTTAAAATTCATTTTTTAATTGGAGTATAGTTGATTTACAATTGTGTTAGCTACACAGCAAAGTGAGTCAAGTATATATATACATATATCCACTCTTTCAGATTCTATTCCCATATAGGTCATTACAGAGTACTGAATAAAAAGTTCCCTGTGCTCTACAGTAGGTTCTTATTAGTTTACACTATTTAATGTATAGTAGTGTGTCTGTGTCAATCCCACTCTCCCAATTTACTCCTCCTGCCCTTCCCTGACTGTTCTTTGGTGCGTCTCCTCATTTGTAACATGAGAACAGTGCGTAACTGAAATTCTGTTCCAGTTCCTATCCGTGCCATTTTCTTAGTCTCTTGGATTCCGTGGGTCAGGACTTTGGACAGGGCCTGACCGGAGTGGCTTGCCTCTGCTCCCTGCTTGTGGGACTCTAGTCATCTACCTTGCTCACTCCCAAGTCTGCGGCCTGGCCTGCAGGCTGGGCTTAGCTGGAGCTGTGGCCCGGAGCACCCACAAGGAGCTTCTCACAAGGTGGTGACTAGACCCAGGGCTGTTGGCTACCAGAGGTCCCAGAGACCAAGGCAGAAGCTGCTAGGCTTCTGACCAGCGGCAGGTGACCTGGGACTGCTGTTAGCATTGAATGTGAAAATGCTTGTGAAGCACTCTGCACTGTCTTCAGAACATTCCTTGCACCCAATCACTGGCCTTTGTTATTTATTAATGAATCCTGGGAGGAGGCTGTAACCTTGAACCTGCTCTTCTGCCGTGTTGCTTTGCCTCTGAATGGGACCACACGGGTTTTCCATCTGACCAGCCTATTCTGGGAAGCAGGCTGAGGAGGGCACGCAGGTGGCTGACGTGGCTCTGAAAGCCCTCCTGGACCATGGGAGAGCCAGGCCAGTGGGGGGTTGTGGTGTCAGAGGGCCCTGGGAGGGGCGGGGTGGGGGTGGGGAGGTAGACCTGACACCCCCTGCAGTGACTGGTTTGCATGAAACCCGAAACTCTTTAGAAAGCCACGTTCTGATAAAAACTCCAGCTTTTGAAGTTTGGCTCTTTCCCTCGCAGGGCTCAACAGATGTGTTTGCTCCATGGGTATAAACTTGAGACATCAGGAAGCTGCAGATGCAGAACTGGAGGGTAGTGACGTGTTGCTTTCAGAATACAAAACGAAACTCTATTTTGAGTCTGAATTTGAAACACACGTGTGTGTATTCTTATTTTCAAGCTTGGGGATAGACTGTTTATAACTAGCATTGAACACAGAGATTCCTTGGACGCTTTTTGGAACATTCCTTGTAGCAGTGGAAACCATTTCGCTGTAGCTCTCTCCTCTTCATGACGTGCCTCGAATAATTCAGACGGCAGAAACAGAAACGTTGAGATGGCAAGAGCCTGCCTCCGAGGCTGCATTTCCTCCCAGTGGCTGAAGTAGCTCACTCAGGTCTTTCAAGGAACTCTCAGTGAACACATGACCTCAGGTCTTAGGAGGAGGGACCCTCGGAAAGCTCTGAATCCTCCCCAGTTGTTAGAGACATGACTTACTTTAAATAGCAGATGTTTCTGGAAAGTTGGCAAATACAGTTTTTGTGATTGACGTAATACCTCAAATTATGCCAGGGAGGTTTTCTATTTAAAGAAAACCTATTGTGACTCCTCTTGTGAATATTAACTCCCTCATCTCTTTGGATTAAAATTAAATTTTTGTAAAGGGAGGAGGGGCAGGGATGCATTTAAACAACCAACAAGTTTGTTGGATGGAAATGCCTGCATTCGTGTGTACATGTTTATGATGAAACTGATGACCCTCTGGTCACCTTTTCTTTTTTTAATAATATCTTAATTATTTTTTTATGTGGGCCATCTTTTAAAAGTTTTTATTGAATTTATTACAACATTGCTTCTGTTTTATGTTTTGATTAGTTTGGCCTCAAGGCTTGTGGGATCTTAGCCTCCCGACCAGGGGTCAAACCCACACCCCTGCATTGTAAGGCGAAGTCGTAACCACTGGATTGGCAGGGAAGTCCCTCATCACCTTTTCTTTAAAAGAAACTCAAACTCACCACACACACCCGCTTACCTGCTTGCAGAGCCACATCAGGCCTGGGTGCAGACTTGCCCTTAGGTGAACTTTGTGATGCCTCATCTCATGACATCCTTGTGACACCAATTTGAAGTGTCTGGTGGCCCCATTGTACAGATGTGGATGTAAGGGCTCTAGCTCATCTTTGGTGGGGATCATGCATAAAATGCCCCAGTGCCTCGGAGCCTGCGTTCTGATGAGGAGAAGGACCACAGATCAGTACAGGAGCAGGTTCACACTGGTGACAGTGCTCAAGGTTTTACAGCTGCTAAGGGGAGAATTAGGAAGTTTGCCCCTTCATCCCCTGCCCCCTGCCGAGGTGAAGGAATCTTAGGGAAGTGGTCCCTGCACATAGGGACCTTGTGACCCAGATGGGGGCGGATTTAGCAGAGCTGATGTTGTGTCAGAATGGGGGCTGCTGGGAAGATGAGTCAGTGATGAATGGGGTTGTGGGAGGAGAGATCACTGTGTGCTGGGAAGTTTGGAAAAGGATCGAAATAAGAGGTCGGGTTTGAGCCAAGCCTTCAGTTGCTCTATCTCCTTGCCCAACTTTTCTTGGAAATGCTTGGAAATGAAATTCCGTTGTCTTGCTGCCCAGTTCTTCGGTGGAGACTTTTTTTGAAAAATGAGAGATGTAAGGGTTTCCTTCTCTTCCTCCTTTTTTTTTCCTCCCCTCTGCACTTGAGGCAACAGCAGGAGCAATGCAGATGTGTTAAAAGTCAACATACACATGGCATCATAGAGCCACGTCACCTCAGACCGGCCCTGTGCTTTCTCTGGACACTGTCATCTGAGGGTTGTCCATGGCAGCTGTGAACTCAGTTTCCCTTGGGGACACAGTCACACCCCATGGCAGGAAAACTCCAGTGGCATCTAATTACTACCATGCCTCCTAGAGTCCGGAACCGTTACCACCACCAGTTAGGAGAGTAAGATTTAGAGGTGGTGTTTAGAGATAAATAGACGAATCTATGGTTAGTGAGTGGTTGGACAGTGGCCTGACTCTACAGTGTGGTTTTAACCGTGACCCCAGGCTGCCATCCAGTGAGGGCATGGCCGGATGTCTTGCAGAGATGGCAAGGGTCTTTAATTACTCCTATCCAGGAGTTGGACACGACTTAGTGACTAAACTGCCACCACCACCACTGGAAAAAGAAAGCTGCCCTAGACTCTGAACTGTGCGTACCAGGAGACATACGTGCATGTGTGTCTGCACCCGCCTATGTGAAAGAGGTCCTGGACCTGCAGTCACAGCATCAAGTTGGATCCTGGTAGAAGTGAAATCCTCAAGTCCACCCAGACCTGTTCAGTCAGAGACTCAGGGTGGGGCCTCAAAACTTTACATGCTCACAAGTCATCTGAGATCCTGGGGAAGTCAGAAGCCTTGATGTAGGCCCCAAAAGGAAATTTCTTGAGGGACAAAGCCAGGAAAATGAGAAGAGGTCTGTTCCCTCTCCCAGGCACGCACCCAGCCTGGTGTCACCTGGACCCCACATCATCCTCTAACTTGAGGACTTGGCAGGTCCATCCATCATGCAGAACTTAGGGCTTCCTGTGCTCGGAGCCCTGGGTCAGGCTGCAGGTGTCCAAAGAGGAACCGGGCATGTGACCCCTGCCCACAAAGGGGCAGCAGGCTGGAAACACCACAGTGGGTATTAGAGTCTGGGAGGCATAAGGTCCCGGGGAAGAGTGGTGCTCCATAGTGGAGTGAGGACGTGTTGGCTGAGACCTGGGGGAGGCTGGGTACCAGATGGTGTGCAGCAGTGGGGAGGGGGGGACGATGTCCCCCAGGCAGGGAGAAACTGTGCAAAGGCCCCAAGACAGGACCTGAGCAGACTGGGCATGGCTAGCAAGGGGGGTGACAGGCCCACCCCTGCTGAGAGTGGCCACCACTCAGCTGCCAGGTGTGGTATGGCCTCAGCTGCTGACTGTTCAAGAGGATCCAGAAACCTGTGGTCTTAGTGTGAAAACTCTTCTGAAGTTTGGACCAGGGCTTCCCTGGTACTCCAGTGGCTGGGAGTCTGCCTGCCAATGCAGGGGACTAGGATTCGATCCCTGGTCCAGGAACTAGGGTCCCACGTGCCATGGGACAACTGGGCCTGTGTGTCACAATTACTGAGCGCACGAGGCCCAACCACTGAAGCCTATGTCCCTAGAGCCTATGCTTCTCAACAAGAGAAGCCAGCACGATGGAAGGCCCACACACCACAACTAGAGAGTAGCCCCTGGCTTTCTGCAACTAGAGAAAGCCTGTGCATGGCAATGAAGACCCAGAACAGCCAAAAATACATAAATATTAAAAAAATGAACTTTGGACCAGACCGACATATACATGACTGATGTCAGGTTTATTGTATAAATCCAAGTTTTGCCACCAAGCCCCTTCTCAGTTTGTCTTTCTGCTTTTGTCTCTTCTTTTTTTTTTTTTTTTGCGGGGGGGCGGGGGGAGGAGGATTTGTTTTCTTCTGTTTTTCTAGTAGTTCAAAGAACTTTCCTGTGACAGTAAGTAGGAATTTTCCCCATGACATCCACCCTTCATTTATCAAGTTTGTGAGGTATAGCTTATATACCTGTTAGAAACTTGAAATTTTTAAAAAAATTTATTTTTAATTGAAGGATAATTGCTTTATAATATTGTGTTGGTCTCTGCCATACATTAACAGGAATCAGCCATAGGTTTACGTATGTCCCTCCCTCTTGAACTTCCCTCTCACCTCCCAGAGTAAGTGATAGATAAAATATCCTGCTGCTGCTGCTGCTGCTAAGTCGCTTCAGTCGTGTCTGACTCTGTGTGACCCCATGGACGGCAGCCCACCAGGCTCCCCCGTCCCTGGGATTCTCCAGACAAGAACACTGGAGTGGGTTGCCATTTCCTTCTCCAATGCATGAAAGTGAAAAGTGAAAGAAGTCGCTCAGTTGTGTCCGACTCTTAGCGACCCCATGGACTGCAGCCCACCAGGCTCCTCCATCCATGGGATTTTCCAGGCAAGAGTACTGGAGTGGGGTGCCATTGCCTTCTCCGATAATATCCTGAGAGGGGGAAAAAATGGGATTCATACGCACACAGGCACACACAGACGCAAGCTAAAGTTTGTAAATGTTTCCATGGGAGTTCACCCTCTCGAGGATTATGGGTTTGTTATGGGGAGAGTCTCCCATAACTTCTGTCAGAATGGTTTTCCATCAGGAAATATTTGTAGGAACTCCCAGCAGGGTGATTATCGGGTGGTGACTGACCTCGTATTCTTGTAACCTCTCAGGATTGCTTTCCATCTGATTCTGACCCAGCCCTGTGAGTTAGACTTGGCAAAGGGTACATCTCCCATTTCTGTAGAAGAAGATTAGTTTGGGAGAAGATAAATAACTGCCCCAAAAGACAGGAAAGGAAAAATTTATATACCTTGACATGAGGGTGACCCTGAAGACCAGGTGGGCAGTGGCTGCTGGTCCCAAAGCTGTTCTTAGGTATTTATTTCCCTGCTGATGGGGAGGTGAGGAATGAAGACAGGCCACGAGGGCCGGCTGGAAGGGGCTCTGGCAAAAACCGGCCAGAGCCAAGCTCACCTTGAAGTCCAGTCAGTGGTGAACAGGAAGTTAGCAATGAACATGATCCTACTGATCTTCAGGTTGACAGTAAACCACCACAACCGACCTGTTTTTGTGGGCAGTCATATGACCTGAGCTTCGGTAACGGAGGGGGAGGGGAGCAAGCCTCCTGGAAAACTAGCGAGACGTTTCCCTCGTCAATGCATCGCTTCTGAGAGCTGGGTGCTGGCTGGATACCTGAGAAGGGATGTGGGTCCTTGTCCTGGATTGCACCCCTACCCCACAAGCACCCTCCCCATGCACTGCATGGAATCAGGCCATCCTGTTTGCATCGAGTCTTCTTTCCTGCAGCCCGGGGCTGCAGTGCTCAGCCCTGGCCGTGTCAGAATCGCCAGGGAGCCTTGAAAACCACAGGGCCAGTTGGGTCAGGTCGCTGGTGGGGGGTGGGGGGGTGGGGGCAGGGAATGAGGCTGGGGATTGGGACTTGGGGAGTGCTCCACACATGAAGCACTTCTTTAGAATTCCCAGTGGTCACCTGCACCTGAGACGTCTCTCAACCTAGGGAGAATGGTGCAAACCAGGCCAACCGGACCCTCCCCATTCTGACTCCAGTGGCACCAAGTGTAACGTCCGTGCTCCTGTTTTTGTGCAGTCAACTGCTTGGATCAGCACGTTCAGAAGTCCCCAGAGAGCATCGCTTTGATCTGGGAGCGAGATGAGCCTGGAACTGAAGTGAAGATCACCTACAGGTACGGTGTGTCCCCTGATGGTGGGTGCCTCTGCGTGCGCATGTGGGCACCAGTGCCAAACACTGCCGCCAAGCTGTGCATGGGAGGAGGCCTGGCATCCTCATCCACCTGGGCAGTACTTGGTGTCTTTAGATTCTGCTGGAGAGAACAGGGTCCTCAGAAACAAGTATGATGAATGTTCAAGGCACAGGGTCACTCTTGGTCAAGCAGTTCCATGTGCCTGTGACCAGTTCTGGGCAGGGCATTATATCAGGGGGCATTTCCACTTTGGAAATGTTCTCTGGTCTCAGGAAAAGTGGATATGAACATGAGCTGAATCACATACATGCTGGGGTAACTAAAATCAGCCCCTCTTAGTGTGTCATGATAGAGGCACAACAGTAAACCCAAGACTTTGAAATGGGGCTAAAATAAAACAAGGGCCATGATATTTAAGGGATCAGAGGGTATCTGTGATCATGTATTCTGTACACCAAGTGTGTGCACTGCGGGGTTTGAGCAGACCTGGCATCGGGAGCAGGTACTTGTCTTCCTGAAGCCCTGCTCCTTCCCGGGACTGTCTTGCTCAGAGGTGTCTGGTCTGTGGCCACATCCGCATGGGAAAACCCCTTGGCTCAAGCTTCAGTTCACCTTTACAGGGCTATTGCAGGCCTACTGGGAGCCTAGGTTGTGGTCCCTTAGTACCCCAGGTAGTTGTGGGCATGATTACCCTCCTGGTGGGTGGCTCAGGGCTTCTTGGCAACCATTCAACAGGTGTCACTGAGTGCCACTGTAGCAGTCACGGCAGGCTGGGGTGCGTTACAGTAACGAACATCCCCAAGCCCATGGCCCCAGTGTGGGCCAGCGACCCAGCGAAGGTCGCTTTACATGACCTTCAAGCTGAGGTGCTGCTGACAAGGAGCGGCCTCAGGAAGATGGTGCAGCCTGAGGAAGGTGGAGAAAGAACGTCCAGTCCTAGCCCAGGGATCCCAGGAACAGAGAGAAGGTGCAGGTGTGCTTGGCTGATGGGGAGGGGAGGAAGGGGACACAGCAGGAGGAGAGTTCAGAGTTCCAGGCCCCAGGGACCCCTGGTTTCCTGCTTGTTTCTCAGACTCAGGTTTTATCACAGATCAAGTGCACCAGGCCTGGTGAAGCTGTGTTCAGGTGGACTCCTGCAGAAGCAGCAAAGTGACGTTTGTTAATCTGCTGTGGCTCCTAGCGGGCCCTGCCCTGCTCATCCCTCCCCCTGCACCCAATACCCTCAGCTGTCACAGTCCCTTTCAGCCTTTACTGCCTGTCACTGCACTGAGCTGGGTCCCCTGGACAGATACGCTCTGAACCCCATGTGGCTTGGGAGCCCCCGGCTCTGCGCACTGGAGTCAGGGGCGCTGCTCTAACAGGTGAGCCGCTCCAGTGTTCTTCACCCTCACTGGCCCAACTTGATCTATGTGTGATTGTTCAGTAGAAGATGAAGGCTCTGTGATGGGGGTGGAGGAGGTGAAGGGGGTCCAGCTATGGACTAATTTCCTCCTGTCCTCCTGTGGACCCGGACCATGAGCTGGTGTTGGGCCATGTTGGGCCTCTGAGGGCCTCTGGGCGAGCCTCTGAGTGTGTGGTTGTCACTGTGGGAGAGTCTCAGGAAGATTGCCAGCTCGTTAAACAAAGAACAACTTCATTTCCATTGCAAAGCTGCCCTGAGCAGGTATAAACCTATAAGTGCAGGCAAAGAATTTATTATTCTCTCTAAAAATAAACAGACTCAGCCTAACAAAATGGTTTTACAAACTTCAGCTAGTCTTAATGCCCCGTGACTGTTGCTATTTACTGTTTGAGGGAAAAGAGAAGCGTGTGACTGGGTTGTCTGTAATGGCAGCTAGTTTTTGAGGGACCTGGATTAATCATTTTCCTGGTCATGTTAGGTTTTCAATGTGAGGTTTTCTCCCTCCTGTCTCAGAAGAGAGCTGCCTACACTTGGTGCTGGTTGTCCTGCCAGCATATAAACTGCCACTAAACTGAAATGCACTCCTGCCAAGTGTCTCACGTGGTGGCACCCAAGGTGCCCCAGGACGGTCACAGGCCTTGGTGGCCTGAAGACAAAGTTCCAGACCCGTGACCTGAGAGCCCTTGAAGGAGGCTGTGTGGGGCTGAGGTTCTCAGGGACCAGGGTGCCGAGGGTAATGTGCTTTCCTGGGACCCCACCTGCCTCGTCTGTCTGAAGCTCGGGGGACCCGTCTTGTTGTTCAGGGGCACAGGCCTGTCCTTTCTGAGTCTGCCGAGTTCTTCTGAGGAAGTGCATCTGAAGAATCAGCAGAGAGCTTGTAACATGAACCCCCTTCTGCCCCAAATACTAGTGACACATGGGTCCACATGTGCACACACACCCTTGCACACATGCCCGAAACGTGCACGTATCTACAGCCTGCTCTCCATGTCCAAGGATCCTCCTTGGACTGCTCTCCTGGGTTGCGGAGACACCACCCTGCTCCTACTCTGGGAGTTGGGCCATTGCCTGGGGGTGGGGTCTACGCTGCCTTCAAGTTCTCAGTGCTGTTGGCATGTATTTCCACCTCCCTAGGGTGCGGGAGGTCTGGTAGGACCTGCTTTGGGAACCCTGGGGCAGCCCAGTGTCCCCATCCTGTCCTACGCCTGTCTGCAGCGCTGGCTGTGCCAGTTCCCAGGCGCATCCTGCCCGCCGGGCCGAGGCACGGGGGCAGCTAGGCAGCACGGTGGGCCTTATGTGGTGCTGGCCGCGTGGCTCTGGGAGAAGGACAGCCTCTTTGGCTGGGGTTCTGTCCTCCAGACGCGCTTCCTTCTTCAGGCGTGGTACTCACTTCCTGATGGGAAGTAAAGGGGCAGGGATCAGCCTGGGATGGCCGGCAAGCATCTCCCGGGGAGGAGGGGCAGCCTGTGACCTGAGGCCGGAGCCTGGGCCACAGGGCCACCCAGCTGATTTCCAGCCTGCCTCTGCGCAGAGGTGTGTCTGAACCCGTCTGAGGGAGCCAGCAGGCCGGCAATCCTGGGCCCTCTGGCACTGCCTGAGGTCTGTAACGCCAGGCAGGCACAGATAACCTGGGTGTCTCCCTGAGGGGGTTCAGCCAGATAGCACTGGCTGCTGCTCCTCCCAGCCGTCCACGTACCTATTTCACAAGCTGGCCCTTCACGGTCTGTTCAAGCAGACAGATTCTAGAGATGCTTGGGGGTGGGGATGTGCACAAACACAAGTCCCTTTCCTCTAGACAGGTGGGGGGCAGTTCAAGACCACTGCCTGCCTGGAGCCCGGAGTCTGGGCCAAGGATTTCCAAGTGGGGAATGGACAGAGGGCGGGGAGCAGAGTGGACAGCTATGGCTGGCCCCTGTGTACTGCACTCGGGGCCTCTCAGCAGGGGGTGCCTCTGAGCCTGGTGCCCAGTCAGAGCAGAGAGTGGGCTGAGAGTCTTCACCAGGCCCTGACCCAGGATCTCCCATCTGAGGCTCTCTGAGGAGGGGTCCAGACATGAGCCCTTGACAGTTTTTTTAAAACTTTATTTTATTGAAGTATAGTTGATTTACAATGTTGTGTTACTTTCTGCTATACAGTAAAGTGATTCGGTTATGCATATATGTATATAAATATTCTTTTTCACATCCCTTTCCATTATGGTTTATCACAGGATATTGAATATAGTTCCCTGTGCTCTACAGTAGAACCTTGTCACTTATCCAAGACGTGACCTTTTAAAAAAGCTGGAGCAGATTTTAGCCCTGGCTTGGCCTTCCGCTGTGAATGTGGGTTACTGTGAGGGCAGTGCGGCTGCGGTCGCGGGCAGGCTGTGCAGCTGAGCTGGGCGGCGGGGCTGCAGTGAGGAGAGCAGGCTTTGTCCCCCCCCCCCCCGCCCCCCATGTGCCCACACGTGAGCTGAGTGAGGTGGAGGTGGAGAGTTTCCATTGTGGCTTCAGCCCTGGAGGGGGTGATTTCTGTGGTGGTTCCAGCTGGGCTTTCTTATGTAGAGGGTGCACAGTGAGGAGCCCCTGTGGAGGCGCAAAGCAGACACATGCCACCCCCCCACCCCCCCTCCCCCACCACCCCGCCCCATGGAGGGCGCCTCCTCCCTGGGGCAGCCGGCATTGAGCATTACTGGCCCCAGTGCAGAGGGGCCACTGGGAACACAGGATGGTCCCCAGGCTCTGAGGCGCCCCTCTGTCTGCAGCAGTCAGACAGCAGCCCTGGGCAGAGGGGGCGGCTAGGTCTGAAGCCTGGAGGTACCTCCTCAGAGGCTGGCTCGTATCCCGGTTGTGGCCACTTGTTACTGTCACAGAAGGGCCCCCTGGGCTCTGGCAGGAGGAAGCAGGAAGTCTCGCTGGGACGTGGCTGGAGACGACGTTGTGGAAGTCCTGGGAGTGAGTTTTGAGAGGCCAGGAGGGTTTCGTAGGCCAGTGCGCTGCGGGGTGGGGCAGCCGGGTAGGTGCCCTGTGTTCCCACCCGCTTTATCCCCGACTGTGGGCGACCTAGAGAACATTTCTGGCTCACGGAGCCTGTTTTCTCCTCCCCTGGGTGCTGGGTGCTGAGCAGCCCAGGGGAATGAAAGCCCAGGCCAGGATCTGGGAGGATGCAAGCCTCATTTAGCTGTAGGTCAGGGCCAGGCAAAGGGATGCCAGGAAAGGATTTCAGATTTGATGAGGGGAAGGGCTGGTGGCCCTGCTGCTGCTGGTGCTGGGAGGGGTGGGTGGGTTTTCCAGGAAGAGGACCTCACCTTGGGAGAACAATTTAGGGTCTGCTAAAAGGCAGCACTTCTGCCCCTCCCAGCCCCCAACCTTGCACCTGGCGCTTCTCACCCGCAGATGAATTACAGTTTGCAGCGAGCAAACTCCTGTATTAACAAATTAGGGCAACTGAAGGGGAGGATTATTAACTGGTATAGGGAGGTGGAGAGGTGGGGTGCTTTGGGATGAACCAGCGCAGTTTACTGTGAGGCACCAGAACAGGGGCACCTGTCAGGCAGGGGAAGTGGGTTTGTGAGGGTGGGCTCCTCTGGGCCGGGGCACAAGAGGCCAAGGGCCGCCAGGCTTGTGTGCGGTGTCCCCTGCCTGCCTCTGAGAAACTCGGACTGCAGAACTCGGTCAGGAATCCCCGTGCAGGCTCCCAGAATCCGGCAGGACTCCTGAGTTACTTGGATCGAGCTGGTTTTAAACCAATATTTAAGTTTCCTTGAGATTTTAGTTTGAAGCTGGCAAGTGCTTTGAATTCTTCTCTACAAGGTACTGTTTTTCCCTCTTCTTTTGAGCAAGCTCTTGGAATCTCACATATTAGAATGGCCCTATTTTGGCACCGTAGTGGGAATGTCCTCCACGAGAGTCGACCTTCTTGACGGGGCCTTTCTGGTTGAAGCCCCTGGCTGACGTTCAGTGTGAAGAACTGATCGCCTGCCTTGGCCCTGGCGTCCTGTTTCTGTGAGCCCCCTTCGGCTGTGCGAAATGAGGGAGGGGCTCGCCTTGTGGGAGGACGAGCAGCCTGCCGAGGGGAGGGGCGGAGCGCAGGCACCCGGGGGCGGGTAAGGGGAGGGGCGAAGGCCTCCGCCTGGCCCCTTGGGACCAGCCTTCCGGGAGGGGAGGGGCTTCTATTCCAGCTGTGTGGTTGGGCTTCTGGCGGCTGCAGACCCGGTGGGCTGGGGGTGTGGGGGCCAGAGCTGTGCCTGGGCGATGTGGAGGCCCTATCGGCCACGCTCCTCCGCCACCCTCCCCGCCCCCTCCTTGGCCACTTCGAGACTCCAGGAGGTAGAAAATCAAGGCCCCCTGGAGGGAACGGCCCAGGGGGCTGGCAGCCCTGAGATCCCGCAGGGCCACCTCGAGGCTCAGCAGACATGCAGCCCCCAGTGTCCATGGTGCCAGACCCTTCCATCTGCTGCCCAAGACCTGCTGCCTGGAGGGTTCCCTATAACCAACCAGGGGCCTGCTGTCTGGTCACCTGACCCCGACCCTGGCCTTGACCCTAGGGCTGGGCAGCCTCTGCTGTGTGAGTGGCTGACGCCTACAATCTTCACTGGGATTCGCAGTCGTCCCCAGTTGTAAAGCGTGAGACCTTACGCCCAGCCGCCCTCGAGGACTCTCAGGCTCCCTGAGCTGGAAAGGCCAGAAAGGGGGTCAGACAATGCAATGTCTGCTCTGTGGGTTGTGCTCTGGAGTCTTGGAGGTGGTAAAGGTGTGAACAGTGGGGCTGCCGGGTGGCCAAACCTGGTGACAGGCCTGCACGCCTGTGTGCAGACAACACACCCCTTCACCAACAAGGGCCGTGTGTTCCTGGCCCCCCGCACCCATGCCAGGACAAAGTTAACCATGAATACTGACTGGAGAGGTCAGCGCCAGAGAGCTCCAGGTGGCCTCCAGGAGGGACAAGGGATGGCTACAGAGCAGGTGGGCCTGAGGGCAGTGGAGTCCTGGTGTGGCTGTGGGCTGAGGTACAGAAAATGCAGGTGCTGGAGTGGCTGGGGGGCCGGGCTTGAGGCTCTCAGGCCTTTAGAGGCAGGAGGGGTCACTGTGGGTACCAGGGGAGGGGTGATGGCCTGGGGAGGGAGGAGGGGCTGTCTGGCCCTTCATTTTCTCTGCTGGCCCCCCATGACTGTTTCGGACCTCATCCAAACCTGGGAAGGGGGGGCGGTCCAGATCCGGGGAGGCTTGACAATTTCCCATCAGCAAATACAGTCAGTGTCCTCTGGGAAGCTGGCGCAAGGTTTCTGGGCCATAGGGAGGGTGAATTCCTTTGCTTCATCTGGGCTGACAGCCCCATCCTCCCTGCTGGTTATGGTTGGACTGGGGCCGCAGACTTCTCTTGCCCGGGGCTGGCAGGAACCTCAGGGGTTCTTAGTGGGTTGGTGCTGGCTCCCTCTTTGTGAGCGGGGCTCTGAGTCTGGGAAGGAAAGAACTCCTTTTCCAGAGACAAAACTTGGGCTGAAGGCCTGTGCTGAGGTCCAAGGGAAATTAGGCGTGAATTAGGGAAGAAGTCTGACCTGTCACTTCTGTGCCACAGGGTGGTGTCTGGGTGGGAAAGACTTAGGTTGAGCGGGAGACAGACCCTGGGGCAGGTGGTTCTGAATGTGGGGCCAAACACTGAATCATGAAGTAAATCCACCCCCCACCCCATTCTCCTCCGTCCTGCTGCTGCTGCTGCTGCTGTTGCTAAGTCGCTTCAGTCGTGTCCGACTCTGTGCGACCCCATAGATGGCAGCCGATTAGGCTCAATTCAACTACTGTGAGTGGCCTGCAACATTTCTCTTGCTAATTTGAACCAACCCAAGTAAAAATGTTGGTCTTCCTTGGTGGCTCAGTGGTAAAGAATCCACCTGCAGTGCAGGAGACCCAGGTTTGATCCCTGGGTCAGGAAGATCCTCTGCAAAAGGAAATGGCAACCCACTCCAGTACTCTTGCCTGGAGAGTCCCATGGATGGAGGAGCCTGGCAGGCTACTGTCCATGGGGTGGCAAAGAGTCGGACATGACTTAATAACTAAATAACAACAACAAAGAAAAATTGTTACATTGGAATTGGCCAATGGCAAAATTGTCAAGTCTGGGAGCCTTTATAATAGGATTCAAGTTGTTCTGAAGCTGTGGGTTTTGAGAGCAGCCCTTGGGGCCAGACTGGGTTTTAATCTTGACCTGATTCTTGACCCTTTCAGCTGAATAGCCTTGAGAAGTCACTTAACTCCTCTGTGCCTCAGTTTCCTCATCTGAAAAATGGGATGGGTGATGGTAACTTCCAACCCTTGGGCTGTTGTGAGGCTCCATGGATGTGCCTAGGATTCAGAGCAGTGCTGGGCACAGGACATCTGCTCAGTAGCTGTTGTCACTGAAGGAACTGTGAATGGGAGTGGGGTGGGGAGGGTAGGAGGAGAGTGCTCTGGGCAGTGAACCCTCAGGGGCCTGGGGGTGGCTGAGGCTGCCTGGATGGCAGGGTCCTTGTGCTCACAGTGGGTGGTGAGCATGGCTGGAGAAGATGGGGCAGCTGGTGGAGGTGGGGGGGAGACACGACAGGTGGTTGAGGGGTGGGGGCACCTGCCTTCCCCCAGCCTCTCAGAACCCCGGGCTGTGGCTGAGTACCTAGAACCTGCTGCTGACAGCGGCCCCGATTGTGGGTGATGTATCCTTCTCAGACCCCTCCCACCTCAAGCAAGGGCTTCCCATCAGTACCCACTGCAGGGCATGGGGCTGCAGGGGAGGGCTTCTGTAACTGTATTCATATACAGCGGTGACCTTTATTCACCCTGAGCCAATGACACAGCTGCCTGCAATTCACACAAAAGTAAACTGACATCCTCACTCTCCTTCCTGATGTTAAGGAACCACCCATTGTCACCCATTTTCTTTTTCTGCCTTTTTCTGCAGTAATTATAGCTACTGTTTATAGGATGCTTTTATATGTGCCTAGAAGTTCAGATTTGGTCCTGTCCTTTTTTTTTTAATTGGAGTATAGTTGCTTTACAACATTGTGTTTTTTGGCTGTGCAGGCCCTGTAGGTCTGTTTGGACTGCTATAACAAAATGCCACTGACAGAGGGGGCTGAGAAATAACCGAGACTTATTTCTCACAGTTGTGGAGGCTGGAAGCCCAAGATCAAGGTGCCAGCATGGTCGTCTGCTGGTTGGGTTCTCCTGGTCATAGCCAGTGCCTTCCCTCTGTGTCCTCACCTAGTGGAAGGAAAAAGGGAGCTCCATGGGGTCTCCCTTGCGGCTGCTGCTAAGTTGCTTCAGTCGTGTCCAACTCTGTGTGACCCCAGAGATGGCAGCCCACCAGGCTCCCCCATCCCTGGGATTCTCCCTTATAAGGGCGCTAATCCCATCATGGGGCTCCACCCTCATGACCTAATTTCGCCCTAATGCTACCCTCTTTGGGGGTAAGGACTGTGCAAACATTCAGACCACAGGAGTCCTGGAGACCGCCTTAGAAGTACTCCTATTATTGGACCATACTATGGTTGGGTCAGTCAAGACCCAGGTGTATGGGGAGTTGAGGGTAGGGGGGAGCCCCACCTCTAATCAGATGTCCTTCACTGAGATACTCTCCTGAGAGGGAAATTCTCTGAGTTCATAACTTTCCACAGAGTATAGCAAAGCTTCAAGAAAAATACATTTACTTTTCGTAAGGAATTTAGAAAACATGCAGCTTCAGTGACCCTCAGTTCACTGGCTGGCCCAGGGTCAGCAGTGGTGTTTCATCTCTTGTTTGCTTTGAACCCTGAGTGTGTCTGGGGCTTCGTTGGCAAGGGCAGTTTGGGCGTATTCGTGTTGACATGTGGCAGTGGCTTTACAGTTCCCTGCAGCTTACCTTTGCTCAAGGTCATGGTCACGAGATCGAATCATGACGTGAGAGGAATTTCATACTTGGGTTATGAGCCCGCTCAGCTGAATTTCCTGGGCTTCTGTTCTCTGGTGGCAGTAAGTAGCAGAGTAAGCACATGGCCTCACGTTAGATCAGATTTAGTGGCTAGAGTAATGTCTGGGCCAGAGGAGTTTTGCCAGAGGGAAGGGGATGGTCCCGAGGCCTGGCAAGCCTCTTCCTGTGGGAAGGGGTCCCTTCTGCTGTGCCCCACTTCTCTTGCCAACCTTCGCTTTTCTTACCATCTTCACCTTCCAGAAATGGCTTACTGAAGAGAATAGCAAAGTCTAGAGAAGTAGGGGCTTCCCAGGTGATCCAGTGGTTAAGAATCCGCCTTGTAATGCAGGGAAGGTGGGTCTTACCCCTGGTTGGGGAACTCTGGTCCCACATGTTGCAGAGCAGCTAAGCCTGTGTGCCACACCAAGATCCTGCACGCTGTAACTAAGACCTGGGGCAGCCAAAGAAGTCAAGTCTAGAGAAGCAGACTGAAGGAAGACCTGTCCTATCCGGTCCTTCATCTGGACCCTGGGCTTGACCCCTCCTATCAGCACCAGACTAGGGGAGAGAAGACACTGTCGCGGGCCTCCACATACCCAGTGACACCGTTCCCTGGGCTCCTTCCCTTCTTGGCAGAAGGAAGTGTAGACAGAGGAGTAGCCATGGGCTGGCCTATCAGTGGGGTTGTCCTGCCCATCGCACTCTCTGAGGGGCAGGATGTTTCCTCCAATGTGACCCTCTCTCAGTGCAGGAGGCTGGGAGACATCTGCAGGTGGACCAGCGCTCATGGTTAGACCCCAGGCTCCAGTCACCCTGTGCCTGCCTGGGCTCTTTCAGGCTTACCTGCTGGTCTCTTCCATTCCACAGACATCTGTCACACACCTTTTTCTGCACTAGGTCCAGTTCTGGATACTGGGAGGAAGGCGGTGAACAAATCCCTGCTGAAGGGAAGCTGATACTCAGTGGGGCAAGTGGACAATGAAGGAGGTAGCCTCTTAGCTAGTGAACACAAGAGCCACAGTAATTGTAGCAAGTAAGCAAGTTGTGTGTTCCACATTAGTTTCTTAGATACAGCAGCTGTGCATGTGCACGCACACACACGTGCACGTGCATACACACACACACACACACACACACACACACACATACACACACACAGAGCTTATCTTAATTCCCCGGGTCTGTCCAGCTGTGTCCTGTTTTTATTGAGCTGGACCAGAGATGGCTTTCTTCTGTCTGTGTTCAGGCAGGCATTGTGTTGATTTCACATACTTGTGGTTGGATTAGCGTTGGATGGACGTTCCTCCCAGCTGAAGCTTAGAGTTGGCTGTGAAAGGTCTCCTTTCTTCCCCAAGGCCAGGCAGCCTTTTGCTGTTCAGCACCCTGAAGGTGAGGCCATTCTGTGTATTTGTGCCTGTCATTTTCGTGCCTCCACATGGAAGGCATGGCCCTGAGGCGTCTCCTGGCAGACAAACGTAGATAGCTTGTTCAGAACCTGATTGACAAATAATGTATTGCTCCTCGCACTGGAAAATAGAACTCAAACTTATTTTGTTAGGTGATTTCTCAGAAAGCTGCATGTCACTGTCCCTTGGAAAAACCCCACAGGCAAGGAGGAAGCAGTGTTTCCTGCAGGGATAGCCCAGAGCACTGGTCATTGAGTGACTGCACTATCTATTTGATATAGAAGCAGCATATCGGTTTGTGAAAGTCTGAGAAGTCATGAATATCCAAGGACAGCTTTTGGATGATTTTTGAGTACCCTGGAGTAAATTTTTAAGTACCTGGAGGATCACTTGCGTAACATGTACATTTTCGTGATTTGAAGATCTAGGTTTGTTGACCTTATTCTCCAGTGGTGTAAGTCTGGAGGAAATTGTTAACAAAAATCCAAGTTTAAAAAAATAATGGGTGCGCTGGAAAGATGAGTAGAAATTGAGGTGGAATTAAATAGGGACAAATAGATAGTCCGGAAAGTCCGATTTTGAGAATTAATTCCCTGATTGTGATAGGGCAAAGCCCTGGTTAGTCCTGTTCTGGGTGTGGCGATGGTTAGTGGGTTAGTGACCTCATGTTGAATTGGGGCCACCTGTGTTAAGCATTAAAAATAAATGTGTTCGTCATTTACATGGTTAAATATAAAATTGGGGTCAAGGGTCTGGGTTTCCTTATTCTGACCCGAGCAGACACCATGGGAGTGCTGGGGTCTGTTTTGTGACCTGGAAGTTTCTAGGGTGTGAGAGTCGGTTCCTGGAGGGCTGGGGGAGAGAAGCTGGGAGAGAAAGGCTTTGTGGGATGGTGGAGGGAGTGTTCCAGGAATCTTAAGGGCTGTTATTGCATGACAGAGTTATTCTGGACATCTTTAAAGGCCTGAACTGGACCAAGGGCTGGAAGTGGAACAGCCACAAATCTTGGCCTGATTCTAGGAAGACTATTTCTCTATTGAAGTAGCAAAGAAAGAGGGAGTGCTGTGTGAGGTGACTCCCAGCCTCTGTTTAAGCAGAGGCTGGACTGATGGGGTCAGGAAACCCAAGGAGGTTTCAAGGATTTCTTTGACCTTGAGTTTTATGGCCTTGGTGGAGAGGACAGGAAGGGCAGTGAACTCAAGAGCTTTACCCAGATCAGATTTTTTATCAGAAACATCTCTGGAGGCAGCAGCAAGAGTTCGGGACCCAGGCTTCCCAGGTGGCTCAGTGGTAAAGAATCTGCCTGCCAATGCAGGAGACACGGGTTCCATCCCTGGTCCCGGAAGATCTCACATGCCATGGAGCAACTAAGCCCATGTGCCTAGAACCCGTGCTCCACAGCAAGAGAAGCTACCACAATGAGAAGCCTGCACACTGCAACTAGAGAGGAGCCCCACTTGCCACAATGAGAGAAAAACCTGCACAGCAACGAAAACCCAGCACAACCAAAAATAAATAAATATAAAAAAAGAGTGCGGGACCTAGCGGACTCAGTGGCAGGGCCCGTGGGGAGGCCCCTTGATCCTCCAGGGAACACCTTGGCTACTGTCGCTTGGTCTCCACACCTTCCCAGGGCCACACAGGTCGGTTGTCCAGCTCTGGTCGCCAGGCAGCTTCTGGCCGGAAGGAATCCTCTCCCTTCTTCTGCCTTCCTCCTTCTCCCCACCGCTGACCTTTCCCGAAAGTTCTCCCTGCTGCCCTCAGCAATCGTACCCTAAACTGAGGCGGTGAACGCCCTTCACGCTCTCATGTGCCTTCACTTCCCCATCAGAGCTGGGCTGCCAGAAGACACTCTCCTCTCATTTCCTTGGTCTGGTGCCCAGCTTGCCCTCATGGTACCGAGAACAGAATTTTTAACATCTTATGAATTCACCAAAGTGAATGAGTTGATTTTAGTACTTTTAAAAGTAATTTCAAACAAAGACGCCTGATGGTAGAGATAATCTCTACTGAATGTTTGGCAGGGTCCTCAGTGGGTGATGCTTCTCGGTCACACGTGTGACAGTCCAACAAGGTGGAGGGGCCTGCTGTTTCTCAGGTGATCTTGTGCCGGCTGTGAAAGCTGAGCTCCCACGCCTTTCCAGCTACTGTAGAGAGTAACCCAGGCCACTCTGTCTGGGCCATTCTGTTCCTTTTTTCACTTCAAAATGCTGCCTTCCATCCTTCCGTCTGTAGAAAAAGGACAGGATTTCATCACCACTGATCTCTGACACACTTGAGCCTCCATCTCCTCAGCACCAACTGCGTAAATCTTTAGGGCTGTTAAAAACAGCATGTGGAAAAAAAAAAAAAAAACAGCACATGGGCTGCGCTTAAGTCACCTTCTGGGTGACTGACCATGACTGCCTCTTCAGCGCTGTCACATACAGGAGGCATGTTTCTGGGCCCTGGTTCTGGGGCGTTTGCTGTTGGGGGCCCTCTGGGTGCTCTTTCTTTCATCACAAGCTCAGGTGCAGGGTGGATGGGGTGCCAGTGAGTGGTGCTTTTGTCCTAAAGCCTTAAGAGAGGGGACGGGGTCTGTGCCAGTCTGGGCAGGAGTCAGGGGAGAGTGCAGGCCGCACTTGTGTTACCAAATCAGACTTGAGTCACTCCGCTCACCCATGCACAGTAGAGCCAGCCTGCTGACAGCAGGTTGTGGTGAAGGAAAGTGCAGCGTTTATTGCAGGGTGCCAAGCAGGTGTCCAGGGTAGCTGGCGCTCAAAACACCTGGAATCCCCGATGGGTTTTGGAAAGCCTGTTAAAGTCCAGGTGAGGGAGGGGAGTCCCAGGGTATGTGAACAGCTTGTGCACAGTTCTCTGATTGGTTGATGATGAGGTAACTGGGCTGTTAACATGATCAGTCTTCAGGCTCCAGTAGGTCTAGAGACTACAAGTAGTTCATTTCTTCCATTTGGTGGGGGTTTTAGCATCTGTAAGAGGACTCAGGAACGTGTATGAGATACAGTTATCTGAGTGTTTCAGAGAGGAGCTAAAGCAGAGTATATGGGGAGCGGTGTCCCACAAGGTCCTGCTTGGTTATGCCAGTGATCTGCTCTCATCTGGGCTCCCCCAAAGCCTATCGCCACCCCCCTCTTTGTTTCCTGGTGGCCCTTGCCAGGCTGCCGCTTTCTGGGTCTCTGAGCACGGGGCAACCACAAACACTGCTGGGTCCTGGCCACAAGGGTGAAGCCATGTGTGTGGGGCGAACTTACTCTGCCCTTCCATGCCAGCTCTTTCTGTTAAATAACAAATACAATAAAACAAAAGCAGCAAAAATGGGGAACTTCCCTTCCTGTGGGAAGTGAGGTTCAGCAGGACGACTTGGAAAATAGGGTTGAACTCATTGTGCAGCTGCTTCTGCCCTCCTGTACTTCCCCCACCCCTGGTTCTGCTGCAGACCCCTGGTTTCTGGGGGAATGTCATCCTCCCAGGGTTGGGTTGGGTCATACACAAACCTCAGGCCAATCAATCAGCTTGTTCAGGGGGATGCTGCACTCTGATCGGCCAGCCGAGCCTAAGCCTGGGAGTGGAGACAGGGGCCTCGTGGGTGCGTGAGGTGAGGGCATGGTGTTCAGCATCCCCATCCCTCACCCCCGCAGGCCTGCCCCAGGCCATGGGCTTCCTTCCTCCCCAAAGTTCTGTGGCTTCACAGAGTTGGGGGTGCCCTGCTCAGCAAGGCCTGTGTTGACCCAGAGAACTGGGGCCTCTCAGGGTGGATGTGTCAGAAGCCTCGGGGACCAGATATCCCAGGTCTGAGAAGCCCTGTTCTCTGTAGACGAGGGGCAGGTGATTTTCCTCAGCAGAATGATTGTGAATCCATGTCAGTACCAGCCTACAAAGTTACAATGTTTTCTGAAAAGATTGTTCCATGCACCAGGTGTTCCAGCGGCTGCCCTCTTCAGGCTGGTTGGGGTTGCAGTGCCTGCAGTTTGCAGAACTGTTCCAGCCCTCCCCCTTCTCTGACAGCCCTCCCTCCCTTGTGCTGCAGGGAGCTACTGGAGACCACGTGCCGCCTGGCCAACACACTCAAGAGGTATGGAGTCCGCCGAGGGGACCGAGTGGCCATCTACATGCCTGTCTCCCCACTGGCTGTGGCTGCCATGCTGGCCTGTGCCAGGATCGGAGCCATCCACAATGTCATCTTTGCTGGCTTCAGTGTGGGGTCCTTGGCTGGGAGGATCAACGATGGTGAGCATGTGGGCAGTGGGATGGAGGGAGAAATCTGGGTCTCCTTTGGCCTTCAGGGACTCAGGGTGGTGGCAGACATCACTGAAAGTCACAGAGACAGATGACGGGCACTGCCAAGCACAGTGCGTGGCTGAATGAGCGTTTGCTCTATGAGCTGAGATCCAAGTGCACTGGATTGAACCACATGAAGAAGGAAGATTCCAGGTGGAGGGAATGGCATAGGTATCCGCTGGAGGAGGCCATGTGGCTGCAGTGGAGGCAGGAAGAAACGTAGGGTGAAAGGAGGCTGGGGAGGCCTGGGGAAGGTTCCACCAGTGAACAGATGAAAGCCTTTGTGGTGAGGAATGATGGAGTCAGGTATGGGCCTTGTGGTGTATCTTTGACTTTCTGTGTGCAGGTAGGTCAGAGGCTCTCAGACAGGTGTGTAGAGGAATATCATCTCCTTTTTTTTTCTGGTGTCAGAGGGCAGAGTGTCTGCATGGTGGCCCCATGTTTGTACAGCCAGATCCCTGCTCCCTTGAGATCCTGGAGGGCTTGCTGAGCTGGCTCCCCCAGGAGGGTGCCAAGTTCTGGGGGCCGTTGGGAATTCTTTGCGTCTCACGGAAGACTTGCCTTTGGGTAGTGGACAGAGCTGAAGGGCAGAGTTCTCAGACCTCTGCTGACCACCCTCTTTAGGAAAGACTTGGGAGCCTTTCTGCTTCCTTCCAACATTTCCTGTTGCTTTCAGGGTTGGTGCTGCCATTCCCTTCTCTTTCTCTCAACTTTAGCACCTACTTTAGCCAGGCTCTGTCTAAGTAATCTGTGAAGGTCATCTCCTATAATTTTAATTTAGTCTTCATAAATACCATATGAGATAAGACTTTTGCCATTTCCACCCTCTCCTTTTTCCTGATACCATTGCATCACTTAAAGTGTACAATTCAGAGACATTAAGCACATTCACAGTGTCGTGCAACCATCATCACTATTCCAGAATTTTCCATCCCTCGAATGGACATCTCATACCCACAAAGCAGGCATTCACCATTTCCCCTCATCCAGCCTCTGGCAACCACCGATCTGCTTTCTCTTTCTGTGATTTGTCTGTTCTGAATGTTTTGTAAAAACGGACTCCTACAATGTGTGGCACTCTGTGTCCCACTTCTTTCACCAAGCATGGTGTTTTCAAGGTGGGCCTGTGTTGTAGTGTGAATCAGTATTTCATTTATTTTTGTACTTGAATAATATCTCACTGTATGGATAGATTACATTTTGTCTATCCATTTATCTGTTTATGGGCATTTTGACTTGTTTCTAATTTTTGGCTATTGTGAATAGAGTTGCTATGAATGTTTATGTACAAGAACACCTCCTTTCTATTGTTTTGGGTGTATACCTAGGAATGGAATTGCTGGCACATGTGGTAAATCTATTTTAACTTACTGACGAACTGCAAAACTTTTCCAATTGAACTGCTCTGTGTTCCATGTCCACTAGCAATGTGTGAGAATTCCAATTTCCCCAAATTCTCATCAACACTTATTTTCCTTTTAAAATAATTATAGCTGTCCCAGTGGGTCGGAAGTGGTATCTCATTGTAGTTTTGATTTGCATTTTCCAAATGACTAATATCACTGGATATCTTTTTATGTGCTTGTTGTCCATTTGTGTCTTCTTTGGAGAAATGTCTACTTAAATCCTTGGCTCTAATTGGTCATTTGTCTTTTTTGTTGTTGTTGAGTCATGAGTTTTCTATATATTGTAGATACTGTACCTTTATCAGATATATGATTCACAATTATCTCATTCTCTGTGTTGTCTTTTTGCTTTCTCAATATTGACCTTTTATGCACAAAAATTTTTAATTATGATAAAGTCCAGTTCATCTATTTCCTTTTATTGTTTGTATTTCTGGTGTATTATTTAAGATTCAGTTGCTGAATACAACGTTATGAAGATTGGTCTCTGTGTTTTCTTCTAAGAGTGTTTTTAATAGCCTTAGCTTTTTCATTTAGGTCTTTGATGCATTTTGAGTTAGTTTTTGTATATGGTGGGAAGTAAGGGTCCAACTTCATTTTTTTTAATCTGTGCATATCCAGCAATACCAGAACCACTTGTTGAAGAAACCATTTTTCCCACGTTGAATGGTCTTGGCATCCTTGTCAAAACTAACTTGACTGTATATTTGAGGGCTCTTTTCTGAGTTCTCTATTATGCTCCACTGATATATATATATCTATCCTTGATTTTTGTATGTTGAACCATCCTTGCATTCCAGGAATAAATCCCTCTTAGTCATGATATATTGGAGAAGGCAACGGCACCCCACTCCAGTACTCTTGCCTGGAAAATCCCATGGAGCCTGGTGGGCTGCAGTCCATGGGGTCGCTAAAAGTCAGACACGACTGAGCGACTTCACTTTCACTTTTCACTTTCATGCACTGGAGAAGGAAATGACAACCCACTCCAGTGTTCTTGCCTGGAGAATCCCAGGGATGGGGAAGCCTGGTGGGCTGCCGTCTCTGGGGTCGCACAGAGTTGGACACGACTGAAGTGACTTAGCAGCAGCAGTCATGATATATAACCTTATTGCTATGCTACTGGATACAGTCTGTTAGCATTTGGTTGAGAATTTTTGCATCAGTGTTTATAAGGGATATTGGTCTGTAGTTTTCTTTTCTTGTGATGTGTTTGTCTGATTTTGGTATCAGGGTAATGCTAGCCACATAGAATGTGTGAGAAAGCATTTCCACCTCTGCAATTTTTAGGATGAGTTTGAGAACGATTGATGTTAGTTTACTTTTATTTGGTAGAATTCTCCAGTGAAGCCATGTGGTCCTGGGGACCAAGGCACAGAGAAGTGAAGTCACTTGCCCAGGATCATACTGCTGTTTAGTGACAGACGCAGGGTTTGAACCCAGGCATCCTGCTGCTGCTTTTAACATTACATTAGGCTGCTCCTTTTCTGTCTCGCTGATGTGGTCATAGTTACCAAATGTTTCTGTTAAGATTCTCTGAAATAAGAAAAAGCAGCTGATTCTGGGGAATTGGTAACTGGATGCAGGGCAACTCCTAGACCTCGGGAATCCTAAACAGCCAGGCCACGGGAAGGCAGGGCCCGGTCAGCTCCAAGAGGCTCAGTAGGGAAAACTCCTATAGCTTTTCTCCAGAACTTTGCCATTAAGCAACTCTTCCCCAACACCCTACACCTCCATTCAGATGTCAGTTTCCTGGGGGTAAGACCCTATTGGGACAAATGTCTGTGTTCTCTTGGGTCAGTGAGGGTAGTATTTTGGTTATCTGTTGCTGTATTACAAGCTACTCCAAAAGTTAGTACTTAGAATAGTATACTTTCTTATTATATTTCATGATTCTGTGGGGCAGGAGTCAGGTGGGCATAGTGGGAATGGCTTCACCATGCTCTGTGGTATCTGGGACAGCAGCTGGGTTGGCTTGGATGGTTGGAGGGGCCAGGGGGTCTCTTCCTCTTCATGTGGCCTTGCACATGATTGATGTAAGCTCCCTCATAGCAAAGGCTGTGGGGGCAGAATAGTGGCCCAAGCAATTGCCAGTGCCCAAATCCCCAGTAGCTGTGAATATGTCCCTTCCGTGGCAGATGACCTCTGCAGGTGTGATGGGGTGCTAAGGTGGGGGATGATGTGGGTTGTCCCAATCTAACCACCCAAGTCCTTAAAAACAGAGAACTCTCTTTGGCTGAAGCTGTGGCAGAGAGGAAGTTCAGAGAGATTCAAAGTGGGGCAAGGACTTGACCTGCCTTTGCTGGCTTTGAGGATGAGGAGGTGTTGCCCCGGGGGGGGCGGTGTAGTGATTCTAAAAGCTGAGGACAACCCCTGACCGACTGTCAGCAAGGTGGGGACCTCAGTCCTACAGTCACATGGAACTGAGTTCTGCCAACACCTGAATAGCCTGGAAGCAGATTCTACCCCGAGCTTCAGGTGAGATCCCCAACCCCTGACCCCTTGATACTGGCTGTGAAACTCTAAGCAGAGAACCCTGCTGAGCTCACCCAGGCTACAGAACCATAAGCTAAAAAAAAAAAAAAAAAAAAAAAAAAAAAAAAAAGGGTGTTTTGAGACACTAAATTTGTGGTAATTGGCCATGGGAGCAATTAAAAACAAATATAGGACTCCCCTGGTGGTCCAGTGGTTGGGAAATCTGTCTGCCAATGCTGGGGACATGGGTTTGATCCCTGGTCCCAGAAGATTCCACGTTGCCACAGGGCAACTACCTTATGTGCCACAACCACTGAGCCCGTGAGCTGCAACTCGAGAAGCCCTCATGTCCAAGAGCCATGCTCTGCAACAAGAGAAGCCACGCAATGAGAAGCCCACACATGGCAACTCGAGAGTAGCCTCTGCTCACTGCAACTAGAGAAAGCCCATGCACAGCAACGAGGACCCAGCATAGAGGAAAATAACTAAATATTAAAACAAAAAAACACACAAATACAGATGCTGAGATCTGGTAAAAAAAAAAAAAAGAAAACTAGGGTGAAAGCAAATTCCCACAGACAAAGTGTCTATGGTCCCACCTGTGCTGATGCACTTGCTGCGGCCCTGCTGCCCATCCTCAGGGGCCTCAGGGAGTGGAGGCTCCCCAAGCACCTCCTGGGGACTGGATCTGCCAGGGCCTGGAGGTTCCAGTCCTGGAGGACTGCTCAGGCAGGGAGGCCTTGCACAGGTGGGCACCAGGAGTAAGGCCTGCATCATAGAGGCCGGGGTCCCAGCACCCAGGATGGGCAGGGGCTGCTGTCTCCTCCCGGGGATCCTGAGCATCCTGCCCCATACGTCCTTTCCCTCGGCTGGCCCGTCTCCCTTCCTGCCCGATGCAGAGCTTCCCTGGACAGTCCCTGCCCAGGGAGACAGGCCTGGAGAGTCTCAGGCAGGCTCTGTCCACCTGTCTCAGGTGGCCAGGAGGGCTGTGCCACCTCCAGGGTTCTTGCTTGGGAGGAAGAGAGGCTGTGAGCATGCCTTTCGAAAGTGCATCTCAGACCGCGAAGCTGAGGGAGACTAGTGCCTCGGGTAGGGCCCCAGGAGCTGGTCCTGGAGTGAGAATTCAAGTGCAGGCAGTTCACTGGGGAGGGGGTCCTGGGAGGCACTGTGGGCTGTGGGGTGTGAGGCTGGGGACCTGCCCCCATGGGTGCCCAGGTCTCAGACCGCATGGGAATCCTGAAGGTGATGGGGCCCCATGCATCAGCATGACCCCCAAGGGGCGAGGGACCTGGTTGAGGGCTGCTGAGTGGGGTTGTTCCCCAGCACCTCTGCCCATGGCTCCGAATCAGGCCTCTGTGCCCACACCACAGGTTGAGGGCCGTGTGTGGTCATCAGCAGGGCAGCTGGATGTTTGTTCCAGGCTCTTCCTCAGGGGCCAGTTGTACAGTAGCCCACCTTAGCCCTGATCCCTTCAGTTTATTCCGGGTTTGGGTGTCGTGGGTGGAGGGTGGGTGGTGGAGGGTCCCCCCAGAGCAGGTGGGAGTGGGAATCTGGAAGAGTTGAGCTTCCGGTGGCTTCTCTCCATTAAACCCACTCCTCCCAGGTTCTGAGCATGAAGTTCCCAAAGCAGATGGAACTTCACATTTGCTCAAGGATGGACTTTCTCCATCACACCCTTAGGCCTGGGACGTGTGGTGGTCTGGGCTGTGAGAGTCACAGTGGGGAGGAAACTGACCAGAAATTCCTGCATTTGACTCCGATAGCCCAGTGCAAGGTGGTTATTACCTTCAACCAAGGACTCCGGGGAGGGCGCGTGGTACAGCTGAAGAAGATCGTGGACGAAGCCATAAAGGTCTGCCCATCCGTCCAGCACGTCCTGGTGGCTCACAGGACAGACAATAAGGTCCACATGGGGCATCTGGATGTTTCCCTTGAGCAGGTGAGTCTATCTTTTTTTGTATAGTTTGAGCAGAAGAGGTTGCCATTGGATTAACTGGGTCTTATCAGAGTGTAGTTCTCAATCTGGGTCCCCCAGAGGTGCCCAGTGTTCCTTTGTGTTATCTGATGGGCTTCCATCCTGGTGGGGAAGATGGAACTCAAAGTCCACAAACAGAGGGAAACACTTCACATAACAAAATGATAGGATCCATCCTTTAATCTGGCATTAACTAGGGCGGGCTAGATAAGGTGAACTCTGAGCCTGGTCTCCCAAGTCCTGCGGCTATGGGGGAGAGGAGGTCTCTGGGAGGCTGGGTGTGGGGCAAAGTCTCTGTCCTAGATGGGCCATCTGGTCCTCTTCCTCACAGGAGATGGCCAAGGAGGAGCCGGTATGTGCCCCGGAGAGCATGGGCAGTGAGGATATACTCTTCCTGCTGTACACCTCGGGGAGCACCGGGAAGCCCAAGGGGCTCGTCCACACCCAGGCGGGTTACCTGCTCTATGCTGCCCTGACGCACCGGGTAAGGCGCAACCCTGGGGTGATCTGGGGGAGGGGCCAAGGGAGGCTGGACTGGGGGGCCACAACTGCTGCTGTGTTCAAGAGCAGGGCCAGAAGTGCTGGCATCAGTGTGGTTGGTGGGGTGGGCTTATGGGGCAGTGTCTGTGCCTGTCAGAAGGGCCTGGGTCCCGCACGCGTGTCTCCTGCTTGTCCTCAGCCCATCACATGTGTGCTGAGCCTTTGTGGGGCCTGCCCTGCTGCTGGCACAGCTGCTTTCCGGCACTGGATGCCCTGGACACTCCAGCCTTCCTGGGCCCTTCTCCCATATGGCTGCATTGGTGTAAGGATGAGTACATTGCTGTTATTTGTTAAAATGCTTTCTTCTATTTAAGAGATCTTTTGGATCTGATTTTAAAAGAAAGTAAAACATTTTCATGGGCCTCTAAAGTACTGTGGCCTCTAGGCTCTGCTTACTGGGGCCTCAATTTAAAAGGAAAAAATTTTTTTAAAGATTTGCTTTTATGAGGAGACTTAAATTTAGTCCATGGAGATTGCATCCAGAGGGCCGTCCTTTAAGGATTATGAAGCAAATGATCTGGAACAGCTTTATTCCAGTAAATGCATTTAAAAATCAGTACTCATTTAAATATGAGTGGGTTGGTGGGGGGTTCTGGTTACTGTGCATCCCTGGTTGCCTTGGGGAGGAGCTGACCCTTTCAGGGGGTCAGGGACGAGCTCTCAGGATACTATCTGTGGACCTGACTTTCTCTGGCCAGAGGCAGAACTCAGCCCCTATCAGCGTGAGCAGCAATGGAGCAGACTGGCCAGGTAACCCAGAAGCCCAGGTCTATCCAAGCAAGGCTTGGACACTGAGAACACCCACAGTCTGGCTGAGGTCCAGGGCCCTGTCCCTTCAGTCACTGGGGGGCTTGGGGGCATGCTATGCTGATCAGCCAGGTCAGTCACTTGGAGGCGGACCTCATGGATGAGTGTGGACTAGGAGCCAGTGCTGGAAGGCAGAGATGCGGCCTGTGAGTGCTGGCCAGTTGCGGGCAGCTCTGAGGTTGTGGAAGTGAGGCAGAACGATAGATATGGCTAGAACCAGGCCAGGCAGACGAGGTATTACGTTTGACACTATCCATGTTAAAGCCCCTGTCGTCTGGCTGCTGGGTGACCGTGATCATCACGGAGCCGTTCTTGTCTGAAAGTCCCTTGCTCAGCTCTGGGGAGCGTGTTGCAAAGACTGAAACGTTGGGTAAGTCAGAACACTTTGGAAAATGCAACTACTGAGACTGAACACTAAGAAGTCGAAGAATGGGTCAAAGTGTTTCCCTATTTCCCTAATGCTAATGAAATTAGCACTAGGGGTTCCCTGGTGGCTCAGATCGGAGAAGGCAATGGCACCCCACTCCAGTACTCTTGCCTGGAAAATCCCATGGATGGAGGAGCCTGGTAGGCTGCGGTCCATGGGGTCCCGAAGAGTCGGACATGACTTCACTTTCACTTTTCACTTTCATGCATTGGAGAAGGAAATGGCAACCCACTCCAGTGTTCTTGCCTGGAGAAGCCCAGGGATGGGGGAGCCTGGTGGGCTGTCGTCTATGGGGTCACATAGAGTTGGACACAACTGAAGTGACTTAGCAGTAGCAGGTGGCTCAGATGGAAAAGAATCTGAATGTGGGAGACCTGGGTTCAATTCCTGGGAAGATCCCCCTGGAGAGGGGAATGGTAACCCACTCCACTATTCTTGCCTGGAGAATTCCATGGACAGAGGAGTGTGGTGGGCAACAGTCTATGGGGTCACAAAGAATCGGATACAACTGAGCATGAACACGACTAACACACACACAGCATTAGGGAAGCTGTCAATGTGGTGAAATGGTCTTCATTTGTTTTCAAGCGTTACTAGGGCACTGTCTGCATGAGCAGAAGCAATGGGGATGCAAGGACGGGACCATCTTTTGAATTTCTCTTCAGTTCAGTGAGGGCATTTTAAAGCATTAGGAATAGAAACTTTCAGCCTTTTGTATGTAAGCGTGTGTCTGTGAGTGTGCACATATGTGTGTGTCCGTGCATGTGCTGAAGGTGTTAGGACTGTTGGTTTCTTCAGGGAAAGGGAAGTTGAGTCTGCAAGGGTGGCAGGGATGTGAGCAGGCTTCGGGGATGTGAGTGGTGGTGTCGGGGTGCCTTGCTGGTCCCGGGCACCTGCTCTCCTTCCAAGAACGGCAAGGAGACGGAACACCAGTCTCTTGAAAGATGTGGCACGGTGGGTATGCATTGTATTAAAACCCTCTCAGTCTCAGGATGCTGTGGGCTTTGGGGTGTGGGTGTCCTGCTTCACTGGTGGAGCAGGAGTGCTGTTTCCTTGAGATTCAGCCTCTGCTCACAGCTCTGCAGGGTCCTGGCCAACTTGGGACCACTGTGCTGTCTGGGAACTGCTGGGGGACCTCAGGGTGTGTCTGTGGCAGCAGGAGATAGGACTGCTCATCCAAAGGTTAAAAACCACCTTTAGTGCAAAAGAGAACACAGACACAGGGACTTCTCTGGCGGTCCAGCAGTTCAGACTCCATGCTCCCAATGCGAGGGGTCCAGATTCAATCCCTGGTCAGGGAACGAGATCCTGTATGCCACAGCTAAAGATTCTGCAGTGAAGACTAAAGATCCTGCTTGCCACAACTAACACCTGGCCCAGCTAAATAAAACAAAAACACAGATACAGAAAGCCATCAAAATGAAATGTGTGATTTCACAAATGATTGCTCAGCAAACCCACTTCAGTCAAAAACCGGAATACCTCCGCCTGACACAGAAGCCCCTTCCTGGCCCACCTGATCAGAGTCCCCCCTTGCCCCTCGACATGCATCCTGGGTTTTATAGTGTCCCTGCCCTGGTTTCCTAGTTTTGTCACCCTAACGTGCATCCCTAGATACTGTAGCTTACTGTTGCCCACTGATTGTTGTTCAGTCACTCAGCTGTGTCCAACTTTGTGACCCCACGGACTGCAGCACGCCAGGCTTCCCCGTCCTTCACTGTCTCCCGCACACTGGTAGTTGTGGGTAAGCCATGTTTACGGGTGGATTTTCCTCCATCCCTTCACTGCCTTAAACATTGTCCATCGTAGCGCCCGGCCCTGTTTCGCTCTTTCCCTTTGTCTCCTACAAACGGGCAGGTGGACCTGCAGACTGAGTCAGGCTCAGGTTTGACCCTTTGGCAAGAATAAGGAGACGGCCATATCTCAGGTTCTTAAAAGCTGATGATGCTTGATGTGTTTCTCGGTCAATTTGGCTTTTGTTTTTTTGCCCTTTTTAAAAGATTTTAAAAAATTATGGCGTAACTTAATACAGAAGAAAATGGTAACCCACTCCAGTAATCTTGCTTGGGAAATCCCATGGACAAAGGAGCCTGGTGGGCTACAGTCCATGGGGTCGCAAAAGTCAGATATGACTCAGCGACTAAACCACTAAAGGCAGAGGTGCCCTTATTTTAGACACAGGACTGGATGGAGTTCACCTGTGGGTACACGTGTGGCTCCCACCTGTGTTAGGACACAGGCTTCTCCGGCTCCCCCAAGGCCCTGACTTCTGCCCCCCAACCCCACCTCAGGACCAGTGCTGGGTGGCTCCTGGCACATGGGTGGGCTTCATGCTGGGCTCCTGGAGTGTCCTCTCTGGAGTCTGGCTCTCTCTGCTGTCCCCAGTGGCCGGCTCCTCACCGTGGCTGCTCTGCCACAGCCGGGCTCAGTGACAGGACACGCCCAGTGACGTGCAGGAACTGCTGCCAAGCTCCTGATAGCCCCTCCCCTGTCTCTGCAGCTTGTGTTTGACTACCGGCCAGGTGACGTCTTCGGCTGCGTGGCTGATATCGGCTGGATCACGGGACACAGCTATGTGGTGTACGGGCCCCTCTGCAATGGAGCGACCAGCGTCCTTTTTGAGAGCACTCCGGTTTACCCCAATGCGGGTGCGGGCTGCAGGAGGGGCCGGAAGAAGGAGCAGAGGTTTGGGGGGGTGTGGGGCGAGTGGTGGAGAGTCCCGGTGACAAAGCTGCCGGGCCAGGCCAGGTGTGCAGAGGGGTCACACGAGCAGTGGAGAGTGTCTGACCTTTGAAGGCTTCAAGAGACCACCCACCCTAACGTCCCTCTCACCTCTGTGGCCACCTGACCGGATCCTGCCCTTCCTCGAAGCCCAGGCCAGTGGCCAGCCTCCTGGGTCCCCTGCTGCCTGTCCTTTGGGCCACTCGGGCAGTGTGACCTGGAGCCGCTGCCATGGAGTGGCATTCCTTTGAGGACCCCCGTCTTGCTCTCCTGGCATCTCCCTCCCTCATGCCACCGCGTCCTCCAGCATCTGTTCAAATGTGACTGGATGTTGGAAGTTGTGCCGAGGCTGTCGCCCAGGTAGTCCACGGCGATGATAGCTCTGTGCCCAGAACTTTGGTCCCTTGCCTGGGTCCTCTCCAGCCTCCTGCAGAGGCCAGCTGAGCTCCTGGAAGACATGCAGGGGCCTGGCTAGGGATGGAAGGCGCGTCTCAGGTGGCCTCAGTGAGTTGGGGGTGATAGGGCCTGTGCGTCCTGTGTGTCACCGCTGCTCTAGGGAGCACTGGTCACCTCTGGAGGCCGTGTATGTCCTCCTGGATGTGGGTTCTGCATTGGTGCTACTTCACTGTAACATCCCTTTGACTGCTTCCTTGCTGTGTCACGTGGGTCAGGACGTGGGCTGGCAGGCCCAGGGCCAGGCGATGGCTCCAGTCCCCCATGTGGGGTGTGCGGAGGTGGCGCACGGGGAGCCCCTCCCCTTCCAGCAGTGGTACAGAGTGGGTTTCGTGGACACTGCAGGTGTTTGCATACATCCAGCACATGGTAACGTGGGTCACCTCTGAGTGAGGCTCACGGAGGTGACATGACCCGGGGCCTCTCATAGGTCGGTACTGGGAGACGGTGCAGAGGCTGAAGATCAATCAGTTCTATGGCGCCCCGACGGCCTTCCGGCTGCTGCTGAAGTTCGAGGACTCCTGGGTGAAGAAGTATGACCGCTCTTCTCTGCGGACCCTGGGCTCAGGTGAGCGGCTGCAGGCGCATGTGTGTTGGAGCTGCGCAGGCCTCTGGATGCTTCATCACGATGGCCGTGTCTGCACTGAGTCCACTTGATGTGGCCACAGCCAGTAGAAAGCAGAGGTCCTCCCTGGAAGCCCTTTCCTGGAGCCCACAGCCATGGAGGGACTGGAGCTCAGCATTGCGACCTTGTCTGTGCTCCGTCTTCATTATGAAAACTCAGCAGTGTGGGAAGGTCAGGCCGGCCTGGTTCCCCGCGGCTGCCCGGGATGTTACCCGCTCTGTTCCTAGCACTGGCATCCGTGCCGTTCTGCCCTTGGGTGCGTGTCTCCAGGCAGGGACAGTATTTCGAGATTAGAGGTTACCTTCGCTTGTATGGTAATTTGGATCCATGTCGCCAGGTCACATGAGGGCGTTTTGGAAAGGTGACCTAGGTGACCTTGAGTTGAGGTGGTCCTGGGAAGGGGAAGGTTTCAGGCCTGTTCTCCCATAGGGGATTTAGTTGCCAGGGAAGCAGTACCAGGTAATGAGGGAGATGTTGCTTGAGGGTCTGTGTGTCCCCCAGGCCTGGCAGACTCCTGTGGGCCTCACTCTCTAAAGCCTGTGACCAGAGCCACTCTCTTGGACCAGGAGTGTGCCGAAACCCCCTGCCCCAGGGAGCCCTCACAGGCTAGCCGGGCCTCTGTAACAGGGGGCAACTCAGCCGCATAACCAGTGCCAATAGCAGAGGCCTGTGTGGTATTCTGAGACCAGGGTGTTGTCGAGGAAAATAGTCTGTAACCAGTGTATAATAAGAATTGTTGTGTAGTCACTCAGTTGTGTCCGACTCTTTGCGAGCGACTAATAAGAATAGAAGAGAGTTTTATTCAAGCCAAGCTGAGGAGGCTAGATCTGAGGAGCTGCTCCAGAGAAGTATGTTGTTGTTGCTAAGTCGCTTCAGTCGTGTCCGACTCTGTGCGACCCCATAGACGGCAACCCACCAGGCTCCCCCGTCCCTGGGATTCTCCAGGCAAGGACACTGGAGTGGGTTGCCATTTCCTTCTCCAATGCATGAAAGTAAAAAGTGAAAGTGAAGTCGCTCAGTCGTGTCCGACTCTTAGCGACTCCATGGACTGCAGCCTACCAGGCTCCTCCATCCATGGGATTTTCCAGGCAAGAGTACTGGAGTGGGGTGCCATTGCTTTCTCTGCCAGAGAAGTATGGTTTTTAGCAATTCTATGTCTTATCAGAACAAAGTACATCAAACAAGTCAGGGATACATGCCTTCAAGGTTCTGAAGAAGCCCATCAGCACGTACACAGAGTCAGTACAGCTGTGGCCCTGGGAGAAGAGTCTTATCATCAAAGGAGTCCCAGCGTCGGCATCCCAGGCAGGAGGCATTTATCTCTATCTCCTAAACTTCTGGTCGGTGTGCCCTTTCCCCTTTTCTTTAATGACTAAAGCAGATTACAGGATCTGTTTGACAGGCCACAGACGGGCTGTTGTCGTCAGCCTAAGTCCAGGTTAAATGGCATGTGAGCCAGAACGACTTTCCTGCACCTCGACGTGTGGCCGCACTGGCAGAGGGGTGACCAGCACGGCGGCTCCTGCGCTGGGACCGCTCCGTGCTTTGGCCGGTGCTGGTCCATCAGGAAAGTGCCATGATTCACTTCGCCATTCTCTGCTCCACGGACCATTTTTAGTTCCAGGCTGCAGGAACATCCTTGTCCATGTTTCCTTCTGGGGCTGGGCACTGCGAGTGGCCTTCTCAACACAGAATGAGCATGTGTGGCTTTACTGGATTCTGCCAGCAGCAGGCTCCTAAAGCAGTTGCAGCAGGAGTGTCACTTCTAAACAGGAAGAGAGGGATTTCCCTAGCGGTCCTGTAGTTAGGACTCTGAGCTTCCACTGCAGGGGCATGGGTTCGGTCCCCTGTTGGGATGACCATAAACAAACAGGAAGAGAAATGCCTGCATCGCTCCTAAGCTGCACTCAGGTGGTGTATGTGCTGGTGTTTCCTCCACACTCTTGCCAGCCTCTTGGTTTTTGACCCACTGATGGTGAAAATATCTCACTGTCATTTGTATTCTTCAGTGGCCATAAATAGGATGATCTCGCTGCTTTCTCAAGTCTCCTGTGTGCCTTTCAGGACAACTAACAGAGCTGTTTTCCTCATGAAATCTGCTCCTTTGGTTTCAGCCCTGTTGAGTCTCTTAACACTTCTGTCTCATGTGGTTGCAGTGGGAGAGCCGATCAACCATGAGGCCTGGGAATGGCTGCACAGGGTGGTGGGGGACGGCCGGTGCACGCTGGTAGACACCTGGTGGCAGACAGGTGAGCCTGTCCGTGGGGGGAGGCTCAGCCCCATGGGCGCCTGGCGTTTGGGGAGAGGAGCTCGGGGTTGCTGCTGCTCTGCAGCTCTGACACCTGAGTGTGAAGGCTTCCCCGAGCCTCCTTTCCTCGTCTGTAAGGTGGGGTCTAGGTGGGCGCGGAGGGGGCGACACAGGAGCCCACGAGGGTCCCGTCCATGGCAGCCCACCTCCTGAACCCGGCACAACCCAGCCTGGGGCCTGCTGTTTAAGGGACCTTGAGTCTAGGATTAGATGCCAGTGGGAAAAGAAGTTTTATTTGCATTGTTTTGCTTTGATTTGCCCCTCTCTTCTGGGGTGTCTGACTTATCAGAATTTGGGGGCCAAGAGACCCCCACTGAAGTGGTTAAAGTCTCATCCTTCAAGAAGCCAGAAGGAGATGTTCCTGGTGGTCCAGGCCTCGTGGTTCAGAAAGGCCCTGGGTGTTCCCTGCAGCGGAGCCCCGGCGTGCCTTCCCCTGCAGGCTGATGGATCCAGAGAAATGCCCAGGGGCAGAACCCAGGCTGCTCTTCTCCGCTCTGGGGTCCTTGCCCTGAGCACTTCTTTCCCTCTGTCCTCCTTTCCGCTGCCCCCCTGTCCCCATGACACAGGCTGGGGACCTCAGCTCCTGGGGCTGCCCCGGGTGCGTGCGTTTCCACAGTGGAGGCACCAGCACTCCAGCCTGGTTTCTCCTCAGACAGAGGTCCTTTTGTCACTGGGGCCATTTCCTTGCCCCGGATGGCAGGTCCTCGCCTCCCTCTCTGGAGTGCACCCTTGTGTGCAGTGCGGACGCAGTGCCCATGCAATCTGGACACACGTGTCAGTAGCCCCAGGCCCACCGGCGTTTCTTCTCACCCCCTGCAGAAACGGGGGGCATCTGCATCTCTCCGCGGCCCTCAGAGGAGGGGGCAGAGATCCTGCCCTGCATGGCGATGAGGCCTCTGTTTGGCATTGTTCCCGTTCTCATGGATGAGAAGGTGAATCACCCTGTCCATGCGCCCTGCCCAGCCCCACTGCTTGTCCTGCCTCCCTGGCCCCCGCTGCCCTCTCCCCCTCACAAGGCACCCACTGCAGGGTCTCCTCTTAGAGGGGAAAGCCCCTCTGGGGTGCCTGTCCTGTTCTGCGTTGGGCCCAGCAGTTTGGAGAACAGGAGATGGTGACTCCTTCTGTCTCCTGGGTGTGCAGGGAAATGTCCTGGAGGGCGGAGACGTGTCTGGGGCTCTGTGCCTGTCCCAGGCCTGGCCGGGCATGGCCCGGACCATCTACGGAGACCACCAGCGATTCCTGGACGCCTACTTCGAGACCTACCCTGGTGAGCCTTTCCCTGCTGCTAGACAGTCTCAGAACTGTTTCCGAGGGGCCGGGGGTTATGTGAACTGTCCCTGTTTTCCCTCCCTCTGAGCTGGAAGTGGCCCCGCTCAGGGTCCTCCTGGGGGCTCAGGCTGTGGGCTCCCAGGAGAAGCACAAGGACACCATCCTGGCAATGACGGTGGTGGCCCCAGGCCTTCCCTGTCTCCCTGTTGTTGTCCTCCTGACTTGTGTAGTGTGGTTGGGCGGAAGTTTGCAAACACGTGTGCCGGTGGGAACTGATGCCCAGCAGTGGCAAGACGGTCAGAGACACTAATGGGGAAGCTGGAATGGGCTCCTTGCAGCTCCTGCTTCCAGGTTCAGCCTCCAGCCGTCTGGCAGCCGTTCTGCCCTTTACTGGCACCAGCCGGGCAGCACCTGGGGGGTGTCTCCCCGTGGGAGTCTGCTGGGAGGGTTTCGGCACTTCCTCCTGTCCCTCGTGGAATGACGGGACCCCTACCGGTCCTGGCTGGGAGCTGGGGCCGACTCCCGCGCTGTGGTGCAGGCTACTACTTCACAGGAGACGGGGCTTACAGAACAGAGGAGGGCTACTACGAGATCACTGGGCGCATGGACGACGTTATCAACATCAGTGGCCACCGGCTGGGGACCGCGGAGATCGAGGACGCCATGGTGAGCACGGCCGCCGCTGGTTTGGGGGCTGAGTCTGAGTCAGTGCCTCACCTCTGCGTGTTCTGTCCTGCCCAGGCTGACCACCCCGCGGTGCCCGAGACCGCTGTCATTGGCTACCCGCACGACATCAAGGGAGAAGGTGCGTCCTCCACCCTCCGGCCCTGGGGGCGGGGCCTCTAGGAGGCGCGGACTCATGGGCGGGGCCAGGGCTTTCCCTGGGGTCAGGCTGCTAGCTCACCCCTCCTTCAAGCTGGGGTTTTGGGGGAGGGGGCCGAACAGCACGAATGGTAGAAAAAAGTCCGGATTCTGCAGCGCCGCAGCTCCGCTGTCTGAGGGACACTCACTTGTGGCGAGCAGCCCTGACCTGTCGGCCCAGCTGAGCTCGGGGAGCTTCCTCCCGGTCCACAGGCCCCCCTGGCCGCCTTGCTAGGATTATGTGTGCAAGTGCCCCTCGCTGCCTGCATGTGGAAGGCCCAGACTCTCTGGGGGAGTCTGACCTGGGTTCCCCTGCACAGCGGTGGGCCAGGGAAGCGCAGAGCCCGTGACAGGACTGAGCCTCACTGACACACTTTGTTTCAAAGCCTGCCGGTTTCTTAAGTGGTGGATCTGGGAAGGGGCAGGCTCATCTGAGCGCTGTAATGCCAGGTGGGCAGTGGCGACACTGGCCTGGCCTGACTGACTCTCCGTGTAGCTCTTCAGGACAGACGGAGCTCTCTGCCTGGAGCAGCCCAGGCACACTTCCTCTTGGGGTCCCAGCATCTCCAGCCTCCTGGCCATGTCTTCGTGCTGCTCTTCTATGAGTTACTCACTGTCTCTAAGCCAACCTTTAGGAAGACTGAACACTTATTAAGTGCTTTAAAAAAGCGTTTTCAGTTACCATGGAAGGACACACCCGTGAGGCTGTCGCCCTTGTGAACTGGCTGAGACTCAAGGTGGGGGGTGTCGGGTTGAAGGGATGAGACAGGACAAGTCCTCGTGTGTGTGTCTCAGGGCCCTTGGGCCGTGCCACGTTCCACCAGCCTCCCTTGCCTCCTAGTGGCTCTGGGTGTTGTCTGCCAGGCTTTGGGAGAGAATTTGTGTATCGGCTATGGTTATGTGCATTTTCCTGATTTCTAACACATTTGAGCATTTGTCCCCTTGTAAAACATGAACAACAAAAACTGTGGATGTGTATTTTCCCCCACTCTCTCTGCACTTGACCTGATGGAGGGAGCTCCCCAGGTCTCGTGTGATTAGGACACAGACCTAGGGAGTGACCTAAGTCCCTGCCCTATGGGCTCATGTGCTGGAGGGGCCCGGGGAGAGGGGAGAGGCAGCTGGATCGGTTCAGTGGGGTTCGTGGGCATCTCGATCAGGGGTGGGCTCGGGGCAGGCATAGGCAGGCCAGCGAGCAATATGGAGGCTGCATGTGAAGGGAGCTGCGGTGGGAGGGGGCAGTGCAGGTCAGACTGTCCAAAGTGATGCTGGGACAGTGACCACTCACACGGAGAGAAATGGAGTTGGGTCCGTATGTAACATCGTCGTTAAGGAGACCTCTGGGAGCCCTGATCCTTGCTGGAGTACTGAAAACAAAAGCTGGTGTTTATGCTAAACTACTGGTTGCAATGGCACCCCACTCCAGTACTCTTGCCTGGAAAATCCCATGGATGGAGGAGCCTGGTAGGCTACAGTCCATGGGGTCGCTAGGAGTCGGACACGACTGAGCGACTTCACTTTCACTTTTCACTTTCCTGCATTGGAGGAGGAAATGGCAACCCACTCCAGTGTTCTTGCCTGGAGAATCCCAGGGACGGGGGAGCCTGGTGGGCTGCCATCTATGGGGTCGCACAGGGTCGGACACGACTGAAGCGACTTAGCAGCAGTAGCAGCAGCAGCGCAGCTCAACAGAGCTTCCTGCCAAGCAAGCCATTCATCTGTGTTGTCCGCACAGTGGCTCCCAGCTGCATTTTACACTGAATTTGTGTTTAAATAGCTACGGGTCTGGTGCCCACAGGCTGGACACAGGTCCACAGACAAGTGCCCAGGGAGTGATTCCACACCCAGTGCATATGGTGGAAAGTGAGTCTCTGACAGCCCATGTCACGGCTGTGTCACAGGCGTAAGGATAGAGGTGAGTCACGGCTCCAGGGTCTCTCCACACATGTCCGCCACTCCGGGGCACTCAGAGGAGCCGCTGGAGTCACTTCCACCTTGAATGAAAATGGAAATGCACCTTCAGGGAGGCAGCTATAGGGACCAGTGGCCACGGGCGCACGGGCCTCTGATCTAAAACCTCTTTGGACTTAACGGCGATTGTGTGAAACACGCTGCCCAGGGAGGTGGTTCGTGGTCTGAACCTCTGCTCTCCTTCCAGCTGCCTTCGCCTTCGTTGTGGTGAAAGATGATGTGGGTGATGTGGACGTGGTGGTGAAGGAGCTCCGGTCAGTGGTGGCCGACAAGATCGCCAAGTACGCAGTGCCCGATCAGGTCCTGGTGAGTGGACGCCCCTCAGGGGCCACCAGGCTGCTGCTTTTCAGCCTCCTTTCTGCTTGCTACCATTGACAGGGTGGCAGCAGGAGGTGGGTGAGGGGGTGGCTGCTGCATCCTCAGAGTGGGGGAGGAGATACAGTATCACCGTGGACAGCGCCCGGGCACTTAGGCCTGGCTGGGCTGCAGAGGGTCAGGCATTGTAAATAGAGGGGCCTGGGTCTGGACCAGATGTCCCCGAGCTGGTGGGGAGATGCCACCAGGGTCTGCCTGGGAGCCTTTGCTGGGGTGGGTTTTTGGGGAGAACTGGGCCATCTTCTCAGCCCCGCTGGCTTTTCAATCCTTCTTTCAACACCAGCCCACGGCCTTCTTTAGCTGGGAGTTATGCCTCCGAGGCAGGAGGGCCCAGCCTCACTTGGTGCCATATGAGTCACACTGTGGGCCCCGTGACCAGAGCTTCACCTGAACTCCCTGTCGATGAACAAGTTTCTTTCGAAGGACCAGCCACTGTTATAGGCCCTTCATGTATTGCCCTTCGTGTATTGCTTTGACATTGAATGCCTGTGGTTGGATAATGTCAAATGCTAAATTTCAAACACTGAGCAAGATGACATTTTCCTCTCAAGCAGCTCCTACGTCTTATGTTAGAAAAGCCAATTATGGTCCCAGCCAGGGGAGGAGACAAGGTGCCCCTCGAACACCTGGTTCTACTGTCACCCGAGAGCCCTCCCAGCTTAACTGACGGGAGGAATGGGTGTCGGCAGTGAGGTCCACCAGGTATGGGTAGAGCCTCCACGGTGGAGATTCAGCTAACCCCCTGGCAGTGGATGGTTTCAGCTTTAGGTCCAGATGGAGGAGAACAAGGGCTTCCCAGGTAGAGCTAGTGATAAAGAACCCACATGCCAATGCAGGAGATGTAACAGATGCGGGTTTGATTCCCGAGTTGGGAAGATCCCCTGAAGGAGGGCACGGCAACCCACTCCAGTATTCTTGCCTGGAGCATCCCATGGACAGAGGAGCCTGGCGGGCTACAGTCCATGGGGTCGCAAAGAGTCAAACACGACTGAAGTGACTTAGGATGCACGCTTGGAGAATAAAACCGGAGGCCACAGCCCCGCCACTCTCTGTATGGGGGGGCTGAACCTCAGCCATTCCTACTGGGTCCTCAGGGAGGGGTGTCTTCCTCCAGGACACCCTCATCTCAGTACAGCTGGACACTGGCTGGGAGTCTGAGCACCACCTAAAGGCTAATACTGCGCCTTCCCTGCCAGGTAGTGAAGCGTCTTCCAAAAACTCGGTCTGGAAAAGTCATGCGGAGGCTCCTGAGGAAGATTGTCATGGGCCGAGCTCAGGACCTGGGGGACACCACCACCCTGGAGGACCCTGGCGTCATCACGGAGATCCTGAGTGCCTACCAGGAGTACAAAGACAAGCGGGGAGGTGCCAAGTGATGGCTCTGCTGAGACCAGGCCCCTAATGCGTGCTCCTAGAGCACAGCTCCCGAGTCGGCTTGTTCCTAGACGCCCCAGCAGAACCCAGGCTACCCTCCTCGCGAAGCCTGAAGTCCCTGCCTCCCCTCCTGGGGACCCACGACAGGTCCTCGCCCAGGGCGAGCTTCCTCCCGCTTGTCCCAAATCTGGTTTCCTGGTGAAAAGTCCATCCCCCTGTCCCCTTGACAGCACAGGAAGGTGGAGCCCCTGTGTCTGCTCAGGTGGACTGGGAGCAAACAGCAGTCATGTTTCCTCCAGATGTTTCTAGAAACAAAAGGTGAAGATTTTATTTTTATACTTTTATATTTTAGAAGAAACATGGTGCCCACACACGTGCAGTGTGTGCTGTACTTGTACACACTCTTCTTAACAGTTATGAAAAGCTCCTTTTTTGCCTCCGCTCGTGGGGAAGTATGGCGGGCTGGAGGGTGCACTTTGGGTTACTGTTTGGCTTGTTGGAAATTTAAGTTGGAAATGTTTGTGCCTCTGTCTTAACACAGCTATCTTGAAACCTCTCAAGCCCACAGCATCTATTTTTGGTGTGTTTCCACTTCTCTTGGTTTGTGTGTGATGAAACCTAGCTGCTAGAAGCACCTGTGGGGATGAGTTCTGGTCGTGTGTGTGTGTGTGTGTGCAGGCTGTGGTCTGGGATGATTACCCTCCCCTGGCCTGGGACCCTCTTAGCTGCCGGTTGGTGTGCTCCACTCTTGGGGCTCTTCAGGGAAGCTGGGGACTCACTAATGCAACTGAAACTGGGTCCCTGCAAACCGCCCTACCTCCCTGCTCTGAGCCAGTCTTTCCCTTTGCCAATGTGCCTTGAGTCCTCTGGACTTAACAAAATGATGTGGACCACTAGGTTGCAAAGGGTCTATTTATAGCCAAGTACATGAGGGCCCACTTGTGGATCAAGGGGAGGATGGCCTGCTGAGCTGGGTCCCGGAGAACAGGGAGGGCTGCCCCCACCTGGCCCTGTGCCCCACAGTGGGCGGTGCCCTGCAGGTGTACAGGTGTTCACAGGGCATCGGGTTGCTTAACACCTGCTGTGGCCGTGCTGGGTGGCCAGGAGAGGATGGGTGGCCTCGGCTGTAGCACATGGCTCTAACAGGACCACACACCTGCATCTGTGGCGTTTCACTGGACTTGGTTCATTATAGTCAGGGCACTACTTAGGAAATGACTTCGCTATAAACTGGGACAGTGACCAGGGCCTCAAAATGATCTGCAGGGCTGTTCAAATAAAGCTTTATTTTGTTCATTCTTTTTGTGGTGATGTTTTCTGATTAAAAAAATAAACTGTTATTCTTGGTTGCTGAATATAATCCTTGGAACAAAACTGGAAGAGACCCATTCACTCAAAAGAGAAAACCTAAAAAATTCACTGTCTTCCTGGAGGAAGTACAACTCCAGGAACCTCACCTATCTTAGGCTGTTATCTGGCTAACTTGATGTGTCTCTAGACCACGGTGCTGGCCAATCACTAGTTACACGTGTCTAGTTAGATATGTTAAAAAAAAAACAACTAAAAATGTAGTTTCTTGGTGGCGCCAGCCAATAATGCTCAGGTGCCATGTGGCTGGGAGCTACCAAGCTGGATGACACAAACCCCTTGTCAGCTGTGGGGGCTGATCTAGAGCACAGAGCTAGAGGGGGCAGAAGCCCACCCAGGCAGCGGCCCCCCCCCACTGCTGCCCAGAGATGGACAAGAGTTGTTTCCTTCGGTGGATGAGAGGCAGGCTTCAGAGAATGACACATCGAACGGGCGCCCTGAGAGGTGGGGATGAGAAATGCTTCTCAGAGCTGGAGCCCGGTGGCCCAGGGACAGTGTCCCTCTGGAGCCCCCGGGCATGGGGAGGAGGCTGGGAGGATGCTGAATTTATGAAGGTGGCTCACCAGGGAAAGACCCGGATCTACCTCTGGCTGCCTGGGAAGTCCCAGCCACAGCAGCCTGGCCCCAGGCAGGTTAGAGGGAGAGGGTTACAGGCCGACTTTTAACAAGTCCAGTTGCCCAGCGTCCCCTTCTGGTAAAGCCACCCTGATCTCGGTCTCCTGGGGGCTTGTGACCATCATTCCCAGGGAAACCACATACAAGCCTCTGTGTCCTTGTCTTTTGAAGTAAAAGGTTGATTCAAGAGTTAATGATTGGGAAATGTGAAGATGTAGAAGCAAAGAATAGCTCTTGGGCTGTGATGGCAGAACTACTGAACTCTCAGTTCCTTGAAAGATATGGATAAATGTCTGACACACATTCCTAAGTTGTTTTTACAGGCAGTAGATCCCCTCTGCATGAAAACTGCTGATCCCAAGAACACAGACCCTAGACTGGTTGAAACCAGAAGGCTGATACTTGAAACTCCACCTTGATGCCAACCAACCTAACTCCATGAGCTGATCCTGCCCTGCCCTCTAAACACTGTAACACCTCTGTACTCCCTCCAGCGGGGGTCACCTGGTCTTGAAGGCATTAGCCTACTCTGCCCCCGCTTTGCCTGGCAAAGCAATAAAGCTACTCTTTTCTATTTCACCCAAAATGCAGTCTCCGAGTTTCTACTTGGAGCTGGGAAATAGGCCAAGTTTCGGCAACACTGGCATCACAGTCTTTGGCTGTGTGATGCGTCTGGCCTCTAAGAGAACTCGGAGAGAGCTCCAGCAGAGCCTGCCTGGGACGGAGTGCGGCACACTGTCCTGCCTAACTCAGCCCCAGGCTTTGCTCCCTGCGTTACCTCTTCTGTCAAGACTGACGAAGACCCGACTTGGAGCCACCAACAGCAGAGAGCAGAGCGGAGATGGATGACTGATGGTGTGGAAGCAGAGCAGGGACCAGAAGGGACAGAAAGACCACTGTGCTGTGATGGCATGGCACATCCCGAGGTGACACAGGCACACCAGGACACATATGCTGGTGCTGGGTCACCCACAGCGGCTGCACTTGCGGAGCAGGAATGGTAGTGCCAATTCTCACTCTACTGCCTCAGCCTGACTCGAGTGCAATTAATTCAAGTCCTCTCAGACTGACTCGCCCTCACCTCCAGCCCTCAAGATACCCCATGTCATTACGGAAATGCTTCCATGGGGCTTGCCTGGTGGTCCAGTGGTTAAGAGACTTTGCCTGCCATTGCAGAGGACATGGATTTGATCCCTGGCCCAGGAAGATTCCATATGCTGTGGAGCAACTAAGTCCACATGCCACAACCACACACACCTAGTGAAGCGCGAGCACCTAGAGCCTGTGCTCTGCAAGAGAGGCCAGCGCACCCCAACCAAGAGTAGCCCCATCTTGCTGCAACCAGAGAAAGCAAGAGAGTAGCAGTGAAGACCCAGCACGGCCAAAAATAAATATGTGAGTTAAAACAAAAACAACAAAACCACTTCTGCTGCTGAAGGAGGCCCTGCCAGGTGCTCGACTCAGCCCACTTCACCCTCACGGTGCCTCCTGAATAGACACTTGTCCCCACTTGGCAGAGGAGGTGGGAAGGTGGTGGAGTTGGGTTTGGATGGAGCCTGTCTGACTCCACCCTTGACCTCCATGCTCAGAACCCTCCTGAGAGAACGTAGGGGAGCATCAATATTTAACTTTTATTTTATAATTTTGAAGGCATCTTGTTGGCCTTTGAAATGCTATCTGGGATGGGGAGAGCCGAGGCAGGTGCAGGCCCACAATAAGCCTTCTGGGAGGCGGTGACTTTGGTGGGAGGAGGCAGGGTGCTGACCTCTAACCCGAGTTAAGGAGGTTTTTCCTTCATCATTGTTTGGGAATTCTGCTGCATAACAGGGTGAAACCAAGCAATCCTTTCTGGTTTGTGAACACCAGTTGTCTTTTGTTTCACAGTATTTCATTTCACAAATAAAACTTATTTATCCTGCTTGGGCTCCACAGAACTTCTTGAGTCTGTGGATTGATGTCCACCTGAACCAGTTTTAGAAATATCTCAGTCATTTATTGTATCTTTAAATATAATTTTTGTTATTCTCTCTTTTCTGAGAACACAGATGTCTCACCTTGCAATTTCTCACATTCTCATTTCTCCCTGCCTTGGTCTCACCTGCCCTGAAGGAGCTGCGATAAAGGCTTGAATGTGACTTACTTAGGAATGTGATTCCAGGAACAAGTGTGAGGGATAAGGGTGTGAAACAGGAAGGCAGGCAAATGAGTGCCATGGCAACCATTGCTGACCTTCTAGGACTCAGGAGTACTACACCTGGGTCTCTGAACTGGCTGGCCTCTCAATCTCCTCTAGGCCTGTGAATGCACCTGGGGAAAAAGTGGCTGCCAGCCCTGGGCTCATCTTCCCAGGCCTCTGTCATTCCTGGATCCTGATCACCATGCTGGGCTTAGTGGTGAGTTCATCGTTGTCCTCACTGTGGGTGTGAGTCTATCACCTAATCTGCCATCACAGGAATAGAAAGTCATGCATAATGTTCCTTTTTTTTTTTTTTCATGTTCCTTACATGTGAAGGGTTCTGAATTCCAACATCCATTTCACTCAAGCATTTCCTGTGAGTTACTGAGGTTGTTTACATACTGCTTTGTATTGTTTATTCCCTCCCAGTACAATGTTAAGTATGTGTGCATGCGTGCTAAGTCGCTGCAGTTGTGTCCCACTCTTTGTGACCCCATGGACTGTAGCCCCCCAGGCTCCTCTGTCCATGGGATTCTCCAGGCAAGAATACTGGAGTGGGTTGCCATGCCCTCCTCCAAGGGAAGTTCCCAACCCGGGCACTGCACCTGCCATCTCTCTGTCTCTTGCATCAGTATATTTCTGATTCCCGGATGATCTAATGTGCAGCTAAAGTTAAGATCTCCAGCCTTAAGGAGTGGTGGCACTGCGATCACAGCAACCCGCAGGGCATTTGTCACTGCTGCCTGGCAAACGTGTTTATTTTCACCCTCATGTTATGCTTTTGGGTCCAGCTGCTGACACTGAAGGCCTCGAGACTGACTGTGGCATCTAGCTGCTGGGACAGTCCTCCTGGCCCAAATGACTTAAGAGCAAGCAACTAGGAAGGCAGCACCGCTGGAAGTGGGCCTCAGCCCTAGGCTCAGGGTGCAGCCATGAGTAGGTGGGGTGCTGCTCCATGCCCTACAACGTGCAGGTCAGCTCCTCTCTCTCTTCTCTCCAAAGAATTATCTGGCCCAAATTGTCAATAGTGCAGACGTTGAGGGACCTGATCTAACCAACCAGGTGGCCCCATCCCCCCTGCCAGGAACAGGATGGCAGCTATCCTGGAGGGTATGGGGTGTGGGGGGTTCTGAGAAGAAACCACAACTAGCGCTAACTTAAAAGGTTAGTGCTAATTTAGCTTTCTTACGACACCTAAACAGAAAAACAGGACTAAACTGTGGCGTGCAACACGCGGCTCCGCTTGTGCAGAGCACCAAAACCACTGACCCCTCCAGTGACTCTTCTGGTTACAAACTCTGACCCATCCTTGCCAAGACCATCTATGGTTAACTCCAGCCCAGACCCCTCGGAGACCCTTCCATTACACTGCTATCCGGATGAGACTCATGTGTCCTCTGATGCATTTCTTTGCTGAAGCGAGTTCAATAAACCTAAGTTTTTTTTTATTATTTTCTTGTACAGCCATATTCCTGTTTCCAGTTGGCGTGGAATACAAAAAACTCCATTGAGAGTGCCTTAGACACAAAGGTGTCCTGCTTGTGAAATTAGGCGAAGGATTTTCAGCAAATGACATGGGCTGTGAGACAAAAATGGTTTTGGCCAAGTGGAGGTGAAGGAAAGCGGTATCAGAGAGACAAAGAATAATAGGGACCAAGGAAGGGAGGCACAGAATTAGAAACAGCAAGCAATCCTGAGTGTGTGAAACACAGGATTCAGGCCGGGAAGGATGCTCCAGACAGGCAGGAAGGGGCTCATCCTGTAGCTGTTAAAACCCATCCCTGGGACAGTGGCCGTCCTGGTGCATCAGCAGAGGAAGATGTTGCCCAGGTGTTAATTATATAACCTGGAACCCTGCAGACCTCGATTCACCAAGAACTCTTCATCTCCTCACCCTGGGTCTTGCAGATTTTTCTCGGGGGCAGTCGAGTGGGGGGGTCTAACGCCCGCCACCCCCCCCAACTCCCCAGCACCCAAAAAGGCCCGGGGAGCACACTGGCCTGGGGACTGCCTTGTGGAGCAGCAGCAAGTAAAGCGATTCTCAGGGCTTCATTCTGAGCGGTCCTTTCTGCAGACGCTGCACAGTAAAAGGACCCGGTTTCCTCAGCCGGAAAAGCCCCGTCCCATTGTCTTTCCCATCCCGTCCATCTTTCGCTCCTTCATTTGCCAAACGCCCCCACGAGCCCGCTGGTTCCCTTCTGCGCAACTGCTTCTCAACACCTCCAAGTGTCTGACTACCGGCTCGAGGCGACTCCCGGGAGGACCTCGTGCAGGCCCGTGGGCGGGCGCGGGCCTCGGCCTGCCCACCGCGCCCGGTAACAGACCCGGCCACACGCTTATAAACTGCCCACTGTCGCTGTGGCCGTCACAAAGACGGACACGACCAGCCGCCCTTTTCCAGCGCGTCTTTCCCTCAACCCCGCCAGTTCGGAAACGGCCCCGGGATTCCGGTGGGGGGCCGCGTCCCGCCCGCCACCCGTGGGGCCCGCCTCACGGTCAGATCGCACGTGAGGGGCCGGGACCGCCGGGGGCGAGGACGCGGCAGTCCAGACCCTGGAAGCCGCCATCGCCTCTGGGATGGCGCGCTGGCTGGGACTCGCGGGAAAGAACCTCGCAGCTACCACCTCCCGGGAGGCCGGAAGGGGCGGGCCTTACGTCACTCCCGCGCGCGCCCGAGTGGGGAGGCGGAGCCTCTGTCGTCACTTCCGCGCGCCGGGCGGGAGGTGGTCAGCGCGGGGAGCTGACCGGCGCCTCAGAGCCATGACCGAGGCTGACGGGCTGCGGCAGCGCCGGCCCCTGCGGCCGCAGGTGGTCACGGACGACAACCGGACACCGGAGGCCAAGGGCGGCAGGTAGGCCGGGCCTGGAGCGGGGCTGTGCCCCCAAGGCGGCGACAGCAGCTGGCGCCTCATTTAGTCCTCGGCAGCCTTGCTTCGCGGGTGGAAGCGGGCTCTCGCCGCGCGGTGTACCTGAGGCCCTTCGGCCCCGCCGCTGCGTCATTGTCCGGCCCAAAGCCCCCCGGCCTCGGCCCTGCCACACTTTGCCGCAGGGGCGTCCGCGGAGCCGCTTCCGCACCTGCCCTTCTCGGAAAGAGCGGGAAGCAGAAGGGACGTCGTTGGGCAGTTTCTGTGAGGGTCCAGCCTTGCACGTTTTCCCAGTAGGGACGGGCATGCATAGGGCTCCGGTGATGTTGGTGCCTGATAAAGGGTATATCAGATCTTCTCTCAACTTCGCTTCTTCTAACCTTCCCGAGTGTAAATATACATTGATTTGTTAGCTAGAAAGTGAAGCATAAGCCTTTAAAGTTCTGAAAATTCTCCTCTTAACTTTGTGCCCCGAGGGGCATAACTTTAGGTTTTTAAGAACCAAGAGGTCCCACATAGACCCAGGTTCAAAGTTTGGAACTGATTGACTTATATATTGATGGTAATATTGGGATATTTTTTGCCGTGCCATTGGGTGTGGTACATACTGAATGCAGCACAGTTTTTGCTGAGAGAGACTGAATTTATTCCCTGATGCTAATGAAAGGAAGGAGTGTTTGGTCTCTAAAAATCCACTCGGAGAAGATTTTTCACTAGCAAGAGTCCTGGGACCAGTGGAAAGGTTGGGAATACACTCCTCTTTGTGGGGTGACCGGCCATTCTGCTTTGCTCTGGATTCTAGGGTGTGGGACTTTGAATGCTGACCGCGGGCAGACCACGACAAGTTGGTCACCCTTTTGACTTTGGATGTTGTGAGATCATCTGCTGATGACTTAGGAGCCTTCAGAGCAGACAGGCTGGTACTAGCAGTGCTGTGCAACCGTGCCCACTTGTTGCCGCACACTTGTGCCCAGGAGACCAGTGGGCAGCCGGCCTGGGTCTGCTATGAGGCACAGGGCATTGAGCACCCAAGGGCAGTAGTTGGATGGGCCCAACTCTTAGCTGGGCCCTGTAGGCCCCAGGGCAGGGGGCAGAGTTAATTTAATTGTTTTTCAGTTTCTCTGGGATTTCCTCCTTAATGGCAGGGTTACTTTGTGTTCCAAAGTCCTCACCTGTTGCTAGTCTTCCCCTGGATGCCTTTTGCTCTCTGTTGATTTAAGACATTTTCTTGGCTTTCCTGTGTTTCCCCTTCTCTACTTTGATCCTCTTCTGGGTCTTTGTAAGTCTGTTTCCTGTCACCCACCTTCCTTCCTATGTGTATATTGTAATTCTTTAGCTTTTTCTTATTTTTATCATTCAGTTTTCTAGTTTTCATTTCTTTTATAGTGGTTTCTAGTAGTTCCTCTGATTGTCATCTTGATTACCTTAAAATTTGAGGGTTCAATCTAAGACAAGAAAGTATTGTGTATAATGAGTGAAGGAAAGGAATCTGAAGGAAATAGAAATGTGATGGCTATATAGTAAACTTTAGATGTGCTGAACAGAATAAAGAAAGGGCAATTTACAGAAGCAGGAAATTTGCTTCAGTTTACAGAAGTAGGACAATAGATTTTAGTGGATGGGACACTGAATGATACCTTGCCTAGTCTCCTGGCTTCTGGCATGAGTGGTGGCATTAGCTCTGTTTTACTGGTGAGGCCATTGAAGTCTTTGTGAGTGACATGGTTTTTGTAAAGTTACAGAAGAATGGAGTCGCAAGAGACATGAACACAAATGAAGGACAGAATTGGCTTCTGGACAATGGGAAGTGTATTTTAAAAATCAGGCTTTGGAGATAATGTTCTATTTCAAAGTTGTTGAGTGTCTGCATCTAAACAGTAATCTTTTTTTTGGCCGTGGCATGCAGGATCTTAGTTCCTTGTCCAGGGATTGAACCTGTGCCCCCTGAAGTGGAATTGCAGATTGTTAACCACTGGACCACCAGGGAAGTCCCCAGTGCAGGTTTCTAATGATTGTCATTTGGCATCAGTTTCCCCACAGGTTTAAGAAGTTTATTGACAGAGTGATTGTAACCCAGAAAGGATTCCTTCCCTTTGGGAATATAGTTCTGTCTGAGAGGAGAGAACAACTGTTTAATGTTTATGTGTACTTGTTGAGGAGTGAAGAGTTGAAAAGTTACCAGCTTCTTTTTCAATAAGCTTCCAAAGGGTTTCAGACTAATTAAAAATCTCTCGTAGGTCCATTTTCCTTTTAAGACTGAAGCATAAGGGAGGCAGTGGGGAGAGACAGCTGGGGCTGTCGTAATTCATGAGGTTGTGGGGAGCCAGGATTCCACAGTTTTCTCAGCCCTTCCCCTGGGTGTGTATTTTCAAATTGCTCTTTTACCGTGTTTTCAATTTGGTGTCAGTGCTAAAGCAATGCCTACAGTCTCGGAGCCCTGGTTTAAAGGACTGGAAAGTGAACCAATGCAGGGCGCGGTCACTTGAAAGGACTGGGCCATTGTGCGTTGAGTCTCAGGTTCCAGGGATCACCTCAGCACCCGGGGTTCCGGTCTCGCGTGGATTTGGGCTTGAAATCACAGGTCTGTGTTGATCTCATGGAGCGTGTGGGTGGGGACTTCAGTTTGTTCCTCGAGGCCTTGATGTCTTGTGTGCAGAAGCTATTAGAGGACACCTTTCGCCACATTTTGCCCCAGTAAATCCCATTTAACAGGATTTTGTAAGTTGTGACTGAGCCGTCGGTAGTTGTCAGATTCTGTGCATCCCAGGCATGGCTCTGAGGGTGCAGGTGTAGAGATGGCTTCCAGGTGTAGGGGTTGGGGCAAGCAAGCTGACCTCCTGGGTGGCACCTGGGAGGGAGGGGGCTGGCCTTCCGGGGTGTGTCAGCACAGACTGAGGAGAGTAGGATGGGCCTGTGCAGCACTTTGTTGGTGAAGATGGTTTGGATAAATGAAGGGTCCTTCAGATGAGTGGGCGTAGTGCAGGTGTGCAGGGCTTCTCATGTGGCTCAAGTGGTGAAGAATCCACCGGCTAGTGTAGGAGACGCAGGCAGGAGATGCAGGCTCGAGCCTTGTGTTGGGAAGATTCCCCTGGAGGAGGAAATGGCAACCCACTCCAATATTCTTGCCTGGAGAATCCTGTGGATAGAGGGGCCTGGCAGGCTACAGTCCCTGAGGTTGCATAGAGTCAGACATGACTTCGCAATGGAGCACAGTTCAGTGTGTGGTCGGGCAGTTACAGAGCAGACGCAGAACTATAGTTGACTCTGAGTTCACAGGAGCCAGCAGTGAGATGGGCCTGCCAAAAAAGTTAATGAACCTTGGCTACAATAATCGTGCTCCCAGAGCCTGGGTCAGGAGCTCTCTGACCTCACCTCCAGGACCTGTGCACCTGCCAGTTACAGACTCAGTGCCCAGGGTCGCGTGGCTCTCACCTGTGCCTGGAGCTCGTTGAGTCCTGTTTCCTTGGTCGCGTGGCTCTGCCCAGTTGCTTCTCCTGAAATCTCTGTGCAGAGTCCTTGGGCTTCAAACCCTTCCCACCCTCTGCCGATCTGAGGCACTGCTCCTCTCTGTGCTGGTTGCTGCTTGTCTGGCCTTGTCCACCCCAGGCTGCATGGAGGGCAGGCACTTGACTGCTCTGCTCTCGGGGTGGGCTGCCTGCCGCACTTGCGCAGGTGGTCACAGAGTGCTTGTGGACTCCCAGGGGGTGCCGTCTGATGTGGCAGTCACTTGGCCGCATGTAACTAGTTAAATCTAAATTAATTAAAATGAACCAAAATTAAAAACTCACTTCCTTGTTTGTGTTATGTAGCGGGTTTGGGGGTTGCTGAAGCTTGATGAAGGAAACTGATATGGCTGTCAGGTGGCAGCAGCCACCTGAGCTTTGTGGGTGACACTGACAGGTTTGCATGTCGGGCAGTCTCATATGGGAGGGGACGAGAGGGGCTTCTGGGTCAAGGTGAGGGTCAGAGAGCTCCAAGGGCAGGAGTTGGGGTAGGAGTGGAGTTCAGTTCAGTTCAGTCACTCAGTCATGTCTGACTTTTTGCGACCCCATGGACTGTAGCACGCCAGGCTTCCCTGTCCATCACTGACTCCCAGAGCTTGTTCAAACTCATGTCCATCGAGTTGATGATGCCATCCAACCATCTCGTCCTCCGTCGTCCCCTTCTCCTCCTGCCTTCAGTCTTTCCCAAGGGTCTTTTCCAAGGAGTCAGTTCTTCCCATCAGGTGGCCAAAGTATTGGAGCCTCAGCTACAGCATCAGTCCTTCCAATGAATATTCAGTGGAAGTGGTGAGGCTCTGTTTTATTGAATGGTAGCCACTGTCTGGATGAAGCACAAACTGGAATCAAGATTCCCAGGAGAAATATCAATAACCTCAGATATGCAGATGACTTCACCCTTATGGCAGAAAGCGAAGAAGCACTAAAGAGCCTCTTGATGAAAGTGAAAGAGGAGAGTGAAGAAGTTGGCTTAAAACTCAACATTCAGAAAACTAAGATCATGGCATCTGGTCCCATCACTTCATGGCAAATAGATGGGGAAACAGTGGAAACAGTGACAGACTTTATTTTCTTGGGCTCCAAAATCACTGCAGATGGTGACTGCAGCCATGAAATTAAAAGACACTTGCTCCTTGGAAGAAAAGTTATGACCAATCTAGATAGCATATTAAAAAGCAGACATTATTTTGTCAACAAAGGTCCATCTAGTCAAAGCTATGGTTTTTCCAGTAGTCATGTATGGATGTGAGAGCTGGACTATAAAGAAAGCTGAGTGCCGAAGAATTGATGCTTTTGAACTGTGGTGTTGGAGAAGACTCTTGAGAGTCCCTTGGACTGCAAGGAGATCCAACCAGCCCATCCTAAAGGAGATCAGTCCTGAATATTCATTGGGAGGACTGATGCTGAAGCTGAAACTGCACTACTTTGGCCACCTGATGTGAAGAATTGACTCATTTGAAAAGACCCTGATGCTGGGAAAGATTGAAGGCAGGAAGAGAAGGGGACGACAAAGGATGAGATGGTTGGATGGCATCACCGACTCAATGGACATGAGTTTGAGTAAACCCTGGGAGTTGGTGATGAACAGGGAGGCCTGGCGTGCTGCAGTCCATGGGGTCACAAAGAGTCAAACACGACTGAGTGACTGAACTGAACCGAGCCACTGTCTGGGGAGGTTTCACCAAACACATAAAGCAGGCAGGCTCCGAATGGCTAAAAACTTCCGTGTTTGGGCCATTTGTCAAGTTACTGGATATGTAAAGTTGGAGTTTGATGGCCCTGCAGAGCTAGAGTCTCAGTCTGCAGTGAGGAAGTAAACAGCATGGGGCCAAGCTGCCGGTTCTAAAACCTGACCCTGTACGGAGCTTTCCAGTAGGAACTGGCTGGCGGTCAGCCAGGGTGCTGATGGACTTCTTTCCCTGGAGAGGGGTTGGATCAGGTCAGTGGTGTCCAACCGCACATCAGGAACAACTGGGGCTTGAATCTGCCCGGCAGGTTGGAGTGTGTGGACATGAGGCTTTGCTGGAGTTCTGGTCGCCTTTCTAGCTGCAAGCAGTCACTTTCTATCCAGGCTGGACTTCTCGTTTTCCCCGTCATAGGAAGGGGCAAGCAGGTCTTCAAGCACGCTGCCACAAGCTCTGAATCACATTCCTAAATTCAGATTTTAAAATATACACTATCACATAGAAAAGGAGAGTTAGCACAGAGTCCAAGTTAGACAGGAAGGATCTGTTTTATGTGGAAATGTGTTTGGCAAGGAAAAGGGAAAGGGACACTTTGGCCAGTGTCACCACTTTTGTTGGTGAGTTTGCACAAGGCAGCTTCCCCCAGGGGCTGCAACTCTCTGCTGGGTGGGCACGGGCTGATTGCATGAGCCCCCTTGGCAGGACGCCGTCCTTCCTCGTGGGCTCTGAGGGAGAGTTTGTGCAGTGCCATGTGGCCCGCCCTTTGGGACTCGACTTTTGAAGGAACCACAGGACCACGTCATTCCTGCCCCAAGCCCTTGCAGACACCCTCTGCCCGTGCAGTCGCCGGCTGTGGTCGTCGCACTGACAGATTGGGCACCCAAGGAAGTCCTGAGTGGTGTGTGTCCCAGCCTCTGGACGGGCGGTCACTGACTTGTATTTTGTGGACATCTTTGTGGAGCTGTAATTCGCATATCATCAGTCACCAGTTTAGAATGTTCAATTCAGGGATTTTTAGCTTATTTAGAGAGATTTGCTAAAGGGACAAATCACCACAGTCTAAGTGAAGAACATTCTCATCACCGTTGACATCTTTTTGAGTTGGGGTACATAACGCAAAAGGAACCTCCTTAGAGTGCATACGGTTCAGCAATGTTTACTGTTGGGCAACCACCACTCTTGTCTAGTTTCAAAACTTGTCCTCGTCCCATGAAACTGCTTGTTGCCATTAAGTAACCCCTTCTCATATCCCCTCCCAAGAAGTGTCCCTTAGTAGGTGAGTGGAAAACTTCTGTGTTGTTGAGTGATGGAAGGCATGACAGGAAGTGCTGCCTTGGGCTTCTTCTGGGGTGAAGCGGGACACGTGGTGCTGAGCACAGGCTCACAGGGGCCACACTGGGTGTTTGTCTTCACCCCAGAATCCCCCAGGAGAGCAGACACGGTCAGCTTGTGCAGCGTGTTTGAAACCTGACTCTGGGCTCCGGGTCCAGGCATCTCCTCCTGTCCTCGGCAGGAGGTGTTAGTGGTGACCCTCGGTCCCGTCCTTCTGGCAGCGGACTGCCCACCCCCGGCCCACACATTTCTGCATTCTCCATTGAAACTGTCTTGTCAAAAAGCAGATGAAACATTGCCCTTAGTTTGTCAGGTGTGAGTCCTAACTTTTTTCAAGTCAGCTTTTTTGGATAGAAAAAGATTTTCCACTTTAGGAGCTCAGGATTTTAATTTGCTCTAAGTTACTCTTCGGAGAATCAATGGCACCCCACTCCAGTACTCTTGCCTGGAGAATCCCATGGATGGAGGAGCCTGGTGGGCTGCAGTCCATGGGGTCGCTAAGAGTCGGACACGACTGAGCGACTTCACTTTCACTTTTTACTTTCATGCATTGGAGAAGGAAATGGCAACCCACTCCAGTGTTCTTGCCTGGAGAATCCCAGGGACAGGGGAGCCTGGTGGGCTGCCATCTGTGGGGTTGCACGGAGTCGGACACGACTGAAGCGACTTAGCAGCAGCAGCAGCAAGTTACTCTTGGTTTCAGGTGTTTAGTGAATCTGAACATCCTGATGCAGGCAAAAAGTGATCCCGGCAGTTTATTTCTGAGCCGGAGGCTTCACGTGCTGCCTGGCCCATGAGTGAGTGAGGTCGTTTGTGAGGGTTGTTGGGGGGTGTTTCAGCCCCGGTGGTCATTTGTCCACACACTCTGCTTGAGGTCCCAGGCCACTACCAGGTCTCCCCATGGCTTTTGAAGAGGTGGTCTGGAGGTGTGGCTTTGCAGGTTCTCCAGTGTCTGGAAATGGTTGGGTTTGGACCTTCAGGATGTTCTGCCTCCGTTTCCTTTGTGGATGTGTCTCTGATCCCTTGCTGCTCTGAGCCTCGGTGGTCAGAGGTGGTGACTGAGGGCCACCGTCTTCCTGGTGGACGAGGGTGGCTCCTTCCCACAGCTTCACTCACACCTCTGTCACTTTGTGCTCATTGGTTCTTTGGTTTACTGGCTTTTAGCATCTGCTGGAGGATCCAGGATACCGCTCATCAGACTATCTGGGAGGTAACTGTTGAGTGTTCCATACCCCAGAAGATTAAAAAAAGAACAAGGGCATGATTGCCATCCTAGCAAACAGTGCTGACCTTTAGTCACTGCCACGGAGGTGGTGCCCTCGAAAGGGGCAGGCCGGGTGGGAGGGCTGCCCCTGCCCAGAGGGCTGAGGGTGCAGCCAGTCGGTCTGAGCCCTGCGGATGCCTTCATGTGCTTTGTGTCTGGCAGCTCCTTTAGCGGCAGAGTGTTCCGAGCCACCTTCCTCATGCTGGCAGCCTTCCTCACCATCCCCCTGCTTGGCGCCCTGGTGCTGCTGGACTCGCCTATAGACCCGGAGCCTCTCAGGTGAGTAGCCGCGCAGCTCGGGCAGGGTGGGTGGCGCTGCTCGACAAAAATGGGCTGAGAGCTTCTTGGCTAGTAAATCAACCTGCTCTGCAGGATGGATTATGCCGAGCAGGAGAGAGTGTGAGCTTGTTAGTGCCTGTGCTCCGTGTTGAATCCGGTGTTACACAACATGTGCCCAGTGTTATGCATGCTGCTCTTTCAAAAACAGAACTGTGCAAACCAACATTAAAACTAGAAAAATCCCAAACAAGAGAAGCTTAAGTGTTAGAGGTGATTAACCTGAATTCATTTGAAGTGTCGAGAGCACAGACACACAAACGAAGGTTAAGTTCAAGTTGCCGTGTTTAAATTTTTTAAGTAGCTGATTTTTAAAAATTATTGATAAGTGCTATTTATTTGGCAGTCACAACTATGTTTCCTGAAGTAAGGATTTACGAGTAGTTGATTTTTAATAAACCTTGTATAATAATTACTGTTCTATTTTTCCTAAATTACCCTTCATCAGTGGGGATATGTAGGTAATGGAGTCCATCATAACTTGAAAAACTAGTGTGCACCTCAGGTCTCGTGAAGGTATTCATATTTGTAGTTACAGCCACGCAGAGCCAGGCTCCTCTTGATGTGATTGTTCATGACGTCAAGGGCCGTGCAGTCTGGTTTCCCCTCAGAGCTGCTCAGGGTGGTGAAGCTGCCTGAAGTTTGCTGTGAGTTCATGTAAAGTTGAAAAGTTCAGATAAGAACCCCGTCTCAGTATAGAGGGAAGCTAACAGGTATAACTGAACGATGTGTTGTTTTGTGAGTGAGAGTTGAGGCTTCATAGTGGGCAGTGGGTTGGGCGTCCTCTCTCTGAAGGTCTCCCTCCTGCCAGCCCCGCTCACTGTGTAGAAGGAGGTGGCTAAACTGGCCTCAAATGCAGACTGCCTGGGCCTTTCTGCTAATCCAGTGTGCCAGGTGGGAGTGAGATTTGTGTCCAAAGCTGGGGGCCAAAACCTGGGCTGGAGAGCTGGCCATGGAGAGTGAGGTGGTGGGGAGCAGGTGGACATACGGCTTCTAAGGGGACCCAAGACCTTTGATCTCAGTAGAGGTTGTTAATCGTGCCAAGAGTGGTGAAGAAATTCAGGGGAAAGGTAGTTCGACATCCCGGCAGCCCGGAGAGGAGCCAGGTCGGGAAGGCTTTGAGGCTGTGCAGAACGAGCCTTGTCGGTGGAGTAGATGTGCCTGGTGAGGAGAAACCCATAGAAACCGGCGTGGCTGATGGGTCTCTCCTGGGCTCAGAGTTGGGGAATGGCTGGCTCCCGCTTTGGGGGTGTGGGCCCCCGAAGCCAGAACGAAGGCAGAAGACTGGCAGACAGTGAGAACGGGAATGAACTGAGGTTTGGGGAATAGTACTGGTAACAACAGCAAAAAGGTCTTCTGTGAAACTCTCATCAGAGCAGAAAGAGCAAGGAAAGGGACGGACACTGCCTGGGATGAGTGGTGCAGACTCCATGCTGGCGGCTCAGCTTGGGGGGTGCCTGGGGGCTCTGCCTTCAGGAGACCCAGGAAATCAGCGGACAGACAGACCTGGAGGGCCCAGGACTGGGGGAGACCCTCCCAGGTGGCTGGTTATGCAGATGGTGGCAGCCTTTTAGCAAGCAGAGTCACCAGGGAGGCCTCCAGGCTTGGCCAGACCCTGCTGTGCACAGCAGCCTTCTTTTCCTCGTTAGGAAGAGCTGGGGCTGGTGGACACGACACCTGTGATGTCCTGATTCCTGGAGGGTGTTGCCCAGCGTCTGTTGGGACAAATGGGTTCCCAGAGGTGGGATCACAGTGGTGTCATCAGGCGTGGATGACGTGGGCTCAGGAATATCCGCTTGGTGGATATTCCCTCCTTACCACAGGGGAGTGTCCACCTGTGGAGCCAGAGAGTTGGGATTGGGGGCGGCAGAGGGGGGGCACTCCACGGGTTTCCGGAGCATCTGTGAGGAGCCTGGGCTGTCTCCCTGCCTGAGGGTCGGGGGCATGGGCCACCGTCCTGCTCCTTCCCCCGCAGGTCTCTCGTGGGCCTTGCCCAAGTTTTATTTCTGTGTGTTTCTGTTGCCCCTCACATCCCTGACTACCCATAGCACTTTGTTGCTGCTTTTTATTTATTATCTTTGAGTTTTACAGTTTTACCCTGTTAATAAAATGCAAATTTTTGACAGTTAACAGTAATAGCTTTCAGTTGCTAGAAGAGTTACTGTCCCTGTTGGTTTTTAAAATCAAAGGCACACAGGAAGCTTGGGGCTGGTGCGCTGGAATGACCCAGAGGGATGGTATGGGGAGGGAGGAGGGAGGGGGGGTTCAGGATTAGGAACACGTGTACACCCGTGGCGGATTCATGTTGATGTATGGCAAAACCAATACAATATTGTAAAGTTAAAAAAAAATAAAAATAAAAATAAAATCATAGGCACAAAGTCTCTTCTCTACAACACTACTGTGTCTTTTATGTTAAATTTTACAGTAACTGAAATATGGTTTAAATATGACAGAAACGGTCCTGTCTTTTCATGAAAACTCATGTTTCTCTTCCTTTCTGGATGGAAACCCAGTCCTTCCCCAGAGCGGGGGGTGGAGGCCGCAGTGACCGCTGCTGAGTCGAGGCCACTGGCCATGTCCTGGCCCCATGCTTGTGAGACATACTCACAGCTGGTGGGGACATTTTTATCAGTTTGATTTCAGAAGAAAGATTAAAGAATGACCCTAATCAGATAGAAAGAACCATGGGGAGAAACAGGAGAAAACCGGAAACTGAGCGTAGGCGGTGACTGAGTTTAGGAGAGTCAGCAGGAGTGAGCGCCTGTGCTGCCGTCCCTGGTGCCTTTCTTCTGCGCCGCTGCATTTTCTCCTGTGTTTTTCCGTCTCCCCTTGGGGGCAGGGACAGTGCACCACCCTGACTAGTTTGATGCTGCAGCCCTTCGAGGCCTTCCTGAGTGCAGGGAATCTGGCAGCGCCCACGGGGACGGCGGGGAGGCTGGGACTCGGGGAGCCCCCCGCCCCTGCTCCGTGTGCTTGTCCGTTGTCGTCTGCACACGTCCCTGCCCCTCCGGAGGTGTGACCTTCCTGCACAGAGCTTGAACCCAAGTGTGTTGCAGGTCCCAGTCCTACTCTCCCCCTCTGGAAATAAAGCTCTTTAGTGGAACCACGAGTGTGCTTTTGAAGAGCAGTTAGGAAGCTGTATTTGTGAGACAGGGCCAAGGGTGGAGGGGAAGGTTTAGTTCCAGGGGAGTTGTGCTGAGCCCTGAGTAGGGGCGGCAGCAAGTAAAGAGCTTTGTTTGGAGGGGGTGGGGATGGAGAGCTCCCAGACCGCCAGCCCCACCCTCCCCTTGGTTCTCCTCCTGGGTGGGTGGGGCGGGCGCAGTGGGGGGGAGGGGTGACGTGTGGGAACTCTCTCCCCTGCTCCCTCCCTCCCTGGGAGCCTCCTGGGGGCCGGAGTTCAGGATACAGTAGTGAGAACCCAGCAAGTCAGTGAGAACCCAGCAAGTTGGGGGCACAGGCAGCTGACAGAGGAGTGAGGAGTTGACGATGCAAACACAGTGGTGTGGGGTCTGGGCTTCTGGGGGCAGTGCTGAGTGTTACATTACGTGGTCAGAGCAGGCTTCACTGAGGAGGTGATGGGAAGAGGCAGCGGGTTTAAAATGGGAGATGCCCAGGGCCCTTGGTGACCGGCTGGGAGAGCAGTGCGAGGGGAGGCTGTGGCTGGACTGTTGGGCAAGGAGTTCGTGGGAGACTTTGGCTCTGGGGAGAGGGCCCGTTTGCAGGTATTGAGGGGTGGACGCCCTTGATCTGTGTCTCACACAGTGCAGGTGGGCTGCTGGATCACAAGCAGACTTGGGGGACGAGGGAGGAAGCGGGGAGGGAAGATGGTGGCATGGCCCTGGATGGCAACAGTTGCTGACGGTTTGGGAGAAGCAGCGTGTTTGCCTGTTGATGGAGGAGATGGGAGAGCTCCTGGGCACTTCTGTGTGAGCCTGGGGTGGGGGTGGGGGTCCAGGCCACAGGGGGGTTGCGCCTGTGTGGGCGCAGGGGGGTGGCCCCAGGCCCAGCTGTCTTCTGTCCTCTCCATGGAGCAGGAAGCAAGGCCGTCCCTGTGAAATGTCCACTCCGCTCTCTCTGTCTCGGTTGGGCCTGGATGGCCGGGCAGCCAGTGGCAGAATAAATGCCGGGCTCTGTGAGCTGGAGGGTGAAGCTTGTTGGATGGGTTGGGGAGGCCTGGCGCCCTGGGCCTCAGGTGACAGGAGAGTGTTTTTGCATCAGCCACATTGACGCCTTCAGTTTTCTTCTGTGCTGTGACCTTTCTTGATATCCTGGGAGGTTTTTTCTTTTAACTAGTGCTTCTGGCAACTAAGGATATTATTGAAATGTGTGCCCTTTGTCAAAGAATGGGGAATTATGCATGTAGGTCCTTGCAGATCTTCAGTAAATACTTTCTTCATATATTTTTATAGACAAATCCCTATAATTGCATTATTTTACAGCTTCAAAGAACCCCCTCTCTTCCTTGGTGTGCTGCAACCAAATACGAAGTTACAACAGGCGGAAAGGCTATTTGAAAATCAGCTTGTTGGGCCAGAGTCCATAGCAAATATTGGGGGTAAGTAGACCCCTGGGACTTGGCGCTGTCTGCTGCCTGAGCGGGGTTCTGTGGGGACAGTGCCAAGGGGAGTCCTGGGCAGCCTTCTTGGCTGTGATTGTGCCTGTTTGTCTAGCAGATGCCGAGGGAGCCTCTCGCCTCTCTGAGTTGCAGGCTGTTTTAGTGCTGGGTGATTTTGAGTTCCTGTCTGACAAGCTGTATTCTGCTCAAACTGTTGGACCCTTTGAAATGAAAGGAGAAAGGAAAAACGTGAACACTGGTGTTTTAGCTCATTTGTCACAATTGGGTAGGTGTTACTTGATGTAGCACAGGTTGTCTTTGTGTAGATTTCATTTTTGACAAGAACAGGAACCGTTCTCAGTATTTCCACTTTTTTTAACCGTCACCTTGGCAGGTACATTTAAGGGTAACCATCTGCTTTAGACTTGCCCGAACCTCCAGACTAGAACAGGGTCTGTTTCTAATTCTTGAGTCTGTAGAAACCTGGAACAAGCCTTTCCTGTCTGTTAGAATTTAGCTTAGAAGTCAAAAGATACGGTTAGTGAAGAGGTTGGCGAGGATTGAGACGTGAGGATTTCCTGCAACTTGTTACCTGAGCTTGCTGGCATCACCCCAGAGCGTGGTGGAACGGCCATGGGTGGCTGCCATGCTTCCGTTTCCTTCTGAAGGCCTGTCAGGCCCGCGCCTCCACCTCCGAAGCTGTGAACCACCTGCCTTTCCCAGCCTTGCTCTTTGGCTGGCCTGAGGACTGGGTGTTTCTGTAGTTGGTTGTTGCTTTTGTCTGGCAGTCAGAATTGCTCAAGAGAGATGGGCATTTTGTGATTGAGCTTTGTGTTTCTCTTAAAAAGACATTGATGTTTATTAATTTCAAAAATTTTGTGGTTTTGGTTAAGAAATCTAGTACTGACATTTAAACTTGGAATTTTGAGGCGTCCCAGTGATTCCCCCCACCTCATATCTCCCAGAGGATGCTTTTTTTTTTGTCTTTTCCACTGGGCCTGATGCCTTATCTTGCTCTGTCATCATATCTCCTTTTCTCTCTTTTCTCTGCTTGTCCTTTGGTGACATTTCTGGTTATCCCCTGCAGGTGTGAACTGCATGAGGGCACCTGGACTCACTGCTGCTGACAGTGGAGAGAGGCACTCACCTCGGGAGGTGCCAGGAGAGGAGTCACCAATGAACATCATTTAGACTTTACTTTTTAGAGCAATTTTGGAGTCACAGCAACATGGAGGGGAAGATACAGAGATTTACCATATATCCTCCATCCCCTACTTGTCGCATTATTAACATCTCCCCCAAGATGGTACATTTATTGAGAGTACAGTTGACAACTCCTCATTGTCAGATCATCATCACCGGCGTCCATAGTTTGCGTCAGGGTTTACTCTTGGTGTGTGTGTTCTATGGGTTTGGACAAATGTTTAATGACATGTATCTATCATCAGATTATCATACAGAGAATTTTTACTGGCCCTTGAAATCTGCTGTGTTCAGCCTCTTCGTCCCACTCTGCCCCCAAGCCTCTGGCAACCACTGATCTGTTTCTTGTTTCCACAGTTTTGCCTTTCCCAAATGTTTTAGAGTTAGAATCATACATCAGGTAGTCTTTTCAAATTGACTTCTTTCACTTACTGTTATGCATTTTACGCTTCTACCCACTCCAGTATTCTTGGGCTTCCTTGGTGGCTCAGATGGTAAAGAATCTGGTTGCAATGTGGGAGACCTGGGTTGGGAAGGTCCCTGGAGAAGGGAAGGCTACTACTTCAGTGTTCTTGCCTGGAGAATCTCCAAGGATAGAGGAGCCTGGTGGGCTACAGTCCATGGGGGTTGCAGAGTCAGACACGACTGAGTGACTTTCACATTCACAAGTCTTTTTATAGCTTTATAGCTCATTCCTTTTTATTAATGAATAATATTCCGTTGCCTGGATGTATCATAGTTCATTTTTCCATTCACCTTGTTTAGTTTTATAAGTTGCCAAACTGTTTTCAGAAGTGGCACTCCCCGCAGTCATGAGTGGGAGCTCTTGTAGCTCCATACCCCTGGTGTTTGGTACTGTCAGTGTTCCAAATTTTGGCCATTTTAATAGGTGAGAAGTGGTATCTCATGGCTATTTTAATTTGTAGTTCCCTGATGTATATGATGTGGAACATCATTTCGTGTGTTTGTTTTCCACCATAGTAGATCTTCTGTGGTGAGGTGTCTTAAGTCTTTGGCATATTTTTAAAATTGGATTGTTCATTTTCTTATTGTTGAGTTTAAAGAATTTTTTGTATATTTTGCATGTAAGGCCTTTATCAGATGCATTGTTTGCAGATATTTTGTTCCAGTCGGTGACTTGTCTTCCCATTCTCTAGACAGTGTCTTTCTCAGAGCAGAAGTTTTTAAGTTTTAATGAAGCCCAGCTTATCAGTTCTATCTTTTTTTTTTTTTTTTTTCTCACTCTCATCACTTTTATTCATCACAGTTTGGGAAGTCTAACCATGGCAATCAGAGAAGAAAAAGAATCCAAATTGGAAGAGAATAAGTAAAACTACCACAGTTTGCAGATAACATGATGCTATACACAGAAAACCCTAAGGACACTATCAGAAAACTATTAGAGTTCATTGATGAATTTGGCAAACTAGTTGAATACAAAATTAATATACATAATTTAGTTGTAGTACTTTATACAAACAATGAAATATCATAAATTGAAATTAAAAAAATAAATCCATTTACCATACCATCAAAAAAGTAGTAGTAGATACTATAATTGGACTGGATTGCTCAAGTAGCTTTTCCAAACTCATATCATATATATCATATATATATGATATATATGATACCCTCATCTCACATGCTAGCAAAGTAAAGCTCACAATTCTCCAAGGCAGGTTTCAATAGTACATGAACTGTGAACTTCCAGATGTTCAAGCTGTATTTATTTATTTATTTTTTAAAAAATTTTATTTTATTTTTAAACTTTACAAAATTGTATTAGTTTTGCCAAATATCGAAATGAATCCGCCACAGGTATACATGTGTTCCCCATCCTGAACCCTCCTCCCTCCTCCCTCCCCATACCATCCCTCTGGGTCGTCCCAGTGCACCAGCCCCAAGCATCCAGTATCGTGCATATGGATCATATCTTTGATGTTGTATTTAAAATGTTATCACCATACGCAAAGTCAGCTAAGTTTTCTCCTTTTCTATCTTCTAGGAGTTTTGTAGTTTTTTGTTTTATGTTTAGGTCTGAAGTCCATTTTGAGTTAATTTTTGTGAAGGGTGTAGGGTCTGTGTCTAGGTTCATCTTTTTGCACGTGGATGTCTAGTTGTTTCAGCAAGATTTGTTGAAGAGACCGTCTATCCTCATTGTGTTACCCTTGCTCTTCTGTTAGAGATGAGTTGTGGGTCTACTGATGGGCTCTGTGTTCTGTTCCATTGATCTGTTTTTCTGTTCTTTTGCTGTTACCACATTGGCTTCGTTATTGTAGCTTTATAGTAAGTTTTTTTTTTAAGTCTTTATTGAATATTGCTTCTGTTTTTTTTTTTTTTTTTGGCCGAGAGGCATCCGTGAACAGGGACCGAACCGTGACCCCTGCATTGGAAGGTGAAGTCTTAACCACTGTACTGTCAGGGAAGTCCCTATAGTAAGTCTTAAAGTCAAGTAGTGTCCATCCTCCAAGTTTGTTCTTTTTCAGAATTGTGTTGGCTCTTCTAGATGTTTGCTTCTTCGTGTAAGCGTTAGGATCATTTTGTAGATTATCTACAAAATAGCTGCTGGGATCGCTCTGAATCTAGAGCTCAGGTTGAGAAGAACTGACCTATTGACAATGTTGTATCTTTTAATCCATGAACATGGACTATCTCTCCCTTTATTAAGTTCTTTGATTTCTGTTATCTGAATTTCACGGTTTTTCTTATCTAGATTGTGTATATGTTTCATTATATTTAGACCTAAATATTTCATTCTTTTTGGAAGGTAGTGAAACACCTGATACTCTGATTTTAATTTCGGATTTCACTTGTTCATTGTTGGTGTATAGGAAGCTGATTGACTTTAGTATATTATCTTTGTATCCTGCAGCCTTCCTATAATTGCTTATTAGTTTCCAAGACTTAACTGTTCTTGATTTTTTGGGATTTTCTACATAGACTGTTGTGTCATCTACAAATGAAGATAGTTTTATTTATACCTCTTATATCCTTTTCTGGTCTTACTGCATTTGCTAGAACTTTCAGCTGATTGTAAAGAAGTGATGAAAGGGGACATCCTTGCTTTGTTCCTGATTTTAGTGAGAAAGCTTCTAGTTTTCACCATTAAGTATGATGTTAACTGTAGGTTTTTTCGTAGATATTCTTTATCAAGTTGAGGAAGTTCCCCTCTGTTCCTAATTTGCTAAAGGTTTTTATCATGAAATGGGTGTTGGATTTTTGTCAATACTTTTTCTGCATCTGTTGATAAGTTCATGTAATTTTCCTTTAGTCTTTTAATATTATGGGTTGCTTAACTGATTTTCAGATGCTACACGAGCCTTACATACTTGGGATAAATCCCATTTGGTTGGGGTGTATAATTCCTTTTATACATTTTGGATTTGATTTGCTAATATTCTATTGAGAATTTTCACATCTTTGTACTTGAGAGGTATTGGTGTGTAGTTTTCTTGAAATGACTTTATCTGGTTTTGGTATTAAAGTGATGCTGGCTTCATGGAAAGAGTTAAGAAGTATTCCTCTCCTTCTGTTTTCTGGAAGAGATTATAGAAAGTTGGTACCATTTCTTCCTTCCTAAATGTTTGGTAGAATTCATCAGTGAACCCATCTCAGCCTGGTGCTGTTTTGGAAGGTTATTAACTATTGATTCATTTCTTCAGTAGATACAGATCAGATCAGTCGCTGAGTTGTGTCCGACTCTTTGCGACCCCGTGAATTGCAGCACGCCAGGCCTCCCTGTCCATCACCAACTCCCGGAGTTCACTCAGACTCACCTCCATCGAGTCAGTGATGCCATCCAGCCATCTCATCCTCTGTCGTCCCCTTCTCCTCCTGCCCCCAATCCCTCCCAGCATCAGAGTCTTTTCCAATGAGTCAACTCTTCGCATGAGGTGGCCAAAGTACTGGAGTTTCAGCTTTAGCATCATTCCTTCCAAAGAAATCCCAGGGCTGATCTCCTTCAGAATGGACTGGTTGGATCTCCTTGCAGTCCAAGGGACTCTCAAGAGTCTTCTCCAACACCACAGTTCAAAAGCATCAATTCTTGGGTGCTCAGCCTTCTTCACAGTCCAACTCTCACATCCATACATGACCACAGGAAAAACCATAGCCTTGACTAGACGAACCTTTGTTGGCAAAGTAATGTCTCTGCTTTTGAATATGCTATCTAGGTTGCTCATAACTTTCCTTCCAAGGAGTAAGCGTCTTTTAATTTCAGGGCTGCGGTCACCATCTGTAGTGATTTTGGAGCCCAGAAAAATAAAGTCTGACACTGTTTCCCCATCTATTTCCCATGAAGTGGTGGGACCGGATGCCATGATCTTCGTTTTCTGAATGTTGAGCTTTAAGCCAACTTTTTCACTCTCCACTTTCACTTTCATCAAGGGGCTTTTGAGTTCCAATTCACTTTCTGCCATAAGGGTGGTGTCATCTGCATATCTGAGGTTATTGATATTTCTCCCGGCAATCTTGATTCCAGCTTGTGTTTCTCACAGTCCAGCGTTTCTCATGATGTACTCTGCATAGAAGTTAAATAAACAGGATGACAATATACAGCCTTGACGAACTCCTTTTCCTATTTGGAACCAGTCTGTTGTTCCATGTCCAGTTCTAACTGTTGCTTCCTGACCTGCATACCAATTTCTCAAGAGGCAGATCAGGTGGTCTGGTATTCCCATCTCTTTCAGAATTTTCCACAGTTGATTGTGATCCACACAGTCAAAGCTTTGGCATAGTCAATAAAGCAGAAATAGATGTTTTTCTGGAACTCTCTTGCTTTTTCCATGATCCAGCAGATGTTGGCAATTTAATCTCTGGTTCCTCTGCCTTTTCTAAAACCAGCTTGAACATCAGGAAGTTCACGGTTCACATATTGCTGAAGCCTGGCTTGGAGAATTTTGAGCATTACTTTACTAGCGTGTGAGATGAGTGCAATTGTGCGGTAGTTTGAGCATTCTTTGGCATTGCCTTTCTTTGGGATTGGAATGAAAACTGACCTTTTCCAGTCCTGTGGCCACTGCTGAGTTTTCCAAATTTGCTGGCATATTGCGTGTAGCACTTTCACAGCATCATCTTTCAGGATTTGGAATAGCTCAACTGGAATTCCATCACCTCCACTAGCTTTGTTCGTAGTGATGCTTTCTAAGGCCCACTTGACTTCACATTCCAGGATGTCTGGCTCTAGGCCAGTGATCACACCATCGTGATTATCTGGGTCGTGAAGATCTTTTTTGTACAGTTCTTCTGTGTATTCTTCCCATCTCTTCTTAATATCTTCTGCTTCTGTTAGTTCCATACCATTTCTGTCCTTTATCGAGTTCATCTTTGCATGAAATGTTCCTTTGGTATCTTTGATTTTCTTGAAGAGATCCCTAGTCTTTCCCATTCTGTTGTTTTCCTCTATTTCTTTGCATTGGTCGCTGAGGAAGGCTTTCTTATCTCTTCTTGCTATTCTTTGGAACTCTGCATTCATATGTTTATATCTTTCCTATTCTCCTTTGCTTTTCGCTTCTTTTCTTTTCACAGCTATTTGTAAGGCCTCCCCAGACAGCCATTTTGCTTTTTTGCATTTCTTTTGCATGGGAATGGTCTTGATCCCTGTCTCCTGTACAGTGTCACGAACCTCATTGCATAGTTCATCAGGCACTCTTTCAGATCTAGGCCCTTGAATCTATTTCTCACTTCCACTGTACAATCATAAGGGATTTGATTTAGGTCATACCTGAATGGTCTAGTGGTTTTCCTTACTTTCTTCAATTTAAGTCTGAATTTGGCAAGAAGGAGTTCATGGTCTGAGTCACAGTCAGCTCCTGGTCTTGTTTTTGCTGACTATATAGAGCTTCTTCATCTTTGGCTGCAAAGAATGTAATCAATCTGATTTCAGTGTTGACCATCTGATGATATCCATGTATAGAGTCTTCTCTTGCGTTGTTGGAAGAGGGTGTTTGTTATGACCAGTGCATTTTCTTGGCAAAACTCTATTAGTCTTTGCCCTGCCTCATTCCGTATTCCAAGGCCAAATTTGCCTGTTACTCCAGGTGTTTCTTGACTTCCTACTTTTGCATTCCAGTCCCCTATAATGAAAAGCACATCTTTTTTGGGTGTTAGTTCTAAAAGGTCTTGTAGGTCTTCATAGAACCGTTCAACTTCAGCTTCTTCAGTGTTACTGGTTGGGGCATAGACTTGGATTACTGTGATATTGAATGGTTTGCCTTGGAAGCAGAGATCATTCTGTCGTTTTTGAGATTGCATCCAAGTACTGCATTTCAGACTCTTTTGTTGACCATGATGGCTACTCCATTTCTTCTGAGGGATTCCTGCCCTCAGTAGTAGATATAATGGTCATACCCCTCGTCCAAGGTAAGGAGCAATGGCTGCGCTTTGCTGGAGCAGCCGTGAAGAGATACCCCACGCCCAAGGTAAGAGAAACCCAAGTAAGACTGTAGGTGTTGCAAGAGGGCATCAGAGGGCAAACACACTGAAACCATACTCACAGAAAACTAGTCAATCTAGTCACACTAGGACCACAGCCTTGTCTAACTCAATGAAACTAAGCCATGCCCGTGGGGCAACCCAAGACAGGCGGGTCATGGTGGAGAGATTTGACAGAATGTGGTCCACTGGAGAAGGGAATGGCAAACCACTTCAGTATTCTTGCCTTGAGAACCCCATGAACAGTATGAAAAGGCAAAATGATAGGCTACTGAAAGAGGAACTCCCCAGATCAGTAGGTGCCCAATATGCTACTGGAGATCAGTGGAGAAATAACTCCAGAAAGAATGAAGGGATGGAGCCAAAGCAAAAACAATACCCAGCTGTGGATGTGACTGGTGATAGAAGCAAGGTCCGATGCTGTAAAGAGCAATATTGCATAGGAACCTGGAATGTCAGGTCCATGAATCAAGGCAAATTGGAAGTGGTCAAACAGGAGTTGACAAGAGTGAATGTCGACATTCTAGGAATCAGTGAACTTAAATGCACTGGAATGAGTGAATTTAACTCAGATGACCATTATATCAATAGATACAGACCGATTCAAATTGTCTCTTGTGTGAGTTTTGGCAGATTGTGTCTTGCAAGGAATCGGACTGTTCCATCTACATTATCAAATTTGTGGACTTAGAGTTGTTCATAGTGTTTCTCTAGTATCCTCTTAATGCCCAGGGGGTCTTTCGTTTCTGATATTGGTAATTTCTATCTTTGTTAGCTTAGCTAAAGGATTATTTATTTGATTAATTTTTTCAAAGAACCAACTTTTGATTTTGTTGATTTTTCTTTATTGATTTCCTATTTCAATTTCGTTGATATCTGCTCTAAATTTTATTCTTTCCTTTGCTTACCTTGGGTTTCCTTTGTTCTTCTTTTTCTAGTTTCCAAAAATGGAAGCTTAGATGACTGATTTTAGGTCTCTTTCTTTTCTAATATGTGTCTTTGATGCTTTAACTTTCTAAGCACTGTTTTCTCTGCCTCCAGGAAATTTTTGATAAGTTGCGTTTTCATTTTAACTTAGTTCAAATGTTTTGTAATTCCTCTTGAGATTTCTTCTTTGACCTATGTATTAGTTAGAAGTGTATGCTGTTTAATCTCCAAGTATTTTGGGATTTTCAGCTCTTTCTTTTAGTGATTTCCAGTTTAATTTCATGTTCGTGTGAGAGCAGACATTATATCATTTCTGTTCTTTTAAACTTATTAAGGCATATGTTATGGCCCAAAATGTGGTCTATCTTAGTGAATGTTTAATGTGAACTCAAGAAAAAAATATATTTTGCTGTTTGTTGGATGAGGTGTTGAAGGGTGTCAGTTATATCCAGTTAATCAATGGTGCTGTTGAGTTCAACTGTGTCTTTATTGATTTTCTTATTTATTTATTGTTTTTGGCTGCACTGGGTTTTCGTCTAGTTGTGGCGAGTGGGGGCTATGTTTTGCTGCAGTGCACGGGCTTCTCATTGTGGTGGTTTCTCTTGTGGAGCACTGGCTATACGCGAATGGGCTTCAGTTAGGATTGATTTTTTGTTGGCAGGATCTGTCCATTTATATATTTATTTATTTAGACATATAGTTGATTTACAGTGTTGTGTTAATTTCCACTATACATTAAAGTGACTCAATTTTACGTATATGTACATTCTTTTCCGTTTTATTTTTCATTATGGTTTACCTCAGGAGGTTGCATCCAGCTCCCTGTTTTCTGACTGTGCTGTGCAGTTGGATCTTGCTGCCCATCAGGGTCTTTCCGTTTCTGAGGGAGGGATGCTGGGGTCTTCTCCTCTAATCCTGGATTCCTGGGCTTCCTTGCAGTTGTATCAGTTTTGCCTCATGTATTTTGACAATTATTATCAGGCGCATACATGTTAAGGACTGTTGTGTCTTCTCTACAGTTGACCTTTGTTGTTACCTGATGGTCTTCTTTATCCCTGATCATGTTCCTAGCCCCGCAGCTTTCTTTTAATTAGTGGTAGTGTGGTGTATTTTTCTTCACCCCTTCATTTTTCATCTCTATGTGTCTGTATATTTAAAGGGAGCTTCTTACAGACTGCATTTCGTTGTGTCTTGTTTTCTAATACACTCAATGACAATCTCTGTCTTTTAATTGAGGTTTTTATGCCATTAATGTTTAAAATGATAATTGATATACAGTTGACCCTTTAACAACTCAGGTTCACTTAAACATGGATTTTTTTCCATTGAACACATTCTGCAGCACTGCTGCATCCACAGTTGCTTAAATCTGTGGGTCTGGAATCTTGCGATGCAGAACCTCGTAGATTCAGGACCTTGAGGATGTGAGGGCTGACCATAAAGTTATCCACAGATGTTTGACTGTGCAGAGGGTTGACGCCCCCTAACCCCCAGTTGTTCAAGGGTCAGTTGTTGGATTACTCTCTCGCATGTTTGCTACTGTTTTCTATTCATTGCTTATGTTATTTTCTTCCTTATTTTCTCATCCGCTTTGGGAGTTCAGTAGTTCAGTTGAGCATCTTATATGATTCTCTTTTCTGTCCATTCTTTGCCTATCAGTTATACTTATTTTAAATACTTTTTTTAGTGGCTCCCCTAGAGTTTGCAATATTTACATTTAAAAATATGGAGCATTTCATGAATTTGCACATCACTGCAAGTTCTGCATGGTTCTGGTTCTAGTATATGTGCTGCTGAAGCGAGCACTTGATTTTACACCCAGGGTCCTTCCCATCAGTTGTTTCCCTTTGGTTGGATAGTCACCTTCAGCAATTAGACACTGCCTTGAGGCAGATGTGAACAGACCCAAGTGCTGAGCATCAGCCCGAGGGTTCCTGCTTCTTTGTGGGTAGAAAATCCTGTTTTTATCTCTGACTGGTGTCTGCTGTGCCTTTGCTCCAGCCTCAGGGTCACTCCCATGCTGGTTCCAAGGCCCCTATGGCATTATCGCTGCACTTGTTAAGGCTTTTGGCCCCAGACACCACTTGCTTTCATTTTCAGAACTGCCGTTTCCTTTCTGGAAACAAAGCACAGACTGGCCACCTCTGTTGCAGGTGGTGGTGAGAGCATAGTTCTTAGGCTAACCTCGTAACACCCTTATTCCTTCCTGTCTTTGAACAGATGTGATGTTCACGGGTACAGCAGATGGCCGAGTTGTAAAACTTGAAAATGGTGAAGTAGAGACCATTGCTCGATTTGGCTCAGGCCCGTGCAGTAAGTTTTGGTGACCGCCTTTGTGTCTCTTCCAGGCACCCAAGGAAGGTGCTGAGAGGAAGCTCTTCGGAAGAGGAGAGCCCCGCTGTCCAGCTTAGGCCTCCTGTGGTCATACTTTCCCTCCAGGCCCCTCACACCCCTCACCTCAGCACATGCCCCAGAGCTGCTGTGTTTGAGGTGCTAGGCTTTGTTCCTCAGGTGCCGAAGTGCATTCCCGCACTAGCCTACCATGGACCTCAGCCCTTCATCCAGAGTGAATTACCCTTAAGTCCCTCAGGTTTTAGAAATTCACTGTTTAAGCACTGGTAGGTGGGCTGCCGTCTATGGGGTCGCACAGAGTTGGACAGGACACGACTGAAGCTACTTAGCAGCAGCATCAGCAGCACAGACTTACTTTCCTTTTGTTAGGAGCTAGAATGTTTTTGTAAAAATGATGCATTTTTATAGTAAAATGGGAACAGCACAAAGAAGAAAGTAAAAATCACCTAGAGTCTTCTCAGGTGTAACTTGTTAACAATGTAACGAATAACTTTTCAGATCTCTTTCTGTTCATGGACTCACACCCACACATGGTTGTAAGTGATGGGATCATACTCTGCTTATGAATATTCAACCTGCTTTCCCACTCTGTATTGTGGCCATACGTGCCTCTGCAGTAAGCATCCTGTGATAAGCATCCTAATGTAAGCACGCATGGTAAGTGCCTCTGCAATGAGTGTCTTGCAGTAAGCCCTCTGCAATAAGCACTCTGTAGTAAGCACCCTGCAATAAGCACTGAGTAGTCAGCACGGAGTAGTAAGCACCCAATAGTAAGCACCCTGCAATAAGCACTGTGGTAAACACCCTGCAATAAGCACTGAGCAGTAAGCACCCAATAGTAAGCACCCTGCAATAAGCACTCATTAGTAAGTACCCTGCAGTAAGCATCCTGTGGGAAGTGCCCTGCAGTGAGTGCCCAGCACTAAATATGCTTTGCCACAGGTTTAAAAAGAATATAGGTAGTAGAGCAGGAGAATGGATCTAAGGAATAAAATGGTAGCTTTTCCTTTATGATGGGTGGAGGGACCCTGCCATGTTCTTGGATGGGCACAGCATTCAGGTCCAGCTGTGGGGCTTCAACCCCACTCCTAGAGTGCTGGGGGATCTGGGGGTGGGGCCTGTGTCTGCTGGGGGATCCGGGGTTGGGGCCTGTGCCTGCTGGGGGATCCGGGGTTGGGGCCTGTGTCTGCTGGGGGATCCGGGGTTGGGGCCTGTGCCTGCTGGGGGATCCGGGGGTGGGGCCTGTGCCTGCTGGGGGATCCGGGGGTGGGGCCTGTGCCTGCTGGGGGATCCGGGGGTGGGGCCTGTGCTTGCTGGGGGATCCGGGGGTGGGGCCTGTGCTTGCTGGAAGATCCAGGGGTGGGGCCTGTGCCTGCTGGGGGATCTGGGGGAGGGGCCTGTGTCTGCTAAGGGATCTGGGGGTGGGGCCTATGCCTGTGCTGACCGTTAAGTCTGCAAACGCTGATGTGAGCGTGATTCTTGAGTGCCAGTTGCTGTGCGCGTGTTCACATCCTGACTCTCCGGTGGGCCCTCTGGACAGACTGGACAATCATCCTAAGCTCTCAGTGCCTGGGACACGGTGGGGGCTGATGCCATGGTCAGTTTTGTTCTCTGCAGCACGATGCAGGTTTAGGATGGGATAGATAAGGTGATTGGACACTAATGGGCCACAGGCAGAATCTGGGACCAGCCACTGATTCCTGTCTGTTTCCCTAGAAACCCGAGATGACGAGCCTGCTTGTGGGAGACCCCTAGGCATCCGGGCCGGCCCCAACAGGACCCTTTTTGTGGTTGATGCGTACAAAGGGCTGTTTGAAGTAAATCCCTGGAAACGTACGTGCCAGTAACTTGCTTCCTTCTGCGATGATTGTGGATCTTTTAAATAAGTGTGTATTTATTTATAAATGGGTTTAGTAGAACTTGTTCAGTACAGCCTACCGGAGGCCCTGGTATTTTTCTTACGTACCGAATGGTACTGAAGGTCTTGCCTGCAGAGAGCACCAGAATTCACGTCATGTGGCTCCTCACTCGAGCCTGCCTCAGGTTCATACCTTCCTCTCCCCTGACCACCGGGTCCCAGAAGGTCTCATTCCGAGGGTGTGAGGCTCCTCTTCCTATCTTCACTTTTCTGTGTGTCCGTCTGGGCTCCCTATTTGTTTTCTGCTTCTCAGTCTTCTCTTTCCTTCCCCTTCATCTCTTGTCTTTTTACTTTTCCTTCCTCCAGCTGCTTCTGCTGTTTCCCTCCCCTGACTGGTCATGGTGTCCTGTGGACCAGTGCTGCGATATTGCTGTGTATGCTTAACATGGAGGGTCATGTGAAGGGAGGAATGTCATCGTGGGTAGTGCACAGGGCCCCTGGGTGGCCCCCACTCTGCCGGGTGCCGGCATGTGCCAGTTACTCAGCCTCTGAGTCTGCTTGCCTCACCACAGAGTAGGGCTGACGGGAGGGCCTGCCTTGGGGGATTGTTGTGGGGGTTTAAACGGGGCTGGACGTTAAGAGAACGAGTACTCCATGAGTGTTTGTGCTACGGCCTGAAAAGACTTTCTACTACTCCTGCTTTTCACATTTAAAAGCAGGTGAGGGGAGCATTGTGTATTTCTCTCAAATAGAAAATTGCCTTATTATCCCCAGACTCTTCACAGATTTTTAAGTCCATTGGTCTTGGGGAAAGGAGTTCTTCATCCATAGGGAGGATTCTGTCTTTAGTGGGCTTGTTCTAAAACGTTCATCACTGAACAGAAAGGAGGGAAACACTGTGCGAAGTACTGCATCTTCTGACATAGGGAGTGGGGAAACTCCCTTAGTTTTTCCTTTTAAATAAGTTAGGTTGATTAATAGTTTGAAACTATTGAGCTACATGTTCTTAGAATGAAAGTAAGTCTCCCCCCTTTCTTCTTTCTTTCTTTGTGTCTTTCCTTTTCTTCCTTCCTGTCCCCTCAGGTGAAGTAAAACTGCTGCTGTCCTCCGAGACCCCCATTGAGGGGAGGAAAATGTCCTTCTTGAATGATCTTACAGTAACTCGGGACGGGAGGAAGATTTACTTTACGGATTCTAGCAGCAAATGGCAAAGACGAGATTATCTGCTCCTGTTGATGGAGGGGACGGATGACGGGCGGTGAGTGTCCTCCTGAATCTGCCCAGGGCGGCTGTAGATGGGCAGGATCACATCAGAGTGTATCACGCCCAGGAGTTGGTGGGTGTTTCTGAGCATCTGCTCAGCTATTAAGGGGGGATTTTAATGTCTCTTGGAAATAGGTGGTAGACACAACAGGGCAGCGAGATGTTCTCACTTCTCTTTGGAGAAATGAAGCTAAGAACAGCCAGGCCATCTGAGGGTGTGGGGGGTGGTCTGGCACTTGGCGGGGAACCTCAACTCCTGTGAGGCTGGAGCCATGGTGACCCACCCTGGTGTGAGCTAGCGCCCAGGTCAGCGAGAGAACTGACCGTAGGCTTGTCTGGAGGGGGGTGCCTGGGTGGCCCTCCAGGGCCAGCCTGGAACTGGTCTGAGAGGAGGATGGGGGCCCTGCCACTCCAGTGGAGGCCAAGTGTGCCTGTACAGGCCCTGGCCCAGGGTTCCAGCCCAGCAGGGCTCCCAGATGCCCCCTGTGACCCTCTGCATTGGCGCCTGCAGCCTGCTGGAGTACGACACTCAAACCAAGGAGGTGAAGGTTTTGCTGGACCATTTGCGGTTCCCCAACGGGGTGCAGCTGTCTCCTGCGGAGGACTTTGTCCTGGTGGTGGAGTTGGCCATGGTGAGGATCAGGAGGTGCGTGAGCTGGCCGGCGTGACGGGCGCCAGACCGGGCTGAGGGGTGGGGCGGGGCCTGGGGGCCTGGGTGAGAAGCAGGGCGGGGCCTGTGTGAGAGACCCGCTGCAGAGCCTGGGACGTGGCAGAGGTCGGTCCTTTGTGAGGGGAGAGTTGTCTTCTCTCTTTCCCTAAGCCTTCTTGAGTGTCATGGGCTGGCAGAGTCTCGGCAGAAGGCTGACTGCGGTCCTGACCCGGCCTGGTTCCCGCCGTGGCCCAGTCCCCGCCCCTGCTTCTTGCTGGACCCAGGGTTCTGAGGCCCATGCAGCGGGCCCTTGCATGACGTGCCCTCGTTTGTGATGGATGCATTGGTGTTTGGCTCCAATTTTTTGTTTTGGGGGGCTTCTCTTCATTGCCTGCTTGATTGACTTTTTCAGGTTCTACGTGTCTGGCCTGATGAAGGGAGGGGCTGACGTGTTTGTGGAGAATTTGCCTGGCTTCCCGGACAACATCCGAGCCAGCAGCTCCGGGGGGTACTGGGTCAGCATGGCAGCCATCCGCGCCAATCCCGGCTTCTCCATGTTGGATTTCTTATCCGAGAAGCCTTTTCTTAAAAAAGTGATTTTTAAGGTAAACATGAAAACTATGATTTCAAGAAACAAAATGAAACTGCATCTCACTGTGGGTTTTTTTGACCCTTGTGAAAGCTCTAAAAATTCTAGTTCTGCTTATGATATCTGATACTTTCAGTGACTTCTTTGAACTTATCCTTTGGCTTAAAATGTAAATTTACGTCTTTGAGTGCTCTGACTCTCCCTCCTTGTTTCCTCGTCTGGAATTGTCACCCTCACCATCATGACCTGTTGGGCCTCTGTCCTGCTTGTGCCTCTTGCTCTCCCCCGGACGCCCAGCCTTTGGCTCTTCCTCAAGTGGTTTAGGTGCCCCTTCCTCCTGCCTCCCTGGAGCCTCGTCATGCCCTCTGTGGGATCCTGCCCATGGTACTGGTACTGAACTGTTTGTAACCTAAGGTCCTAGAAGGTGCCAGGTGGCGGTTCCTGAGTGAGTCTGTGCACACGTGCTCGTGGACAGACCTTTGTACCTACATTCATATATCTTTATCTGTTCCTTTAAACTGAAAACTCTAAGTAAGACTGATGTTTCTGGTCCAACACCACAGGATCTGTGCCTGTCTTCTTACCATCCATGTTGGTACTTCCTTTCTCTCAGGGTGAGAAACCTGGGTCCCGTGCTCCCTCATGCCTGTTCGATCGGATTCCCCGGGTGTCCACATTTGTAGCCTTTGTCCCCAGCATCACATGGCCCTGGTTAGGGCTCTGGTACCCAGGCCAGCCCTTCTCCCTCCTCCCAGTTTCTCCCTCCTCCCAGCCACGTGTAGGGGCCTGCTGTCTCCTTGGGGGCCCACGGCCTGTGCCAGCCACTCCACTGTAGGACAGCATCTCCCCTGCTTGGAGCCATGGCCTCTCCTCCAGGGTGGAAGCTCCCTACTCAGACTGACTCCCTGGTCTGGGCAACCCCTGCACGCACCTAGCCTGCTCAGCCCCACAAGCCATTTTTTGACTAAATGTTTGGGACCAATATTTTTAAAAGGCAGTCGCACTCTTGTGTGGAGGGGAGTAGGTGGGGAGGTGGTTCAGTGGGGGGCAGTGCAGGTGGAATGCACCCAGCAGGTGACAGGACTGGGTGCCTGGCTGCGGGTCTCCAGGTGGGCCTGTTGTCTGGGCTCCAGGGTCTACACCTGCCCTGCCATACTCTTCTCTGCTCTGTGCTTCCTTTGCAGCTATTCAGCCAAGAGACGGTGATGAAATTTGTGCCGCGGTACAGCCTTGTCCTGGAGCTCAGTGATAGCGGGGCCTTCCTGAGGAGTCTGCATGACCCCGAAGGGCAGGTGGTCACCTATGTGAGCGAGGCGCACGAACACAGCGGGCACCTCTACCTGGGCTCCTTCAGGGCCCCCTATCTGTGCAGGCTCCGCCTGTAGTCTGCTTAGGCTTGCTGTCACCCTGTGCCCATTGTCACCTGGAGCCCATTGTCACCCTATGTGCCGCTCTTGGGCCTGGAGGCACGTGGTTGCCCTTCCCCCATGCCTGCTGGTCCGGGAGGTGTGTGGCCCCAGGACACCTTCACCTGGGCTAGGCCTTGAATTTGCTGAGGGGAAGATGAGTCCTTGTAAAGTCATTTTCTCTTAAAAACCTCCCCAAGCGTGGTGATTATCTCTGGGACCTGGGGACTTGGTGTACTTGGGTGGGGATGGATTTGTGGGTGGCAGCTGGGGTCTCATCCCTGCTGCTGCTGGCTGTGTCTCACCAGCCTTGGTGTCTTTGCTGTTAAACAGGTGATACCTGCCTTTGGGGGAGGGACCCCAGGAGGGTGAGGAGAGCTCAGAACAAATGTGTGTGAGACCTCAAGATGGGCTGTGCGGGCAAAGACTCTTCCCCAGAGTCATAAGGGACTGGGCCTCAGCCCCGGGCGTCCCTCCTGTGGCTCCCACCCTCTTCCCCAGCCCAGCCCCCTCCCTCCATCCGTGGGCCCCCGCCAGTGTTCTGAAGGCAAGGACCTGGATGTGTATGGAGGAAGAACATGTTGATTCTAGCCGCTCAGAGGACTAGCCGGCTTCTCTGTGTACAGCCTGCTGTGCAAATCACAGGATGGGGATGGAAGGTGGGCGCTGGGCACCAGGAGTCCTGTTCACAGCTGGTTCTTTGTCCCTAGACCCAAGTGTGAACAGTGCATGTGCTGGGGTCGCTTCTGCTTTGATGTCACAAGCCTGACAGATGTGCCCACACGTGGTCCTGGTGGTGGGTGACCCTTGTGGATTGACTTGTGGGTGGTGTTGCCCGGGACTTTGTTCTCTGCTTTGATTTGCTCCAACAGCGAGTGAGGTCTGTTTTTCCGTGTGTCGTGAGGGCTGTTCTGCTGGGATCATGCTTGCTTTTGCTTGGTGCCTCCGCCATGGCCTCCCACACTGACTCAGTCCACATGACACCGCTGTTCTGTTTCCAGCCTTCCAGGTAGGGCTGATGTCTGCTCCTCCCTTTCCTGGCATTTGTGAGAACACATCAGGGATTGTGTGTCTGGAGTTGTCTTTGTGAGTTGAAAAGATGGTATTTTGAATGGATGACAACAGTGAACAATGTCAAGGAGGGCCGACAGCAGCGGTGAAACCTGAACCGTTTGTGTCGTGTGCTGACTCAGGCCCCTTGACCATTTTAGGGGAGAACAATCAGTCTGACGGGGGCCCGTCCCGGGTCGTCTTCTGCTCAGGGCCAGCTCCCCACACAGCTGTGCAGAGCAGCCAGACTGGCTGCGTGGCAGTGACCCGTGTCCTGTCGGGTGATGCAGCCTCATGGGAAGTGGTGTTTAATAGGCAACAGTGCACCCGTGTATGACGTCTGCAGGAACAGTAGGGTAAAACCTGACCATTCTGCCATGAAAACGCAGCCCAGGCGCGCTGACCCTGAACGTTCCTTGGTTGAGAGCCGGGAGCCAAGGGCTGCGCTGTCAGTGCAGAGGAGCTCGTAGCTTTTCAGTTTTCAGCAAAGGTGTCTTTTTTTTTTACCCCTGACTCAGGTGTTGCTTTTCTGTCTCAAAGTGTCATTTCCTGTGTTCTTTGTGGTTATTTGCTATGGTAAGGTGTAAAGTATAGCTTCATTAGTCTTAAATATACGATAGACTTTTGTTGTAACATAAAATGGATTTGTTCTAATGTGAATTGGTAACATGCTCTTAAAATTAAAGCAAGTGATTCATTCATTGTGTGCTGCTTTATTATCCGTCACTGCCTTTTATAGGACCGAGGCCTCACGTTGAGGTTCTGTCGTCAGCGTTCGCTCTGCCGTGCTAAAGGGTTTTCACATGTGCTGACCTCGTAATGATACAGGGAGACTGGCCGAGTCTCACTGGGAGCGGAGGCTGGGGAGGGACCTTCCCAGAGGTGCAGGCGGCCGGGGGCAAGGGACAGGGTGACCGCCCAGCCCAGGGCTCAGACCTACGGGTACCTGGGTCCCTGGCACCGAGGCTGGGCAGCAGTGAGACTAAGCCTTGCAAGCAGTTAGTTCACCGGGCAACGGGTGTTCCTCAGAGCCTGGTCCATCTGCAGCCTGGGGCGGGGCGGGGAGGGGGCCTGGAGCTTGATCCCAGAGTCTCCACGGCTGATGGGCAGGGGCAGAGGGCCTGGCAGGGAGGCCGGGGAATACTCAGGGTGGGCTTGCTGGCTGGAGTTTGGTTTTGGTCAGTTTGAGACCTGAGTGTTCCTTCATAGTGGTAACTCTGTACGTCTTAGAATCCTGGGTCCTTAACTTGACATTTCTCTGGTGACGCTGAATGAGATGGAGGGCCAGCTTGCCACTGTCAGAATCATTCACTCTGAGGGCAGAGCTGCTGTGTTTTAAAAAGCATGCAGACTGGGTGGCAGTGTGGGCCTTGAGGCCCCTGCTGGCTGACACCCTCCTCCTGCGGTACATGACGCCGTCATGGGCACGGGGGGCTCAGGGGCGGGGGGGCCCTGGGGCCACTCCCCCAACACCTGTCCGTTCTGATGTCCCGTGAGGCCTGTGGGGCAGCATTGGGTGGCCCCATGGTTGTCAGGAGAAACCTGGCCTTATGCTTAAGTGCATGTTGGTGTGTGAAGACACAGGGGAGTTCAGAGCCTATGTGCTGCGTCAGGTGTGGTGGCCCCACAGGGGTGTCCCGAGGCACTGGGCCCGGGGTTCCTGCCGTGCCCCACCGTATGTCGGGCCCTCCCGTCACTGAGCTGCCTTTCCAGTTCTCCCCTCAGTGGGTCAAGCACCAGGCAGAGCTTTGAGGGGATCAGTTCTTTATTCAGGTTTATTCCTAAGTGTTCACCTTGGAGGTCCTTACTGAGCTGGTTGGGTCCCTGCCCAGTGCTGGGATGATTATCAGCCTGAAGGACGGCCCTCTGGGCTTTCCTCGAGGGCCTGGGACCTCGGGGCAGTCGGGTGGGAGGGCCCTTGGGGTCGAGAGCCCGTGTAACTCGCACCAGAGGACTCGCCCCATCTGTGCAGACCGGCTTCCCATCCCAGCAACGACGTGGCTATCCGTGGGCTCCTGGTGCCACCATTCTGTTCCTGGCAGATGCCGTTCCCGAGGACGGGTGACAGCGGGGATGGAGCTGGGAGGCGGCAGTCAGTGACAGCGGAGGATGGACACCTCGGTAGTCTGCAGCCAGGGGATGACCCAGACTTCAGAGTAGCAGCTGAGGGTCTGAAAGGAGGGGTGACCTGAGGGTTCCCTTCCCGGAGGCTGCCCATCCCACCAGGGCACCCCCACCCACTGCAGAAGTGGGTTCCCAGTGCCACTGCCTTGGGGGGGGTTATGTACACACACGTGTGCTTATGTGCATGTGTTCACATGTGTGCACGTCTGTGTGTGCACCCACACATAGGCATGTATGTTTTCTTTGCTGAAGAGTTCTCTTCCTGCCCTGACTGTATTTTGAAAAACTTCAAATCCACCGCACCTGACGCAGCACACAGGCTCTGAACTCCCCTCTTTCTTCACACATCAAAAAAAGTTGCAGGAGTAATTCAAGAATACACACTTGGGCTTCCTTGGCAGTCCAGCGGTTCAGAGTCCACTGCCAGCGTGAGGGCACGAGTTCGATCCCTCTTCTGTGAAGATCCCACTTGCTGTTGGGCAACCAAGCCCGTGAACCACACTAGTGAGCTTGTGCTTCGCAACAAAAGAAGCCTCCGCAGTGAGAAGCCCCTGCACCACGACTAGAAAGTAGCCCACTTCCAGCCACGAAGACCAAGCACAGCCAAAAGGAGGAAATCAGCACATCCTCCACACCTCTGTTTATAGATTACCAAGTTCTGCTGCTGGCAGCCCACTCTAGTACTCTTGCCTGGAGAATCCCACGGACAGAGGAGCCTGGCAGGCTTCAGTCTGTGGGGTCACAAAGAGTCGGATGTGACTGAGCGACTGACCCTAAGTTCTGCCGCCTCTGCTCTCCCTGAGTGTGTATATATAACTTCTGAATTATGTCAAAGGTGTCTCTGCTCTCCCCGCACCTCCATGCCTTCAGTGTGTGCTCCTGAACACGTGCTTCTGGGAGCGAGGAGCGCTGGGCGTTTGGAAAGTCCCAGGGGGCCGCCTCCCACCCTCTGGTGTCGGGGTGGGATCTGGAGCCTCACAGGGAGAGAAGCGCTGAGGGTGAGCTCGAGGCTGTGGAGGCGGTTGGGGGGTGCGAGGGGCGGGAGGCGAGACCCCCTCTTACCCACTGCAGGGTACGGTTGGTCTGGAAGCCGCAGTCATCCAGGTTTGCGTGCCCGGTCTTTTTGCAGGTGGTTCTGCCAATGTCCATGTCCAGCATGAACTTCAGGCCTTTCACTATCTGAGGGGACAGAGGGTGGGCCTGGGACACTGGGTCCAGTACATGGTGAGAGGGAGTGAGCTGGGGGCCGCCTCCCTCCCTCCAGGCTTGGGCCCGGGTTCCTGCAGGCGGTGGGGAGGGAAGACCCCGATCCCCCGGTCTGGGCCCTTAGAGCCCTGATGCAGCTTTCACCCGCGCAGACCGCCCTCCACGATCCAGACAGCATCCTGCTCTCAGAGTTTGCAATCGCCAAAGAGAATAGAGATAACACAGTCACCTGCCAATCCTGTGCCCAGGGGGTGACCGTGAGTGTGTGTCAGCATGCCGGGTGGTGTTGTGCAGCCTGTGTCCTTGGGCCAGTGGATGCGAAGCTTGTGACCAGCTGCCCTGGGCCCGCTTTTAGGGAACGAGTGACTGGGTCCTGTACCCTCGACCTGTGTTCTCAGGAGCCAGGCCTGGCTGCCCCATGGGGTCCCTGTGTGGGGAGCATCAGGCCTCCCATACGGGGTCACTGAGAAGCATGGGGACCTCCCAGGATGTGACGTGTGTGGGGACAGGGCACGGTGGGGGCAACGTGGCCAGAAGTGCTTTGGGGCTGTGGCGGAGCCACCCTCAGGCAGCCCTGAAGGTGGGCAGCAGTGCAGCTTGTGCCCCCACCCCAGGGGCTGCACTGTCCACCCTGGGGAAGCCTGGTCTGCTGAGAGATGGTGCGGGCCTTGGAGCCTGATGCTGGGGGCCCCAGGCTGGTTCTGGGAGGTCAGATCTGGTCAGACCTGGCTGCCCTGCGCGAGCCCAGACCTCACCTGGACAAGGGCTCTGCTAACACGGGACTCCCGGAACAAGAAGGCGTCATTGCTGCAGTTGTTGAAGCTCTCGGCGCTGCGTCGCGCCGCCCTGAGGACGTCTGGGTCGTTGGTCTTGATGGTCTTGGGAAATCCTGGTTTCGCATCTGACTTAAGGATCTGGGAGCAAAAGTCTGGACGAGAAACAGAACCAGATGAGAACTTTGCTGAGGGGTGGGGGCTTGGCCCAGGGATCACGCCTCCCACATCTGCTCCCAGTGTGGTCCCCACCCATCCACCCCCCCATCCGCCCACCTGGCCTGTCCCCCCTGCCCCTGGTCGTGTACTCTCCTGGCCTGTCCACCCCGTGCCTCCTGGTGCATCTCCTGTGTGTCTCCGTGGCTGCCCTGTCCCCAGCCGAGGGCCAGTGTTGGGGGGGGCGGTGCAGAGAGATGGGTAAGAAGAGGTCCCGTCCCTGCCCACCTGGCCTTTTTCAGAAGCCAGATCATCTCTGACAGTCACAGGAACCTGGACAGCCCCCCAGAGCCTGTCAGAATGAGCTCTGGTGTGCAGAGAAGTTGCCCCGGTCTCTGAGGCTGCCCTCTGGCTCTGACCCTCCACTTGTCTCCAGCAAGTGGCCGAGGGGGAGGTGCCTGGAGGCCGTCCATCACTCCCAGGACTCTGGACTGAAACCACCAGGCTGCCAGGTCCCCGGGGCACCTGTGTGCTGCTCCTCTGGAAGTCCAGGAAGCAGGTGGATGGCAGAAATTGTAGTTGGTGGTTCAAGGCTGACTTGATTTCAACCGTTTCTCAGTTTTGCTGCAGTGGTCACAGACTACTTGTGCATTAAAATCAAAATTGTGGGGGAGGGAGAACGGGAGGAGGGTTTGGGCGGTAGATTACTTCTCTTTACTAGGAATTCCCCCGATTTTCCTGAAGTCATCTTGTGTCCGAGGTGACCCAGAGCTGACCCATCCCCCAGTGACCGCTCAGCTGTGGTCTTCCTCTGAGTTGCGTGGAGTATGGGGTTCCCGTTTCATGCACAGCCCAAGTCAGGGCTCAGCTGCGTTCTGGCCAGTGTGGATGGTCTGTTGGCCTGCGCTGCCTGGAGGTTACTCTGCCTCCCTTGGCCGTGACCTTGGGGAGCATCTTTTGGAGGATTCAGTGGGGCTGGGGTCAGCACAAGGTGGTCAGGCTGGAGCCACAGACGTGTGGACGAGCTTCCAGGCGTAGAGTGTGGAGAGAAGGGGTCAGTGCTGCCCGGGTCCCTCTTCACGGGAGACTGCAGACTTGGAGTGCTGGGTGTGGGCCCCACTATCAGAGGATACACAGCTCCCTGGTTGTGAAGAAATCTTGACTCCTGGGAGGAAAACTGCTGTGAGGTCAGCAGCGCGTGGGGGCTTCATTCCTCAGGGGCCAGACTGGGGGACAGAGACCCCCAGTCATGAGGCTGATGGGCCGAGAGGACCTTCAACTTGAGCTGGGGGTGGGTGGGGGTTAGGGCCAGTGGGCTGGTTGGGCCGGGGCCCAGGAACCTGGCAGGATGGCTTGTGTGGGTGTGTGTGCCCAGGATCCCGGGCTGGGGTCAGTCAAGAGATGCTGGAACCTTTCCTGGGGCTGCCTTGTCCACGGGTCCTGGCAGAGGCAGGGACGTGGCGGGCACCCAGCTCAGCTTGGCAGGGTGGTCTTGCTGGAGTGTCAGTGATCCTGTAGCTTAGAGCGAGGCTCCCAGAGGAGGCTGGTTCCACCGTCGCCTGAGGTCTTCACAAAGCCCTTAGAACTGGGTGTCTGATGCGGCAGCGGGCACAGGAGACCCCCACCAGGAGTGAGAACCAGGCTGGCTGGGCCGGCCACATCAGCCCAGCTGCAGGGTTTCCTTTCCGTGTGTGTGGAGCATGGAGGGGGCGCTGGCCGTGGGCAGAGAAGGCGTGGGCCCCATCTGGGTCTGGGTAGGGTCTCCATAGGCCCCCTGACCCTACGTGTGACTCGCTGGTGCCTGTGACAGCCTCTTTGTCAGGGGGACTGGCACTGGCTGCCTGAGTGGGACCCCTCCTGGCAGGTGGGCGCAGCTGGGTCCCTGGTCCAGACGGAGCTCTGGATGGCTCTGCGAGGGCCGCTCAACTAGGGGCCTGCTCCACTCTGGTGAGAACCTCCCAGCACCAAATGCTGTCACTGGTCCCCCACAAAGCTCTGTCCCCAGTGTCTCTGAGACTCTCCTTTGCAGTGACCCGGCCCTCATGTGATGTCCCACAGACGCCGGCTGTGGCTGAAGTCTCTGGACATGGCAGCTGTGTTGGTTGGCTGTCTGGGCCCTGAGCCCGTGGCTCTGACTCTGGTGCTGGAGAGCTCCTGGCCTGCTATTCACGCCGGGAAGTCCAGTGTGGTTTTCTTTTGGGAGAACAGCTTGATTTCTGCTCATCAGCATAGTCTATAAACAGCAGGAGCACCTGGTGGACAGCCCAGTCTCCCGTGTGTTTATAGATCTATATCCATGGCTGTCGATTTTTCCTTTGTACAAATTACATATAGTGCCTTTTCTGATTATAAGCTTACGTATCTGGTAGGAAACTTGAAAAATATAGAAAAGTATAACAGAAACGTTAGAGCTCACTCTCAGTGTTGCAAAGATAATCACTGTCACCTGTTTTTTAAATAAAATGTATTAGATTTCATTTCACTTGAACTTAACATGATTGTATTAATAACGAAGTGAAACTAGGCAAGGCCAGACCTCCTATGAACGTCCCTCCCAAACGTGTGACGTCAGTTCCTAAGTGATTTCGGTAAAATTACAGAGGTTATGAGAATCATTGAACTTGGTTTATTTTTAACTACATTTCCTAAAGTATAGGCTTCAGTTCACCGAGGGCTTGTCAGCAGAGCTATCAAAGCAAACGGTAGAACCTCATTTTTAGTTTGAAAAAGTTGAAAAGTCAAACCTATTTTCAGAATGGTTCTTCAAGACATCAACAGGGAAAAGCTGTGGGCAGAATAAGCCCAAGGTTGGGGGGGCTCTTCTTCCAGAAGAGAGGCAGCTGGGTGGGAACCAGGGTCCCAGCCAGGTAGCCCGGCCCCCCACCCCCGCCGAGGGGGTCCCGGGGGCTGTCTTCTCGCACCTCTACCCCATCTACAGGGAGAAAAGAGGCCTCCTAGGAGTGCAGGGCAGGTTTAACTCCAGGTTCTAAAGCCATGCTCTTTTTGTCTCAAGAGGTGTTTCTGGAGGGGTGCTGGGAGTGATGCCGGGGGCTGGGGGGCACACAGTCCAGAAGGCGGGGGACAGTGATGGTGACAATGACCTGGCAGAAGGGGCTTCAGGAGGGAGCCAGGTGGGGACCAGTTAGAGGGCTGGGCGGTGCATGGGGCTGGGGGGTGGAGGGTGGGAAAGGAGAGCAGAGAGAGCCCTGAGCTAGAGGCTGGGTGTGGGGCCCGGAGCGGGACTGTGACTCACCCTGGTGGCAGGTGGTGGCCTGGTGACGTGGGCTGAGAGGACCACCAGGAAGCGAGGTTGTGAGGAGGAACAAACGCTCTGCCTCCCACACCCAGGGGCAGCGTGGATGGAAGTGAGGTCTCCGGATGAGGTGGGGCAATGGGGGCTGCAGCCCTGAGGGGCACAGGGGAGACGGAGGTGGGCAGATTCCTGAGGGGGGTGGGCTGAGTCAGGAAGGAGAGAGGAAGCTCCCTCACGACTCTGTCTGGAAGAAATAACTCAGGTGGCAGGAGATTTGGCAAAGAAGACATGGAGGGGCCAGAGACTTGGGGAGGTTAGGGGGATGGCGGCAGGTGGCAGGCACCAAGTGGGGGGGGTCTGGCCGCCCCCGGGCACACAGTTGTCATGACACCCGGATGAGCCCCTGGGCAGGAGCGCAAAGGCCTGCAGGGGAGGATGGCAGAGGCCCAGCTTTCCCGCGGCCAGAGCAGACGCCCCTGGTGGAGACGGGGTGTCATCTCAGACCAGGGTAACAGAACTGGGCCCAGACAGATCATGGGCAGGAACTTGTGCAGGGCCAGCTCTTGGCAGACATCACCAAGGCTGCTCCCACTGACCTCCGGGCGGCTCGGACCAGGCCGCCCCAGTGGACTCCCTGGCCACTCCCTTCTGTGAAGTCACCCCAGGCCCCTTCACCCCTGGATTCAAGGGAATTGAGGACTCTCTCCTCTCCTGGTGATCAGAGTGGGAAGCAAAGCATCAAGGAACCGTTCTGATGTTTCTGGCTGAAAAGTTAACTTTCCATCAGAATCCTAAGTTACTCCTCCTCCAGCTCCTGTCCTCCCTGCCGGACAACCCCTTCTTCAGAACCAGCGCCAGCCCCCTCCGTGCTGTTGGTGGCCAGGCCCTGTGCTTGCCCTCACGGGGTGGGGCACTCCACTCCCACCAGGAGTGTGTGGGCACTTCACAGGCGTCTAGGGGTCAGGGCAGGTCCACTGCTGACCAGGTGGACCTGAGCTCAGGGGATGCTGTCCGCAGCAACAGTTAACTGTTTCCATGCAGGTTGCAGAGGATGGGGTCTGCCCTCGAATCACCACCAAACGTTCAGAAAGCGTCCCGGGAGAGGACAGCAACTTCCTGACAAGGACCGGCTGTAAAATGAATCAGTAGCAAATGTTTTGCGTAAACAAATGTCCCTTAACTTGCTTTTCTAAAAGATGAAGACACATGGGAGGCACTGAAGCCTGGGATACTGGCCGTGGTCCACGCACTGAAGCTGGGGAGGGGGCCGGGCCCGGCCTTGCAGTCCCTCCCCGTGGGTGGATGAGCGTCCCTGCGGGGAGGGGAGTTTCCTGGAGTAGAAGGGCAAGGGGGCTCCTGGGCGGCCAGAGGCTCCCCACCCCTTCCTGTTTCAGGAATGTTCTTCTAGGTGTGCCTGGGAGGCGGGGGGAACCCGAGAAGAGAACCAGGGTGCCCACGAGTGGAACACTCTGACGTCTCTGCTGAAGGCCCACCCCCAACCCCGTGTCCTTGGGGATTTCCTCCCAGTGGTTGCTTCCCTGCCAGCTTCATGGGGCCCTTGTCGTGGGCAGGGCCTGGGGCTCACACTGGGGGGGAGGGGTCGTGCCCAGGAACTGGGGTGCTGGTGTCCATGGTCTGCCTGGAGGTTCACCCTGAGCCATGCCCCCTCCAGTGATATCACATCTCAGTGAGCCAGTGGTTGCCCTTAATTCTGTGGGGCCACACTCACCGGCCGTGCTCTGGGGGCTCTGAGGGATGAGTTGCCCTTTGTTCAGGGGGCGTATGTGTCCCCCGGCACAGACAGGATGCTAATTAGTTCCACCCTTAACCCACTGGGACCCGCCCAGAGTGAATCCCAGCTCTGTCTCTTAAAGGCTGTGTGGTCCTGGGGAAATTGCTTGACCTCTCTGAGCCTCTCTTGATGGCACCTACCCCTGAGGGTTGTGGTGAAAGTACAGGAGACTGTCCCCAGGAAGGTCTTGTCGCTAACGGGCGTGTAATTGTGTCGCAACTGCCAGATGTCACATATGCAAAATGGCTGCAGTGAGGGTAAAGGGTGTCCCAGCTGGAAAACAGAGATCTCAGAATGCAGAGGGTGGGTCAGGGGCCCCCTTGCCGAGATGTGGCATTCCCCTGCCCCCCGGGATGCAGCCTAGCCTGGGCCTCCCTTGTGGAGGGTGGTCTCTGGGTGTGCCCTGGCCCTGCTCAGGTGGCCTGTGGTGGGAAGCTGGGCCCCTTGGAGCCTGACTAGGGGGGCTTCCCAGGAGAGATGAGAGTCAGCTTGAGAGAGAAGGGCTTTCCATTCTCAACCGAAGGTAGAACAGCTGAAGAAATCAGAGCAGTGGTTTCCTAGGTTCTAAAGGGCTCGGGTTAGCACAGTTCAGCACCAGGGGTGGGAAGAAGTCAGGTGCCCAGGGCGTGACACTGGGGGACCCTGTCCCCCTGCTGTGGAAGGCTCTGGAATCTGTTCTTGGAGGAGGGCTGTGGTGAGGGCAGAGTCGGGGCTGGGGCTGAACTGTCTCTGCTGGACCACCAGCCTGGGGCCTCCAAGCCCCTCACTGGGCCTGGCCTCCGTCACAGCAGAGAGAGTCTGTGTGGCATGGGGGTTGCAGCCAGCAGAGGCTCAGGGTTAGGGTTAGGGTTAGGGGCCCAGCGCCCCAGACCCAGGGGGCCTGCCTTCCTTGGGCCACAGCAGCCAGGCTCCTCCTGGGCCTCAGGCGGTGCGGTGATTTGCCCATTTTGTGGATGGTGAGACTGAGGCTCAGAGAGGCTCGAGCTCCCAAGGCCTCTGCATGTGAGTTGGACCCTGGGCCCTCCTTCATCTTGGGCTGCAGGGTTGTGAACAGAGCTGACGGGAGGGCCCGGCCAGCCAGAGTGGGTGGGGCGGCAGGGACAGGCCTCTCCCGCGGGGTTGGAGATGGCTGGGTCCAGGGCCAAACCCTGGCAGAGGACAGGCAGTCCCACCAAGGGAAAAGGCCCGTGCCCAGTGCCTCTGGGCCAGGATTCCCCTTGTTAGGGGAGGAAGGGAGGCAGCAGAAGCAGCTTAGGGCAGGGGAGGGCAGGAACGCCCATTCCAGTGCAATGGAGACATGGGCCCCTCACTCAGGCTTTCCCTTCGGATGGGCACTCAGGGTCCCAGCTGGACAGACGGCCCAGAAGAGAGGCCCCGTGGGGTTCACAGTGTGAGCTAAGACTGTGGCCTGGGAGAGGGGACCGAGGCGGGGTGTCTGGTTCCTGTGATCCCCGAGATGGGCCAGAGCCCCAGGCAGTGTCGCCTACTCCCTAGGCTATGACCCCTCCAGGGACTGAGAGGATCAGACTCTCCTTGTCACCTGCCCGGGTATCTCCACCTGGTCACCTGTGGCCATGCTTCAGCCCCCTTTGATGATGGAGGAAGGCAGAGACCAGATGCTGCCTGGGCACTGCTCCCACCCCTCACACTGCCGCTGGTCATTTCAGCTCCGGCCAACAGCTTCCTTATGCACGTGGGGACAGGTGCTCAGGGGCTGTGTGACTGGGCAAGTCACCTACCCTCTCTGGGCCTCATTTCCTGGCTGCTCCCCTCGCCTTCCCCTAGTGGTGGCCTGGCCGGAAGAATAAAGGTTCCCCCAGACAAGTCAAAGGGGCGCAGTGGAGGCTGGAAGGATGCGCTCTCAGAAATGGCCTGACCCTGCGAGCTGTCCCCTCGGAGGGGCCCTGGGGGGCCTCCTCTGGGCACCCACAGACACCAGGAGTGGCGGGGAACAGAAGGCGCTTCCCTGGCCCCCAGAGCCCCCAGTATCCCCAAAGCCTGCTCCCCACAAAGGCAGCCACTGTGAGGTCCCCTGGAACGTGCCTTGGTGACAACATGTGAGCAGCAAGTTCACAGCACCCAGGCAGTGAGGAGATCCCCTCTTACCTGGTGAAGACTTCCCCAAGACACCCAGGACCAGGCCACAGATGGTCAGCAGCGCCCCGGCGGGGTGCATGGCTGTGCTCAGACTGTGCTGGGCAGGGGCGCCTCCCCGAGGTGGTGGGGGAGCTCCGCCCAGTGAACCGCCTGTCTGGGGTGGGCTGGTGGTTTCTTGCTCTTCACCTCCACATCTCTCAGCTACAAACTCAACCACTTCCTTTCTAAGAATTTCCAAACAACGATTATTTGCAGAGGGAGGAGGAAGAAGTGAGAGCGGCTAGCAAAACCTCTGCGATTTTCTGCCCTGGAAACACGTGGAAGAGATGTCCAGAGAAAAACAAGCAGGGATTTTCAGAACAGATGCTCGGGGTTTCTCCCCCAAAGGCCCAGATTCTGGGATCCGAGTGGCCCGCTGCAGGAGACCGTCCTCCTGGCATAAACGGGCCAATCTCCCTGGGAAGTGGCCAGAAACCAGGGCTCAGATTGCAGTTCAGAGGAGCCAGGTGAGGAGCAGGTTTGCTGATGAGTGACTGATCCTCCAACCTTTGACTCAGAGCCGGCAAAGGAGAGGAAGGAACAGGGCCTGGCCCAGTGGTCCTGGTCCCCTGCCCGAGCGCCCTCTACAAACCCAATCCCCGGTTAGGAGAGGGGGCTCTGGAACCATGTGGCCTGCGGGTTAGCCCCTGAACACCTGGGTGACCTGGGGCGAGGGTCTCCAAGCCTAAGTTCCTCAGTTAGTCTGTGCTGAGGATTTGTGGACATTGTGAATGTAACAGCCCTTGCTACAGCCTGTTAGTGTTAGTGTGAATCTCAGTCGTGTCCGACTCTTCACAACCCCATGGACTGCAGCCTACCAGGCTCCTCCGTCCATGGGATTTTCCAGGCAAAAGTACTGGAGTGGGGTGCCATTGCCTTCTCCAGATTAAACTGCTATTTTCCCATTAATCGTAAGGGTGTCTTCTTTCTCTCCTCTGCTTGGTGTGAAATTTTAGATTCCTGTGTGTGTACATGCTCAGTTGCTTCAGTTGTATCCGACTCCTTGTGACCCTATGGACTAGCCCCTCAAGCTCCTCTGTCCATGGGATTCTCCAGGCAAGAATACTGGAGTGGATTACCTTCTCCAGGGGAATCTTCACGACCCGAGGATCGAACCTGGATCTCCTGCATGGGAGGCAGATTCTTTACTGTCTGAGCCACCAACTACCTGCGCCTTCCACCAGGTGCGGCAGGGAGTCAGGCTGCCCTGTGCTCATGGCCTTGACCCTGCAGTAACTCAGGGGCCTGTGGTCACTGCTGCCGGTCCTCGGGACCAGGGGTCATTCCCACTTTCAGGAGCTCTGGGGTAGGGGGGCTCAGAGTGGTTATGGGACCTGCCTACGGCCCATCTCTGGCCTCGGCCCTGTCATCTGTGAATGTGGGTGACAGTCCACCTCGCTGCCCAGGCCTGTGAGTTAGCAGAAGCCCGGAGATGAGGAAGGAGTGTGTTATGGGCCCTGGGGAAGTGTGTGTGTGTGTATGCATGTGCACCTTGGGGAAGTGTGTGTGTGTGTGCACCCTGGGGAAGTGTGTGTGTGTGTGTGTGTGTGTGTGTATGCATGTGCACCCTGGGGAAGTGTGTGTGTGTACTGTGTTACATGTGTCCTGTATATGCATGTACACCCCAGGGAAGTGTGTGTGTGTGTTACATGTATGCATGTACATCCCAGGGAAGTGTTTGTGTGGTGTGTGTGTACTGTGTTACATGTGTCCTGTATATGCATGTACACCCCAGGGAAGTGTGTGTGTGTGTTACATGTATGCATGTACATCCCGGGGAGGTGTTTGTGTGGTGTGTGTGTACTGTGTTACATGTGTCCTGTGTATGCATGTGCACCCTGGGAAGTGTGTGTGCGTGTGCGTGTGTGTGTGTGTGTACTGTGTTACATGTGTCTTGTGTATGCATGTTCACCCTGGGGAAGTGTGTGCGTGTGTACTGTTACATGTGTCCTGTGTATGCATGTACATCCTGGGGAAGTGTGTGTGTTACATGTATGCAAGCACATCCCAGGAAAGTGTGTGTGTGTATACTGTGTTACATGTGTCCTGTGTATGCATGTGCACCCCAGGGAAGTGTGTGTGTGTGTGTACTGTGTATGCACATCCAGCAGTCTTTGTTTCAGTCTTGTGAACATGTGTCTGATTGTGAACCCATGTGTAAGCATGTGTTTCTGAGTGTGAATGAAAGGTGTGTAGGTGCTTATGAGCAGATGTGTGTAAGTTTGTGTGAGTGAGTGTTTCGTATGTATGTTGTGATGTTGGTTTTACGCGTCAACTTAACTGGGCCACTGAGGGCCCAGACACCTGGTCAAGCATGATCCCGTGTGTGTTCATAAGCAATGTTTCTAGAAGGGATCAGGGTTGAAGCCAGTAAACTGACTAAGGCACCCAGCCCTCCTGTGTGGTGGGCCTTGTCCAATCAGTTGGAGGCCTGAATACAACAAAGGCTGAGGAATAGGAGTCCTCCCTGCCTGCCTGTCTTCCAGCTGGGTCATCTGTCTTCTCCAGCCTTCAGACTTGGACTGGGACTGTCCTGGGTCCAGACTTCTCAGCCTCCTTGATCCCACAAGCTAATTCCTTGTGATAAATCCCTCCCCACTGCCTCTGTCTCTCTGGAGAACCTGACTGATACCCTTGGGCAGGGTATGTGTATCTGTGTGAGAGTGTATACAGCTTGAGAGTCTGCCTGTTCATGTGTATGTGTGTCTATGCATGTGTGTGTATCTGTGTGAGAGTGTATACAGCTTGCGAGTCTGCCTGTTCTGTGCGTGTGTCTGTGCATATGTGTGATTGTGTGTAGCTGTGTACATGCACTCTTTCTGCCCCACCCGTGGCCTGGCGGTCTCAGACTCTGCACTGAGCCCCACTCATTCATTCGAGGGTCCATTCATCACTCACCTCCTGCCACTTCTTCCTGCGTGAAGCATGGTGTGTGGTCCCCTGCCCGGTGTGGTCAGGACTCCCTGGGCCCCGGATGTAAGTGCAGCTTCTCGGGCTCTACTCCTGATCGGGCTCTGTGAGGGGGACCCAGGAATGTTCCACAAACCCTCCACGAGAACTTTGGTCTCCAAGTCAAGCTTTCTGGCCTGGAGGGTCACTGGCATGCATGGTGTCCTTCTGACTTCCACGCCGTGCCCGTTGCTGATTGGTTGGAGCCATCCAGTTCTCACACTGTCCTCCTGGGCAGCCCAGCCACATGGCCATGGAGTGAATGGGACACTGGAGCCGTCCTGCGGCTCTCGGGTCCTGAGCCTCCTGCCTGGTGCTGCCTGTCTCGGCCACGGCCGGGCCCGGGGAGCCGGGGCTCTGCCTGCAGAGCTGCTACATTAGTTCTGGTGACGGCGGTGGTGACGACTGGAGGGTATGTCCCAGCACTGGCTCTGTGCCCAGCATTTTCTAAGCTCCATTTTTCAAATCCCCACACTGTTTGACAGGGAAACTGAGACACAAGGGTTGAGGAGTTACAGGGCATTCTGAAGAGCCGGGGCCTGGGCAAGCAGTGTGGTCCTAGCCGCTGTCCTGCACCCCTACACCCAACCTTGCCCAGGGGCCCGAGCCTGAAGTGCTGGCAAGCCTACAGATGTCAGCTTGGCCATGGGGGTCCCTGATGGTGGCCCGAGGGGGCTGACATCTGTCCAGCACAACTGTTAGCCAAAGCATTACGAGACCCTGCAGAACAGGGAGTGTGGGAGCCTTGGGAGTGGTCTGTGTGTGTGTGTGTGACTTTTGCGCACCCAAACAATGTACAGAAGATACACAAAAACATGTTGCCCCTGGAGAAGATTATCCAATGGGCTTCTGACCTCTTATGTCTGCATGTACTTTATTTTCTAAAGTCCACAGTAGCTGTCTGAATGGAGAAGCAGGAGGGTGCTTTTTGGTCCAAAAGGAGCTGCTGGTATGAGTGGGGGGCGAGCAGACTTTGCCCACATGGTGGTGCTGTGACCCAAGAAACAAGCAGGTCTAGCCTGGCATTTCCCAGGCTCGGGGCTGGGGGCTGGGGGCTTCCTCTTCTGCTCTGGGACCCCCCTGCTCCTGTCCTCACATCTGCACTGTTTTGGTGATGGATTTCAGTAGACCTCGGCTCTCTCTGGGGAAACGCGGTTCTCAGCAGAGAGGACCCTGCAGGTCTTCGGCCTGGGGGCTCTTCACCCTCCCCAGGCCGGGCCTCATCCTGGGGGATTTTGGTGCTCTTGGGGGTGGGGTTCCCACACCCAGTGCCACCCACAACCCTTCATAAGGCCATGCTTCTGCACGTGGGGGCTGCATGGCTGGGCACAGCTGCTCCACTAGCTCTGGGATGTCCCTGCGGAGATCCTCAGGGGGTGTCTGGAATCACCTAAGATGCTGAAGCCCCGTCTGGACAGATCTCTGCAGGGCTGTCGGGCTTGCGGCTCCTGGAGCAGCAGGCAGAAACTTCATTGCCTTTTATGAACTAGCCTTCAAAGTCACACGGGGATACTTCTGTCACAACCACAGACCTGTGCTGTGCTTATCGCTTAGTTGTGTCTCACTGTTTGCCACCCCGTGGACTGTAGAGTCCATGGGATTCTCCAGGCTGGAATACTGGAGTGGGTTGCCGTGTCCTTCTCCAGGGGATCTTCCCAACCCAGGGATCGAACCCAGGTCTCCCACATTGTAGACAGATTCTTTACCGTCTGAGCCACCAGGGAAGCCCAAGAATCCTGGAGTGGGTGGCCTATCCCTTCTCCAGAGGATCTTCCCGACCCAGGAATTGAACTGGGATTTCCTGCCTTTCAGGCAGATTCTTTACCAGCTGAGCTACCAGGGAAGCAGACCGACTTAGACTCAAAGGACAGGAAACAAAGCCGGCCCCATCTCTCAGGGCCAGTGTCACCATAAGAAGGGCATGGGGGAGGGGACATGTCTGCCTCGGGTGGGTCCAGAGAGAATCAAAGGCTAAACCTCTCTGGAAGGGACCCTGCCTCCCTGACTTTACCACTCACTGCGGTAAGCCTGCAGGTGAACCTTTACCACACCTGTTGCTGTCTGCATGGTCAGGACAGGGCAGTGGGGCAGTGGGGCAGGGGGCCATTGGGCCCCACAGCCTAGAGGTTCTGTTTAGGAGGGGCTCACACCAGCTCTTGAAGTGGGCTCTGATTGGCCCGTGTTAGCTCAGTGGGTTAACAGGTGGACAAATGACCAAAGGACTTATGTCTGTGGTCTGGGGGAGGGAAATGTGTCTTGCTTCACGATCCTGTTCCCCCCTTTTTCTTCATGTACATCAGTTAAGCAGCACATAGCCCCCCCAGAGCTGCTGGTAGCCTTCTTGGTATAGGAGGACAGCCTGGCTGAGGAGGAAGCTCTAAAGGGAGAATTTTAGAGACTCAGCCATAACAAACTCCTGGATCAAACCCACCCTGAAGCTCATATGCTGCCAGATTTTCCAGTTATGACCACAGGCACAGTGGGACTTGGCTCCTGGACGCTGCACACAGCTTGTCTTACTTGTGGCAGTGCTGTGGCTTCTGTCCAGAGGTCACCTAAAGGCCTGGCTTGGCTTCTGACACCCATTCCCTAAGGTTGCCAGTTAAAATACAGGGCACCCCATAAACTTGAATTTTAGAGAAACTAAAGTAGTATTTTAGTATAAGTACAGTATAATATAACATAAGTAGGCTTCCCAGGGGGCTCAGTGGGTAAAGAACCTGCCTGCCAATGCAGGAGACACAGGAGACACAGGTTCAATCCCTGGGTTGGGAAGATCCCCTGGAGGAGGAAATGGCAACCCACTCCAGTATTCTTGCCTGGGAAATCCCATGGACAGAGGAGCATAGTGGGATACAGTCCATGGGGTGGCAAGAGTTGGACATGACTGAGCACACACACATATATTCTAAGTATTGCATGAGGTATACTTAAACAATAAAATCATTCACTGTCTAAAAGTAAAATTCTGTGTATTTTTAGGTGCTAACCCTGGCAGCCCTTCATTCACTTGGACTGGTCGCCTGGTGACCTGGGCAGAAGGACAGACTTGCCAGCTCTTTACACGCGATTCTTCTGGGTGGAATATGGGGCTCTCAACTCAGGGCCCTGGTGGGTTGTTGAGGTCCTTTAACGGACCAGAACTTGGTTGTCCGGAGTCGACGATAAGAAAGTAAAGGAGAGAAAGAGGCTGATATTCCTTGGTTTACACAGAAAGCCAATAAAGCCCCTGCACGGGGCTTGCTCTGTTCACGGAGGCCTCAGGCGCCCTCTCGATGGGGTGAAGGTGCAGAGCGCCTTCTCGAGAGGGTCTTAGAAGCCCAGGCAGGAAAGTGAACTCAGAGAGCCTCTGCGCTCCAGGGGATCAGCCTGAAAAAGAGAAAGAGAAAGAGAAAGAGAAAGAAAGAAAGACACAGGGACCAGAGCTCTGATGGAGCAAAGGTGTTTTAATCAACATGGTGTGGGCATATATACTGTCTTACAAAGTACTTTTTCTCAGCAAAGATAAAAGATTAAAATTCCAGACTTATGAAACATAGGCAATACATATTAAAGAGAGAGATTTGTAAATAATCACTTTTACCGTGTGGTTCACAAGAAGGAAGAGGGTACTTATCACCATATAGAAACGCTAATGAAGGAAATGCCTGGATTCCTCAGTCCCGGGATAGGCTTGCCTCTCCTCTTAATTCCTGAATATTCAGGACTTAATAAGGAGCAGAGAATTCCTGAGAGATCCAAAACAGCACACAGGAAGCCTCCTGTTAAATGCTTTCTGACAGTGGGTCAGCCTGGTCAGCCGACCACAGCAGCTGCGCAGGGGCCTGGTTTGGAGCAGCGCCTGCTACGATGGGATGGGATCCTGCTGTTGCTTTCACCCTTACGCTTTGTGGGTCAAAAGCTGGAAGAAAGTGGAACATGTCCCCAGCCGGGCCCCACTTCTGGTCACCTGCCGCCAGCATCCCCCTGCCAACCTGAAACCTTCCATGTCCCCTACCCTGGCCTGCATGCCTGTCCCTATCACATGCGAGTGAGTGAGTTCCCTGGTTGTCACACACTCTGAATAAGGGAGGTGGCTTTTGCTTGCTCTTGTCTGGATGGTCCTTGTTTATTTTCTCACCAGGAGTTGTGGGTGGGGATCGGACTGGGGACACGGCCTGTGCAGACAGGTTAAAGCATAGGTTCTTGCTGGGCAGATGCACCAGAAACTCCACTCAGGCAGACACACCACCCATCCCACCACTGGGTTTGCCTTCCTCCCTGTGTCCCTCCTCCTCATATTTCAGGATGATCACAGATTGGAATGGTTGAAGGTGGCCTCTCTGCCTCAGTGCCCTGCCTTGGTGTCTGATGACCCATTTATTACCATTAATACGGCACCGGGTGGGGCCTCCCCCATGGCTCAGTGGTAAAGAATCTGCCTGCAATGCAGAAGCCGCTGGAGACGTCAGTTCGATTCTTGGGTCAGGAAGATCCCCTGAAGGAGGGCATGGCAACCCACTCCAGGATTCTTGCCTGGAGAATCCCATGGACAGAGGAGACTTGTGGGCCACAGTCCATGGGTTTCTACAGAGTTGGACATGACTGAAGTGATTAACACACACACACACATGCAGGCGCCAGGCGTACCTTTCCTTGTGCGTCTGTAACTCTCAGGCCTCATTTGCTTGACTCCACAGTGTTACGGATAACACACTTCACTGACTTTCCTTCTGCCGTTAGTTTCCACAGCCCTTGTGTAAAATTCCACATAGCAATTTCCTGACCCCAAGTTGTGTTGTGAGCTAGGGTTGGTTTCGCAACCTCCCTTCACTTTGTTGGACCGGCCCGGCCCGGGGCTGGCTGGATTTAACATGTCATGTGGGTGGTGGGTGCAGCTGTCACAGAACCACAAATCCAGGGTCAAAGGGATGGTTATGAAACTCAGTTCTCACTTGATTTCTTCTGCACCATTTTAGTAGAAAAATATTCAAGCTTTTTCAGAAAAACTGACTGAATTGTTCTGTGGATACTCACGTGCCATCCCCTAGATACCACAGTTAACTTCTTCTATACTGGCTTTGCTAGAGAAAGAGAAAAGGCACAAACTGGAAGATTAAATAGTTAATCCCACTAGGGAATTGTAAGTAGGAAGCCTATGGGAGACCCCTGTAAGTTAATGATTATTTAAGAAAGCAGGTTGCGTCTTAACAAAACCGTACAACGGAAGCACAAGGCATGCCCCCAAACAATAAAACAATGTTGGCATGCATCCCACGTCCTGCCCAGTGAGCTCAGTAAGTTAATGATCCCTAGGACATGCTCTCTGCTCGCATGAAAACAATAATCTGTGGACCTAGCTGGACCATGTAGGGACAAAAAATCTCCCCTGCCCAACCTGGAGGAGGAGCTGATGATGGAAGCATGAGGTCTACTCAAGAAAGACAAAGAAGGTCTTCTCCCCCTCCCTCCTTTTCCTTTGATTATAAAACTGTAGCCCGGTAAGCTCTTGGGGTGTGGTACCTCCTTGCCCATCTGCTTGCAAGGCTCACAAATGTCCTATTTTAATAAATCACTTTGTCTCTCAATGAATTTTTCTCTGTGCTAAGACATAGAGGACTATGGTAATGGAGCTCTTTGGAGCCTCTGAAATGACACCTAACAGTTTCAGCTCCATTCATCCATCCATTCATTCATCTAACCATCCATCCATCCATCCATCCATCCATCATCCATCCATCCAGCCATCCATCCATTTATCCATCCATCATCCATCCATCATCCCTCAGTTCCTCTTGCTATTTTTGCACATTATTCACAAAGTAGCTGCACTTCAGTTGATGTTGAATTCTGGGGACCCCATCCTGCCCTGTGACTTCAGGGCCTTGGTTTAAATTCTCCCAGAGTCAGTAAAGCCTCCCAAACCTGTTGCAGCCCAGTTCTACCACTCCAGCTGTCACCAGGCCCCTTTTCACACCAGGGGCCCAGTGACAGGCTCCCTTTCTCCCAGGGTGATCTTTAAAAGAAGGCACTGAAGGGAAGCAAGAGGCAGAACCTGTGGGGGAATTAGAGTCCAGAGTTGGGCCTGTCCTGTCCCTGGCCCAGGGCTCTGGCAGGCCCAGAATATGTGGGTCTAACAAGCTGGCAGGTGAGGCTCCACTTTGAGAACATCTGGTTTAAGCTGGCACGGCTCCTTGGAAGTCCAATGATCCCTAAAATAACTACTTAGCCAGAGTCTGGGGTGTCCTTTTGGAATAGAGATGGAAACATGCTTCTGGCCCAAGGGTGCTACAGTCTTTGCCCCCAAGGGAGGCCAGGCCGACCCCTCCCCAGCCCGAATGCCCCTGGATGCTGGCTCTGGGACAGCACCTTCAGGGCGGTGACTTGATCCTGTTCTGGGTGTGTTTCCTCTGCAGGCTGTGTGTCTCTGCAGGTCTGCCTCGGGCCACACCTGCGGCCCCTCTGTGGCTCTCCTAGTGTCCATGGCTCCACTGACCCACAGGGGAGGGGGTCCAGCCATGCCCCAGAGAGAGAGGTGTCATCTTTAGACCTGCAGGCACCATGGCACCAATAACCTTTCTTTGCTTGATTTATTTCCTCATCACCCAAAGTAAAACTGTAAGAAAGCAAGTGTGTGTTTTTGAGAATGCCTTTGCCTCCTTCTGCGGACCGCACAACACTGTCTTTCACACTCTGCTGTTGCAAATTAAGTCGTTAACAAAAGAGTAAACTCGTGTTAATTGTTGATGGCTTATTAGTACCTATGTGGATGGCCAGGCTGGGGACGTGTGTGAATTTCATTAATTTCTCCAGGCTTTTGGAGTTTGGCTTGAACTCAAAGGCCCTCCGTGAGTGAACTCTTGTAAAGCTTTAATTAACTCTTGCCAGTGTCAATATATTTTATTACCTTCTGCAGCCCACAGGCTCCCTCATGACTAATTTACTGAGATGTTCCCAGCCGCTCTCATGAAGGCCAATGCTCCGGGCCGACGGGAGTGGATTGCGTTGCTTTATGGGTTACAGCTCAAGGGCAGTGCATGTCCATCACAGATGATAACTGGGGTTGGATTGATATATACACACTACTATATAGACCACTTTATATAGGTCTATAAAATAGACCACTAATAAGGACCTGCTGTATAGCACGGCAACTTGACTCAATACTCCGTAATGGCCTTTGTGGGAAAAGAATCCAAAAGAGTGGATATATGTATATGTATAACTGATTCACCTTGCTGTACAACAGAAATTAATACAACATTGTAAATCAACTGTGGTCCAATAAAAAAATAAGGGAACCAAGGGACTGAGCTTGGAGATATGAGTTTGGCCATGACCTCAAAGGCCGGGTGGGGTCTGGGAAGGCCCCAAGTCTGGATCCTGACCTTTGCTTGGAAGCTATGGAGTGGAGAGTCGGTCACCCCACCTCCCATTCCCTTTCCCTCCATTTGAAGGCCCAGGTGGGAACCTTGCCCCTAGAGGGTCAGGTGCGGGGGCATCTTCACAGACACAGGTATAGGTGGAAACGCTGACTTCCATTGGCTTGGTGGTCTGGGGTCTGGGGTCTGAGGCTGCTGCTGGCCTCTCAAGGTGGGAGCCAGGGGGACAGACATTGTCAGCGCATGGCCTCTGCAGCAGCTACCTGCCCATTCCACCTGCGCCCACAGCCCCTGCCTCTGCCCACAGGACCAGAAGGGCCGAAGGGCGACAAGCCAAATTTCATCATGATTCTTGGGGTGGAAGAGGGGGCGGTCTGCCCAAGGGGGGCACCCCAGGCTGTCAGGCCTACTTCCCCAGGCCGCTTCTTCCCCTTGACTCCAAGTCCAAATTTATCCAAATGTTGATCTTTGAGGCTTGCTACTTCTATCTGATTGAGGGCACATTTACGTTCAGTGGATGTAAGATCGTAAGTGGATGATTCCATGAGCTTCTGCAGATCCATGCACTCGGTACAGAGCCATGGGTTCCACGAGTCCCGGCATCAGTCTGCTGGCTCCCGGGCCCTGTACTCTGATCCTGTCCTCAGAGACTGGCCTGGCCACCTACAGCTCTGCGCGGGGGACTTGCACAGCTGAACAGTCTTCCCAGCCCCCTTCTTTTGTGTCATGTGATGTCCCTGGGGTGATCCCTGTGGTTCCTGTGTCAATGTCCTTTCCTCTTACTAAGGAGTGGGGTTCTGTCCGTTTGTCCATTACTTGCTGATGTGTGTTACCTTTTGTCCAGGTTTGGCCGTTATGAAAAATGCTGCTATAAATGTCCGTTTCTCCTGGGGGTGGGGGGATTGGTGAGTCGTTGGGTAGGTGTATTTTCAATTTCTCCAGAAACTGCCAGGCTGCTTTCCGGAGCAGCTCGACCAATCTTCACCCCCAGCAGCAGTGCCATCGGCACTTGGCACTGTTGCCCCTGTTTAAAAATATTTTTCACCAGTTGAGGCTGCCTCACTGTGGACAGGTCCACAGGCCTATTCCAGACGTGACCGTTCTGTTATCTTTGTCAGAAGGATTCCCACCATTAGTGCTTTTCTTATTTTGCATTTCTTTTCTCCCAGGTGTGACTTCTGTGTAATTTCATCACTCTGCTCTTCAGTTGACTTTTTCTCTCTCCAGCTAAATTTATTCTGCTCTTTAACCCATGGAGTTTTAAGTTTCGATGATTATATTTTTCATTTTCAGAAATTCCATTTTGTACTTTACTAGAACTCTGTGGTCAATTTTGAGAGTCTCTCGTTCCTTTGGTTTTTATCCATTTCAGCGTGTTGAGCACCTTTATATTTTTGAATTTGATAATTCCCTTCTCTTTCGAGATCCTCTCTCCTCACTTTTTGGTGTGGTCTTTGATTCTAGATTGAAATGGTTGGTTTCCTCATTCATGATTACTCCCAAGTCTCTGTCGAGCATCAGGGATGCTCACCGTGCCCTGGGGTAGGCAGACCTCTGTCCTTGTCCTCTGGCGGGTTCTGTGTTGGACAGACCACCCCTCTGCCTGCGAGGTGCCTCTACCTCTGCAGACCTGGGGCCTCGTCCCCCTCATCCCCTCTGATAATACACAGGCTTGCATTCTGCCGTCAAAGCTCAATGACTCTATGACCTCGGTTAGCTTTAAAAAGCTTTTCTAAACCTCAGTTTCCTCATCTGTTATGTGGTCACAAGTCAGCACCTGGAGGACAGTTAAATTATTTCTTCCCTTTTTCTTTCTCTCTTCTTTTACATTCACTTTTTGCTCACTTAGAGTGACTATTAAGCCAAGACTATTAGAAACCCTGAACTGTGTATTAAATTAGGCTGAAGCACTACTTACAATATAATAATGATTCTTTGAAAATATTTCAACTTTTTCTTAAATATTTTTATTTTTTTATTTACTTGGTTGCACGGGGTCTTAGATGTGGTACGCAGGACCCTCACTGCAGCATGTGGAATCTTTTAATTGTGGCATGCAAACCCACATGGGACTTAGTTCCCTGACCAGGGATTGAACCTGGGCCCCCTGCATTGGGAGCACACAGTCTTAGCCACAGGATCACCAAGGAAGTCCTAAAAATGTTTCACCTTTTTATCTCCTCTGCTGTTGCCTTATTGACTCTCTGATTTGTCAAGAGGGCAGAACAACCAAACAAAAGGCTTCAATATAAAAAGTATCTTGGTAGCTGGTGTAATAAATCTTCCACCGAAATTCAGGTAATTCTCGCCTTTGAGTCGTGATGGGGTGGGGGTGGTGTGTGGTGGGGTGGGGCAGAGGAACAGCCCCTAGGCTGCTGCCGTGGGAAAATGTTCTCAGAGTTGGTGTTTAAGCTCTATTGGGGTGTCCTTTGAAGTTTCTCAAAAGATAAAATACGCTGACTGCTCATCTATCTCAAGTCCTGTGCATGAGATAAAAGCCTTTGCTTCCACTGCCAGATGCCCTGAAGGGGGATAAGATGTTAACTTGCCATCAGTGAAGTCCCCTCCCATTTTGGTTGTGATGGTTCTAGGATCTGGGATTCCCCTCCTTGCATAGTCAGAGCTGCTTGGCAGTCACAGCTATGGATGTCCAGGAGGTTTGTTCGTCATTTTCTCTGGGTGGCAGGCCCCTCATTTTCTTCTCCGTCATGGCCTTGTTTTCCTACAAGAGATGACACACGACGACTCCTCTCTGGTCCTGGGCTCACTTACCCGTCTGGATAAGGCCCCTTTATCCTCCAGCAGCTGGGGCCTCTGCTTTAGAAGTGGCACCTTAGGAGGCAATGTTGCTGTGTCCGGAGGCGTCTCTGCTTCAAGAATCTTACTAGAAACACCCACCCGCCTCCAGACACGCTTGCACACAGGAGAGCCTTGGAAGGGGAGTCCTGCTGCTGTAAATGGCACCCGAGAAGATGCCTGGGGGAGGTTTCACTGGTGTAGGCAGGAGGGAGCAATGCAGTATGCAAAGGGATGGTGGTGGGACCCATCTGTCCATTAAGCCATCTAAGTGTGGCTTAATTAGATCCTTTTCTTCTCTTCAGCGGGCACGTGAAGGCTCGAAGCCTGGTGCTGGAGTTACAAACACAGGACACGTCTTGTCCTCACGTTGCTCAGTCTCGTGGGCCAGAGTGATCCATAAACAGATTCACTGCCCAGTGTGAACGTCACTGGGTAGGTGCATCAGGGTGGAGAAGAGGACAGAGCTTCGGAAGTGGGGCTAGGTGACCAGGGATGCGCCAGAGTTCACCTTCACGCCAGGTGTTGGACTAGGGGCTGGAGGGCCTGAGGTGCCATCCCCAGGAGAGTCTGGCTCAGATGAAAGTGTGGCCTGCAGCCTGGATGAGATGGCAGGTGCCAATAATGAAGGCCCCAGGGGCCTGGCTACAGGACTTGCACTTTATTCTACAGGAGCTGGGATCTTGTGAAGGGATGTGATAACAATCAGAACTGCATTTTGAAAAATCGTTCTGGATGATCTTTGGTGGAGGAGGCAAAGGAGCCAGTTGGGAAGCCACTGTCCAGGCAGGAGGTGCTGGTGCTGAGCCCGGGGTGGGGTGCAGTGGAGGTCAGCAGGGCCTCCCTGGAAAGAGGCTTTGGCAGGAGGTGAGGGAGAGACATGGACAGAGGTGAGATAAGGTTCAGGGACTGAAGCTGGGGCACCTGGAGACCCAGGAAATGGGCTGCAGGCAGTATGGGTGTGGGTGTGCTGGGAGGGTAACGGGGGTCAGTGCACATAGTTCAGGTTTAAGGGTCTGTGTGCATTGAGGTGAGGAGGCTTCACAGACAGTTGTGAACATATCTGAGCTTAGGAGGAGGAGTGACAGACTCAGGGGTGATGGGCAGGACAGACACGGGAAGATGGGTACTCCAGACACAGGGGTGATGGCCACAGAAATTCTTCAGATACGAAGGGCTTAGCTTATTAATTAATATCTCTCTAGCATGTCACAGTGTTGGTTCCTATGAAGTTTGTGGTGAACTCAAAACCTAGGACTTTCCCATCAGAAGCGCCGACAGTTCAAGTCTCTGCCATCTCATTTCTGAGTGACTGATCTCTTGAGTTCAAATGCACGACCTTCCATCTGGTTATTTCTGGTCTGACACTGGCTTCTGGGGCCTGGCTGTCGTGCTGCTGGCCCCTGAGTCCTATGGCCCCTGCTGCCGTGGTGGGGGGTCTCTGCTACTGCCCACCAGGGGGCTGTTGATGGAGCAGGGCCCTGGGTGCTCTGTGCCTCTGAGTTCTGCACGTGGGGCACAAAGTGGCCCCTGTATGAGGGGCAGTGCTCACTGTCATGACACCCCCACATGAGCGTGTCAGCAGAGGTCAGGTCACGTGCCGTCAGTCATCCTGGAGCACCCGCCTGACTGTGGTTTCGGCCTCGCTTCCTGTCCCTGGAATTTTAAACTGGAAGGTGGGTTTGATGGCCCGCGGTGTTCAGGGGCAAACAGGAGATGGAAAACCATCCCCCTCCTTCTCTGCCAGGGGCTGTCTCAACCCAACTCACAAGACAATTTCTTTGTTATTTGTGGAAAGAGGGTGAAGAATTTAGAGGCATTGTATTAAGTGGTTTAAATCTTTTATTTCATCTTTCTTAAATAGCAGATTTTCAAAGACTGGCAGGCAAATTGAAGGGAAGTGCGTGCGTGTGGGTGGCGTGTGGGTGTCCAGTGTGAAGCTGTGAGGTCTGTTCCCAGCAGCACACGCGTTCCAGGGTAAGACCCCCCACCCCCAGTAAGACTCGCTGGGGTCCGGGGGTCTGTCCTCGCGAGTCCTGCCCTGGTTGTGGGGGGCAGGATGTGACTGGCTCAGACCTTCTGTGTGTTGGGCTGGAGCCTGTGACAAGGGGCTCCTACCACCTCTTCACTCAACGCTAAATTGTTTTACGTTAGTCAAGGGTGAGGAGAAGTGTTGTCGGCAAGGAAGATCTCCTGTGGTCGGTTAGCAGGTTAGAAAGCTACGCGTCAGGAATAAACAATTTATTCTTCAGTCTGTGTGTCACGTGGACCATGAGACATGCCGACAAGGCCAAAATCGATGAGCTGTGAGGAGCAGCTGCCCCCGAGTGGGTCCTCAGCCCGCCCTTCCTGCACGTCCCCTGCCCTGAGTCTACCCCATGGCCTTTGTCCGGAGGCCACCCCCATCGTCTTGCTCCGTCCACTCGGACCCAGGCAGTAGTGCAGCATCACCCTTGGGGTGGGGGCTACGCCCTTCCTCCTGCAGGTGAGGGTGCTTATCATGGCCGCTTCCCCAAAGCAGCCATCGATGCTGCCCACGGAGCTGTGGTCCTGTCTGGCCCCCTCTCAGAGGGTTGCTCAGCCTCAGGCTGTCTCCTTAAAGGGACCTGGGCCCCTGATGGACAGTCCGGCCCCATGCAGGGAGGGTGGGGCTTCGGGAGGGCTCTGGAGAGAGGCGCTGCTGGGGAGCGGGGTAGGTGAGGAAGGTTCCAGGAGGTGCTTCTGTGGTCAGAGGGGAAGCATCCAGCATGGACCAATGGGCCAGGGTCTCTTCGGTCGTGGACGGCACTCCTGCCAGCCGGTAGGTTCTGTGTGGCCCCCACCCCATCACTCTGGGCACGTCCTTCCTGAGAGGCGGGCTCAAAAGAGTAAGGGCTAAATCCATGTGCTCAGGGCATTTTCACCTTTCTCAGTTTCTGCGACATCTCAGGCTTTCCCTGAGACAGGAAGCTGTCAAGGTTTCAGTGCTGGAGGGGTGCTGGGCAAGGTTACACACCTGTCCACACTGTCTTTACTTCTGTAGATATGCGGTCATGCTTATCTTTGAAATTGATTTTATTGTAAAGATGAAGGGCATTTAAAAAAAATGTTCAGCTCTGGAGACATTAAAGACACCATTGACAAGAAGAGATGAATAAGAGAGGCTTTTGAGGAGGAAATCTGTGCTCAACTTCTCCCTGGGGCTCCCTGAGCAAGAATCGGGTTTGCCCTGGCCTGGGGAGGAGGACTGTGGTCCCCACATGGCAGGAAGCTTGGCCAGGAGTAGAGTCTGCTGGAGCTGGGTGCCAGGGACAACCCTGGGGAGCTGGGGGTGCCAGTAGAGAGGGACCAGACTGGAGTTTCCACCAGGAGACAGTCCGTGTGACACTCCCACCGTGAAATTGACGGATGGGCAGGGTCTCCATGAGCTGCTGGGCAGGGCTCGTCCCGCACCGGTCTGTGGAGTGGGCCCTCCCTGCTCTCAGACGTTAGTGGCCGTCTTCAAGGCACTGACTTGAGACAAGGGACGGTACATCAGTAGCTCATTCTGTAACCACCTCCCCACCCCATAATTAGCTTGGGTGACACTGAGGACAAAGAGCCGTCTGGATTGCGGGTCCACTAGGCTTGCATGACATCTCAGAGGAGGGCCATTTATTTCTCCTCAAGTGTTTTCGTTGACCCAGAGCATCCTATGCAGGGGGCTCAGCATGGTCAGCGACAGCCCAGCTGCAAGCCCAGCTGGCTGGAGCCAGGCACCCATGTGGCGGCGGCTGTGGTTTCTGTCCCTGAGCTGACAGAGCGCCTTGTGAGCCCCGGTCTGCAGAATGGCAGGAACATTTGCAGTGAGAGGCAGATGGCTAGATGGCCGCAGCCCTGATCTGCTCCAGAGAGGCTGGTTCATGCCTGTGGTCCTGTGACATTATCCGTTGCCACCTTTGTACTTACCCAGTGCCCTCATCCGGATGATAAATCCCACAGTTATCCTGCAATGGTTAATACGTGTCATATATAAAGAGTCTTTCGGTGTTAAATGGGTGAACACCCGGATGGAAATGTGGAGTAAAGCCATGAAAGGTACTGTGTATGCAAATTAAAACAGATGGTCAGTTCATGTTGGAAAGCACTGTTAATAAAAAAGAAGGCAGCATGAGGAAGAGTTTTTGCCAACAATGGGAAAGCTTTGCAAACAAGTATAAACACAGTCGGGACTTCCCTGGTGGTCCAGTGGTTAAGACTCTGTGGTCATAATGCAGGGGGCACGGGTTTGATCCCTGATGGGGGAACTAAGAGCCTGCATCCCACATGACATAGCTAAAAAACCCCGAAACAAACAAAAAAACCCCCACAGCAATGCACAGTCTTGCACGGGTATGGGGAATGGGTCCCGTCTCATCTTTTTGATCACAGCAGAACTTAGAAGACTCCTTCTGGAAAGCAGCTTTGCAACTTGTGGGAGAGGGTTTCCACTTCCAGGAGTGTGTCTTTAGGAAATATTTCAGAACAAGTAAAATCACAGGTGTTCACTGCAGCCTTATTTATAGAAACTTGGAAAGACACAACGTGCCCGGCAGAGAGGAAAACAGTTAAATGTTACTGAGCAAGCCCCTTAAGCACACAGCAGAAATGATCCACTTTGACCTTCACTGCCGCCCTTGGGAGGTAGGTACCCACACTGTCCCCACCTTACAGGTAAGGACACCGGGGCATGGAGCTGTGAAGGGACTTCAGCTGATTCTGGACGTGGGCAGCGTGGCCACTAGACCCAGACCCAGACCACCTCCCCCAACACAGGGTGCGGCCTATCCAGTGGGACTGATAGTCCTGCCGTCAGGCCTGGTGTCCAATACTTAATGACTTGGAAAGGTCAGGATGAAATTGGTGGGAGCAGTGACGCAGCGTGGGGCTGAAGCCAGGGGATGTGGTGATCCTGACTTCATTTGTTCACACAGTTACTGAAGCTGCTGCCCTGGGACCTGAGACTGGTGGGCAAACACCATGCAAACCTCCCTGCCTCATCAGCAGGACACAGTCCAGGGGCCTGCGTGTCTGTGCCTGGGTCAGTCAGGGGCCCACATTTATCATTTTTTTAAATTTAAACATAATTGACACAGAATAAAATACACAGATCCTGCAGTTTGATGGGCTTTGATAATTTCACATATCTGTGTGAGCATCACCCAGACAAGATAGAGGTCTTCATCATCCCAGGAGTCTCCCTGTGATCCTTCCCACCTAGCCTGCTCCCCACCCGGGGATCCCTGGTCTGATCTTTCAGCCCAGACTGCTTTCCTGTTCCTGCTGTCACAGGCGGTGGTGTTTTTTTTTCATCAGGCTGCTGTTGTCTGAATAATGTTTTGCTGCCTTGTCCAGGCTGGGGCTGAGATCAGAACCCTCCTTCCAGTTACTGAGTCGCACCCATGACAATGCAGAGCCTGGGAACTTTTGTGTCTAGACGCTGGTTTTCTCTTCTCTTGAATACACACGCAGGTGTGGGCTGTTAGGTTGCAATGATAACAGAGGTACGCCTTTACAGGAAAGTGTCAGTTTCCAGGTGGTTCTGTTGTCACAAGTTCCAAAGTCACGCGCTCTCCTCTGTTGGTACCTTGCCAGTGTTTGACAATGTCTGTTTTTCTGCACTGGGGGATATACTGGAATCTCGTCCTTGGCTTTATTTTTTAATCTTGTAAAGCAATAAAACATTCTTTAATTTAAAAAGAAAATAAAACTTCACAAATCCTAAGTTATATAACAGAATTTCATAGAGAAAGAAACACCGTCTTCAGTTGGAAACTAAGAATTTAATGCCCCAAGTCACCAAGCTCTTCATGTTCAGCTTAAATGTTTTTTTTTTTTAATCCTTCCCACTCTCTATTTTACTTTCTCCACTTGAAAACCTAAAATGTCAAAATTTATTGACCCTGCAACCCACACCTTGTATCCCAACGTGATATGTGCTTATCTTTCTTTGTCCAGTGGTTTATTCCTTTGAAAGGAAGCATCTATAGTAACCTGGAAACACGCAAGGAGAGGCATGAGATGAGGAATGAATGACACAGCACCTCAGTGTTCATACTGATAATGGGCTCAGTTAATTAATAAGTTTAACCCCATTTCTCAAATACTATTGGGGTATAACCTAGGATTTGCAAGCATGTGCTGATTTTTCAATATGTTACTGGTATGAAGACTAACTTTGGTTCCAAATTCTTTCTAGGTACTCCCAGGTGACACAGTGGTGAAGAACCTGCTTGCCAGTGCAGGAGACACAAGAGACATGGGTTCAATCCCTGGGTCGGGAAGATCCCCGGGAGGAGGAAATGGCAACCTACTCCAGTATTCTTGCCTGGAAAAATTGCATGGACAGAAGGAGCCTGGTGGGATGCAGTCCATGGGTTCACAAAATAGAAAGATACAAGTGAGCAGGCATGCATAGCACGTTATCTCTAATCTTAGAAAAGATTTGAAAGCTGAAGTGTGTTCTTTCCATGCAGTTGCTGTGGCTTTAAGTTGTGCTTACTGGTCATGAGTTCGTCCAGCCTCTCGGCTGTGCTTGTCATTTTTCATACAACCTCCTGTTCACTATCTGCTCAAGTCTTTTGCTCTTTCTTTGTTAACATCCCCATTCAACTCAAGTGTCTGCCTGCAATGCGGGAGACCTGGGTTCGATCCCTGGGTTGGGAAGATCCCCTGAAGGAGGGCATGGCAACCCAATCAAGTATTCTTGCCTGGAGAATCCTCATGGACAGAGGAGCCTGGTGGGCTACAGTCCACGGGGTTGCAAAGAGTCGAACACGACTGAGCGACTTCACTTTCACTTTCTTTCCATTCAACTCTTTGTCCTGCTCCTCAGTGGGGGAGGTAGGTGAATGCAGAAATCAGTTGTGAATTGGGATTGATATCAAGTAAAATTTGGAGAAATATGTTAAATCCAGAAGCTGGAGAAATTCTAGTCCAATGCTCTCTCTACCTTCTCTTTAGCTGTTTCTGGTTTTTTGAGGCTCTCTGAGTCTGGAGTTACTCTATCCTCTTTGACCTGTAGTGGCTCTTACTTACTTCTACAATATACCTGTGAGACCTCTGTTGGTCCACCACATGTCTGCCCACTCAGAGGCCTGCTCCTGGAGAGGCAGTACCTGGGCCCTCCCCACGTCCCTCTAATCTCCAGATGGGACCCTCCTGGGCACCCATTCAGTCCTGGCCCCGTCCTGGTTCAGCCATGACTGTATGACTCGAGCCAGGCAGGCTGTGGCCTTGTGCGGTCTGACTGGGCCTGGGCTCTGTCCTCCCCTGCTCGGTCCTCCCCGATGCCTCAGTGCCAGACATTCTTGTCCCACATGGCCCTAGGCCTCCCACCTGGACCCAGGCCTCCCACCTGGACCCCTGGGCAGGTCAGCCTTCCAGGGAGCCAAGGGGTAAATGAAGAGGGTCGTGAGGGTTCTTAGTCATCATGTGCCCCCTGATTGAGAGTCTGTGGGCCTGAGCTGGGGAGGTGGACTTCCCTCTTGCCTCGCTCACCCCTGTCCTGCCCCCCTGCTCCTGGGACCACAGCCCCACAAGTCTTTGACTCAGAGTCTCTTTTTGGAGGCTCCAGGCTGAGGGCATCCAGAAGGTGGTGCTTCATCCTGCCTCCATGTGGGAAACCCTGCAGTGGCTGACTGCCCTTAGGACAAGGTGCCGTGTCACAGTGGGGCTCCTCCAGGGCCAGGGCCTGCCTCCATCACCCCTGCTTCTCCCCCAGAACCCAAACGTGAAAGTCGCTCAACCCACTCCAGTATTCTTGCCTGGAGAATCCCATGGACAGAGGAGCCTGGTGGGCTACAGTCCATGGGGTTGCAAAGAGTGGGACAAAACTGAAGCAACTTGGCACGCGTGTGTGTTGGGGATTCTGGTGACCTAGAGGACCTTGGTGGGCAGGACAAAGCAGCATCCTACCCTAAGGACCAGATAAGATGAGATGAGGCTCGCTTCCCCAGTAAAACGAGTGTTCCTTCCCGGCACCCGCCCAGATCTCCACGCTTACTCTTGGGATGGCCGTTGACTAGCCACATCTCCCAGGGTGACCTGGAGACTCTGTTCTCCACTCTGCCTCTCTCCCATGGGACCCTTGCTGGAGGGAAGGCACTTGGATTTCCCGGGGCTGCTAAAGACAGTAAGACAGCTCCTGCCGCTCTTTGGACAGAAAAGCTTGTCCCCACAGCCAGCAGGGCCAAATGTAGGGAGAGAGGATTTATGCCTGTGTCTGTCCAGGGGTGCAGCGCCCCGAATGCAGATACAGTCTCTGAAAGTCTCCGGAAGCTTTGTCAGCCCAGGCTGACCCTGGTTGAGGAGAGAGGAGGCCCTGGAAGCAGATGCTGTAGATGGTTCATGGGCAGGTGGTTTCTAAGGAAGCGCTCCTAGGTGGGGCTGCAGGGAGTTGGGGAGGCGGGTGGGAGGGGAGAGGCTGCTGGTGTGGACTGACTCCATGTAGAGCTCTGTCTGGCCTGGGTCCCCCCTGTCTTTGGTCACAGGAGTAGAGTAAGGAGGTCAACCTGGTATTCTCTAGGGAAAAGCTGGTCATCTCTTATCTAATTATTGCCCACTGCCCTCACCTGCCATAGTGACAACGGCAAGTGGACAACTGTGAGGATGGCCCTAAGTTGACTGATGCTCATGCTTGATTCTTGGGGAAGATCAACCAAGAGCAGGCACAAAGACTTAGGAGGATGGCACCTTAGCATTAGTCTCTCAGTCGTATCTGACTCTTTGTGACATCATGCACTATAGCCCACCAGGCTCCTCTGTCCATGGGATTCTCCAGGCAAGAATACTGGAGTGGGTAGCCATGCCCTCCTCCAGGGGATCTTTCTGGCCCAGGGATCAAACCTGGGTCTCCTGCATGGCCAGCAGATTCTTTACTGTCTGCTGCTGCTAAGTTGCTTCAGTCGTGTCTGACTCTTAATGACCCCATAGACAGCAGCCCACCAGGCTCCGCCATCCCTGGGATTCTCCAGGCAAGAACAGTGGAGTGGGTTGCCATTTCCTTCTCCAATGCAGGAAAGTGAAAAGTGAAAGTGAAGTCGCTCAGTCGTGTCCGACTCTTCTCGACCCCATGGACTGCAGCCTACCAGGCTCCTCCGTCTATGGGATTTTCCAGGCAAGAGTACTGGACTGGGTTGCCATTACTTACTGTCTGAGCCACCTTAATAATAACATGAAAGAGCAGGGGTCCTTCATCTCCCTCTAAGGTGCCCCAAACTGACACACTCACCTGCTCTACAACCACTGGTGGGCGTTTGTGCAGAAAGTGAAAGTCTCTCAGTTGTGTCTGACTCTTTGTGACCCCATGGACTATACAGTCCATGGAGTTCTCCAGGACAGAATACTGGAGGGGGTAGCCTTTCCCTTCTCCAGGGGATCTTCTCAACAGGAGCAGGACTTTACCGCATGTTGGTCACGACCCAGAGCACATGGTTCTGGAAGTCCCGTGGCCAGGTGGCATCAGCAGATGGTTGGAATGGTTTCCGAGCTGGGAGGTGGCTGGCTCTGGACTCCTGTGGCTGCACCAGGTGTGATTTCAAAAGGAAAATCCAACAAGCATCTCTGTGGTCGTGGGAGCTGGGGCTCGTGGCTGTTCAAGCAGTTTCTGGAGAGGTTTTTTTTTTTAATGATCTTTTGATTTTGCACATACATTCAGGCCATCTCGTTCAAACAAAGGCGGTAAGACACATTTCTAAAGAAATTGAGGCCTATGTCTGGTGGGGAGGACAGACTGGCAGATGGAAACCTGCTGGTTGGGGTCTGTGTGCCCAGACTTTCTGCAGCGGGACAGCAGTGCCAGGGGTCGTGTTGCTCGGGCGTTTCAGACGTGTTCAGGGTGACACCAAAGGGGACGGGCTGGGGCGGGTGGGGGAAGGCATGCACTGTAGCAGAGGCGTCCATTTACAACATTTACGTGGCGCCTGCCGTGGATGAGCCACGTTGACTTCAGTGTGTGCAGGGCTCTGCTTGAAAACATAGTTCTGCAGCTGTAACAGTAGAAAAGCACTGAGGTCATGTCCTCCTCTCCCTTCACACCAAGGAACCAGAGGCAGAAGAGGCTCAGCTAAGCATATCACTGGCCGGCCGGCCCGAGAGACGGCGACAGACATCAACCTCATCCATGCCAGTCTGGCTGTTACTCCGCCAATTGATTGTCTGATTAAAACTTGGCATGCTCACTTGAAATGGGACATTGACCCCCCAAAGACAGACTGTTCAGAAGGGGTGTTAGGGTCAGGGCTGGCCTGGAGGCCCGCCGTTTTTGACAACAGGGTCTGTTCTGTCCTCTGAACCTCCCATAAATAGAAATCTGTCCTGTCTTTTTGGACTTTAGCCTTTATTTGTTTGAAATGAACTTGAAACACCTGCTGTGTCTTTTCCATCATCATCACCAGCTCGTTTGCACAACACCTTAGGGTTTGGAATGGCTCTTGCAGGGATGACCCCTGCTGGGGTTAAAACCAGCTCCATGATGCAGGTTGTTAGGGCCTCAACGGAGAGAGGTGGAATCCAAGGTGACTTGTCTAACTTTTCTCCACCTGTCAGTGGTGGGGGCTGCTGGGGTGGAGGGGGTGGGCATGTGCCCTGGAATTGCCCCCTGCTTGATCCACGGCGGGTGGAAAGCTCGCTCCTATAGGGTTGGCTATTCCTGTTGGCTCTAAATTCAGCAAGTTATCTCTGGTGTGTCTCTTCCATGTGGGCAACCTTCCAGACACCAGGGGGCAGCAGAGGACAGAGGTCCTGAGCCCAAGGGTCTGGATGCACCCAAGGGTCTGGATGCCGAAGTCAGGGGCATGGTGAGGGCATCTGATCATCAGAATCCCTGGGTTGCCTGTGTGGGTACCCACCCACATTTAACCACCAAATTTGAGGCCCTGGGGTGTCCTGCCGTCTTTTCTATTCCACTTACCTTGCTCAGGAAGGTCCCCGGGGGGAACTCATCTCTCAGGATGGGTATCTATAGTTTCTTATGCTTTTGGCCTCATTGCCTGTCTGTTTTACTTGAATTTTAGAAATCAGAGAGGGTAAAACAGCTCTTGCTTTCTTCACCAGCTCCCCCTTTGTATACACCAGGTAACGCGGCAACACTGTTTCAGGGGGAAGCGAGTCTCATCTGTCTCTGGAAGACAGTCCTCCAGCTGGACGCCCGTCAGCAGCTGAGCGCTCGTCTGTGTGCCTGGGATGCCACAGGGGCTCCTTGCTGCTGCAGGATGTGAGGCTGGTGGCTCCCAGGTCAGGGGCTTCAGAGTTGATGACACCAGTGGGAGGGGATACATCTGGCCAGGCAGAGGAAGGGTGCTTGCTTCTCATGGAGGGTGAGGTGGCTAAGCAGGGATCTGGACAGAGGCTGGGGGACCCTGAGTAGCACAGCAACTCAGCCTACACTCTGAAGGCGAGGCCCTTCCGGTGAAATGTGTGTGGCTGAAATCCAAGACGGTAAACCAAACAGGAATTTGGTTCACTTCACGAGTCCAGATAATTGTACTTTGAAAAATGCTTCCAACATAACATTAATTTTGACTTATATGTGAAATGTGACATAAGTGTGTTTTTAAAATGGATATTCATGCATGACACATTTTCCATTAGCACCTTATCAGATTTTCTGAGTTGCTGCTGCAATAGATAGGTTAGGTGTTTAAAATAAGCCATCAGTTACTTTTATGCTTCTGCAAGGACAGGTAATGGTGATTGAACGGAATTTGCTTTTTTTTTTCCCTTCATGGAGCCTCAAAACAAAGGCCAGGGGAGGGTGGTAGGTCCTGTCACCCGGACCACTTGAAGGGGGGTGGGGGATGGAAGGGTGGAAAGTGAGGGAGGGGCCTGCAGGTACTCACTCCTCATGTCTGATGGGACTGGCAGCTCTTTCCTGTACCCTCTAACCTTTAGATCTCCCTGGGAAATACCTAAGACCCAGGCTAAGATTTATCTGTGGAATCCCATGGGAGCCACTGGCTTCCTGATTCAGAACATCTTCCCTTCTGCCAGCGCCGTCCCAGCCGAGGGGCGGAGGGGCAGGGAAATCGGGCTATCTCCCCCAACCCCCATTTCTTGTTGGCTAAGGTCTGCTTCTGGGAATCCACCCTCTGTCCCTTCCTGCTGGACCCCACAACAGGAAAGCCCTTAGGCAGAGTCTCTGGGCCACACAGGGGACTCTGTGGATATGCCAGGAGCCCTGAGAGCTGGGGTCTGTGGCCAGGGCGCCCAAGGTACCATGGTTTGCATTGGACAGTTTGGGAATATGGTAACCAGCGTAAAACTTTTTGGAATTAATAGAGAGGAGAATCTATTTAGGATGGGAAGAAGTGTATTGCCTGTGCTTCTAGTTAACTGGGGGACTCAGGGACTAGAGGACTGGGATAAAGCTGTGTGATCTGGATTCCCATTTAACAGAACAAGCTTTCGTAGTGCATTATTCCAGCCATCACGTTCATTTTTCAAAATCACTTAGCAGCACTAATACCCTTAATTGCTAAATAAATATGGTTGCTGAAAATCGAAAATAATACATTATAAACTCTATTTAAAGTGGTAAAAGAATTCACACTATTAGGAGCTTGGAGGAAATCAGCTATCTTTAAATGCCGCAGTAAACAGACTGTGCAGCACTTTGTAGGCACAAAAATTGCAAGGAACTGTTTGTTTGTTTCAGAGGAGAGACACGCAGCACTGTTTGGTATTCAGGTGTTTGCCCACAAGTTGTTGTGGGTGGGGGAAACCTTAGATCTCTCCACTGAGAGGCAGTTCTTGGTCCGGCGCATGCCTGGAGGAAAAGAACAGAGCTGGAATCCAGTGAGAATTCTTTCCGTCTTATATCACTGTGTGCACTCGTGTCCCTCTTTCCGTCATTTCTGCAGCCTGGTTTCCTTTTCAGGAACTACGTTTTCTCCAAAGGGCTGGCGTAGCAGACAGTTCAGGCCAAACCACCAGGTATTCCCACTATGGTGTTGGCATCTCGTGCCAACAGTGGCTTCCGGGAGAGACTGCCCACTGCAGTGAGTTTTCACTTCTCTCCTGGTCTCTGGGGGACCTGTCCCCAGTCTTGCCCCTGGACCTATGGGCTTCCTATACGTTCTGGTGAATTCTCTGGGTTGGAGCAGTTCTTATGAGCACAGCATTCTAGCTGATACACTTACCTTCCACCAGCTGCTCTTTAACTCATGCCCTGAGTTAAAGGCCCTTCCCTCCTCCTCACATCTCAGTCAACAAAGTATGCACCGTATGTGACTTAGTTTTGAGGACTCATGTTGTGCCAGAAGCTGTTGGGGGCCTGTCCTTACCCCTGCAGCTCATGCCAGCCAGACTCCATGGCTAGCATCTGCATCTCTCGGTCGCCCCGATCGAGGCGCCCCAGATGATGTAGGGCAGAGACAGCCAGCCCTGCGGTGCCCTTTCTGAAGTCCGGTACTAAGGCACCACAGAGGCCATCCTGAAATTAATGGAGTGAAGCATGATGGAGTGGTGCTTCCCACCATTAATTTCAGGCTGACTGCTGGGCTGCATTGGCTACTGGAACGAGGGCAGAGGGATGGGAGCTGGGAGCATGGAGGGCACCCCTGATTCACCCCAGGATGAGCCAAGGCCAAGGGGGCATGGGACTGAGTGGAAGCCCCTGGTGGGAAGTGGCCAGGCTAGACTGGGGCTCAGAAGCCACCCCAAGGCATCCACGGGAGTAAATGCAGTGCCAGCTCTCTGTGCATTTATGCTGTTGAGAAAGACTCTTACGACCTAGGTTCTCGTGAACAAGTGGGTTAATAATTGTCCCCAAGCCACAGGGTTGCTATGGGGCTTCCACTGAGTGACAAGTCCTCCAGTGCACAGTGTGGGTGATGGATGTGGCCGTCCCTACTGGTGGTTCCCTTTCTGCTCCTTCAGTGATGATGGGGGCGTGATTTCCAGACACTCCCTGCAGAGGCAGTGTCATCGCCCCTGGGCCCCTGGAAGCAGTTTGGGAAAGAAGGCTCTGTCCGACTCCCTTGTAGATGAGGGTGGCAGCTGGAGCACAGAGGTGAGGGGCTGGCCCCAGCACACGGCTGGGGACTGAGGTTTCAGGTGTTTCTGAACAAGGGCTTGTTCATCCTGAACTGTGAGCCAAGAGATGCTCAGAAGCTGGGACATGACAAGCCCTCACTGGGTTGAAACTGGCGTGGACTCACATCCTTAAAGTCTCCTCCTCTGGGCTGAAGGGCCTTTGATAATGTGCAAAGTCAGCTACCTTCTTTTGTTGGTACCTAGTTTATCCATTCGTGCAAATATATATTGGGTAGTTCCTAGGGGCTAGGAAATTTTCTGGGTGCCTGGGGAGAAAGTGGTGAGACAAAGGGACAAAATTGCTTGTCCATTCAGAGTTTCATCCCAGTGAGAAAAGAGGAAGGCTGTGGACAAGACAGACAAGAACATGGCACAGGTTGTTGGGAGCTGGTGAGTTCTAGAAAGGAGAATGAGGAAGGAGATGAGACCTGATGATGGGGGGAGGGCAGATGGGGGAGGGACAAGGGTGAAGGGTGCGGTCCAGGCCATGCAGCAGGGATGCAGGCGCGCCCCGCCCCCATCCACTCCCCCAGCTCTGAACAGAAGTTTGGGAAACTTCTCCAGGGAACTCCAGGGAATGGACCACTTCCCCCTGTTCATGGGGTGGAGATGTCCTAGGAAGCTGAGGGATGGGTTTCAAGTCACCACTGGCATCCACCTCTCACCCAGCCAGGGCGGAGAGAAACTATAACAGCCAGGACAGAAGCTCAGCAAAAGCAGCCAGAATTTTGATGTAAATGCCATTTTGGAGAACTGATTAATATGTCAAAATATTCAGCTCCCAAGGTATGTGATAAAAATAACCAATTTCATGATTTAACATTCAAATGAATGATTTAAATTCCATTTCATCAACTGCTTTTCAAACCTGTCCCCTCTTTCCAGGGGTTTTGGGGTGGCTTCTCTGCTGGACTCTGAATTGATATGGGCTGGAATTTCTGGGGAGGGGGAACCACAGGCTCCGGAGAACTGGGGTGGGGGGCTGTCTGTGGGTTATCCTGACTGGAGTGATTTGCCTTTGTACTGGCCTGGCCTTTGTGTCCAGCAGGGGGACACAGGAGGAAGCAGGGGATGGGGGGCGGGGGACAGTCATAGCCCTGTTCCTGGCAGGAAGTGACTCCCAGTACGGGGTCACTTCTCAGTGGTGCCCATCCTGGCCTCGGCTCCCTAGAAAGCAGAGCCTGAGACACACAGAGCCTGTGTTCCCCTTTTACAGGGAGGGGATTAAGGAGGGGTAGAGTGGGGGGCTGGGGAGTGTGATCCTGGAGGAGTGAGGCAGTGGGGGTGAGGAGGGAAGGTGGGGAGCAAGTAAATGGACCACTGGGTGGGTGGACACCTTCAGAGAGGCCTTAGAAACTGCGGGGAGGGGTGTGTACCCCATTTCCCACTGCCCATGGGTCCAGTTACCATTCTGTGTCTTCAGGGAGCCTTGTGAGCCTGGGAATCAATACCCTTTACTCTAGCCACCCCGCATCTCCAACCCCGAGCCTCCTCGCCTGGCAGCTGGAGAGGGGGCAGGTGTGGGTGCCAGTGCTGCCCCAGAGCTCCGGCCAAGGAGGAACAGAGGTCCTGTGGCAGCCTAGGGGGCTGGTCCAGGTCCCCCTGGCCAGAAGCACACAGTCCAGGGGCGCGAGGCTGCTGATACGCGACCTTAGAAGGACTTGTTAAGAAAAGGTCAACCCATTGTAAAGTTAAAAAAATTAAATAAAATAATAAAAAAATAAATAAAAAATGAAATGAACTTCAAAAAAAAAAAAAAGAAAAGGCCAACCCTTAGGATGGAAGGAACTCCTGTGAATCAGCATCTCCCGGCGTGACCCACAGGTGGGGTTGACATGGATGCTGTGAGCCTGCACGTGGAGCCATGGGGCGGGGCCGGGGGTGGGCAAGGCCCTGTGTTCCCTTCATCTCGGGAAAGCACGGCTGAGGCTGCGTCCCAGTCAGGGAGAATGCTCTGCACACAGGAGGCTCACCCCCGTACCTGTGCTCATGGAAGGCTCGGGTCAGGGTCCTTATTTAATCAGCCAAGGGCACGACATTTTTCCAGGGACTCAGGGGCCGAGGGGAGAAAGGGTGGGGTGCTCTCTGTGGACTAGCCCCCTAAGGAGGCTGCAGGAACCCCCGAGTGGTGGTCCTTAGAGGGTCCAGGTTTACTGCTGAACTGATTGGCAGAGGCTGCACTGGGAGAAGTCTGGGGCTGAGCAGGGCCTCCGATGCTAGACTAGAGCTGGGTGAAGTCACCCTCTGGCCCCGGGCTGGAGGAGAGGGCCTCCCCCCAACCTTTCCAGGCCCCAGCCCAGAGGCTGCTAATTTTTCACTCTATTTTCTTGCTGCCCCAGGTGGCCTGGGGTCCCTTTGCAGCAGTGCTCCAGGTGGCTGGCATCTGTGTGGCTGTCAGGAGCCTGGGCTGCTGTCTCTTAGGGGAGCTCTTGTTGTCTCTTAGCCAAGGAAAAGCCAGAAAAAGCATCCATGAGCCAGAAATAGAAATTGAGGCCATTAAGCAAATGTCCAATTATCTTTCGAGACGGGGCCTAAGGACTGTCTGCCTGTGGCTCGGCAGCCTTTTGGAGTAGCCGGCTGCCGGCCCAGGCAGGGACTATCTGGGGAGGGTGGTCTAGACAGAGCCCAGGTCACTGTCCTGGCAGGTGTACATTTCAGGGCGCTAATGTGGACGCAGGCGCTTGCTTCCACATGCAGCCAGACACGTTTTATCAGCACCTCTCTTCCTGCGACAGCAACATTCCGGTCTTTGTAGACCCCAGCCTGCACATTACGAGGTGATTACTTTGCAAAGCCAGGTGGAATCTGCAGGAAGCCCCATGACCCGCCCGTATCTGGCTCTGATGGTGCCTCTGTCCTTTAGATGTGGCCATTAGATGGCCATTTTGTGGCAAGCAAGCACTCTCCCAGGAAAACCAGCAGAGAAAATAGGCGGCATCACGCTCACTCATCACTAGCGAGATGAGGCTGGGGAGCCACAGGGAGGCTGCTGCTGGGGGACAAGCACGGTTGCTGGAGCCTTCAAGAGGTGCCACCAAGGCTGACCTCACAGCATCAGGACGCGGGCTCAGCATTGGCTCAGCGTCCTTGCCTGCAGGGACCTCGGGCCAGGCTTCTTCCTCACCTGCTCAGAGACGCTGCTGCCCTTGCCACGTGGCTTGTCCGGTACCTACTGTACAGCAGGTGGTCAGCTACGGTGGCGGTGGCCCCAAGGAATGTGACTCTTCTGTTGGGGTCCTGACCGCAGCCTGGAACATGTCTTATAAAGGAGTTTGTATGGTTTCCCCAGTTCAAAGGTCTGTCTGAAGGATGCTGTTTGGACTTCAAAATATTGGTTAAAATTTCTGGGAAAATGGAAGATTTGACACGGGGCCTATTTTTAAAAGTCCGAGCTGACTGCTGCTATGTACACATGACCCCTGTCATCATTGCTACAAATAATTGGTAAAGCAAATAGCCAGTGTTTGTTGAGTACACACAAGCCAGCCTGGGTCACAGGCCTGGCTGAAGTGGCCTCATCTGAATGAGGCGTTTACTGTGTAGGTGATGAAGCTGAGGCTTGGATGTGAAGTCATGGTTCAAGTTCAACCAGATGTGAGAGGAAGACCTGGAATTTAACCCAAGTGTATGGCTCTAAACCCAGATTTTATCATCCCATTACGTGACCTCTTTCCTTCCAAGAGTCGAAGATTAAAGGAATCGGTCCACATAAACCCCCTGGGTGCTGCGTTTCACAGCACAGTGGAAAATAAGTGCCAGCTGTTTCCGTATCACTGTTACCATCGCTGTTTCTGGAGTAACTGAGGGGGCAGAGAGTTAAACCTGGGCATTTTGCCACAGGAGAGGAGAGCCTGGCTGAGAAAATGCCAACACAGATGGACACGGAATTCTCCAGGCAAGAATACTAGAGTGGCTTGCCATTCCCTTCTCCAGGGTATCTTCCTGATCTAGGGATTGAACACAGGTCTCCCACGTTGCAGGTAGATTCTTTACCATCTGAGCCACGAGGGAAGCCTCCTCATAAGCCTCACCCATCCAAAAAATGAAAAGACAAAAGGAGCTTCCTGATGATACTTCCTGAGTTCCCAGAGGCAGCCATGCCTGATATCCACTCCTGGAGTTTTCAGTGCTGTGGGCCACTGCCTGTGTGCTAAGTCACTGAGTCATGTCTGACTCTTTGTGACCCCATGGACTATAGCCCACCAGGCTCCTCTGTCCATGGAATTCTCCAGGCAAGAATCCTGGAGTGGGTTGCCATTCCCTTCTCCAGGGGATCTTCCCGACCCAGGGATGGAACCCTCATCTCTTCCATCTCCTGCTTTGGCAGGTGGGTTCTTTACCACTAGCGACACCCTGCGGAGCCCAGGTGATATAGCCAACTTGACCTGGAGTCCCTTCACTTACAACCAAGAGTTCTAATATGTTCAAGCAGAGACAACCTCATCTTCCCTACAATTCCCACAGCCTATGTCTGTCATATATCCCTTGAAAAGCCGGATTTTCTAAGTCTGAAATCATGATCGATGCTTTGACACAGAGTTTCTTTTCCTGACCTGAATGTTTCATTACAGGAAATTAGTGGTTTATTAAAAAGTCACCTTTCTGAAAGAACCACTGTTCCCTGAGTGCACACACCGCAAACCCAGATCAGCTTAGCACCCCTCGGCCACAGTCATCGGCTCTCTCTACATCCCCCTGAAGGGACCCGTGTGCCGGCTGATTTTACCTTCCTGGCTGCAGGCATTGCATTGGGGTCTTCATCTGACTGATTTCTGTGTTCCCCATGGTTACATGTAGTCCCCTAAAAGGCAGGTTTTTGGTGAAAGTATTGATATACAATGTTGGTGTGATTTTCTGGGAACTTCTCTTAAATATACTGATGTCCAAAGACATCAGTATATTTTTTAAAATCGGCTTTTCTAGACCCTAGAAACACTGAAAAATTAATTAAAGGGGCACAGTTCATGTTTCCCCAGCTGGCAGGAGCCTAACACACAGCTTAAGCATCTGATTTGGAGCCAACACCATTAACCTCTAATTAACTTCTATCCTCCTGACACCCATAATGTTGTGATGATGCTAATACGTGAGGTTATTAATTATACCTAATTATTCAATTAACGAATAGCAAATACCAGTGGAGGTGAAAGTTTGTGAATGATTAACAAGATAATTCCAGTTTGACAGGCTATGAGCTGCTTAGCGGCCAAGAGAGAGGATTTCTGGGGCTCTGAGTGGCCTTCAGGGGAGGGAAGGGTGCTCACCTGGCCTCCCCGGAGACGGAGATTTGAGGCCTGGAGACCCAGGCTGTTTGTGGGCTCAGAGCTTGCCCTGCCAGGCCGGGTGTGTGTGTCTCTCTCTTAGATAGATCTGGGGTGCCCTGGTCCCAGGCCCAGATCTCCCCGGGGGTGGGCAGGGCTTTCTGGCCTCTTAGCAAGTGGGGCTTGTTTTTAATACTCAGTGACTCTGCACACAGTCCCTGGATGCTGGCTGGGCCTTGAATAAGATACTGAGAAAGTCATGGCCAGAGGGCAATGTGGACTCAATGTTAATTTGGGGATAAGCAGCAGATGTGAATTCTCACCTGGGCACTTGCACCCTGGGGCACATAGACACAGAGGAGACATTCCCAGATCCTTCGCGTCCACATGCTGGCCTCTTAAGTTGACTGGGGGGCACGCAGGGCCCCTGTCCCATTCCCCACTCACGATGCCCACTGATACCTCATCTCTCCTGTTCTGGAACTCAGGGCTGCTGGAAGATGGCAGGTGAGTGTGGGGACCCTTCCCACATGAAACTTGCTCTGTCGGGAGAAGTGCTGGAAGGGTCTGCACCCAGAGATGCAGGCAGTGGAGCAGCGGGGCTCTGCACGTATAGCCAAAGTCAGCATCACTTTCGGGGGACAGTCACGTGGGAGTGAGGCAGAGAGATAACAGGTGAGAAACACTGAAATCAGCTTCTTTCATGAGTTTAAAAATATCAGCTTTCTCCCTGACTTTGTCAGTGCTTGTCATCTGGATATGTCATTTGGCTGAAAGACAAGTATCTTTGAGCAGTGGAGCAGGGATGCTTATAGCTTAATAAGATTATGGTTTTAAATGTATTTTGAGTTTGGTTTTCAATATAAACACAGGCTGAAATTTGCTGATTAAAATTTTGTGTGCATTATTCCAAAGGAAGCTAAAATCCATTTTTTCAAATCATAGAATGAAATATTTATTTGAATTATAGTCAATCCTCATCTTTATCAAAATAAATATTTACTAAATTTATAAATTCCTATTTTCATCAAAAAAAAAAAATTGCAAGCAACCAACAGACCCTTAGATTTTTATCATTTTCACCTTCTCTTTTTCTTAAATATAAAAAGAAACTTTGGTTACTATGTCGCATAAGGTAGATAAGGCTATTTATGATTTTAAAGATTATGCTAAATTATTCTCAAGGATTTTATAATATATTTTATTTCATAAATAGTAATTTTTCCTACATCTGACATTATGACATTGCATATGACAAATCTACTTATGAGAAACAGCCTTTAGACTTATTTTCACAATCTATCATAATATGAATTAATTGTATTAGTTTTTGCATTGTTTTTAAATATACTTTCAAAATATTATAAATTATACTTAAAACATGCATTATTTGTGTATCATGGTGAAACAAATGTAACATAAAGTTTGCCGTCTTAACCCTTGTTCAGCGCACAGTTCAGGGCACAGTGACACTCACATTGTGCTGCATCACCAGCATCCGTTTCCAGAATTTTTTCCATCTTGTAAACCTGAAACTTTGCACCCATTAAACTGTCTCCCCAGCCCCTGATCTCCAGGCTTTGGCAACCACCATTTCCCGTTCTAGAAATAGAAAGTGTAAGTGATTTCGACTATGGGCACTTAGTGTGGTGAGTCATACTACCTGCCTTTTTGTGGCTTACTCATTTCACTTAGTGCAACGTCCTCAGGATTCACCCATGTTAGAGCAGATGGCAGACTCTCCTTTTTTATAAGGCTGCATAAGTCACTGTATGTATGGACCGCATTTTGCTTCTCTATTTACCCATCGATGGACTCTTAGGTTGCTTCCATGGTTTTGCTCTTATGACTCATGCTGTTATGAACTTGGATGTACTAATATTTCTAGAGGTTCTAAGATATTTCAATTCTTTTTGGTATAGACCCAGAAGCAGAATTGCTAAATTGTATGATGGTGCTGTTTTTAATTTTTTGAGGAACCTCTATACTGTTTCCCACAACAATTGTATATTTCACAGTCCAACCAATGTGCACACAGATTTCAGTTTCTTCACATCCCTGTCAATACTTGCTTTTTTCTGTTTCCACCCCTCCAATACTAGCCATTCTAATCACAGTTTTGATTTGCATTTCCCTAATGATCAAAGACTAGAGATCTCTTCAAGGAAATTAGAGATACCAAGGGAACATTTCATGCAAAGATGGACTCGATAAAGGACAGAAATGGTATGGACCTAACAGAAGCAGAAGATATTAAGAAGAGGTGGCAAGAATACATAGAAGAACTGTACAAAATAGATCTTCGTGATCCAGATAATCACGATGGTATGATCACTGGCCTAGAGCCAGACATCCTGGAATGTGAAGTCAAGTGGACCTTAGAAAGCATCACTACGAACAAAGCTAGTGGAGGTGATGGAATTCCAGTTGAGCTATTCCAAATCCTGAAAGATGATGCTGTGAAAGTGCTGCACTCAATATGCCAGCAAATTTGGAAAACTCAGCAGTGGCCACAGAACTGGAAAGGTCAGTTTTCATTCCAATCCCAAAGAAAGGCAATGCCAAAGAATGCTCAAACTACCACACAATTGCACTCATCTCACACTTTCCTGGAGAATCCCAGGGATGGGGGAGCCTGGTGGGCTGCCGTCTATGGGGTCACACAGAGTTGGACATCACTGAAGCGACTTAGCAACAACACATGCTAGTAAAGTAATGCTCAAAATTCTCCAAGCCAGGCTTCAGCAATACGTGAACCGTGAACTTCCTGATGTTCAAGCTGGTTTTAGAAAAGGCAGAGGAACCAGAGATCAAATTCCCAACATCCGCTGAATCATGGAAAAAGCAAGAGAGTTCCAGGAAAACATCTATTTCTGCTTTATTGACTATGCCAAAGCCTTTGACTGTGTGGATCACAATCAACTGTGGAAAATTCTGAAAGAGATAGGAATACCAGACCACCTGACCTGCCTCTTGAGAAATCTGTATGCAGGTCAGGAAGCAACAGTTAGAACTGGACATGGAACAATAGACTGGTTCCAAATAGGAAAAGGAGTACGTCAAGGCTGTATATTGTCACCCTGCTTATTTAACTTCTATGCAGAGTACATCATGAGAAACGCTGGACTGGAAGAAACACAAGCTGGAATCAAGATTGCCGGGAGAAATATCAATAACCTCAGATATGCAGATGACACCACCCTTATGGCAGAATGTGAAGAGGAACTAAAAAGCCTCTTGATGAAAGTGAAAGTGGAAAGTGAAAAAGGTGGCTTAAAGCTCAACATTCAGAAAACGAAGATCATGGCATCCGGTCCCATCACTTCATGGCAAATAGATGGGGAAACAGTGGAAACAGTGTCAGACTTTATTTTTTTGGGCTCCAAAATCACTGCAGATGGTGACTGCAGCCCTGAAATGAAAAGACGCTTACTCCTTGGAAGGAAAGTTACGAGCAACCTAGATAGCATATTCAAAAGCAGAGACATTACTTTGCCAATAAAGGTCCGTCTAGTCAAGGCTATGGTTTTTCCTGTGGTCATGTATGGATGTGAGATTTGGACTGTGAAGAAGGCTGAGCGCCGAAGAATTGATGCTTTTGAAGTGTGGTGTTGGAGAAGACTCTTGAGAGTCCCTTGGACTGCAAGGAGATCCAACCAGTCCATTCTGAAGGAGATCAGCCCTGGGATTTCTTTGGAAGGAATGATGCTAAAGCTGAAACGCCAGTACTTTGGCCACCTCATGTGAAGAGTTGACTCATTGGAAAAGACTCTGATGCTGGGAGGGATTGGGGGCAGGAGAAGGGGACGACAGAGGATGAGATGGCTGGATGGCATCACTGACTCGATGGACGTGAGTCTGAGTGAACTCCGGGAGTTGGTGATGGACAGGGAGGCCTGGCGTGCTGCGATTCATGGGATCACAAAGAGTCGGACACGACTGAGCGACTGAACTGAATGATCAGTGATGTTGAGCATTTTTTTACATGCTTATTGGACATTAATATAGCTTCTTTGGAGAAATGTCTATTCAAGTCCTTTGCCCATTTTCCCATTTTTGAATCAGGGTTTTTGTTGTTGTTGAGTTTTAGTTCTCTCTATATTTCAGATATTAATCCCTTATCAGATATTATCATTTTCATCTTGACGGTTGTTAGTAATCTTTTTTGTAAGATACATTTCACAATTTATTTCTCAATGATTTTCATACTGTTTCTTGAAACACACATTCACACGCTCGTTTGAGTTGAGAAATGTCTTACGCCATCACTGGGAGAAATCCTGCTGGCAGTTCCTTGAGCTGTTTGAAGCCACAGCGGCTGGCTTTCTAAGCACCTGTGGGTGGCATACCCGTATTTGGGTTGGCTGAGAGATTTAAGCCTATGATAAAACAAAGTCTAACTCTTTCTCGGTGGCTTGGACCAAGTGAGCAGAACTGATGGCCCCCTGGGAGTCTTATAATGGGGCTTTGGGGCAGACTTTCCAGAGAAGGTGTAAGAATGATTTCACTGTCAGGCTAACAAATCCCTCTCTAAGGCAGGTGCTTTCTAATTCTCAGCTTCCAACAAAGTCAAAAGGAGACTGAACTGCTGTAACTCAGAAGGGGTTCCAAGCTGGGTGATGCTGACGGGAGAAGGAGGCATGAGTACAGTTCCTTGGTGCTTACAGGTGTAACATCAAACCCTGAAAACAAAAGGTGAGGATAAAGGGAATGCCAAGCCTGCCCTGCTGATTCCAGAATGAAGCAATATCCGCCTATAGTGAGGCCTCAGCTGGAAAGACGACGACAGGACCCCCAGGAAAGTGGATTTGCATTGACATGAGACACAGGAGAAGATGCTCGAGGGGCTTCTGTACACATCCTGCTGCCACTCCTGGCCTCATCACAGCGGGTACAGTGGGCACCGCCTCCGGAAACAAAGCAGCAACTACAGAACCACCATCTCGTTTAGAGATGTTTTCCCAGCACAGCCTCACTTTCTCCGTGTAATCACTTATCAAAATCTCTACTGTCTTGACTTGCTCAGTAATATCAATAATAATCATAATAAAACTCAAGGAAAACATTTAAAACACCTGGACCATTTTGATGATAAGAAACCAAAATAATTTCCATTTATACATGTGTTTCTGTTGCAGGATTTTATGAGAATGATAATAAAGCATGTTCAGGCATAAAATTCTATAATATTAGGATAAAATTCTGTGAGGGGAATGTAATGAAACTATATTTAAAGAGACAAGAGGAAGGGGTAAAAATTCTAACTCCTGGAGTAGAATTTGCCTGTGTAGTAGTATTTTTCTCATGTATGTTTTTTAATACTTAGTGTATTTATTCTTAAGTATAATCTTCTTTTTAAAAATTATTTAATTATTCTCACTGTTATTTTATTTACTTTTATATTTTGGCCATGTGGGATCTTAGTTTGCAGACCAGGGATTGAACTGGAGCCCCCTGTATCAACAGGGCAGAGTTGTAGCCACCAGACCACCTGGGAAATCCTGCTCATGTATGCTTTATCTTTTATTTTGTTTTATTTTTTGGCGTTACTGACTTGATAGACATGAGTTTGAGCAAGCTAAGGGAGTTGGTGATGGACAGGGAGGCCTGGCGTGCTGCAGTCCATGGGATCAAAAAGAGTTGGACACGACTGAGTGCCTGAACTGAACTGATTTTTTGGGTCTTGGTTGCTGTGCGGGGGCTTTCTCTAGTTATGGCGAGTGGGGGCTACTCTTTTGTTGTGAAGCTTCTCATTGCAGTTGCTTCTCTTGCTGCAGAGCACAGGCTCCAGGCTCGAGGGCTTAGGAGTCGTGACTTGTGCGCTCCGGAGCACCGGCTTCAGTCGTTATGGTGCATGGGCTTAGTTGCTCCTTGGCATGCGGAATCCTCCCAGACCAGGGATCGAACCTGTGTCCCCTGCACTGGCAGGTGGATTCTTATCCAGAGAAGTCCTCATTTATGTTTTATCAATCGTGGTGGGTCTTACATTGATGTGAAACTTGTTTTCTATGATGTACATTCTAAAGAGATTTGAGAGCTTTACATGGAAATAATTTATAATATATTATAAATTTTGTTTATATTTAATATTCCTATAATATATTTGTATGTTTTATTTAAATATTTATAATTATAATCTATTTTATTTTATATTTACAAATATAAAATATAAATATACTTATACACTAGGGTGAAAAGGCACATGTAATCTTAAATGTATATGAGGGGAGCATCACAGTTTTGTTAAAACAGTTGAGGAGCCAGCGCAGCGGCAGATGCACTATCATTGTGGAAGCTGCAGCATGGCCTGGGTGTAGACAGCGGGGTGTCCTGGTGAGGAGGGGAATGGGGAGCCCTGGGGGGGGCGTGGGTCTCTAAGTCCTCAGTGAGGAGCCGCGGGAGTGTCTGGGTGGCAGGCTAGTGATGGTGGAGGCCATGGCAGGCAGTGACCGACCGCGTGTGTGGAGGACGGCGGATCAGACCCCAGGGCCTGAGGGGGGCGGGAGGACCCAGGCCGGGGCGGCAGCAGCAGGAGGGAGGTGGCAGCACGCAAGACTGGCAGGCAGAACTCACAGGTGCTTGTGACCCACAAGGAAGAGGTGTGGGTGGGGCGGGTGCAGCCTCAGGCTCGTGACTCATCTCTGGGCACAAGTGGTGCGGGGGTGGTAGCACAGCCGGAGTCCTCAGGTGACGCCTCCAGCTCTCCTGGGCCTAAAGAAGCATGAGGTCTCATCACAGCCACCAGCATTTTGCTGAATGTATACGAATGTTCCTTTTGGTCTCTGAACTCTACTCTCAGTGATGGAAGCGGGAGGAGAGGGCTGGACAGGTCCCTGCCTGGGCAGGCATGCAGGTCTCATTTGCAGGTGGGCTTGTCAAAAGAATAGCAAACATCCATCCCAACTTCTTATTTTACAAAGGAAGGAGCTGAGCCGGAGGGTAACGTGATGGGCAAGATGACCAACTAGGTGGGTGGCAGTTTTCTTGAAGATGCCTTGGCAAAGGAGTAGAACAGGCAATCGTTTATGCTTCATGGGCAGAAGGTAAAGTAAGGCCCCTCTTCCCATATCTCCAGTTGGAGACAGATTTGTAAATGGGCCAAACGTTCCAATTAAAAGGCTGAGATCGGAAAAACAGGACAAAAACCATGATCCAGTGATATGATAACTAAGAAAAGACACACTGGAGATTTCAAGACACAAATCAATTGAATGGGAAAGGATGAGAAAAGAGATTCCCTGGAAACAGCCACCCAAAGAAAGCTGGAGTAACTGTACTAAGAGCAGACAAAAAAGAGTTTAAGGCAACAATTGTTGCTAGAGAAAATTAAAAAATTTTATAATGAAATAGAAAATCCATCAAAATGACATAGCGATGATAACAACAGAGTCCCAGATATATGAAGCCAAACAGGCAGATGTAAAGAAGAAATCGGCAATTCAAAATAATAGCTGGAGACTTCAATAGCTCATTATCAATAATGTATAGAATAGCTATACAGACATTAGCAAATAGACTTCCAACATCAGGAAGCAATGACTCCTCACAATTGTCTGTACAACACCCCACCCAACAATCGTAGAAGACACATTCTTTCCAAGCACATTCCCCAGATAGACAATTTATCAGGCCACAGAACAAGTCTTTGTGCGTTTAAAAGGACTAAAGTCTTACAAAGTATGTTCTCTGATCACAATAGAATGAAATTAGGAATCGATATGAGAAGGAAATTTGAGAATTTCACAAAAATGTGGAAAATAAACAGTATACTTCTAAATAATCAATAGCTCAAGAAGAACTACAAGGAACTGGCAAATATTTGGAGATGAATGAAAATGAAAACACAACATACCAGAATTTATGGGTATGCTGAAAGTAGTGTCAGAACAAAAATTATACCCGTAAATGCTTACTTTAAAAAAGAAATATCTGAAGTCAATAACCTCACCATTCATCTTAAGAAACTAGAATAAGCAGAGCCGCAGAAGGAAGTAAATAAAGCAGACGGAAACACAGGAAATAGAGGATGGGAAAACAATAGAGAAAATGACACACAAACCCTCAAATCGGTTCTTTGTAAAGAAGAACAAAATTGACAAACCTGTGTAGCTGGACTGATCAAGGAAGGAAGAGAGATTCATATACTAGATCAGGAATGAAAAGGGACGTTGTTACGTGCCCCAGAGAATAAAAAGGACTGTAAGGGGACACTGTGAATATCTGTGTGACAACACATTAGGTGATTTATAGGAAATGGACACATTCCTAGAAAGACACAGACAGCCACAACTGACTCGAGGAGAGACAGAAAATCAGTCAATTTATAACTGGAGATTGAACTGGTAATAGAAAAGCTTCACACACACAAACCCCAGAACCAGATGGCTTTCCTGGTGAATTGTTGACAAGTCTGAAGGAAAATAAACAGAGTGAGCATTTATTTTAGGCAAAGAGGGGGAAAAACACCAAGCAAGACAGGAAATTAAGAACAATAAAAGGAGGAACTGGTGAATCTGAAAATAGAAAATGAGAAGTGAAAAATAATCTTAAGTTGAAGATACACGCGTGTGGCACTCACAAACTCTGTGTCTGCCACACACACATATGTACACGTACAGACGCTCGGTAAACTCAGCCTCAAAGGACAGTTCAAGATGAGAAAGTGTAAGAAACCACAGATGCAGAAAAAAGTCAGATTCAAATGGAAAAGGATACTTTGCTTCACTCTGTGGATTAGATGACTGATGCCAAAAGACCCAGGAAACTAAAGCGTTAGTGGCCACGTCTGAAGCTGAGTGGTCCTTCAGATGACCTTCAATAGAGGGGCTGTGAGAGGGGTGACCATGGCCAGGACACATCTCCAAGGTGCCCTGTGAGCTGCGGTAACATGGCACACTGGGGAATGCCCACGTGTAGTGTGTGCGGCCACGCCTGTAGCCTGAGTACACGGGCACGCTGGGCACCATTGTTTTCTGGGCACCCAGGGAGCAAGCCTGGCGTATTGAGCTGGGGCACTCACGCGTGCAGGTGGGAAGAAAGTGATTTCCACTGCACATCCTTTTGGTCCAGCTGGCTGATTTTTACCACTTTTTATCATTTACTAATGCAAAAAAAAAAAAAAAAAAGGGGTGGGGGGAAGTTCCATGGAACAATGCCAAAGAGATCTCTCCATACCTTTTTCTGATAAACACCCTCAGATACAAGCCTCAGGGGAGCTTGGGACATCAGCTGAGGGTGCAGAGTGTCCTGACTGGAGTGTAGATGTTGGTCTCCTGTAATGACCGATGTGTCTCACTGGCCAAGTACTCTGTTGGCATTGGGAACACTCTGGGCTTGTGGCCAAGGTCTCTTGGCCAGTAGCAGTTCTAACCCATCCCTTCACGGTGAAATGATAAAATTGGGTTGGCAGAATGGTTTCTGAAATGAGAACGGTGATGAATGCCCACAGCTGTCAGTCTTTAGCAGAAATTTGTCATATTATATACAGAATTAAATCCATCCTCCATTAAAAGTATGACAAAAAGAATTAATTCATTTTCAATGTAATGACTTAAGCAAGCAGATCTTGCATAACAATGAGGGTTTCTGAACTTCTAATGAACTGTTTAAAGTGTTCGAGCTGAATTTGGTTCTCTGATAATAATTTCTAAGATCCAAGACTCCCCAGTTGGATGGCATTGCCGATTCAATGGTCATGAATTTGGGCAAATTCCAGGAGATGGCGAGGGACAGGGAAGCTTATTGTGCTGCAGTCCATGGGGTTGCAATGAGTCAGACACGACTTGGCAACTGAACAATGAAAAACAACAAGACTCCCCTAAAGGAGCTGTTTGGTGAGATACTGTCCAAGGGAATTGGTCTGGAGACAATGAACACAAGTGAAAAAATCAGATACTGTGGCAGGCTGCTATATCTGTGGCCCCCATGGTGACCTTACTCCCTGTTGATCTGGAGGTTGCCCATGTGGTTGTTCAGGGTGAGGTATTAACAACCGTGAGCTTGCTAAGTGCCATTGTGTTAGGGTCTGTGTTCCTGGGACACTGTTTTGTGGAAGTCACCTGCCATGTGCCAAGGCCAGTGGCCTGAGGCCACCTGCTGTCAGGAAGCCCAAGTTGCCCCGTGGAAGGTCACACGGAAAGAGCTCTGTGCCATCAGCTCTCGGCTGGGTCAGCTGGTCTGGCCGAAGTCTCACAGCCCAAGTGTGTTAGTTGGAGGGAAGGACTGCCCAGCTGAGCCCAGGTTCAAATTTTTACTGTTGCTCAAGCTGCTAAGTTTTGAAGCATCTTGTGCAGCTTAGGCAAGGGCTGCGGGTCCGAGGTGAGATGCACCTGGAGGAAAGGGAGCAGGTGCAGGAAATGCACCAAGAGTGATAATCTGTTATCATAAGGTGGTCAGAACTCTGACTGCTTCGCAAGGACTCTCTGGGTGACAGCGTAGCCAAGATCCATGTGACTCAAGTGTGGTCCCCACACCGTAGCGCTGATGTGCTCTGGGAGCTTGTTCATTTCTTAGAAAACCCCAGACCTGGGGCCCTGCCCCAGAAACCTAGCTCTCCATGTAATGTCTAGGCACTCCACGAGGAGGTTCATGTCTCAGAGGCCTGGGTTCTGGGTTGTGAGCCCTGGGGTTGCCACACTCTCGGCAGTGAGCAGGTCATGACCATCTGCATGCAGATGGATTTCAAGATGTCCATCTCCCTGGAGACCTTTGCGAAGGAGTGATTCATCCACTGAAGGTCTCACAACACCACCCCCCCACACACCCCCCAAATAATCAGCCTTCACGTTCCCAACCAGAAGCACACGTTTCTAGGTCATGTGGCCATCCTCAGAAAAGATCAGTAAGAGGGGGCTTTGTTCACTGCCAGTGCAGAGGCACTGTGTCGGCCGGGAAGGTAATGGCCTGTGAGGGGCCTTGGAGAGGGGGGTAGATGGCGAGGGTTCCACGTCTCTGAGCCGCTGGTCATGCAATGGAAAGGCTGGCCCAGTGGCCCCTGGAAGTCTCATAGCTGGTCAGAACCCAGAGGCCAGGCCCTGCCCCTGCACCAGGGGCTGGGGTGGACCCGAGACTGGGCCTGCAATCTTGACAGGCAGTTCCGGGACCATCCTTCCTAATTTAACCTGAGCAGTAAGAAGGAGTGTGCTGTGAACCGGCAAGGCGAGATGGAAGCAACCCACAACCCCGCTGCCGAGCAGTGTCCCCTGATGTCTGCCATGTGGACACTCTGACCAGCACAGACTCCAAGCCGCCAACAGCTTAACCACCAGCTCCCTAAACCTAGCCTGGAGGAGCCTGGGAACCTCGGTTGGATGCTCACAGAGGGGTGGGGGTTGGTGGGGGTTGAGGGGTGTCGGGGGGCTGGCCCAACCCCTGCCCCTCCTGACCACAGCTGCCGGGCAGATGGGATGAAGGCAACCTAGGCTAAACTCCCACCCAGGCCGGGGATGGGTGTCTGGGATGGAGCCCGGGGCCCCGGTGGCCGCTGGCCTAGGGAAGGTCCCTGGCACATCTTTTCCCAGAGCTCTAGCGCCACCTGGTGGCAGGGTCCCCATGTCCGGGTGCATCTGGGATCCAGATGGTACCACTTGGGCGTGTCCTGGGTGAGCTCGGAGCAGCGGGAGAGGGTCCCAAATAAGTCCCAGGAGGCCTATGCCCCCTGCCCAGCCTCGGGCCCCACTGCCTCACTGCTGTGTCCTACAGGCGCATTTCTGGGGAATGTATCAGAGTGAGGCTGTTGTCCCAGGCTCTGCTTTACAGGGACAGAAATTGAACCCAGTCCTGGTCCCCGCTTGTGCCCCTGTGCTGCCTCCCCTCTCCCCAGTGGTGATGTGGGGCGTAGGGTCCAGTGTCCTTGCCCTGGCTGGACATCTGGGCCTGAGCACCCTGTCCTGCAGCCTGACCCGCCTCAGGCAGGATGAACTCCAAGAGCCGGGCAGCAACAGCCCTGATCATCCCGAGAGCCCAGGGTTAGAAAAGTGACCAAAACAGGAAAGTTTTGCTTTCTACAAACCTTTTAATATCTTCTCCAAATCCCCAATTCCCATATATATATTTATTATAATATTAACATGCAGCATATTCATATATTATATAAGGTTTCCCAGTGGCTCAGTGGAAAAGAATCTGCCTGCGATGGAGGACACACGGGAGATGTGGGTTCAATCCCTGGGTCAGGAAGATCTCCTGGAGAAGGGAAATGGCACTCCACTGCAGTATTCCTGCCTGGGAAATTCCGTGGACAGAGGAGCCTGGCAGGCTGCAGTCCATAGCATTGCAAGGAACGCTCTGTACCCTGTTACCTGCCCTGAAAGGGGCGCTCTGCCCTGCCTTTTGTTCCTTTTGGCACATTGGCTGTTTGGCTGTTGTTGGCCATCAGGGACTCTAAAGCCACCTGAGAAAAGCCCCTGTGATGTTTGGACCAAGAGATGTGACATAAGGGGGGCCAGCAGAGGCTGAAGGATGAGCTGCTGCCCCTGGCCTGTAATGCCTGCCTCACCCAGTGTGTCTCCACAGGCTTTGAGCTCAAGCAAAGTCATCCTTGGAGACACATCTGTTGTTTCCGTTGCTATGGCTTCACAACAAACCAGCCCAGGCCTCAGCAGTTTTAAACAACAGTGTTTGTTGACCTTGAGCATGTGAGTCAGGAATGTGGACAAACACAGAGCTCTCCACATGGTCTCCAGCTCCGAGGTGGAGGGGGCTGGCCCCCACGTGGAGGCCATGCCCCAGGAGAGAGAGGCGGCTTAGCCTTGGACATCAGCATCGTCTCCTGTGAGGGGCACTGAGGTCGGACGCATTTCACAGCTGCCTTTAGAAATTCATTGTCCAGGAACAGAGGTGACCCCAGCAGCTGTGCAAACTGGACACTCAGGGACCACACTGCTGGGCTGGGATGGAACAGGCTGGGGCCAGGGACTGTGCAAAGGGAGGACCCAGGGTGTCTTGGAGAGGCCTCGGCCCACCCAGGCCCTGGAGATACCCCAGGTGGAGGGGGATGACTGGAGGCTCCAGGCAGGGGAGGAAGTGGATCTTGGTGATGAAGGGCCCCCTGTTGCTTGCGGATCATCACTTCCTTCTGACCAGGAGGCCAGCCAGTGGCAGAGGATGAAGAAAGGGAGTGGGTAGGGAGGGAACCACGCCACCAAGATTGCAGCCAAACTTTGTAGCTGGACGCAGGCAAGAGGCAAAGTTTCCATCAACCCCATCTCTTAGCCCAGGGAGCCTCCCCACACCAAGAGCCATTCAACAGCGAGCCTGAGGCCTTTCTGCTGGGAGGACAGACTGGGGCCTCTAGTAGCCCTGTTGGGTGGGGAAGGCTGAGGCTCGCCTACTTGTCTGGTGTCCAAGGAGATGGTCATCTCTCAGATGAAAGTTGGGTGGAGGCAGGGCTCATGAGACTACAATCTGCCCCACTCAGATGTGGCTCCCAAAGCCAGGGTTCAGTGGTTTGCCCTGAGCTGGGATAAAAACATCCCAGGATTTCCATTCCCCGCCTCCCCTGCCATTTTTCCCTTCCTTCAGGAAGCCCTCCATGACTTCCTGCAAACAGGGTTCCAGCCTCTGCCCTGAGCACCCACTGTTTCAAGGTGAGTGTGTGGTCGGGTCCTCCAGGCACTAAGTGCTGTCTGGTCCACAGCGGAGCCCAGACCCCCTCGCAGGCCTTGCTGGGTGGAGAGCGCAAGACCGTGGTTACCATACAGGGGGCGGGGTGCTGGGCATGAAGGGTGTTGTGTCCTGCACACCGGAAGGGAAGGGGTAATGGCATGTATCGGGAGCCCATCTGAGCCCTCGGCCCCTGGCTCTGGTCCTGTGGGCAGGAACGCGCTCATCCACGTCCACCCCGGGGCAATGGGGCTGCAGGCTTGGGGGTTGTTACCCCAGCGTGTGGGAAGGAGGATTACATAACTTATAACCTGAGCAGGGCGGACCCTGGTGGGGAGAAACTGCGGCCCGGGTTCGGAGGAATGGCTGGGCTGTCTCCTCCTGGGGGAGCCCCATTCCTGGGCCAGTTGCTGCTACTTACAAGGGTGCCAACCTGCCTGGCTCTTGCCCTCGCACCCACTGTCCCCACAAAGAGCTGCCCTGCTGGGGCCATGGGCATGGCTTTGGCTTCCCAGTTGGAGTCTGGGGTCCAGGTGACCCCCTGGAAGCCCCACCTGCATCCTCAGCATCACCCTGTGATTCTGGTCTCCTCCTCCTGAAGGCCCACATGCCCAGGCTCACTGCCATTGTTTGAGGGGGTTTTCTGGGGCTTGGCTTCTCTTTCCACTTGTCACATCCTCAGGTGACTAAAAGGGACTCTGTCTTGGAGCAGGTTTTGTTCAAACAGAAGGTGACTCTTGTTCATGATGGAGAGATGGGGGCACCAGCATGACCTTGAGGCGGCAGTTTGGAGGCTGAGGTAGGGGCAAGGATGCTGGTGGGAGGGGGAGGAAGATGGGGCCATGTTAATACAAGAGGGCTTCTGAGTGCACCCCACGCCCCTAGCGCTCAGGAGGCTGGGAGCAGAGTCAGAACTCCACCCTCAGGGTTAGCCTCCACCTAGCACCCAAGCCCCGAGCTGAGCCCAAGAGGCTGGAAAGGAGCCTGTGTGAGCCCCAGCCCTCTCTGGACATGGCTCGGGGATGTTTGGACTCTTAATTAGTGTGAATGTTCCTTAATCATCCTTGGATGGAGCTCCTGATGAGGGTTGCCATGGCCACAGGGCTCTGGTGAGTAAAGGGCCCTCCACACTTTTACATCAGTCACCTCGCCCATGTGGAGCTCAGGCAGCTCTGCTCTGAGCCTTGAGCACCTCCAGGAGCTCCTGGCAGCTCCTCCTTCTGTGGCACCCGAGGTCCCTGGGTGCTCCTGGTAGGAACACATCACCACAGGCTACCACGTGGTGTGTCCTCTGGGCCCTCCCAGTAGTACCACCGGGGGCGGTGGAAGAGGAAACAGGTTCACAGAGGACCAGTGACGTACCCAAGCCCAGTGATGACTGTCCACGCCCTGTGCCGGGTGAGGACGTGAGGACAGTTACGTGGCATCAGGTGAGGGCTCGTGGCCTGAATACCAGCAGCCTGTGAAGTAAGTGCAGGTAGCCATCCCTGCTTTGTAGGTGAGGTGAGCGGCTCGGAGAGGCTGAGTAACTTGCCCCAGGTCACGGAGCAAGTGAGAGGGCAAGGTGGGCTTCTGGGGCTGCCAGTGCCTGCTCTTGGTAGCAGAGTCAGGGCCCAGGGTTTGCTGTGGTTCCTGGGTCTTCCTGGAGCATGGAAGTTATCCCTTCTGCCCCCTCCACTGGCCCTGCGGTGGCCCCGAGGGCCATGGCACCATGGCATGAGGTGGGGAAAGTGGGGGTGATGGGGTGCTCCATGCATGGCACCTGCAACCCAGGGTGGGTTTCAGAGTTCAGTGTCCCATGGGGACTGTCCCCAGCCTCAGCCCAGCAGCTCCCACAGTCTCCTTCAAAGGGGGCTGATTCTTCCTGGCTCCTGCCAGCACACACGATGGTCTGGGGGCCAGGCCAGATATGTGACGCATCCCATGCCAGCTGCGGACATGCCAAGGGCACGCAGTGGGTGGGGCAGCGAGCTCCTGATGCCCTCCAGAGGGGTGCTGACAGCTGGGTCCCTGTCCTCGTCATGAATGTCCTGAATGCAGCCTGCCCTGCTGTTCCTGGTCTCCTAATTAGAGCGAGACGTGGTCATGTGCATCCCCTGCAGCTTTTCCGGACTGTTTTTCACCCAGCTGAGCAGAGGCAGGGCTGTTAGTCCTCGTCACGGTAGATGATCATGGGTCATGCGTGGTCAGATGTTTGTTCTGGGAAGCTGGGTCTTCAGAGCGTGAGACTGTCACCTCTCCCCCTTTTCCATGTTGTGGAGGCTCCTAACCCACAAGACTTAAGGAGGCCCCAGCGCCCTGGAGGGCTGCTTCTCTCACCCCAGGCGTGTGCCTTCCTGGACTCAACCTGGTCGTAGGTGTGCAATCCTCTCTCCTCTTTTGAACACCTGACTTTGCTCACACGGGCGGGTCTCGCGACAACTTTCTCCGTGAGACACTCTGCAGGTAACCCAGGTCTGTCTCTGTGGGGGGCTGCGGTCTGCTGCAGCAGAAAGACCAACGTCCAGACTCTAAAGCACGGACGTCGGTGCTCATTCACTGAGCAGGTTGGCAGGTGGCTGCCTCCATCGGGAGGCTCCTCCTGGGAGCGCGTTCTCTGTGTCCTTCGCCCCGGGCCTCGTGATCTGTCCCTGGATCCAGTTGCAGGTGGTGAGGAGCATGGGGAAGGTACAGCCACTTCCCATATCCTGGACCAGGTGCTGGCTGGCCTCGCTGGCCCACGTCTCTGGGGTGAGGACGCAGCCGTCACTGCCACCTGCAGGGAGGTGGTAGGCGGTGCTCTGGGCTCAGGGAGGAAGAGGGGACACAGCCTCGAGGGGCCTCGGGAGCAGGTGTGAGTGAAGAGGGGGGGCTCCCGGGGCCCGGGACAGGCCTGTCCTCAGCACCTTCCTTGCATGTTCTCCTTCTTTGTGACCCACCAGGAGCTCGTCCCAGACTTGGCCATCTCCCCAGATGTCTGGCCATTTCCAAGCTGGTTGTGCATCAGAATCGCCATGGTTCTCTGGAGACACGGACGCCTGGCCCCAGGCCCCACTGTGCTGCTTCACAGGCCCAAGGTAGGACCTGGACGCCTGCAGGTAACAAGTCCCGCAGGTCCAGCGGTCCCAGCCCCTACGCTTGGCCCCGGTTCTGCCCCAGGTCCAAGGAGAGGCATCCATGGCCCATGTGGAGGCAGCGCCGTGGGTTCACTCCCTGCCCGGCTCCCACAGGATCTACGAGGGCCCTGGGGCAGAGTGGAGAGGACATGCCCGCCTTGGGAGACAGGAGTTGGGAGATGTGATGTCCCCGTCGGGAGGCACAAGCTGCTAATTGCTTTGTTTTGCGTTATCAACATCTGCGGGGAGAGAGCAGATGCCGCCACTTGCCCAGCCTGCTGTCTCCAGAGGTGACCACTCTGTGGCATCTAGGGCTCTTGGCACAGAACCTGTCAGACCACAGCCGAGCACCCTGTCTGGCTGCCCCTGTGTCCTTGCTGCTAAGACAGTCGCGCCCACACGCTGCCCTGAGAACGGGCACTGCGATGACTGCCACTCCTTCCTGCAGCAGCACCAGGAGCATACTTCTTTCTCCTTCTCGAAGATTCCAGGCGGAACCTCTCAGCTCGGCGCCACAAACTGAATGGCTCCACCAAGGTTTCTCTCTCTAATTTTAAGGGCACCTTTTCCCCCAAGCTGCAGCTCTGGGCTCTCAGAGGATGCTGGAGGGCCAGAGCACACAGGGGCGAGGGTAGGGGAATGACTAGGGCCTCCCTTACAGAACACCTTGAATGTTTCTTTTTAAGTGGGTGGGTGGGTTCTCAGATGCAGAGAAAACCCACATCTTGGTTCAGTGGCCGTCCTGTGTCCCTTGTAGGAAGAGGAAGTGCTTTGTCTGCTGAGAGGAGCTCCATTCAGCCTCTGAACCTCAGTTTCCCTGTTTGTGAAACCAAGAACTAATCCCCCTGCAACTGCATCACAGGGCTTTCTCAAGAGGATCAAATTTAATCAGGTTCAACAAGCTGTGTATTAATACAACATTTAAACTGCTTCCCAAATGACTGGTGCTGAGGGAATACATGCGTGCATTAAATGAGATGTTGTTCTCAGAAGAAATGGAAAACGCAGAGGAAGGCACACACATGTCAGCGAGCAGGATGCAGGGCTGAATTAGTGATCATGGTTGTCCCCATGGCAACCACGGTCCCGGAACCCCTGTCTCCATAGCAGACTGTGCCCTTGCTGGCCTGTGACCACCCTGCCCCCAAATGATGAGGGTCCATCACATGCCCACAAAGTGGAGAACCCAGCCCGTCCTGTTGGGAGTGGAGACGGTGACCCCTGGGCACAGGGGCTATGTCTTTTGAACCTCCTGGTGCCTCAAGCCCAGCAGAGTACCTGGCACAAGCTCAACCTCTGAGCTTTTTTTAACCATGAAACAAACTAGATGCACAGTGACCAGTATAACAGTTTGAGAACCACAGCCCCCCCACCACCCCACTTGCTTCCCATCTTCTTTATCACCTAAGGAAGCGTCACTACCGGTTGGCTTTTCTTCCTTTGAACCAGGTCTAAATGGATGTCAACAGGCATCTTTTGGGACGTGTGTTTCTGTTCTCCGCCATATTGAGACTCAGTTAGTTAACGTCCCCTCTGGGGCAGGACAGATGGTGGTGGGTGCAGTCAACGCTGCTGAATGCAGGCAGGGGCTGTGAAGGCAAATACCCCGTGTGCCCAGCCGAGGAGGAGAGAGTTGGGAGCCCGCGGGAGCCCGAAGGCCAGGCTTGGCAACAGCTGCACTGCCTGGACCCCGGAGGGCGTGCCTGTCTCAGCTGAGTGCCTGTGTGGGTGGAGCCGGGGGGTGTGGAAGCCGGGGCCCTGCCCAGATGGGGTGCGGAATGCTGGGGTATCAGCAGGGCAGGGGCAGGGATGGGCCTCCTGGGGCCGAGGCCGGAATCAGTCCCTGAGCACACGGCTGCCCCCACCTCTCATCCTCAGAGGAGGCCTCAGCCCGGAGTAAGGGCTAAACTGCCCATGCCCACGCCTCCCAGTGAGCTCCGCGTTGCTGGATCACAGCATTTCTAGGTGGGGCTCGTCCGGCTGTCTGCTTGGCCTGGGTCGTGTCCAGGTCCTCGGCCTTTTCCCATCTAAGACCTTTCCAGGATGCATGTCCACCAGATACAGATGGACAAAAACTGCAGTGGGCCTGATCCAGCTAGACCAAGCATATCCCTAGATCTGACCTCCTTCTTTCTTGGTCCCCTGAGGGCCCCTCGCCTTCCTTGTATGTGGTAGGTGCTCAACAAACTCCTGTCCGGCAGCCCTGAGATGCTGCACCTCGGGTTCGGTGCTGAAGCGACGTGGAAGGACCCAGAATAGATACGTCCTGTGCTGACCTGCTGACCCGCGTCCAACCTGGTTTTCAAACCCCTCCCCACTCTTCCTGGAGTGGGGAAGGGATGGCACTCCACCAGGGCCAGCGCTGGTCGTGGGATCTGACATCCCAGCTATGAGCTAGGGGTGGAGGCGTGTGGCCCCAGGCCACCTGCCTGAGTCCGAGGCCAGGTCTGTCCCCTCCCCACAGGTGACATTGAGGCCAACAGCCTCCATGATCTCCATTTCCGTCTGAAACTGTGGATCTGACGGGCCTGGCACAGGACTGCTGTGGGTACAAAGTTGAGTCTACTTGCCATGCCCTCTTCAAATGTAAGGCTCGTGTGATTTTTAAAAGACCTGGGATCTGAGAGCCCCCAAAATGCCAGATGGAGGGCTGCTTTGGGAACGGGACCAGCTGGGCTTCTCCTTGGGCCTGGGGAGCTCCGCCGTGGGGTCCTAACGTTTCTCCCGTATGGGCCAATGTGAGGGCTAGGGAGGCTGAAGTGGCCTGAATCTGTTTCTAAATCTGACACTGTTGTTGGACACTGATCATTTCCAGCTCCTCTTTCACAGGCCCCTATGAGTGAGAAAATGTGGCTGAGCTGGGAGGTTTTATAGCCTTCACTCATCTTTTCCTGGGGCAAGAGCTCCATCCACTAGGAAACTCTGCTCCCAAGGCCAGAAAACACACACCTTATAGAAAGTGCTGCGGCCACATCCAGGGAACAAAAACGTCGCACTAGGTGACTGAGAAGGTGCTCAGTCTTCCCCAGCTTGTCCCACCTGCGAGGAGCTGGAGCCCAAATACGGATTCTCTGGTGGCGGTAGACCGACAGCAGCCCGGTCACTGTACGCTCGCTGTTCAGCTGAGTTATGAGCTGGACTTTGGTGACCTGAGGAGTCACAACTGAAGGCCTGAGGGGATGGAGAGCCGCGTGTCATGCTAGGGTTTTGTGGGACCCCCCCACCAAAGACTTGCAGGTATTTTATGTATCGTCTATCTACCTGTCGTTAAATTGGCCCCAGATGACCTGACTCCAGTGAAAACTCAGGTCCCCTAGAGGCCATGGGGCAGTGAATACCCTCTCTGGCATTTCCATGGTCCCCATTGAGAACCTTGAATTCAATCAGTCTCTGCTGGTCAGTAGAGTGCCTGGCGGAGGCGGAATTCAGACGCATGAACCTCTCTCTCTCTGGCAGGGACTTGCAGCCCCCATAGCTGGCTGCTGGCAGGAAGTTCACCCCTGGGTGACGAGGATGCTGGGCTGTGCTCAGTTAAAGGGACAGTCATCTTGGTGGCCAGGGGCTGGTGTAGAGGCAAAGAGGAATCGCGGCCCAAGGCAGGAGCAATCTGGAGGCTGCTTGCTGCTGGATTGGGAGGGGGTGGGAAGCCAGAGCCATATCAGATCAGTATACCTGCCCCCTGGAGAGCCCGGGCCACCCCCTGCCCCCACTTCTGGGGGTGTCCACCTGGGTCTTCTCCTTGGAGGTCCCCACATTCTGCTCCTGTCACCCCAACCACACTTCCTGATTCCCGTGTTATCTTCTCCATCCAGCAGATTCGGTCAAATCTTTAGAGCCTGAGGGGCTTCCCTGCCCTGTGACTCACTCAAGACACCCGCAGGGAGCCCCACTCCCAGAGGTCACCACATCCTGCTGTGTGGGGCATCTGTACTTGCCCTTGTCATCCACCTTGGAGCCTGTGTTGAGCTGCGGCAGGCAGACCCCACCTGTCGTTCCTCAAATGTCCTGTGCATCCTCACCCATGTGGAACTCCGGCCCCTTCCCGTGGGTCAGTGAGATGACAAATTCTTTACTTAAGTTGCACCCGTGTCTAGTGGGGAGCCAGCTGTCTGCAGGCCCAGGTGTCTGTGGGTTTGGCATCTGCCTTTGCTTTGCTACCAGAAGCAGAATCTTCAGGGGGTGAGAATCCCAGGGCGTGAGACCCCTGACCCCTGGGGGGAAGCTCAGCTGATCCTGAAGACCAGGGAGGGGTTCTCAAAAGGTCAGGGGGAGTCATCACAGCCCAGGCCTCATGCCACTTCTGGCGCTAAAGTCATCGACAGCAGAGCACCGATGTGAGCGTGGTCTCTAGTTGGTCAGAGACGGGACAGCTGCCTTTTGGAGAGGTCAGCCTTAGCTCAGGGTCTGAATCCACACTTAATAGTTTATTGACAAAGTGGGTCAACAGATGTCAATATCCATGGCAACAAAGGCAGGTGGACTTTGAGGGGATGAAACAAAACTGTCCTCAGGGCTGGTGCTGAAGCTAGTCTGCAGGGCCCCTGAAGGCTCCTACAAAGTCTCAGGGGCCCCGGAAAGGCAGCTTAGTGCAGTGGCCACTGGACATTCATGCCTGGAAGGGACAGCGTCTGTTGGTCGACGAGAAGGTGGCCCTTGGATGATTTTAAACCCAGAGTCTGCCCCAGATGAGAGGTGGCCTCTGGTATCTGGAGAGGTGCAGGATGACTGGCAGGGTTGAGGGATGACCTGCCCAGCTCTTGGTGTCAGTGGGCCCTGTTCCCAGGCAGCTGTGTGGCCCCACTGTGGCGTCTCTGGCAAGTGCTAACGGCACAGTAACAGAGGAGCGTGGCTTCCCCCATAGGGCTCTCCTTGGGACCCAGGCTCGTTCCCTGGAGAGAGTTGGAATAACTGGGCAAGCGGGGAAGCCTGGTGAGGTGGGGGCACCTGGTGAGGTGGGGGTACCTGGTGACTCAGGATGCCCAGGGAAGCAGGGGAGAGAGGGGCCTGGGGCAGCAGGAGACCAGCAGGACACAGGCGTCTGCAAGGATGTGGGAGGGCTTCACTCATGTGAAGATCACATTCCCATGGAGGTCACCTAGGCTCCTGCCTGCCCTGCCCCACTCACCCCACCACCACTGCCAGAGACATGCTGAGAACATAAACCAAAGTCTTTTTGGATCCCTAAGAGTCCTGACCCACTAACATCTGGGCCCAGATGTGATTTCACTCTTTGAAAACCACGGCTGAGGCCACGTGCCATAAGAGGGGTGACAGATTAGGATTTGGCTGTTCGGGGGCAGCCTGATTTTGCTCTTTCCGGGGAGTGTAACTTTGGGGAGATTACAGGCGCAGGTTTCCTTTGCAGAAAGGGTTTTGACAAGAATGGAGTGAGCTGGCCAAGGGGAGGCTGTGCCCTCAGGGAGACTGAGGAGGTGGCTTCCACTGGGCACTTTGTGGCCTGCAGGGGCAGCTGGGGTGGGCCTGCCCCCGCTCTACAGCTGCCACGTAGGTGGTGCCGGGCGCATCACCTTCTCTGACCCTCAGCTCTGACTCCCACTCTCTGGTGCTCTTGGAACTCCATGGGGAAAGCACCCAAGGGCTGGGGCGAGGCCTGCTCAGGGGTCTTCTATGGAGGCCACCACGACTGCAGGTCAGCTTGGGTCTAGGGAGGTGTGGCGGCCTCACACTTTTAGAAGATGGCATGCAGGCAGCAGCGACTGACACAGTCCCCTCCCCAGCAAGGCCGAGGGGGCCACGGGGGCCACCCTTAAGTGAGCTTCAGGCCATACGCGGCCGGTCATCAGTTGTCCTGACGGTTTGGCCCTGACCCCCACACCCTCAAGGCTACAAGGCACTGTGTGTGGTCATGGTGCTGGCCCTGGGAAGGCCTGGAGGAGCTGAGGGCATGGGGAGGGCTAAGCATTTTAGATGGAGGCTGAGGGGAGAGAGGATGGAGGTGCGGCAGCAGCCCTGAGTGAAATAGAGCCCCCAGTGGTGGCAGGGCGGGTGGTGGGAGGGACATAAATCCAAAGATAAGCAACTTTGGGCACTGCTTGAGTGAAAAACGGGCATTTTAGGACAAATACAAAGAAGAGCACTTCACACAATGGCTCACGATGAATGAACTGGAGAGGCTAAGTTGAAAGGATGGGAGGGTGGCACTGAGCCTGGGGACTGGTCCACGGGGCCTATGACCACCCATCTCTGCACCCAGCGGGTGAACCTGGCCTCCAGCCTGCGTTCACCAGTATCCTCTCTCATCACCCTCCCTGAGAGATGCGGACCAAGAAGTGTGCCCACCTGCCCAGGATCACAGCTGAAACCTGGGTTGGTTTGGTCCCAAATCCAGCCTCTCTCATCAGGCTACTCCAACTCTTCCAGAAATCTCTGGGCTTCTTCCATATATCCTGTTTTGAGTGTGGTTGGTTTGCTGTTGGTTTTTATTTATTTTGGCCACGCCGTGTGGCATGTGGAATCTTAGTTCCTCGACCAGGGATTGAACTTGTGCCCCCTGTGTTGGTCCACGCTGGTTGGTGGACCACCAGGGAAGTCCCTAGGGTGTGTGTTTGGAGCATCCATAGATTCAAATGCCTGATGGAGCTCAGTTTTGACCGAGGAAGGCAGTGCTAATAATTTTCAGACTGGGTGCATGCTAAGTTGCTTTAGTCATGTCCGACTCTTTGCGACGCTATGGACTGTAGCCTGCCTGGCTTGCTGTCCATGGGATTTCCCAGGCAAGAATAACTAGAGTGGGTTGCCATTTCCTTCTCCAGGGCATCTTCCTGACCCAGGGATCGAACCTGTGTCTCCTGCATTGCTGGCAGATTCTTTACCATTGAGCCACCAGGAAGTGTTTAAGGTCAACGAGAAGAGCAGCAGGTGAGGGGATCAAACCTGATCCCTTATCCCAGGACCGTGATTCTTAATTTCCACTGCACCCTGAAATCACCAAGCTGCACCCCTGATCAATCACACAAGATTTCTGGGGCTGGGACCCAGGAAGCAGGGCCGTCCTAAGCACCGTGGGTGGAACCACTGCCCTGGAGCGATGGCCTCCGCATGCGCTGAGGTCTCAGGATAAAAATATTTACGGACATGTTCACGTGGGAGCCTCCGTGCCTGGGGATGCTGTGACCCCCCTGGTACCCCCAGGACGCCCCACTGCTGCTCCTGGTGGCTCTGCAGTCACTTTAACAACAAGGAAAAAGCTTTGGTGAAACCCAAGGATTGAAATTAATCAGAAAGAAAAGGTCTAAGCAAAAAAAAAAAAACAACCTAGAAGATAACTTTTGTTAAATAATGAACACTCATGAAACAGCCATGAAATGGTATTAAAATGTCTGTGATTACTTATTTCTCAGCATTCATCTGATAACTGAAGCAGCAGGAAGCAATAGTTGCACTTAAAAAAATGACAAGAAAATAGCTATCATTTGGTCGTGTCCTCAGTAAGATCACTAGTGTCGCCGTCGTCACCAAGGTGTCAGCAGGTGGGGAGAAGCGTACCCCGGGGTGTCCGCGGCTCCTGGGCCTGGAGTTCCTGGAGCAAACCTGGGTCCTCCAGGGAGAAGTCTGGGGAGGGGCCGGCCTACCCCTGGCCCCAGATCAACGAGGACCCCAGGACTGCATATTGCTGCATGGTGGCTGCGGAGGTGGGACGTGTTCCAGAGGAGGCCTGACATTCCTCGGCCGGGGACAGCGTGGAGGGAGCGACGTTCTGGGCCTGGGGGCGATCCTGGTTTTGCATTCTCAGGGCTGGACTCGTCTGAAGACCCGTGACAGCTGGGAGTCCTTCCAGCAGCTTCTCTGTCTCTCCCCCTACCTGGCCTATTTCCTTCCCGCAGGGAAGGTGCGTGGATGGAGGGGGCGGTGCTGCCAGTGGATTCAGGCAGGGCCAACGGCAGAAGAGCATGTGTCCCCTGCCCTCTTCCTGTTGCACCATATTCCAAAATAAATAAATAAATAAATGAACACATGTTCCTGTTTGTCTGTTGCTAATGCTCTGGCATCCTGGGCACTGGCCATTAATCCACCAGGATCCATGCGGAGACAGCCTTGAGGGTCAGGATCTTCGGAGCATCCACTGGGAATGGGTCAGCGGTGCCCCATCTGTCCCAAGCTCTACACAGTGCTGTGAAAACGATATGAAAGGGTGAAAACAAAGGGAATCCATAAATCGCAGGGCTTCGTGGCGTCATTGGCGATGACTTACACTGTAACAGCCTGTGTGTCCACCCTGGCCAGCCCTGCTCCTCTGCACCGGCACACGACTGGCCCAGGCTCCTTGTGCGCCCAGGGAAGCTCATAGGTGGTTGCTCTTGGAGAGGTAGGCGATGAGGGCCACGGCCACGCCCACGTAGATGCCGGTCCCGATGGTGATGGAGAGCACGGCCAGGAAGAGGGCCCGCCGGGAGCTGGTGCTGGCCTGGTGGAAGTCCCCTTTGGCTACGGCTTTGTTCGTCTGCAGAGGGAGGAGGGAGAAGAGAAAGGGAGCCCAGATGAGCGAGGGAAACAGAGAGCGGACTGGCCAATGGGAGGCCTCCGTGCTCCCAGCCTATGGGAGGGGAGGCAGAGGTGCTGTCACTCACCATTGTTCCACCCCCGCCCCCCCACACCCCGCCCCTGCCCTGAAAGGCAGGCAAAGCTTAAAAGAAAGAAAGCGAAGCCCCAGGGATGCCCAGGCCGGCAATGGTCAGCTGAGCACCAGCCACTGGAATCGTGGGTCTCAGGCACCAGGATGGAGGGTGGGGACGTTACAAGTTGGTGCCTCCTTCTGCCTGGTAGACACTCGAATGATAGTTCTATAGTGTGTTCACACTCACGTCCTCTGGTCCTTATAGCATAGGGGCCCACAGGGAAGGAAACTGTAGTTCTTATACTTGGAGAGGAACCTGCCATCTAAGATTGTCCAGTCCACTCCTCAGCCAGTGGCTGGGGATCTGGGTACCCCAAGCCCCCTTTCTGCCATGGAGGGGGTGGCACCCCCTTCCACCAGGAAAATGACTCTGGGTGAGACCGACACCTCTATTTCTGGTCACCCAGTTGCACAACAACACGTTGGTTTCACTAGATTCACGTTCTGCGGGGCCATGAGTTGGAGGGGAGCATGGAGGCTTTGGGTGTTGTGTTGGATTTGGCGCTTTGTGGGGTGCCACCTCCCCACCGCCAGCCCCATCCTCCTTGTCCCCTTGACCAGGGAGGCACTGGGCTGTGGGGACCATACGTGATTCAGCTGTGACATCATGGAGGGCCAGCCCCCTGAGTGATGGCAGGTGAGGGTGGAGGCCCCCCAGGGCAGGTGCCCCTGGAGCCCCAGGGGATGGCCAGGAGGGCTGACCAAGGCAGGGGGCGGGGTGTCCTTGTCAAGGCAAAGGTGGAGCCTGCTCCTCAGGTGGGACATCTTGACTCCCTCAGGACCCATCTCCAGAGACCAGCCTCTCACCAGATCACACTTCCGTGTGTGTTGCGTGTACATCTACATTTTGTGGGCAGGATGGGAGGTGGCATACTGTTTACTCAAACAGTAAACTTGATGTGATCAGAGGGCAGACTCAGAGGTCACTAGGAAATGGCTTTCTGTCCTCTGTGGTCCTCCCACACCCACTCAATGAGATGTTAGCTGGAGAAGGGACTCCTTTTTTCTCTAACTTCTGAATCTTGAGTTTTTATGTCTTCTTTCTCAATCTGGGGTCTTGGAAGCGAGCCTGGGGACTCCCTGTGGATGATCTTTGATGAAGTGGAGCGAAGGAAACACGGCGGGAAGCTCCCAGGACAAGAGTGACCCTCTTGGGACTCTTGGTGGCGAGCCATCCCTGCTGGCATGCCTCACCCCACAGGGGCAGACCCCACGGGGGCAGGCCGGGGGTGGGGACAGACCACTGTCCCAGGAATGGCTCAGGTTTGCCCCACAGAGTACATCATAAAAGAACAGAGCTACATGCCACCCCTAGAATGGCTCCAAGGGAAAGAGACACAGCGGAAACCCACACTCTCATTTGATCCTGTTGAAAGTGTGAATTCCTATAGATGGAGAAGAAAACAGACGAGAAGTTGAGGCTATTGTCATTAAATTGATTAAGGAGGAGTAGGCTTGTGGGCTGATTAGACTACTTGGGAAACGGAGCACTTGTTATAGCTGGATGTATAGACACACACACGACACAGTGTTACCCCCTCCTCCGCCCTCCCCATCAGGCGCTCAAGGGAAACGATGCGTTTGTGCACCAAAGACACCTTCAAGAATGTAGAAGACATACAGATGGCTAACAAACACATGAAAAGATGCTCAACATCACTCATTATCAGAGAAATGCAAATCAAAACCACTATGAGGTACCATTTCACACTAGTCAGAATGGCTGCGATCCAAAAGTCTACAAGTAATAAATGCTGGAGAGGGTGTGGAGAAAAGGGAACCCTCTTACACTGTTGGTGGGAATGCAAACTAGTACAGCCACTATGGAGAACAGTGTGGAGATTCCTTAAAAAACTGGAAATAGAACTGCCTTATGATCCAGCAATCCTACTGCTGGGCATACACACTGAGGAAACCAGAAGGGAAAGAGACACGTGTACCCCAATGTTCATCGCAGCACTGTTTATAATAGCCAGGACATGGAAGCAACCTAGATGTCCATCAGCAGATGAATGGATAAGAAAGCTATGGTACATATACACAATGGAGTATTACTCAGCCATTAAAAATAATACATTTGAATCAGTTCTAATGAGGTGGATGAAACTGGAGCCTATTATACAGAGTGAAGTAAGCCAGAAAGAAAAACACCAATACAGTATACTAACGCATATATATGGCATTTAGAAAGATGGTAGCAATAACCTTGTGTACGAGACAGCAAAAGAGACACTGATGTATAGAACAGTCTTATGGACTCTGTGGGAGAGGGAGAGGGTGGGAAGATTTGGGAGAATGGCATTGAAACATGTAAAATATCATGTATGAAACGAGTTGCCAGTCCAGGTTCGATGCACGATACTGGATGCTTGGGGCTGGTGCACTGGGACGACCCAGAGGGATGGTATGGGGAGGGAGGAGGGAGGAAGGTTCAGGATGGGGAACACATGTATACCTGTGGCGGATTCATTTTGATATTTGGCAAAACTAATACAATTATGTAAAGCTTAAAAATAAAATAAAAAAAAAAAAAAAAAAAGAATGTCTGTAGCCATACCGACCATGTAGCCCTGACCTGGAAGTCATGCCAACATCCAATCACAGCAGAAGAATAGATAGCAATGGTACCTGCTGCAGTGGGCTTCCCAGGTGGCTCAGTGGTAAAAAATCTGCCTGCCAAGGCAGGGGAGAGAGAGCTCTGTTGTGATGGAGGAGCTTAAGTCTGTGCCACCCAGGCTGGTGGCCACAGTGATGGAGGTGGTTAAGTCTGTGCCACCCAGCCTGGTGGCCACGAGCCACCTGCGGCTACAGAGCAGTGGGGTTGTGGTGACTGTGACTGTGAGTTTTTAATATCATCTGATTTAAATTAATTAAAATGTAAATAGCCAAACGTTAGAGGCCACCATGTTGGGTAGCAGACACCCAGAAGAAATGAGCAGAGGGTCCCACAGGGAGCAGGGAGGAGAGGAAGCCCAAAGGAAGGGGGCAGGATGAACCCAAAGGAGGTGGAAACCCCAGAGGGTTGGTTCAGGCATCAGTGCTGGGGAGCTGCAGGGGCGGGGTGTCCTGCAACCAGAAACTATTCCACATACACATCTGCCTCTGCATTTACCTGTGAATTTGGTTTGGTGGCTCAGTGTCAGGCGGAGATAATGAAACAGAGGCAAGATAAAGGAGGCTGGGGTGACCCTGTAAGGTGGGAAGGCCCATGAAATCTCCAGATGATGGGGGCCTTAGGACCGGGGTGTGGAGTGAGCATCCCGTCCGGAGCCCACTGGCCTTGCTCCCAGATGGAATCTCTCAGGGGCTGATGCTGGTCTCCAGGTCTCAGTGACATGTGGCAAAGCCCAGAGCTCCATCTCTGCTGGGGGATACCTCCCCTGAGCCCCCTACCCCTGGGAGATGATGCTCCCAGGGTCTGGCACTGGATTGATTTTCCCATAAGCTTTTGCCCAAGTCCTCATTTCCTTTGGCTAAAAAATACCTACTGTTGTTTGAGGTTCAGGAAAAACATGACTTTCTCTGCAATATATCCCTGCTTTGATTTTCTTGTTTTCTTTTTTTGATCACATGGGTTGGGGGATCTTAGCTCCCCGACCAGGGATCAAACCTGGGCCCTGGAAATGAAAGCATGGAGTCCTAAGCGCTGGACCACAAAGAAGTTCCCATTGCTTTGTTTATCTTATGGTATTTTGTATTTTTATTGTTAATGTTATTTCTATGGTCTCTTATTTTAGGGGCAAGAACTGCTAAGGTTGGATGAGTCCACATCCACGTGGCTCTCTGCTTGGGTTGAGGGGCCGGGTCCAGGCACAGCTGGGACAGACTGGGCAGGACACAAGGCTGGTGCCAGACTCCCACCTTCAAGGAGCGTGAGGGACGCACTCTCTGCCTCCCAGCCATCTCTCTGGAAATTTAGAGCACGCTGGGTACTTTATGGCTCATTTTTCCTCTAGCACCAATATCTGTCTGGCTGGACTACATTTCTTTGCATTATCGCAAAGCTGATTTCCCTTATTTATTATTGTCTCCTGCTCGCTGTGCGCCAATGGGCACTTGGAGCTGCGTGGGGGGAAGAGGTGATTGTGTGGCGGTTTAACAGGCTCCTTCGGGGAGGGAGACCCTCTGCGGCCGTGTCTCACTCAGCCTCACACACGCATTTCTTATATGTGTTCAGTTCCACGTGCATTGCTATGACCCCTCTCTCCTGCTTTTATTTATTTATTTTTAAAATTTTATTTATTTTAAATTAAAGGATAATTGCTTTACAGTATTGTGTTGGTGTCTGCATTCACCAACCTGAATCAGCCATAGGTAGACACATGTCCCCTCCCTCTTGAACCTCTCTCCCACCTCCCTCCCCATCCCACCCCTCTAGATTGCCACAGAGCTCGGGTTTGAACTCCCTGAGTCATATATCAGATTCCCATGGGCTATCTATTTTACATAGGGTAATGTCTGTTTCCATGTTACTTTCTCCATATATCCATATAAAGCAACTTTTCTATTTTAACCCATTAAGAAAAATAAACCTTATTAGTTAGGTCTGAATGGCAGATAGATCAGTTATGAAACAAATGTATCCCCCATGAGTGAATGAAACCTAATGGGAGCACAGCCCCCCTGCCCCCAACAAGGCCGCCCCCCAATCTGGCCTTAGCTTGGGTCACAGATGGAACCCAGGCCTTAGGACCAGGGCGTGGAGTGGGCATACTGACCGGGGCCCACTGGCCTTGCTCACAGATGGGATCTCTCAGGGGCTGATGCTGGGCTCCACATCTCAGTGACTTGTGGCAAAGCCCAGAGCTCCATTCCTGCTGGGGGATACCTCCCCCGACCCCCCTACCCCTGGGAGACGATGCTTCCAGGGTCTGGCACTGGACTGAATTTCCCACAAGCTTTGGCCAAAGGAGGGGCTGCCTATGGTGGCATCTGAGGGCCCCTGTCAGGAAGGTCGTTTTGTAGGGAACACAACAAAAACATCATCATGAGCAATGGCCCCTGTGCCGTCTTATGTGGACGCCTGAGTGGCCTTGTCTCCATCCTCCATCCTTCAGCTGAGCTTAGAGGAGTCCCAGACCTCATGGCTCCTGAGAGGCACCCCCTCCCTGTGCTGCTCCTCCCTCCCACAGGCCTCTCCCCGTGCTGGTCACCGGGCCATGCCGGACAGAAGCCTGCCTTGGACTCGTGCTTAGCTTAATATAGGCACAGATGGATACATACAAAAATAATTTTACAAATGGACTATTTCTATATACAAAGATGTTGTCGCTGTTCACTCAATAAGTTGTGTCCAACTCTTTTGTGACCCCATAGACTGCAGCCTGCCAGGCTCCTCTGTCCATGGGATTTCTCAGGCAAGAATAATGGAGTGGGTTGCCATTTCCTTCTCCAGGGGTAGACACATGTATTTCTACATATAGAACTAATAACATGTGAGTATACACAAGTGTATTTCCTATTTCCTAGCTCTGTTACCAAGAAAATCCAGAACCAATGACACGCCAGTAGCAACAAGCACACCCAGTGCCTAGATTGCGGTTTCTAAAACCATTTTTCCAAGAGAAGGGACTAGACCTCCATGGGGAAGTGGCTGATTTTACAACTTGGGCAGGAAATATATGAGATGAGCCCGGGGCGGCATTTTAGAAAAGGAGAAATACTCCAAGATCAAAAGGAGAGGGGCATGTCAGGGGGACATAGGAAATTCTCCTAATGGCCAAGGGACAAAACATTGGGTGGGCTGAAAAGTTAACTTGGGTTTTTCTGTAAGGTAGTATGGAAAACCCAAATGAACTTTTAGGCCAACCCAATAATGTAGTATTGGGTTATAAGTCAAAGTGTAAAATAAACATCCATACTGATATTTGGTATGGATGGTTGATCCATACTGATAAATAAATGATCGGATGGATCAGTTCACTGGAGAGAAGAGACAAATCTTCCATACAGACAAATTCCAAATCATCTAGGTAGTTCCTCTACCTTCAGGGAAGTAAAGCACAAGCCCCACCCGTGGACAGAGGATGGCACAGTGACTTCCTAGGGCTGAGGATGAAACAGAGAGGGGAGGAAGAGTGACCTCGAGGTGGAGAAACCCAACAATCACAACCCCGACCAGGTGACCAAGGTCAGCATCTTCAGCGACAGGTCATGTTGATGGAGTACAGCCCTGACCTTCACCTCTGTGCTTCTCTCCAAACCCGTAACCCCAGTCTAAGCAGGAGGAGTGCATCCAACAGCATCCCACGCTGTACCCAACCAGGGCTCCTCGCAGCTGTCAGTCATCAGAAACAAGGGACACCTAAGACATGGTCACAGCCCAGAGGAACGCAAGGAGGTCTGACCACCCAGTGCTGGGTGGATCCTGGATGGGACCCTGGGGCAGAAACAGGGAACCAGGCAGCTGCTAAGGCGATCTGGACAGGGCGCTTAGAGTACGATGATGTGGTAACACCGGTCATCACCTGGGACAGACGAGCCCCACATGAGATGCTGATGAGGAAGCCGTCAGTTCTGCATCACCTCCGTCCATTTCCTGCAGAGCTAAACTGGCCTAAGATAAGCCATTCATTTAAAAGGCAGGGTATGGATGGGGCAGGTGAGAGGCCTGACAGGTGCACGTTCCCTGGGCTCCATCCTTGAGAGCCTGGGGAGGCAGGGAGAGCTTGGGACAAATCCAGCTGCTCAAATCCAGCCCTGGTGGGATCTTGCTCAGCCCTTGAACTAGTTACCATTTCTCTGAGTGGTTCTACTTTCTTCCCTAAAGCAGAGTTATAACACCTGTCTAGTGGGTATGTGATGATGTCAGCACAGGACAACCCGACTTACTGCTCTGCGGTAAGCGCCACACAGACAATTTACTTGCCTGGTCTCACTTCCTCCTTCCTGACACCACAGAGAATGACTGTTGTTAATATTGGTTTCCATGAATATACCTTTAATACAACAATGAATTATGAAGATGTTCAAACACACAGAAAAGGGAAAAGCTCAGCTGAAGGATGGAGGATGGAGACAAGGCCACTCAGGCGTCCACACAAGACGGCACAGGGGCCGTTGCTCCTGCTGATGTTCTTGTTGTGTTCCCTACAAAATGACCTTGCTGACAGGGGCCATCAGACGCCATAGAAAGCCCCTCCTTTGGCCAAAGCTTGTGGGAAATTCAGTCCAGTGCCAGACCCTGGGAGCATGGTCTCCTGGGGGTAGGCAGGTTGGAGGAGATTAAAGATCTTTAAAACCCAAGAGGGGAAAATCAGACCTTTCTCTTTAACTACCCCTTGGGGACAAGAAAAATTCTTCAGAACAAAACCATCAGAGCCAGGAGTTCTGGATTCACACTTACCCCACTGTTTATCTTGACGCTGCCCTTGGCCCTCCAGCTCCCCTGGCTGGTCTGTTGGTTGGTTTGTTTTCAGCAGCTATCACTTTCACAGATTTTCATCCAGCGGCGAATTAGAAAAACATACACTTCTGTTTTTACCTTCCACCATATTGCTGCTTTAAACATAGCTGCACGTTTTTATCAGTGATTGTCCTTCCTTTAAACAATCCACTTTTGCATCTGCAGCCGGAGGTGAGGGCTACCAGCAGGGTCCTGAGGCCCTGGGGGCAAAGTCCTCGGCCTTGGGCGGCAGGGCAGTTCTGCAGTCCCACTGGGATCACTGTTCCCTTGTAGAGCCTATGTTCCCAAGGCAGGTCAGGAGGGTCTGTTTCTCAGCCCTTTGATGAACGCTGGCAATGGCTTCCACTTCCTGGTCACGGAAGGGGAAGGGAGGGCAGGTTCTGTCTTCTCACTCAGGAAGCCAACTCCCCTGAAGTCCCCTCTTCCCAGTGAGTGGTCGCACTGGGAGTCTGGTTCCACGTCCAGCTCTTTGGCCGAGTTTTTTCATAGTGACCCGTGTCCACCTCTCCGCCCAGTCCGCAGCCTTCCCCATCTGCCTGTAGCAGGGCTCGCAGCCCCTTCCCCTCCTATGGGATGGCTGGCTTGTCCCACTGCATCCCGGCCTCTGTCACAACCTGTCCCTCTTGGCCTGTCCTGGAGGTGATCAGCTAGTGAGTCCTGCCCTGCTGGTTGCTGGATCTCTGGACAGTGCCTGCCGGGGGGACATGTGCTCTGTTTTTTGCCGGTTTGTTTTGTTTCTGGAACACCTGCTTCTCGTTCCCTTGATTTGAAACTTAGTGACTTGGTTGGTACCACATCTAGGAGGTAAGCATTGGAGAAGACTCACCCCATGGCCGGAGCCCACATCATGGTGGAGTTTTCTAGGTCAGTAAGAGGGTTCACGAAGAGGATCCAAGGGCCAGATGGGATCCCGAGGACAGACCTCTCTCAATGGGCAGGCTCACCTTACCCATCTCGCCAGCATTGTTGCTTGTCTCAGGGGAGAGATTGTTCGAGTGAAAGGAAGGGAGCGTGGGGGGACTCCAGGAAAACCCTGCTCTGGGCAGAAGGGGTTTTATGTTGCCTTATATTTAACTGGTATCACGGGCTTCCCTGGTTTGTATGTAGGGCTGTAACATCTGTCCAGACCGAAGGAAAGGTGTGCTGGGTCTGTCTGGAGGTGAGCTCACCAGGCAGACCATTTCCAGGCCCGCCTTCTTGGTGAATATTTACAATGGCAAGGAGCTTGCTGCAGGCCCCCGAGCACACCATGTTCACATTAACCTTGGCCCATCCCTCACTCCTGATTTCCTGGGGGACGAGGACCAGAGCAGAAATACGAAGAACCACCAGAAACGATGGGAAAGATTGTTCTGAGCTGTGGATGCCAATGGCAACTTTACTGACCAAGAAGAAAACAGGAAACTTCACAAGAGCCACAGTGTACACTCCAGGACCTTCCAACATGCCATGGCTTCTCATGGATTTATTCCAGAAGGGGGGAGGTGGTCGTGAGTCCTTGTCTCTGGAAGCCGGCTCATCTCTCCCAGACTCTCGTCCTCTCTCGGCTGCAGGAGACCTGCTTCCTCCTGGAGGCGCTGCTGTTTGCTGCCTTCTTTCCCCCAAACACTCATGAACTATCTGAAGGAAAGGGCAACGTCCCGCCGCTCTTCCCGGGTCACTCCAAATGTCAGTTTGAAGCTACCCACACTACATCTCAAGGGCTTCCCAGGTGGCTTAGTGGTAAGGAATCCGCCTGCCAAAGCAGGAGACTCGAGTTCAATCCCTGGGTTGGGAAGATTCCCTGGAGGAGGAAATGGCAACCCACTCCAGTATTCTTGCCTGGAGAATCCACAGACAGAGGAGCTTGGAAGGCTACAGTCCAAGGGGTTGCAGAGTCGGACATGACAGAGAGGCTGAGTCCATTGCCCACTACATCTCTTCCTGGGTTTCCAGCCTTCCTTGACTTCACATACACAGGACCCCAGGCCAGCCTTTAATTCTCAGCCTCACCCCCGTGGATGACATGGGGGTGACTGTGACATTCCCCAGTAAACCTTCTCCCCACTCATCAGGAGCCTCAGTCATTACTCTGCCAGATCTCACTCGCTGCTCCATCTTGCTGTCCTCTATCTCTGTGGAGTCTTATTCTTTTTTGCTCTTTATGGCTTTTCCCTTGAATTCGGTGTGTGTAGTAGTACAATCACTGCAGCTGATTGCTTTGGAACCACCTACCTTCTGGTCAGGAGATTCCACAGCTTGGGGGTTCTAGAAACAAGGGGTGCTAGGAGTGGTTCTAGGAGTAGGTGGTGCTCAAAACTGGTCCGGAAGGCTCAGAACAAGGGGGATGATCCCCACTCATGGCCCTCATCAACACACAGGCTGGGAAGAAGGGCCATGTGGGGCTCCACAGGGAAGATGCTCCAACCCACCCAGACTCTAGGTTCACAGCTGGTGTTTGCTTCGGAAGAGCCCTGGCCACCCCCAAAAGCTTCCCACAAGCTCTGGTGGCTGGGGCAAATTCCTCTCCTTTTTCCCCCACAAGGGATTTTTTTCCATCGGAAGGGGGCTGAGAAGCTAAGGACGGCTCAGGAGCTGGAACAGGGAAGCTGTGTCCACGATTCGCCCACATCCACCGCCTTCACTCAGTTCCCTGGTTCCCAGTGGGGACCTCTCCCCTCTCACCAGAGCGTGTTAAGTACAAATGATCGAAAATGGTTTAATATCCACATTGTACACCCAGGACATGAATAAAAGATCTAAAGATACACCACAGCGGAGAGCGCTGTTCTTCCATTTTTTTCTCTCCATCTCTGCTCTGAGCCTGAAGGATCTCCGTGCCCAGTGATGTGAGCACTTTATCCTCTGTGAGCATGTATACTGTCGAATGGGGGTCCCGCTCCTGGGGAAGATCTGGAGTCCTGAGGGGCCCCCTCCTTACGATTCCTTCACCTGGACATCAAACACAAGCTCACAAAGGTCCCTTCCACTTTGGGAGCAAAGTATCTTGCTGTTGAGAATTGAAAGTTTTCCCATGTCTAAGGATGAAGGTGAAAACCAGTGTCAGCTCCAGGCACTGGGATCAGAGAGACATCACACTTTTTAGCTGTTGGAAGACCGACCAAGAGAAAGACTTTCTAAGAGCAGGGAAACGCCATCTTGCTCAAAGGACTTCAGGATATGGAGATGCCTGAGTGTCCTGGCCGCATGTAGACCCCATCCCAATTACATAAAAATGTCTAAGACGGGCCCAGACGCTGAGAGCTAGTCAAGGTTTCCAGGTGATTCCAATATACAGCCAAGGAGGGAACCATTGTTTGCACAGAGAGATGGCAATTCAAGGGGAGTCAAGTCTCCTTGCTTTCAAGGAATTGGTCCATTTCATCTGGGTTACTGAATTTATGGGCAGAGAACTCTTCAATCTGTTGAAATCTCTTATTCTTCTCTTAAAGTCCAGGGCATCAGTAGTGACGACCCTTTCTTTCCTGGTACAGGTAATTTCGTTCTTTCTCTATTGGTTAGCCTGGTTAGCAATTTATGAATTTTATTGACCTTTTCAAATTGCATTGATATTTTTCCTTTTTGATTTCTTTCAAAGAGCTGCGTTTTGATTTTGTTGATTTTCCCTGTTTTCCATTTTTAGTGTTAATTGATTTCTCCTCTAATTGTAGCCATTTCCTTCATTCTGTTTGCTTTAATTTACTCTTATTTCTGTAACTTCTTAAGGTGGCCCCTTAGGTTATAGATTTTAGATCTTTCTCTTTTTCTAATATATGCATTTAATGCTGCAAATTTCTCTCTACGTACTGTTTTAACTACATCCCACACATTTAAATGTTTTATTTTCATTTAGTTCAGATTATCTTTAAATTTCCCATGAGATATCTTTGACCCATGGGTTATTGAGAAGCATAGTTTTAAAGTGCCAAGTATTCAGGAAATCCCAGCTACCTTTCTGTTATTGACTTCTATTTTAATTCCTGTGTGTTCTAGAATGAACTTTATATTTTTTTCTTTAAAGTTTTTAAAAAATCAATTTTAATCAGAGAATAGTTGCTTTACAATTTTATGTTAGTTTCTACTGTACGGAAAAGTGAATCAGCTGTATGTATACATATAACCTCTCTTTTCTGGATTTCCTTCCCATTTAGGTCATGACAGAGCTCTGAGTAGAGTTTCCTGTGCTATACAGGAGGTTCTCATTAGTTTTCTGTTTTATGCACAGTAGTGTATATGTGTCAATTCCAATCTCCCAATTCCTCCCACTCCTCCCTTCCTTTCCCCCTTGGAATCCATACATTTGTTCTCTACATCTGTGTCTCTACTTCTGCTTTGCAAATAAGATCATCTAAATTATTTTTCTAGACTCCATATGTATGTGTTAATATATATTTAACAATGTTTAAGGACTGTTTTTTTGGTCCAGGGTACAGCTTACCCTGGTGAATGCCCCATATGCTCTTCAGAAGCATATGGGTTTGGCGTTGCTGGCTGACTGACAGAACTGTTCAGGTTGTCTATATCTTTACTGATTTTCTGTCTACTTGATCCATCAAGTACTGGCAGAGGGGACTGAAGTCTCCAACTATAATTGTATCTATTTCTTCTCTCAGTTCTGTAGTTTTGCCTCATATCTCAACTCTGTGGTTAGTACATTCACTTTAGTTTACAATTGTTATTTCTTCTTGGAGAATCAATCCCTGTATCATTATGTGACATAACCTGTTTATTCTCAATAATCTGCCTTGTTCTAAGGTCAACTTTGTATGACATTAACATAAGATACTCCAGATTTATCTTGATTTGTGTTAGCATAGTATATACCTTTTCCCATATCATTGCTTTTAGTATTTTCAATCTGTCTAGGCTTTATATAAAAGTTTCTTTAAATGTAGACTGCATATAGTTTGCAAGTAGACAGCATATAGTTGGATCTCATTTTTTTAAAACCAGTCTGATAATCTCTGTGTTTTAACTGGTGTGTTTAGACTAGACAAATCATTTAACATATAAATGATTATTAATATAATCGAGGACTTCCTCAGTGGCTCAGCGGTAAAGAATCTGCCTCAATGCAAGAGCCACGGGTGACATGGGTTCGGTCCCTGGGTTGGGAAGATCCCCTGGAGGAGGGCATGGCCGCCACTCCAGTATTCTTGCCTGGAAAATCCCGTGGACAGAAGAGCCTGGTGGGCTACGGTCCATAGGGTTGCAAAGAGTTGGACATGACTGAAGTGACTTAGTGCATATGCATACACACACACACACACACACACACACACACACAATATAATTGAATTAATTTATCATCTTTGTATATTCTTACATTGCTTTATTTCTTTTTTCATTCTTTTCAGTCCTGTCTGGTTTTAACTGAGCATTTTGTGATTCCATTTTACCTCCTCTATTGCCTTATCATTTATACTTCCTTTTAAAATTTATATCTCATCTGCTAAGCCTAGTATTTGAAACACAGCACCATGTTGTTGCAAGTGTAGTGCTGGTAACTTATGATGGAATATTCCCCAAATCATTCCTCTCACTCTCTCAAAACCATTGTCACTTTTTAACTTTTACATGTTCCCTAATTGCCAGAGCATGGTTACTATTACTGCGTTTTTTCCTATTCTTGCTTTAAACAGGCAGCACTCTTTTAGATAAATTAAGAAAAATAAAAATAAAAATTATATCTCACTTTTATTTATCACTTTCTGCTGTTCTTTTTTAAATCAATGTAGATCCAGTTTTCTGACCCATGTTGTTTTCCTGATGTCTGAAGAACTTGATTATTTTTCTAGACCTCAGGTCTGCTGGCAGTGAATTCCCCCAGTTGTTTATTTGAAATCATTTTTATTTATCCTTGACTTTTGAAGGATATTCTCCCTGGATATACACCCAGGTTGGCAGGTTTTTGTTTATTTGTTTTGTTCTCTCAACACTTTCAAGATTGAGTTCATATTCCTAGTTATGCAGATTCTGAAGAGATGTCAGCCACAAATTTTTTTTTTCTAAAGGAGGGATTTTATTTTTTCAATTTATACTTATTTATTTATATGGCTGTGCCAGGTCTTAGCTGTGGCAGGCAGGATCTTCAATTTTCATTGCAGCATGCAGGATTTTTAGTTGCAGCAGGAGAACTCTTAGTTGAGGGCTATGAGATCTAGTTCCCTGAGCAAGGATTGAACATGGGCCCCCTGCACTGAGACTGCAGAGTCTTAACCACTAGACCACTAGGGAAGTCCTTTGGCCACAATTTTTAATCCTTGTTTCTTGGTAGGTAAGGTGTTTTATTCTCCTTTTGGGGAATCTTCAAAAATTTCCCCTTGTTTTCAATTTCTTACACTTTAAATATAATACATGTAGGTTTTGTTGTTGTTGATTTTTGCTTGTTTGTTTAATTCTGCTTGATGCTCTCTCTCTGCCTCTTGGAATAGTGATTTGGTATCTGTCACTAACATTGGAAAACTCTTGGTATTATTTCTTCAAATACTTCTTCTTCTTTTGGTATTCCAATTACACGTGTTACACCATTTCCTGTGGTCTCACAGCCCACAGTTCTTGGATGTTCTTTTTTCACTGTATGTTTCAGTTTGGGTAATTTCTTTTGGCCCATCTTCAAATTCACTGATTCTTTTCTCAACTGCATCAAGTCTACCAACAAAACATTTTCATTTCTGTTACTGGTTTTCACTTCTAGCACTTCTTTTAGCTTTTATCTCTCTGCTGACATTACCCAGATATTCACGCCTCGTCTACCTTTTCTTTTAGACCCTTTAACATATTGGACACAGTTATTTCAAATCCTCTGTTTGATAATTTGAACATCTGAGCCATATCAATTTGATTCTAATGATTGCTTTGTCTCTTCAGACTTTTCTGGACACCCAGTATGCCTTGTGATCTTCTGTTGATAGACATCTTTATAGGGAAGTAGATATTAAAGCAAACAGGCCTTTTGAGTGAGTGTTTATGTTAATCTGGCCAGACGTGGAGCGTGTTTGATGTTTGTCATAGCTCAGAATTTTGTTGTACCAAAAACTTCACAGTCTTCTAATGTCCTTATTAAAATTATTTATTTATTTTTTGATTAACTTGTTTGACCATATCAGGTCTTAGTTGCAGCATGTGAGATCTAGTTCCCCAAACAGGGATGAAACCCAGGCCCCCTGCATTGGCAGCTCAGTGTCTTGGCTACTGGACAACCAGGGAAACCCTAATGTTCTTATTTTTGTCTTTCCTCTTGGCTTTGGGACTTCCCTCTGTCCTGCTCCTTAAACAGAGTATATGTCTCATGTCCCCCACTCACATCCACGGTTATCATGCTGCTGCTGCTAAGTCGCGTCAGTCGTGTCCGACTCTGTGCGACCCCAGAGACAGCAGCCCACCAGACTCCCCCATCCCTGGGACTCTCCAGGCAAGAACACTGGAGTGGGTTGCCATTTCCCTCTCCGATGCATGAAAGTGAAAAATGAAAGTGAAGTCGCGCAGTCATGTCTGACTCTTCGCGACCCCATGGACTGCGGCCTACCAGGTTCTTCCATCCATGGGATTTTCCAGGCAAGAGTACTGGAGTGGGGTGCCATTGCCTTCTCCGATGGTTATCATACTGGAAGCTTAAATCCACAAGATGGAAAGGTGTGGGGGAGGGAAAGCTCTCTGATCTACTAAGTCTTGTAACTGGAGCACGCAGTTGGTCAGGGGTGTACTCCACAAAGAGGGATGAACTCGTCTTGTAACTAGAGCACGCAGTTGGTCAGGGTGTATTCCACTAAGAAGAATGAATTCCATGATCTTTCTGTCCCTCCTCCAGAGTAAGATTGCTCCCCACATCAAAAGCCTGCCACAGACCACCCAGCATCAGCTATGACTACAAAGGAAGTAATGAGATCCCAGCAGACCCACCAACAAAGGGAAATGAAGCCAAATCACAAAAGAGTTATTTCAAAATATGAATAAGCAGGATGCTGACTTAGAAATGCAGTATTTGAGTAAATCTGAGAGGATACATCTTGTAAATGGCCACTTAACAGCATAAAGGAACCAAATCGGTGTTACTGGTGTGCTCAGCCAAGCTCAAACCTTTGAAGCACAAGACACTTATGATGTAATAAATTCTTTACTTAAGTGCAAAAGTAAATATAACAAGCTTTCCTAGTACTCTGCTTTTAGAATCACAAATGAGATGCATGTTGAAGATAAATAAACGCTTTAACATGAGTGTCTTTTGATGAGACAGTTTCTATTTCTTTCCCTACACACACATACTGGAAGGCTGTAGATATCTGAAGAAATATGTTAACTTACTTTAAAAATCACGTAGAGACTTCCCTGGTGGTCCAGTGGTTAAAAATCTACCTGGCAATGCAGGGGATGTGAATTCAACTCCTGGTCTGGGAAGATTTCACGTGCCACGGAGCAATTAAGCCCCTGTATCACAACTACTGAGCCTGCCTTCTAGAGCCCGTGCTTCACACAAGAGAAGCCACCACCCCGAGAAGCCCATGCTCCACAACTCGAGAGTAGCCCCTGCTCGCTGCAAGCAGCGGTGAAGACCCAGCACAGCCAGAAGAAATCATTTAGCATATTTAATACTGTCATTTAGCCTTACCAGCATAGTGCTGTTTGCTAATTGAAAATTCACAAGATTCTCAGCCCTTCTGTCTTCACTAGGCAAAGTGTTTATCATCAGTGTCATGCGTGCCAACTTGCATTTGATAAGTATAATTGTGCTGGAGTAAAAATACCCTTTACTTTTTACTGTAATAATGCCATGACCTCATAAACTAGAAGGCATTTTAGGTTTCAGAGGGTTTGCTAATTTCATGTGTTCTTTCTGAATATAGTATTTAGGAAAGAAAGCTGTTCTGTCCTTTTTCATTTTCCTATGAACCTAAGAGTATCACAGTGTTATGTATCTATTTTCTTTCATCCCTGTCAGTGCAGCTATGACAGACTGTATTTTCCCCAGGGTGGTAGCTGCGATGTTTTCCATTCCTCACGATCTTCTAGAGCTTTGACTTTTATGTTCCCTCCCAGCAGTCTGGGTGGACCATTACCAAGGCCTCGGCCGGCAGCGTCTAGTGGCGGTGATGCGGCATGGCTTCAGAGACTGGGTCTTACCAAGGTGTCCTGCTCTGTCCTGGTATCGTGGGACACTCACTTTGGGAGTCCAGCTGCCACGCCATGAGGAAGGTCAGATCAGCCAACATGGAGGGACACATGGAAAGGCCATGTACTGGGTGCTCCTGTGGACAGATGTGAAGTCCCAGCCAACAGCTAGCATCAGTGCCCAGACGTGGGCGTGACAAAGCCACAGATGTCCCGGCCTTGAGAGACCCCAGACACAATGAGCAGAGACAGGCCTTCCCACAGTGTGTCCTGGATCCCAACCATGAGCATGATGTTCAGTTCAGTTCAGTCGCTCAGCCATATCCGACTCTTTGTGACCCCATGAATCGCAGCACGCCAGGCCTCCCTGTCCATCACCAACTCCCGGAGTTCACCCAGACTCATGTCCATAGAGTCAGTGATGCCATCCAGCCATCTCATCCTCTGTCGTCCCCTTCTCCTCCTGCCCCCAATCCCTCCCAGCATCAGAGTCTTTTCCAATGAGTCAACTCTTTGCATGAGGTGGCCAAAGTACTGGAGTTTCAGCTTCAGCATCATTCCTTCCAAAGAAATCCCAGGGCTGATCTCCTTCAGAACGGACTGGTTGGATCTTCTTGCAGTCCAAGGGACTCTCAAGAGTCTTCTCCAACACCACACTTCAAAAGCATCAATTCTTAGGCACTCAGCCTTCTTCACAGTCCAACTCTCACATCCATTCATGACCACAGGAAAAACCATAGCCTTGACTAGACGAACCTTTGTTGCCAAAGTAATGTCTCTGCTTTTGAATATGCTATCTAGGTTGGTCATAACTTTCCTTCCAAGGAGTAAGCATCTTTTAATTTCATGGTTGCAGTCACCATCTGCAGTGATTTTGGAGCCCCAAAAAATAAGGTTGTTTTATGCCTAGAGGCGCAGGGTGGTTGGCTTTGCAGAAATGACTGGATTGGCACCCAAAATAAAGGGCAGAGGCTTCTCAGAAAACCAGGGGCAGGTGTGGTGTGTCAAACACTTTCACTTCAGAACCAGGCAGGGGGCATGGAGACTGCGAGTGTTTGAGGAGACCACACCAGCCTCCCTGAGACAGCAGGACTCACCCCTTCTGTAGAAGTCTTGGGGCATTTCTCTGGGGAGGCCGGGGTTTGTACCTTGTATTTCTTGGTGCACGTCTAATGAGTCCACTTAGACTTGGGGGCCTCAACTTGCCAGTGTTCTGTGGTCCCTGCAGGGTCTGAAACCCTGCAGAAGGCTCAGGGTCATGTCTCCTCTGCCCCAGCGCTGGAAACTCCACCCTCTGTGAGTTTAGACAAGAAAATGCAGCTGGGTCACACCGCGGGGATTCGGGGTCAGGCATGTTCTGGTCACTGCTCAGGATATGGTCCTTTTATCTCTGGAGCTTTGTAGTCAGATAAGCTCATTAAAATAAGAAAAGTTAGCCAGTAAGGGCTAGACTGGGGCTTCCCTGGTGGGTCAGTCGTAAAGAATCCTCCTGCCAATGCAGGAGACACGGGTTACAGTCCATGGTGTCGCACAAGAGTCGGACACGGCTAAATAACAACACAACAACAAGGGCTAGGCTATTACACAGTGACAATATGATATCTCTCTGACTTTACAAACCTTGCAAGCACAGTCTATGGGTAAGGTCCTTAAACTCATGTGTGTGTGTGCACATGTATGGCCCCATTTATGCCACGTAAAGGCCAGTTCCTGTGAGACTGTCGGTGGACACGAGCACAGGAAGGGCAGATAGAGGAGAGAGGGGAGAGCTGTCTTGGGCCCACAGACTTTCTCTCTGTTCATCCTTTTTTTTTTTTTTTTAAATATTTTCGCTTTATTTCTTTTTAAGTCTTTATTGAATTTGTTACATATTGCTTCTGCTTTTTGTTTTGTTTTTTTGGCCCCAAGGCATGTAGGATCTTAGCTCCCTGACCAGGGATCAGACCTGCATCCTCTTCATTGGAAGGCAGAGTCTTGACCACTGGACTGCCAGGGAAGTCCCTCTGCTTTTCCTTTCGTTGGTGTGTCTGCCCCTTTTGGAAGCAGTCTTTTTCAAGAGTCTTGCCACCCTCTTCTCCACTCTCCATTGTAAGAAATAAGCAAAATCTTTCAGAGGAAAGTGCCTTTCTGGATGGGAAATCAGAAACAACAGACTAGTCTGAATGTCGCTCTTCCCTGTTGCCCACCTCTTCCAGACAATTCCTTTTGCTGGGTCCCACCTTTGGGTCAGGTACAGACCGGCTGACCTCTGTCTTGCTTTTCTCATCACCTCCTAGAAGCTGAGGAGGAAAGGACACCGATGAATGGCGTGCATGCAGGGACCTGCCACCTTCCGTTCACTTAACGACAGCTGCATCAAGAGGACAGCCTGAACCCTGACGAGGGACCGTGGACCCTGGGGGGCCCGGGGTGCCAGCTCAGAGAGGCCCGGCCAGTCCAGGCCCTTCCCAGCCACCAGGAATGGTCAAGTTCAGCTAAGGGTTCCAACAATTCAGATGCCTGCTCTAAACACACACTTTTCCACTTTTGCAGTGTAAGTGATATATTATACACCTTAAATTTTTGTCAGTTATACCTCAATAAAGCTGGAAAAAGTGATAAACCTAAGACCACAGCCTCCCTCTAGACCCTCTGGCAGTTCTAAGTTACAGGGGCTTCAAACAAGGGCCCCAGGGCTCAGGTGTGACCTGCACCTCCAGCTATGCCCCCAAGGTCTGCTTCTCCTCCTGGAAGAATCTGGGACTTTGCAGAGGCCGTAAATGGAGGAAAGGAGTGCTTCCTCCATGTCATTTGATGACTCTCTTTGCTGTTGTTTCTGGAAGATGCTCCTGAAAGCTGACATGCAAAGGTTGGGTGCTGGTGGGGGTACGGGGTGGAAGCAAAGGAAGAGGGGAAGGAGAGAGAGGGAAAGAAGTAAGAGCGTCTTCCACAAAGAAGAAAGGTCACTGCAGCTATTTCCAGCGGGTAACATATTCCATTAGCTTTATTATGTGGAAGACAGCATTACGCACGGCGGGAAGGGACATTTTCATACAGAGCATCTTTTGCCAGCTTCAAAGATGAGAGCGAAATATGAAGATAATGGGATGATGTCTTTCTCTCCTTGGGGCTTTGTGGGCTGGCAGAATAACAGGCTGGAAGGAGCATACTATGTGGACCAGAAGTGACCCTGGCAAGAAAAGGACATTCAGGCTCAGCCCTCGGTTCTGTCGTCCTGGTTCTGACCTGCAGCCATGCTGCAGGACCACCTTTCTGGCCCCTCTGGGAGCCCCTTCAGGGCTCCACCAGGACCATCCCTCTGGCTCCCCTGGGGCTGGGGGCCATTTTCACAATGGGGAGAAATGCCAACTTTCAGTTGGAAGTTGGTGAACATCACTAGGAACTCATTTCCCACAAGCCCATGGATGACCCTGCTGGCCTGTCTGCCTGCCCTGGTGGGATCTAGGGCCTGCCAGCCCCCAACCCCTGCCCCTGCCAGGTGACACTACTGGTAAAGAGCTCGCCATTCAATGCAGGAGATGACAGGGACATGGGTTCGATTCCTGGGTCAGGAAGATCCCCTGGAGGAGGGCATGGCAACTCACTCGAGTAGTCCTGCTTGAAAAATCCCATGGACAGAGGAGTCTGGAGGGCTACAGTCCATGAGGTCACAAAGAGTCAGACACAACAGAAGTGACATAGCGTGTACGCATACATGCGCACGCTTCCACTAGAGGAAGAGGGTGGGGAGGGGAAGACCACCCAGCTGTCCATACTTCCTGAGCTGAAAGAGGATGTCCAGGACTCTGGGGAGAGGAGATGGTGGGGACAAAAGTGGGTGCTACCTCAGGGATGGTGTGTGGGGATGACAGCGTCCTGTGTCCCCAGCAAAGCCACCTATGAGGGGAGGCCCTGGAGCGGAGGACCTCGATCTGCAGGTCTGTGAACGGGACAAGCGGGCTCAGGGGGGTCCCGGTGCTCGGCCTCCATGGGAGTGTCCCCTCAGGCTACGTCCCTTGGTGTTAGGGTGTTGGTGTTTAAAGGAGTGTCACGTGACTGTGGGGAAGCACGATGGACAGAACCAGGGGGGCTGACTAAACGAATGTTAAAATATCACAAGGACGCTGCTCACCTACTTAAAGTACTAATGTCATTAACAATTCGATAAAGAGGCCACTGAAAGAACTCCTTCAAAAAATAAGCCACTGACTTCTATGGGACAGAAGAAGTCATTGGGGGCAGTACTGCCGCAGTGGAAATGCCTGAGCATCCATGCTTTCTAGGACTTTTCTCCTAAGGTATCGTTACCTTCTGTTCATTTCTTTCCCGGACACGCCTGTTGGGCTACACTCATCTGCCTGTAATAAATAACTCTATTGCGAGCATTTAAATGGGTGAGCAGGACTCCTCCTTGACAACAGCTTGTCAGTGAGGACTTTAACTGTGTGTCTGTCTTATCTGTTCACGGACTGCCTCCAAGAAGGACTGAGGAAGCCTGACTGTTTTCTGAAGGCCAGTGGCCCCTTCTCATCCCGTTTTCCAAGGTCTCAGTGAACTCACTGTCCCCATCAGGGCATTGCCTCAGCTCAGGAACTCATTTCAGCTAAGAAGAGCGGGCGACTTGGGGAAGAGCTCTCTCATTCAGGCCCTTTGTTCCTGGACCTGCTCCCCTGTTTCTGTCTTCACACCAACCAGGCAGACAACTGGAGTGTGTTTACGAGACTCCTGTTTAGGCCACAGACCACAAATACCACACCCTGGAGATGCAGCTGACTGGACAGCAAGGCAGCCCCCCATCCGTCCACAGCCCATCGTGAGCTGAAACCCTTCCGCCACGATTTCTGACGACAGACTATCATTATAATTCTATCCTGGGAGCTAAGGGGGAAGAGCTCTGAGTTTAGATAAATTTAGAAATATAGCTAAGCCCGATTCTGCTTGAAGCCTTCCCCTGGCTTTTGAATTCTGTTAAGTTCCTGGGAAATAAAGTTAATCATCTTGCAGGTTCATAATGGTTGTGCCAAGAGCACTTTTACGTTCTGCCGCCCGGGCCGTTCTTCAGTTTTATGGCTTGTGGGGCACCCGCGTTGTGCCTGGGATGTCCCATTTCTCTGCTGGGAGACAAGGGCAGCAGATGGGCTCCGGTGGGGGTCGAAGTCTTCCCGATTAGATGGCCGGGGTGTTTAGGGCACACCCGATCCTGTCCTGGCACCAAAGGGCTAAGTCCTCTCTCCTGAGAAAGGCAGCCCTCCCTAGTCTCTTGGCTGGAGCCAGACAGCTCCTGTCTGCTGGGGAAGGGTTGCTATCTAGGGAAATGAACCCAGTCACTCTGGGTCTCCCTGGTCTCAGGGTGATGATATAACAGGGAAATTTCAGAAAGAACTGGCCTTTCTCATGAAAGGCTCTTATGCCAAGAATGGAGGCAAGTGGAACTTGTCTGCATTTAAACAATCAGGTGCTTATCAGTTTGATGATAAACAGATGTAATATCCACGGGGCAGTATTTCCTTGTTACTGATACCAAGCGGCCTTGCAGCTGTCAGCACAGATGTGACAGACAAAGCAGGGGGACCCACGGGTACATCTGATTATAGCCCAGAACTCCTGAGTTACAGTCCTCTCTTCCTGGACTGTATTTCTTCCGATGCTGGCGAAGTGCGGGTCTGCCCTGATTCCCTGTGAATCCTGCATTCAGAGCCAGTCCCCACACCAGTGGGGTGGGAGCCACAGAACAAAACAGCCAGAAATGCCCAGCACGTTTCCCTGATGGTCCCCCTTGCATATCAGGGTCACAGCGTGCCTGCACAGAGCTGTGAACACTGAGGGGTCCTCTGGGCCAAGAGAGGCCTCCTGGGAGGTGCTGGGGCAGAGACAGCCCTCGGACCACGGAACCAAGCCGCCTGCTCCTGCACCTGCCGCCGCAGACGAACACACGTGCCTCCAGAAGGCCAGGCTGTGGACGGCGCTTCCCTGCACCCAGGGCATCTGCCTCCCCAGGGAAGCCCCAGGACAGCTTTGGGAAGAGAGGCCACACACCCTGAGAGGACCTGTCGCCCTTGGGGCTCCAGCCTCCTTCAGACTCCAGAGGGTCAGCCAAATTCTGGCACCCCATCTCCTGATCTGAAATTCATGCATAATAAACTGACTTTCACAGTGAGCGGTCCTTGTGAGATACCTGTCAGTTATCTGAAAACCAGCTTAAGGGTCAGAGCAATCAGGTGTATTCTTTGAGTTGGATCAGCACGCATTCCCTGTGCGACGTGACGGGCACAAATGCGCTCCCAGTGCCCCCGACGGGCGAGGCCCAGGAAGCCTTACATGGACACGGAGGGCGCTGGATGAACATTCGTTGCTTATAAGCTCCACTGTGGTTCTGAAAGGCTGCCTGTCATTTCCAGAGGAATGCAAGGCACTTCATACACTTCTAAGGACCAGGCAAGATGATGCAGTCATCTCAGGAAGGCAGAGACTGATTTTAGAACTGAGTTCCAGGGGGAGGGTCTCAGGATGGACTTAACATGACTTCACTGTGCTTAGATTCCTGGGATTACCACAAAGTACTGCCAGTCTGTTCTCAGTACTTTCTTCCCTTTAAAAATATTTATCTATTTATTTTTATTTGTTTCGCTGCACTGAGTCTTAGCTGTGTCGTGTGGGATCAAACCAGGGATGGAACCTGGGTTCCCTGCATTGGGAGCACAGAGTCTTAGCCACTGGACCATCAGGGAAGTCCCTGTTCTCAGTATTGTGTGCCCGTAAACCTACCCTGGAAGCTTCTGAGGCTCTTAGTGACCAAAAGGGGACCACCAGAGACCCGGTCTGGTGGTGGGCAGTGCAGGCCTGGGATGGGGGCAGAGGTTGTGGAGGGAGTGGCAGGAGGGGGTGGGGTGAGGGCAGAATGTGGGTAGTGGGGAAGCTTTGGGGTTCAGGCTGGCTTTCAACACCTCACTCAGTTTGGATGAAGAGGGCAGTTGCTGGGGATTTGATACTATCCACCTGGGACTGAGATGGGCCAAAGTGGCCCCAGACCATGGAGCTGCCTGGAGAACCCCAGCTGTGCCAGAGGGGGGATGGGAGGGGCCCAGGGCCACATTCACCACCTGCATTTCTCTGCCCCCAGTGCAGGGCCAGTTCTAAAGGACACTCTGCACCTACATGTCTTGCTGCGTCTTGCACCCCCTAAGCCATCTGCATCACATCACCTAAGAACTCCCTGCTTCTTTATCTTTCCTTTACTTTTAAGGCAGCTGGCCCCACGGCTCTCCCCGACCAGCTTGGGCTGGGCACACAGGGCTCCTTCGACCCCGCCCTTTTATGTGCATGGACATGACTGTGAGGCAAAAAGCTTAGATCCATGTAAACACAGGCTGCAGTTTTGTTCAAGGACTCCTTCCTATTTATTTGTAATTTAAATAAAATTAAAGGTTAAGGATGAAGAATCCCCCATCTAAAAGGAGAGAATGAAAAATAAGAACGAGGAGTGCTCCACACATGCTCTGCAGGTCACGGTACGTGCTGTGCTCAAGGTAATTTTCCAGCTCTAAATTCAGCATCCTCTAAAGCTCTGTGTCTGGGATTCATGCAACTCTCAAGCACCAGAAAATGCCAAAGCTCATCAAGGAAGCAAGAAAAGAGGAGCCCTGCTGAGAGCAGTAGCCCCACCCCAACCCTGAGTCAGGGGCCGAGGTCCTGTCCTCTTGCTGCACCAATTCCTATGCCCGAGGTACCCATGTAACGTCATCAGGACCTTTAACATCTACATACAGCTGGCCTCCTGGGTGAGGCAGCCCAGTGACGGGTCTCTCAGTGCAAAAGGCTAAATTCCACTAATGCCAACATCACAGCGTCAGAGATGTACCAACAATGGCCCTGATTCCCACTAGAGTCCACTCGGCGGACTTCACCGAGCACTGAGTCATCACAATGGCCCCCAGATTTCTATGTCCTGCTGACGTCACTGTATCGTGAGTCCAGACACAGGAGGTACTGTTCAGCCCATTCGTGCTACGGACAGTGAGATGGCTCAGTGGCCTAGCCGCCCCTGTGGCCGGGCCCAGAGATGCCTGTGCTGAGACTGGCGTCTGTCACAGACCAGGGCCCTCTTGGCTGAATGTGGCCGGACTGGACTCAGCCTTCACAAGCTGGGCCATGGAGGTCACGGGCCACTGCACAGAGGCGAGACCTCCAGAGACCACAGCTGTTTGGTTTGTTTATTTCTCAAGTTGTCACAGGACCCATGCAGAGCCTCAATCTCAGAAGAGAGGTGAAAGAAAAGACCAGCCTTTTTAGAGGCTATGTCCTCAGAGCTTTCGACACACCATCCCAGAGTCCCAAAGCAAAAAGATCACGCATTCTGCAATGTAATCGGAGGTGAGCATGAGGCCAGAGGGAAGAATGTAACACCCGCTGTGTACTTCACTCCAGGTTGCCGGGCACTGCATGCGCTCTGCCCTTGGACAATCAACACACGGGGTTCTCTGCTCCGAACAAATAAGCACAAAATCAGGACACTAATTACTGAGACAATACATATCCTATAACTGAAAAAAAAAATTCAGCTAACCCACTCCAGGGAACGGAACAGACAAGAGCGTTTGTTCATTTATCCACCAAAACAAGCTGAGATCAGTGACTCAACTCCAGCATGCATCCCGGAGGAAGAAAAATAGATCAGAAATCTGGTTTGTCTTGGCTGCACCGGATCATTAATATTTATAAAGAATTGTTTAGATCCAGAAGTTGCAAAACAGCTCTCGGAAGCTACAATCAGCATATTAAATATGCATACAGAGATGGAGATAGCGACAAAGGAGGAGAACTCGGGAAGGAGGGAGGAAGAGAGGGAGGGAGAGAGGAAGAGAGAGAAAGGGGCGGAGGGGTGGATGGGGAAGGGGTGGAGGGGGAGATACAGGTTAAAATATATCCGTCTGATATATTAGGCTATCTTTCTAGTCATGTTTTCACTCCACTTCTGCAAAGTCAACACCATTCCCGGGCCTGGTGGGACTCTTGCAGCCCCAGTAGTTCCTTTACCATAACCTTGGTGGTTGAGGGGAAGAGGTTGGTCTGTCCAAATCCTTCCCACCCCTTCTGCCTTCCTTCCCAGGTGGTCTGGTCACTCCTGCTTCTCTACACCTGCTGAGACTGGAAGGGGGTCTTGCCAGGTCCTTTTCTGTGACTCCAGAGGGTTCATGGCTTTAGTATTTAGTTACCAGTGCTTTGTTGCCTTGCTGAACCAGATGGTAGCTCTGTTAGAGGACCTGGGACTCTAATATATGAAACCGGGTCTTGCGCTAATTCCGAGTCTGCTAGAACTTACCAATGCAGTCACCGGCGGTACTCAACTTCCTATAAATCAGAAGGCATTTGGGAATAACGAACTTGAGGACAAAAAAAGGGACATGGTGCCATACATAAAGCATTAACTCCAGACCTGTGGATGATTATAAACCACAGCACTCAGTGCAGGGAGGACACAAGGGTCCAGTTTTATGTGATGCACCTGTTCCAAGCACACAGCTTTGAACAAACAAGAGCATTTCAAAAACCTGTCCTTGTTTGTGACGGGGTTTAGCTGGGAGAGTGTGGGTCCCTCTGGTGAGATGAATGGCTAGAGATGGACAGGTGACAGCTCCTCAAAACGCCTGCGGCATCTGCCAGTCAAGACTCTGCTGGAACCAAGGTCCTGGCTGACACGGGGGCGGAGGGAGGTGAAAGGCCCCGTCTCCCTCCATCTGTCTCCAGCGACCCCCAGGGTGCAAAGCAGAAACCCACAGAGGCCCCACAGTGCCTGACACATCTGCTCGCTTTCTTGTGGAAGGATTTTCTGCTCTGAGTTGACTATTCCAGAGCATTTTGCTTCTGGGTGGTGCCCTCTGACACCTGTTTTATTTCCCATCCTTATCCTTTGGTTTAAAACCCTCAGTTAACAGACCAACTGCAGTGTGTGTTCAGGGCTCTTGGGCCCTGCCCTGCCCTCCTGGGTCCCTCAAATCACCTCTGTCTTTGTGGCTTCCTCCAGTGGGGCGCCCTCAGTCTACGACTGATGGAAGCCTCTCCTTGTGGGCAGCTCAGAGGATGGCACTGCCTCCAGGGGGCCCGAGGTGGGGGGTTCGTGTTGGCTCCCACAGACCTGAGTAGGGCGTGTGCCCAGAGGATTTGGTGGCTTGACTTGATCTTTGTCATGGCAACTCCTCCTGGTTGTGTCTGGACAGCCTCAGGAGACACCACGTTTGTAAGCCACGTGGTTCATCTTTAGGAAACGACCAAACAGAAAATGGGTGTGCAGGTGTTTGCATCAGACACACATGCGAGCCCCTTGAAGGGCCGGGCCTGGGGCTTTCCACTGGTTATTCACACGGCGGTGCCACTTCTCTGAGTCTGAATGAGGCTCTGATGGGCTTTGTTCTGTATGTCCCAGTGCACTTGACCACTCGCCGGAAGAGCCAGGGCGAGTTCCAGTTGGTGCCGGAAGGAATGGGAACTCAGGTGACAGATAATCTAAGTTCCTCGATCAAGCCTTCAGTTTGCTAATTAAAAATATTCCTGTTGTAAGAGGAACACATTCTCTGCATAAGTAATTAAGGGAAGAGAGAAATACAGATTTCTGCTTCTGCTGACGCAACAAGTCTTCTGCCGAAGACAGCTACAGATTCTTTATGAAATATTAAATAATACTTTTAAGCACTGATGCTATTCATAAAATTCATAATCTGGCTCTTAATTCCCTTTTCTCATTTAATTATTGTTATAATAGTGCAGTTAATAAAGGAAAGAAACATTTTGTGAAATGAAATGAAATCAGGACATGATAGATGCTCAGTGTAGACAATGCCTGAGGCAGACACAGTGCACAGAGCCCTCAGGCTTCCCTTGGCTCCAGACTCAGGGCCTCTTGGTGGTGGGGGGACGGAAGGGTCTTCCAGCTCCAGTCTCAAGCTCGAACCTGCCACACAGGTGAAGGCGCCTAGGTAAAAGCCCAGTCCCTTCTAGAAGGGTTCTTTTCCTCACTGTAACACACTCTAAGCAAGTGGGGACAGTGGATTTAGACATGAGAACTGTGCTTCTATTTTTTGTTTGCAGATAAAAGTCAAAGTTATACTGCAGGAGGGGAAGGAGGGGACTTCCCTGGTGGTCCAGTGGTTAAGACTCTGCGCTTCTACTTCAGGGGTGTGGGTTTCATCCCTGGCTGGGTAACCCGCATGCCTTGTGGCCAAAAAATAAAATAAAATAAGTCTTAAAAAAGTTATATTGCAGGAAATTTGATTTTGAGGGTTAGAAATATTGATATACGCATCATGTACCATACTTGCTACATCTCTGATTTCAAGAAATTATTTAATCCCTTGAAACTTCAGTTTTTTCATCTATAAAATGGGGATAATAAATTCCCAGCTTTCAGACTCATTGCAAAGATTAAATAAGATAAAGTGAGAACATCAACTAGGTCCAAGCATCGCTCAGCGAATTTGGGTTCCTCTCCACCCTCAACATCACTCCGAGCATCGGTTCCTTGGTGGACCCACCAAAACTACACATAACACTCTCCTCTCTCCTTGGTGTATAAAACGTGCCTACACTGGGGGCTGGATCAGATGATTAGCACTGGAGCAAATGAAGTTGTGGACAGATACTACACTTGGGCCTCCACGCCGAGTCCTCCGCACTGTCAGTTCCGGGGGTAGCTCTGGGCCAGGCCCACTGCCAGCTATGTCTGGCCTTGGGATGCCATCACCCTCCCTGATCCCATAGCCACCAAGTGATGTGAGGGCAGTGCCCTGTCATGGACTTCCTGAGAGAACATGTGTGTGCAACAGCTCAGACTATAACAGCATCAGGAGCGAGGGAAGGCTTGTTCAAATGCAGGCTCCACGCCCCATGCTGGTGGCTCTGATGGAGCAGGTCTGTGGGGCCAGACAACATGACTTTCTAACCCCGCTGAGGCTGTTGACGCTGTTGGCCAGGACTGCCCGAGAAGGCAGGTGTAGGGTGTTTAACCTGGACCAGGACCTGGCAGGTGCAGACACTGCCCACCTCACTGATACTTTGACTGCTGTTACTGCTACGTAAGGCCTTTTTTGAATCATAAAATCTGTTGGAGAAAAGACCCCACGTCTCTGTCCAGCTGCCCCTTCACCTGGGGACTCAGGTGTGTGCTGACAATTCCCATTTCCAGTGTCTGCAGTCGGGCTTTAGAGTCAGGGACTGAAGGCCCGGGGGCCTCAGGGCTGGGCTGGAGCGCTGGGTGCCTGGGGCTGCCCGCCTCCAGGGCCTGCAGTGCCCGGGTCTCAGCCACAAGCTCCAATAGAACCATGTTCCTTGAGGGGCAATCCATGCTCACAGCACAAAGAGAAGAAGGGCTGAGAACGGAGGACCTCGGAGCCCCTCCTCTTATTCCAAGAGTGAAGACAATCCCTCAGGCCTCCAAACACTTGCTTTTCACTCCAAGAATGTGGGCAGCACATTTGCTGTTAATAAATGATCAGAATCCTTTCCATCGAAGGTATTAAACATCCTGACTGGTCAGGCCCGAGTCTAGGAGGTTCTTAAGGTATGAAGGATAACATTACTCTCTGAGAAAGTGAAAGTGAAGCCGCTCAGTCGTGTCTGACTCTTTGCGACCCCATGGACTATAGCCTACTAGGCTCCTCCGTCCATGTGATTCTCCAGGCAAGAGTACTAGAGTGGGTTGCCATTTCATTCTCCAGGAGATCTTCCCAACCTGAGAAGGAGGATCTATTGCCAGTCTCCACAATTGTGGCTGGATTTTTGTTGTATTTACCATCTTTCAGACAAAGATGCTATGCCTGCCTTGTCCTGCTCCAGAGACGGGCCTCCCCCAGTGTTAGGGAGGAGCCGAGATCAGGAACGACCTGGTCTGTAGGTGATCTGTCCTGGACCCTACCTCTGCTTACCCAGGGCTCACTCAGCCCCTGCTGGCAGGTGACACCAATGTCCACTTGCAGAGTAAAAATATTGGTCCTGTTCTACAATTTGGCAATTAAAACACAGCTCTAGTGTGGAGGGCACCCTCTGCGGGGGATAGGGTGAGTCAGCAGGCCAGGACAGGAGGCTGGCCTGGATGTGTCAGGACTGGATGCAGGGGGTGCTGACGTCACACCCGGCTTCCCTTGGCTCCACCCTCCTGGACCTTCCTTCACCTGGTGGAACCCTCTTGCCTCTTTGCATCCCAGGAACACAGGATCAGGGTGCTACTGACACGGAGCGGTGGGCTCTGAGCCTGAGGTCTTCTGGGGGCCCCATCTGTCCACGTGTCTTTGTCCAGGTCCCACTGTGCGTCCCAATCCTGGGCGCACGCAGCACCCATGGCCACTGCTTGGGCTCAGGAGCTCCCAGACTTGCTCCACTCACCACCCCCAGACCCCTGATGGCCTGGAGTCTAGTTCTACAGCTTGGGTTTGTGCACCCCAGAGTAGGGGCCTCTGGCTTGTGTAGAACCAACTCACCAAGGAGATGCTCAGACCCTCCAGGCCAAAGCTGGATGTGGAACAACCACTGGGCACAACTCTGGCCAAGTAGGACGGCTCCATCACCCCTCCCCACACCTGTCCATCCTCTGCGACCAAGATCCCAGAGCAGCGGCCGCACCACACCCCCCTGGAAGGGCCTCTGGGGCCTCTTGGTTTCCTTGCAAAGAGGGGCTGCCCTTGGGGGCCACTAGTGGATTCTCCCCTCCCTCCTCACTCCTTGTAGGATCAGGGAAGGGGGGCAGGGGACACAGGAGCACACAAAGGCACTCTCACCCAACACACTGAATTGGGACAGACAACGGCAAGAAGCAGTGAGAGGCCAGGGTCCTTCTCAAAGCAGGAGGAATGAACGTTTCCAGCACAAGGCCTGGGCGGACGGCCCCAGAGCCCCAGACACTGGAGAGGGAGCCCCAGGTACCCTGAGGATGCTGTGGGCTCTGGAGCAACAGAAGGGGCTGCCTTTCTTCCCATCTGGTGGGGATAACGGGTGAGGCTGAAACTCCCTCTTTAATGGACAAGTACATGTCTTCCTTTGATTAATAATAATGGGAATAGAGATAGTTTCTGAGTGACAGGAACACAGAGGAAGTATTTAAAACCTGGGCTCCATGAAGGCACAAGGAGGAGGTTGGCCATGAAAAAGGGCCAGGAACCGACTCTCTTAGAGCCTTGCCACTGGACAGAGGGCCCAGTTATTGGCCGAGACAGGCTGTTTGGGATGTGTGCATAGGCTCCATGCCACGGGACTCTATATGTGTGAGCCTTTCACAAAGAAAACAGAACCCGCTTAACTTCTGTTCCAGCACCCCCAACGGACTCTCCCAACACAGGGTCTGTCCTGCTGGCACCCCACAAGTGTCTCCTCGGAGGCCCGGATCCCAACCTGCCGCTTTCCCCACGGCCGCCCTCTGAGGATGCGCCTGGGTCTGCTGGGGTGAGGCTGGGCCCCCGAGACCAGGTTCCCCCCGCAGCACCCCCACCCCATCCTCGCCAGCCTGGGCGCACCGGCCGCATACGTGTGGCCGACGGGAGGCCTTACCTCGTGGGACAGGTAGAAGGCGGCGATGCCCAGCGGCCAGAAGCAGCAGAGCATGGAGAAGACGCTGAGGCCCAGGTGGTCCCGCGGGGGCATCACGAGGAAGTCGTCCTCACTCTCCGTGTCGCTGGAGTAGTCACTCTGCCGGGAGAGGCGGACGGGAGGACGAGCGTCAGCAGGGGTCTCCCACCATCACTGACATGGGGGTCAGGCCCCCCAAGCCTGCCTGGCAAGTGCCGTCCCCGTAGGAAGAGAAAGACCCAAGGATGGGCTCTGGGCTGTTCCAGGGAGATTAACCCCACAGCCCAGTGGACCTCTGGGATGGGGTGTGGACAGCGGAGTGTCCACTGGGGACGGGCTGGGGGGAGCACACAGGCGGGGTGTGGAGTCCACTCCCTGTTCTAGGACGTCAACCTGGTTTCAGGACGAGGCAGGACTGGTGTTGGGGCCAGGACACTGTCTTGAATCCCTTCTTTCCTTAGACTGTGACCTAAATAAGGACATCGTGGGCCTGGTCTTCAGCCCCGGTGTCCCTCCTGTTTTGGTTAATCAAACGCACATAAAACTGCAAATCGGAGCCTCCACTGCGCCTGTGTAGGAAGCTTCCTGCTGCACTGTTTGTGTCTTGTCTGGGGGAGAAACAGGCACACAGGGAGGGGTTCACCCCGATGGCAAGGACTGACCTTCTCCCAGGCCCCCGGGGTGGGAGCGGGTAACACATTGTCCACACAGCACCCAGCTGCCCTCCACGCATACAGACACATGTGCACACACAGACACATACACAGACATACAAACACACATAGACACAAACACACACATAGACACAAACACACACATAGACACAAACACACACACAGATATACACAGACACAAGCACACACACAAACACACATCCAAACACACACAAACACATGCACACAGTTCACACACAGACACACAGACACACAGACACACACAGACACATGCACACACACACACAGTTACACACACACAGACACATAAAGATATACAAAGACACATGCACACACAGAAACACACACAGTTACACATACAGTTACACACAGACACATACAGATACACACAGACACAAGCACACACACAAACACACATCCAAACAAACACAAACACATGCACACAGTTACATACACAGACACACAAACATACATACAGACATACACAGACACATGTACACACACATCTGAACACACAAAGACACAGACAGACACAGACAGACACAGACACACGCACACACACAGACACACACAGTTACACACACAGACACACACAGACACATGCACACACACACACATCTGAACACACAGAGACACACACAGTTACACACACACACATAGACACACACGCAGACACATACAGACACAGACACATGCACATGCAAACACACACACAGATACATGCACACACACACGAACACATACGCACGGTTACAGACACACAAACACACGCAGACACATACAGATACACACAGACACATGCATACATACACACACACACCCAGACACACATCCAGATGCACACACACACACACACCTCAGGTCCCCAGCACCCCTCCCTTTCCCCTCTGCTGGGCCAGGTTTGCAGAGCTCTTGTCTTTCCTCTGTAGCATCGCCTCCCAAAGAATAAAGGGAAGTGGGGACACCCATCCTCACTCCTGCAGAGGTGGAACCAGCAGCCCCAGGGAGGCGTCACACGTGGCGGGGTCTGGGACTGAGGGCTGTGGGCAGACGCACATGTGCCCCCCTGCAGGGAGGCCAGAACCCTCCATCCGGGATGGGGAGGCCAGGTAGGGTCTCCAGGAACCTCAGCACTGGGCTGGAACTGCCAAACTGCCCCTGATGGGCCTCTGCATGGGGTCTGGGGAAGGGACCCCACAGTCGGCAGGACCTGAGGGCCAAGGAGAGACACAGAGGATGGGGCCGAAGGACAGATCCAGAGAGGATGCGCGTCATGTGACAGGTCAGTCTATGCAGGTGGGAATCCTGGTGCCTGCATGACATCTCTGATTGTGGGTACTTGTTCAGGCTTCGGGCTTTCCTGGAGGTTTTAGGTTTTGTTTTAGTTTACTATGAGTTTAAATATGTGGGCTGGCTGGATTCTCACAGCAGCTCTGGAAATAGCATCTGTGGCTATTTTTCTGGTTATTTCTATTCGGCAAAAGACACCCTGGCCTCTGGGAGGTTACAATGTCCCTAAACAACAGAACTGGCCAGCTGGCCAGGTCACCCTGGACCTCTGTGCTCCCCACTGTCTGAACACCAGTGTCTGGTCATCTGCCAACCCTACTGGCCTCAGTGGCTTCTTGTCTGAAGCTGGGGTGTCTTCTCCACAACTTCTGTCCTGGGATTCTGATGACCACTTCTTGACTGCTCAGTTTCACGGTGGTGATGGGGAGGCTGGCAGCCAGAGGGGTTAGTGGGAAGTCCTCCAATCCAAGAGCAGTGCAGTGCGAGCTGTGACCACAGACCCCAGAGAGATGCCTGGGCCTCGACTCCCCTCTCTGGAAACAGCTTCTGATGACACAACCATGTATAGGGTCACCCCTCAAAATCTTCCCAGAGGTTTATTTAGAGTATAAGGGAGCCACTTCTGTAAACTACAAAGTTGTGGCTACATGTCATCAAAACAGCTAGTCAATTTTGATTTGAATTGATTTTTAAAAACTCAGATAAATTACAGGGCAGACAAAAACAGCCCAGCTCTCTGTACCTTCTCCCTCCTATCAGCGGCAGTGCTGTAGATACAACTGGTCCTGGGCATTGTGCCGTAAGACGGGGGTGGGGGTCTGAGGGGTGACAGGGACACCCACAAACCAAGAAGAGAAAACACACAAATGCCACCACCAAGACACGAGCCACACACAGCAACTGTTTCTGAAAATCCTCTTCACGGGTCATTACATTAGAATATCAGCAAGGCAGGATGCAAGCATCCAAAGGTGTTCACCGTGCATGTGGTTGGAGGAACAGATGTTTCAGGTGGGCAGAGCAGGTCTGGACCCCCTCCCCGTGGCCAGGCAGTCCGCCTTCAGCCGTGACCTCCATGCAGAGAGCTGGTTCTCCGCCCCTGAGGTTTCTTCCTTGGGAAGATTTCATAGGATAATCACAGAGCCCAGCTGGACACGTATCAGCCCTGTGAGCGTGGACACGAGGGTGCAAGGGTGCAGGGGGCTGCACCCCTTGTCACTCATCTCTCTCAAGGCCTCACTCCCACAGTAGCTCCCTGGGCCCCCACTGCCCCCTCATCCCCTGGCCTTCTCTGCTGGGGAGAAGCATCTCTGCTGGGGGGAGCATCTCTGCATGGCCTGGGTTGGGAGGCAGAGGCCAGGAGACACTGGGGATCGGGAATTCCTGTGAAGCCTGCATGGTGCTCCCGACAGCACTGCTTCAAAACAGCAAAATCACAGAGGACTCCATGTGGACTTTTCTACACAGTCATGGAAAATGGTGATGTAGGTACTTATTCACTGCCCTGGAAAGACGCTTGTAATAACCAAGGGAAAGAAAGAGGTAGAACGTGGAACAAGTCATATTTCCTCCAAAATGTCAGAAATTAAGCTGCTTCCAGATGAGGGGGCACATCAGTGGTTTTTTTTCTTTCTTTTTGCATTTCTAGTTTTTCCTACAAGAAGCAAGGTTATTGGTGATGAAACTTACAAAGGAGCAGACCTGCTGACAGGTGGGGCTCCCCCGTCCTTCATCCTCACATGGAGCACGTGGGATACGGTCCACCTGGAGACACTGCATCGGGGGCCCAAGGAGCAGCCAGTGGAGCAGATCAGAACTCAGCACAGAACTGGAACTCCTTGAGACGCAGGTCTGACCCACCAGGCCACGGAGGGTTAAGACCGCCACGGTGCCCATGTCTGCACTGATCAGCATGGCACCACTGCCCCACGGGTCTACTATTGCTGTTATTCAGTCACTCAGTTGTGTCTGACTCTTTGCGACCCCATGGACTGAAGCATGCTAGATTTCTCTGTCCTTCACCATCTCCCGGAGCTTGCTCAAACTCATGTCCATCGAGTCGGTGATGCCATCCAACCATCTCATCCTCTGTTGTCCCCTTTTTCCTGACTTCAATCTTTCCCAGCATCAGGGTCTCTTCCAATGAGTCAGATCAGGTGGCCAAAGTATTGGAGTTTCAGCTTCAGCATCAGTCCTTCCAATGAATATTCAGGACTAATTTCCTTTAGGATTGACCAGTTTGATCTCCTTGCAGTCCAAGGGACTCTCAAGAGTTCTCCAGCCCACAGTTCAAAACCATCAATTCTTCAGCACTCAGCCTTCTTTATGATCCAACTCTCACATCCATACATGACTACTGGAAAAACCATAGCTTTGACTAGATGGACCTTTGTTGGCAAAGTGATATCTCTTTGGACGACATTCTGTGTGCCATCTGCTATGGGCCATTTTCTTTGCCTAGTGACTAGTGAACTGCATTCTTTGTCTAAATACTGAGTTTTAGCCATTTGGTTTTGTTTAAATACCATGTCAAGTGCAAACTTAAATTCTCCCCATTTAGCTTTGTTTGTTAAACTGAAGTTCTCTTAAAAACTTCTTGCCTTTTGAAAGGTACTCAGATGTGTGTTTAAATATGTATTTTGAAATGGGTGTAATTTGCTTTACCTACTAGATGTATAAATATAACTTTTGTAAGTAAAAAACAATATGCTCTCTAGGTTTGTCATAGCTTCCTGCCCAGTGTGATTTTCTTCATGTGTGACTTTCTGCACGTAAGAGCTTCATGTAATTGCATAAAGCAATGCTCATCCCTTTTAGATCTTATTCTTCCTCTTTATGTTACACCTGTCAGAGAGATATAATATGTTACCCACTGGGTTCCCTACTCTTTGCAGGTGGAAAGTCCAAGGTAGCTTTGGCACCATGGGTTGGGATTGGTTTGAACTAGGACTTGACTCTCAGAGTCACATGAGTGCAGAGCCAGCATCTGAAATTCCTGGCCTGGGTGCTCTGATGGTCTCGTCTCATCCATGTGGAATGATGTCCATCCTCGCTTGAAGAAAGGAGAAGCCAAACCGCATGAAGATACCGTGTTCTACCTAAACCAGCCATCCTGCCTGTTAGGCTGTGGGGACACAGGCTGGCTGAATGCAAATTGGTGCCACCTTAGGAAGCAGATCTGTTAATGTGCAACACAATTAAATACGTGCTGAATTTTGGCCCAATAATCTCACTTCTAGGTTATTTATCCTAAAGATTCACCTCCGGTAATAGAAAAATACACATGTTCAAGGTTATTCATTGCAGCCTTTTATGTAATTGCAAAATATTGGGAATGACCTAAACGCTCATTCGAAGGACAGTGGTTACATAAACAGTGAGGCGTCCAGCCCATGGGATAAAGAGTGGCTGAAAAAAGAGTGTGTGGTACTGATGTGAGCAGACTGGATTAGACTGAGGATGTTAGTTTCCATCTATCTATAAATAGATCAAAAAAATAAGTATGTCCGTGTACACACGGTTACACAGATGTGTTTATGTATGTATGTGCTGCAAGTTTCTTCCAGCTCAGTCTGTGGAGAGGGCCTGGGACAACACACCACTCCCAGGTGATGAGCAGACCCAGTGCCTAGACATCGGTTTCTAAACACGGTTCTCCAATATGTGGAACCAGGGCACTTTGAAGAAATGACCGATTTCAGGGTCAGGGCTGCCAAATCCAAAACAGAGCTGGGACAGCTTGCTGCACAGGAAATGATGATAAAATGGGTAAGAGATGATGAATTGTGTCAAAAGGACACAGAGCCAACCAGAAGGGGCACCTGCTGTCTAATCTGTAACAAAGAGAATAAACACACCATGAACACTGTAAGGATGGACAGGAACCTATAAACTAACAATCAATGGTCCAGCCTGTATGAAGCAATGAATGTGTAAATAAAAAAATATGGGGGAAGGGAAAACTCTACCCCATGGATGAATGCCCAGCTAATGGATACGGAAGGAGCCATGAGGTTAGGAGCTTATAAAGAATGTTAAAACTAACATAACTAAGTGAACAGCTAGCGCTAAGTGGGGTGCTCCATCCTCACATAGCACCTCCTCACAAGATGCTTATTAATTCCAGAGAAATGCTGCTTGGCTGGGAGACACCTGGCAGATGCCACTTGCAAAAGGGGATGGAATCACCGCTTGTCAGGTGTCCCACAGACATGCCACGCTGGTAACAGGACACATGGAGGCAGATGTCTCCTCGTGGGGGCCCTGCCCACAGCATCATCACCTGAATCCAACCAGCAGGAATCACCAGATGACCCAGAAGGAGGGCTCCCCTGAGAAACAACCGACCTGAACTCTCGAAACATGTCAAGAACATGAAGGTGATGGCAGAAGAACGGTTCCAGATTATAGAGGGCTATGATCAGAGAACAGCCTCAGGGCTCCCTGGTGGCTCAGTGGTGAAGAACCCGCCTGCCAAGGAGGAGACGTGGGTTGGATCCCTGGGTTGGGAAGATGCCCTGGAGAAGGGAATGGCAACACACTCAGTATTCTTGCCTGGAGAATCCCATGGAGAGAGGAGCCAGTCCATGGCATTGCAGAGTCAGACACGACTTAGCAACTAAACAACAACAACAAAAAGAGAAGAGCAAGAAAATGCAAGATTGGGTCCTGAACTGGGTCTGATTGTTTTCCCCTTTTGCTATAAGAACAATATTGAAAGAACTGGAAAAATGTACATAAGGTCTATAGATGAGATGACAGTACTGGAATGACTTTAATTTCCTGACTTTTACAATTGCACTTGTTTTTAGAAAACATACCTCGCCCATTTAGGGGTAAAAGGCCATCTTGTCTGATACTTTCTTGCAAAGAACTCAGGAAAACATATGCACATTGAGAGAACGGTAACGTACCCAACGGTAAACGGTTAAGACCAAAGGAAACCGGGTGACAAGCATATAGGGATTCTTCACACCATTTTTGCAATTCTTCTGTCTGAAATTATTTCGGAAATAAAAAGTCAAAAAATCCCTCACACGTGCCATTTTAGGAGGAAAAAAATTATACTTTAAATTGAATTCTTTCTTTTGGGGATTAGGCATTGCATTCACTTTTCCCTCTTTTTTCATTACACTTTAATGGAAACACTGTGAGAGTTATAGGCGGGAAATGAAAAAAATATTGAATTCACTCTTTTTATGACACATGAATAATTCATTTTGCGCTGTGATTTGGCGTTTCATCGTTTGTCCTTTTCGTGTTTCTGCAGAGAAGCCACTTAGTGTCAGTGTCACACACTTGCTCTCTCAGGAGCTCGGAGACGCGTGGGGCCCAAGGCGGCTCTTGGAACAAAGCCCGGCCACCGAGCCGACGGGTGGCTGCATGTCCACCCCCGCGGCCAGTGACAAAGGGCTCCCAGGTGAACCTGGGGGCGGACAGCTCACCTGGGCCTGCGAGGATGACACTACCCTCGACCAAGAGGCGAGGAGGGCGGGCAGGGAGCGGGGGCCCTGGTGGAGCGTTCACCTCCTGGGAACGAGCTATGGGGACACGCATCCATCCAGTCATCCTCACCCGTCTGTCTGCCAGAGAGGGGGGGCGCACACCTCCTGGGAAAGAGCACTGGGGACACAGCACCCTTCCAACCGTCCTCACCCGTCTGCCCACCCACCACAGAGGATCTGCACCCTGAGGAAGTGCAGAAGCTACTCGTGCCTCAGGAGGGGCCAGTGAGAACCACAGGGCCTTCCTCTGAGAGGCCAGCCATCCCCTCCCTCCTGGGCCCCCCACCTGGCCAGGCTCCAGAAGCCTCTCTGGCTGGAGTGGGGGCCACGGCTGTCATGCTCTGGAGCAGGCTGACTGTGGACCTCCTGCCTGTTCAATGCCTCCTTCATCCTCTCGTAGCATCAGGGACTGGCCAAGGATGCCAGCCCCTGTGCAGGGTGAGGTCCTCAGAGCTCCATGCCCCACCTCTGCAGCAACAAGAAAGCCGTCTGTCTAGGAGCAGGGACCCCAGGGCCTGCCTACCTGGTGTACCTCAACCCCTTGCCACTGAGCGTGGCCACTGCCCCACATGTCTGCGTGCACCTGTGGCAGAGCTGGGTTCCCTAGTTTGTAAAATGAGAGCATTTTCTAAACCAAGGGATGCCTCTGTGCAAGATCCCATCACAGTAAACCTATGGCCATTTATCAAGTCACTGGCTGGGCTGTTCAAAGTCATCAGTTACCAGAGGGAGGTTCAAGAGGGAGGGGACATATGTATACTTCCCCAGACCCTGATGCTGGGAAAGACTGAAGGCAGGAGGAGAAGGGGATGACAGCACGAGATGGCTGGATGGCATCACCTACTCAATGGACATGAGTTAGAGTAAGCTCTGGGAAATGGTGAAGGACAGGGAAGCCTGGTGTGCTGCAGTTCACAGGGTTGCAAAGAGTCGGACATGACTGAGTGACTGAAAAACAACAATGGCTGATTCATGTTGATGTTTTGCAGAAACCAACAAAATTCTGTAAAGCTATTATCCTTCAATTAAAAAATAAAAAAAAAATCACTCATTTCCCAAGTTTCTTTACTGTTCTGAAATACTTCATTTTATTGAAAGGAATGCATGTATTTAAATTGTATTTTAGTTAGTTTGAAGATTATAGAGTATTAAAATTCATTAAAGATGGCCTTGTACAGTATGTGTATGTATGTATATGAATAAATTATTTCACTCACTGTGTCTGTGTGTGAGGTCACATCTAAAAACTCTTCAACTAAGTCTAGGTCACAGAGATGTATATGTGTATACACACACAAACAGACATACACACACACCCTTTGAAACAATTTCAGACTCACATAAAAGTGTCGAAACTAGAACAGAGTTCCTGTAGGGACTGCAAAGATAGAATGCATCCCCACATCCGTGACCGCACCTCTTACATAAGCGTGGCCCAGAGCCTAAACTAGGATACAGCTCTGCGCGGGGCAAGACCCCTGACCAGCCCCCTCAGCACCAGGCCCCAAAGGTCACCCAGGCTGCCAGGGGTGTCAGCAGTTCACTCCGTTTTATTCCCGAGTAATTTTCCATGATAAGGAAGTGCCACTGTGTGTCCATCCGTTCGTCCACCGAAGGCTTTTTATTTTCAGTTTTTCATTCTTACTAATAAAGGCTGTGATGCACTCATGCAAGTTTCTGCTTGAACATAGAATTCGTGTCTTTAAATACCAGGAATGGGGTTGCTGGGTCACACGGTGTTTAACTTTGCAGGAAAACGATCAGCTGTCTTCCGGGGAAGCCGACTGGCTTCTGCATCCTCACGGTGCTTGGTAGTCGTCAGTTCCCGGCGGCCTGCCCTGCGACGCTCTGTGCAGGGCTCACTTGTGCTGGCTTTAGTTTGCACTTCTCCCAAGGTGGTGATGTGGACATCTCTGCGTGCTTATTTGCCATTTGTATCTCTTATTTGGGGAGGCATCTGTTCTCTCTTTGATGTGGCAGCTGGCTCCTTCCACACTCTCCTCCAAGTCCCTGGCATCCTTCCCTTAGCTTTTGCCTCCCAAATGCAGACATCCTGCCTGCCAGGTGGACCCCGGGTGTTGTGCGAAGGGACTCAGAGCTGGTGGATTAGAGGTCAGCCTCCTGTCTGACATTCTCCTGTCTGCCAGGAGTCTGACATTCTCACACCTGACCCCCAGCCCATGCTAAGGACAGCAAACGGGACGTGGGAGGTTATGTGGAGGGTGGTGGGCAGTTCCAGCTGGAACAGAGGACAGAGCTGCGAGCCCCTTAGGAACACACTGACCTCCAGTGGACACTATCTGATGCCAGGACCCTGCCCGAGCCACCAGCATCCGCCCAGCAAGGAGCTCACCTGCTTCCTCTGTGAGGCTGCACCAGTCGTTGCTACATTTCTAGAAGACATATGGAGAGGATTCTTAGCTATCCTCAATGCCCCCTGAGGCTAAGTGTGGGCAGCAAGGACTCATGGAAAGAGCCTGGGGAGGAAGTGCCTGGGCAGAGGCAGCGAGTGAGGCCGGTGCCACCCGGACGCCAAAGGCCTGGCAGCACCAGCAGACCTCGGGGAGGGAGGTTCTAGAAGGAGGGGCAGGAGCTCCAGTCTGCCCCACACTGCACAGATCCCTCTGGGTGATCTACTTCTCACCTCATCTCAAGAAGGATCCAGAGCGACCAGGATGATGAGGAGGGTCAAGTGATGCCTTACTGGGAACAGGGTCCTGGGGCAGGGAGCTCAAGGGGTGAGCCTTGTCGCTCTAAGGGTTAATGGCCCTCCTTAGAAGAAGGAGATGGGGTCCTCAGGCATCCCAAGGGGGCATTGGGGGCAGCCCCTCTTTAGCGAGAGAAACCTTCTTGTATCTTCTCCATGAAGTGGCTTAGAAGCTGCCTGGACCACCGAACAGTGATGCTCTCTGCCCTCACTGCTCACAGTGCGGTCCAGGGGCGGCAGCATCGGCCTTGCTGGAAATTGTCAGAAATGTAGATGCCCAGGCCCCACCCTAGACAGCTGGGACCTACCTACACAGAGGCTGCTGGGCTCAAGAGAGGTGTTTGGATGGGGAGTCATGGGGATTCTGTCTTGGGGGTGTCTCTCTTCCATCACATGTCAGGACTGTCCCAAGTTGTCTGCCCTGATACCTACCTCCGGACCAACGTCTACTTCAGCAAATAGGCAGCAACGACAACAATGACAAGCCCACAGTCACTCATTCTGTTCTCTGTCCTCAATTCTCCTGGGTTCTTCAGCTTCCACGAGGCTCTTCATCTTGTTCCAAGATGGACAAACTTCTGCAGGGGACAGCGGCCTGGTGGCCATGCCGAGCTTGTCCACACGCACCTCTGACTCCATCCTCCAGAGGGACCACAAGGCTGTCCCTGGGAGCTTCGATCTTACTCAATCCCATGGACACTCTAAGGATGGGCAGGGGGCTGAGTGGAGTTGGTGGGGCCCCCCTACTCTCTCCTCTTTTCTCTGCAGTCATGGGGAAGGTCTATTAGCTAGAATGACCTTGGGATTTCTCTCTTCTCTAATGAAATGCCAATAACAGTCTTCATGTTCTGCTTTCTCCTATTCCTTGTTTGGAGCCTGTCTCCGTTTTTGTGGTTCACGGGAAACAGTCTGTTCCTGTGTCTCAGCACCAAGCCAATCACTGCCAGGAGGCCCTGGGGCCACCACAGGCCCTGTGGAGCGCTATTCCCGCATCTGCCCCATGGACTTGACTTTGGAGACTTTTTAAAGCATCCCATTAAACAAAGTCCAGGTCACATAAATGCTCACCAGAGGCATAAATGCTCAAGGAGCCTGGGTGCTCACACAGGGAGAGTCTGGCTGCATTTTGATTATAAAAAAAGCTGACACTGACCTGGAGGCCCTCAGACAGAGTCATTTATTCATTGATAGACAGATCAGCACAATGGGTCATCAGGCGCCTACTCAGTGCTGAGTTGGGGATGTATCCAGGAACTTTGCCTCCGGTCCTCACCTTGGAGGCTACACTCGAATCACCCATGGCCTGCTCCGTCCACGGTGTCCATGGGGACCCCACCTGCATCCCCGGTCCTGTGGCCAGGCCGGGTGCCTCTGTGCTTTGAAGCCCATCCCTCCTGGATGCCTCCCATCTAACTCCCCCTGCTGACCGGCTGGTCTTCAGGGCGCATTTCCCAGTAAATCAGGCGCTCGTCAGTCCTCACATCACTGATCGCTTCTGGGAAACTCAACCTAAGGTGGCTCGGCGGTGTCCAGTGTGACAGAAAATAAACAAGCCAAAACATAGAGACTTTGTCAGCAGAGGCATGAACACTGTAACCTGGATGCTGATGAGAAACTAGCTCAGTGAAGGGGAGGAGAGAATATTCTGGGTGCAGGAGGGGCTGCAAAGCCATGTGGGGGGCTGGGAAGTTGAGGGGATCAGGAGTCTGGGGGTTGCGGGAATGAATGAGAGGTGAGGTGACGGGGGAGGGGACTGCTCACAGGACCCTCAAGTGTCGGCACTTTATTTAACTCAGTTTGGGTGATCTGCTGCTTACTGACATTTCAAAAGGGATAAAAGCAAAAGGACTAGAAGAGGAGACTCAGGAATTGGCTAACCTATTGAAACCTAGATCTTCCTCCTATTTCCTAGAAGAAACACAGGAGGAAAATCCACCCAATGCCATGCTGAAACATGTGTAGACTTCACCCAGCCTGGGCCAGCAGAGCACTGGATGGTGTGCTGGAAAGACCACTGTCTTCTGGGATCTGACCTCAAGTTACAGCTGCTCCCCCTTCACAACCTGACCCTCCTCCACCAAGCCTCCCCAAAACACCACTGCTTTCTCTGCTAAATCCTTTTTGAATTTGTATTTCATGGTGTAGACCTCCATGGGCAGCATCTTATGTAAGGTTATTGTTCCAAGCAACATGTTCTGTTTCTAAATATACTTCTCTCCACTCTGAGGAGTGTCCTCCAACTTCTCAGGTTCTACCTGTTTGAGGAGGACACTGGCCATCCCCCAGACCCCCTGGTGGTTCTCACTTTTCCAGGCTTGGGGTTTCTGATGACTCGTCTGCTCAGCACCACTGCAAGCAGGCGGATGTTTTGCTGACAGATATCAGGTGGATATTTATGGGCACCTTGGGTGAACCATGCAAAGGGGACATTTTCCTATGTTTTCCTACCTACACGCCATCAGCAGCATGCACCTGTTGCTGTGTGGATTTTTTTTTTTAACTGAACAGAGGCTGTTTTCCTAACTCAGTTTCGCATTTCTCTGGTGACAGGGGCATAATATGTGGTGTGGTTTTCATTATCAAGGAGAAAAGATCCTTCCTTCCGGGACCCTCAGCTGACATCCAGGACAGCCAAGGTGGGACCATCCCAACTCCGAATGGGGACAGCACCCTCCCTGGAGACCAGCCAGACAGGAACCCTCAGCACTTTGCACAGTGAGGCTTCTCTCTTGCCTTCTCTATGTCTGTTTCCTCCTGGTGAGTATGAGCACCACGGACCCAATGCCTGGGACCACAAGGACAACATGCAGGCTCTTTGTCCATAAGGATGGAGTCTCTCGAACCTGCTAATAGTCTGAATGATCTGATGATCCTGGCACTGGCCAAATGCCTCTTCTTATAGAAATCTAGCATAACTCCAGCACATGAGGGCCAGCCACCTGCCCTATTTCCCCTGTGTTGGTTTCTTTTTGCATCTCAGAATTCATAGTATGTCTGTGAACAACCATCTGCATGTTAGCCCTGTGAGCTTTTCCTTATCTTTTTAGGAAATGCTGTGAAATGGCTTGCCAAGGGAAAAAAAAAAAATATTGGCAATTGTGAAGCTGGGCTCATGCTTGATTTCTCTGGTTATTCTCCCATTGTTCCGCAGAAGCACGGTGGACAAACAGCTGAACAGACCATGATATAGGGGTGATGCTTCACATCATTCCCTTAAAAAGGGCATTGTCAGACTTCCCTGGTGGTCCAGGTTTAAGACTCTGAGCTTCCACTGCAGGAGGCATGGGTTTGATCTCTGGGAAGTTCTGCATGCCTCACAATCCAGCCAAAAAAGGGCGGGGCACGCTATCACCAAAACTTTAAATTCAAAGGATGCGCTTCTTCTAACATGATTGACTGCTTATGATCACTTTCCTCTTCTGATAACATTATACTGTAGTAAGTGGAAGATGAGGTTTTTATCAACATGGGCCAAGGTTAAATGGCCTCCCCAGGGCTCCAGGCTGTGACGAGTGTTTTCTGCATGCATGGTGGTCACTGAACATGGGTGTTAGGGGCACGCATTGAGGAGAGACGTTTCATGAAGCATTGAGCAAATCTGTCTCTCAGGGACCCCAAAGGATGCTCTTGGTACTGGGTTTTGTTACATGAATATTGCTTAAAATAGGTGGACCTTTGGTTAAGCTTGGAGAAATTTTATTAAACTCCAGTGTGGTTTAGAATCAAATTTTACTGGTGTTTGTTCAAACTGAGTATGAAAGAGATTCACCAAAGTCATGGACTCTCCTTTCACTGTCATTCAAATCACATATATTGTGTTAGTGTTTGACTCACAGCTATCTGTAATCTTATGAAAGCTGATTTCATTAGAATTGTTTAGTCACTATGTCGTGTCTGACTCTTTGCGACCACATGGACTGCAGCACACCAGGTTTCCCTGTCTTCACCATATCCCGGGATTTGCTCAAATGCATGTCCATTGAATTGGTGATGCCATCTAACCATCTCATCCTCTGTCACCCTCTTCTCCACCTGCCTTCAATTTTTCCCAGCATCAGGGTCTTTTCCAATAGGCTGGCTCTTTGCATCAAGTAGCCAAAATTTTGGAGTTTCACCTTCAGCATCAGTCCTTCCAATGAATATTCATGGTTGATTTCCTTTAGGATTGACTGGTTTGATCTTGCTGTCCAAGGGATCCTCAGGAATCTTATTGAACACCACAATTAGAAAGCATCACTTTTTTGGTGCTCAGGTGTCTTTGTCATCCAACTCTCATATTCATAAGTGACTACTGGAAAAACTGTAGCTTTGACTATATGGACCTTTGTCAGCAAAGTCATGTCTTTGCTTTTTAACATGCTAAGTTTGTCACAGCTTTCCTTCCAATGAGCTAGTGTCTTTTAATTTCATGGCTGCAGTCACCATCCACAGTGATTTTGGAGCCCAAGAAAGTAAAATTTGTCTCTGCTACTTTTTCCCCTTCTATTTTCCAGGAAGTGATGGGACTGGATGCTATTATCTTAGTTTTTTGAATGTTGAGTTTTAAGCCAGTTTTTCACTCCCTTGTTTCACCTTCATCAAGAGGTTCTTTAGTTCTTCTTCACTTTCTGCCATTAGAGTGGTATCATCTGCATATCTGAAGTTGTTGATATTACTCCTGGCAATCTTAGAATAGCTGTAGTCTTTTTAAAAAATTTTTATTTGGCTGATCTAGGTCTTAATTGCAGCATGTGGGATCTTTGAACTTCGATGCGGCATGCGGGATCTAATTCCCTGACCAGGAATGAAACCCAGGCCCCCTGCATTGCGAGTGTGAAGCCTTAGTCACTGGACCACCAGGGAAGTCCCAGAATAACTGTAGTCTTATAATGATGAAACATTCTCCTTTTGTCAAAACAGATAAACAGTTTTCTCCCAACTGTGATTCTGAGCAGGGGCTCAGAAGCCATGGATGAGAGATCTGATCAGTGTGAGCTTGAAAAAGTAAAAAGGTTTTATTTCCTTGGCATACAAATTCAATCTGATGCCCCAATCCTTCTGCTTATCGTAAAGTATTTCAGAGGAACATGATGAACGATCCCCTTGTGTTCTTATGACAGATGGATTTATTATCTCAGAGATTCTCCCCTCATCAAACGGCTATAATTACACACTCCAGTGCCTTTTACTGGCAAATGTAAGATGAGAATATAAAGATATTGATTTTTACTTTTTAAGAAACATGCTGAGTCCCACATTTAAATGAGAGTTTCCCTTGACACAGAAAATGAAAACGGTAAATGGCACACTACTATTCCGATCATGCTTACATTGCACATGATATTTTTGAATTCGTCTTTGGAAATTGTCTGTATGTAGGATGCCCTCAAAATATTTATTCCATAAAGGTAAATTTAATTTCCAGATAGGAAGTTATTCACATAGGCCTGTTTACAGAAAGAGGAGTTTGCTGCAGGTTGGATAGCACTAGATCAGATGTGACTATAAGGAGAGTTAAGACAGATCTCCTGATCATTTTGAATGATTTTCAGATCATTCATCTAAGGGTGAATGATCTGCATTTAGAGCCATATGAAACTGGGATGTCCAAATTTATTTTTTTTATTTACGGAAAGATTGAAGGCAGATGGAAAAGGGGACGACAGAGGATGAGATGGCTGGATGGCATCACTGACTCAATGGACATGAGTTTGAGTGAACTCTAGGAGTTGGTGATGGACAAGGAGGCCTGGCGTCCTGCAGTCCATGGGGTTGCAAAGAGTCGGACACAACTGAGTGACTGAACTGAACTGAACATACTGTCTCAAGGGAAGAAAATGAGTAATTAAATTTCCTAATGCTTTAAGTGGATACATGTCAGATTATTTAAAGATAATTAACTTGATTAATATTCTTAACCTAAGCACAAGCCATCTGTGGACATATTCTTTGTCCACATCTAGTGCCTGCTGGAAAATGCACGCAGCACTTCAGATAATATCCTGTATTATCATATTTTCTGATATGACAGAGCCAGGAGGCAGGCAAATCCTGTCCCTGAGAAATGACTGAAGAGAATTTTCAAAACAGCCTTCTTGGAGGGCTCAGCAATGACCCCGGGTCAGTGATAAATGGAGGGGTGTTTGCTTACAACCACTGCTGAATCCTGAGCCAGAGTAGTGTGAGTCTGTAAATGTATGCAAGACAGCAAAGGAGACACAGATATAAAGAACATGGACTCTGGGAGAAGGCAAGGGTGAGATGATTTGAGAGAATAGCATTGAAACATGTATATTACCATATATGAAATAGATGACCAGTCCAAGTTCGATACACGAAACAGGGCACTCAAAGCCGGTGCACTGGGACAACCCTGAGGGATGGGATGGGGAGGGGGGTTGGAGGAGGGTTTGGGATGGGGGACACATGTACTCCCATGGCTGATTCATGTCAACGTATGGCTAAAACCACTACAATATTGTAAAGTAATTAGCCTCCAATTAAAATAAATAATTTAAAAAAGAATATTATATACAAAATCATGGAGTACAAAAAAAAAAAAGAATAGTGTGAGTCTGGTTGATCTTGCCCTGAGCTCATCCAGACCCATCACCCGCTTGGCCATGAAGTATTTCTGCTAGGGAGGGGCTCCTCTTGGAGACCAGATTCTCTGCTGCTAGATGGAGCTGAGTTGACTGGGGAGCACAGGGTGGAAGCTCCATTCCCAGCCACAAATGGGAAACCTTGCAGTTCTCCCAGCTTATGGCTCTAATCTGTTTGGGCCAAGTGGCAGAAAGCTGGATGACCCAGGAATTTAACAAGGAGCTCCTGGAAGGGAGAGGACCACAGTGCCTGGGAAGCTCTCCTCACATCCTAGTTTGAACTAAACAGGAAATGAAAACACAACATATCACAGTTTATAGGAGGCAGTTGAAATAGTGTTTGAAAGTTATAGCTTTAAATACATATATTATACAGGAAGTAAAATCTCAAAGTGATAACTAAGCTCCAGCTTAAAGAAGTTAGATAAAGAAGAGCAAATTTAGACTATAGAAAACAGAGGGGAAAATATCATAAATATCTGAGTGAAAATCACTGAAATGGAAAACTGAAATGAAGGACAAATCAGTGGAACCAGATGACAGATATTTGAAAAGATCATCAGAATTTATAAACCTTTGGCTAGGCTGAGCAAGGAAAAAATGGAAAAATCACCAAATTAGGCAGGAAAAAGAGGAAACATCACCAACTGTGCAGAAAGCAAGAAGATTTAAGTGCACTATTATGGACAACCTTATACTGACAAGTTAGGTAACTAAGATAAAAGGGGAAAATCCCTAGAGTGGCACAAATTACTAAAGCTGAGTCAATATGAAAGGAAAACCTAAAGATTTTCTTTCAAATCATAAGGAAATGAGGTCTGATCAGTAGTAAAAAAAAAAAAAAAAAAAATCTTCCCACAAAGAAGAGCCTGGGCCCAGGTGGCTTCACTGTGAATGACTATCTGAGAAGAAAAAGTCCCAGCGCAGAGCAGCATCTTTCAGACAGAAGAAGAAGGAACACTTCCCAACTCATCCTTTGTGGCCAGTGTCACCCTGAGACCAAAACCAGAGAAAGACACAAGAAAAGAAAGCTGCAGTTGTCAAGGACCAAGGGTCCTCATGGACACAGAAATAAAAATCCTTACCAAGTTGTTAGCATGTTGAATCCAGCAATATTTAAAGAGGCGCAAACACCATGGCCAATTTATCCCCAAATGTAAAGGATAGCTTAGTATATGAAAGGATAGTTCAACATGTGAAAATCAATTAATGTAATAGGTCATATCAATAGGATAAAGACAACCCCCCAACACACATGATGATCTAAATGGACATCTGGCAAAGTTAAACACCTGTTTTTTATATTAAAAAACTCTGTTCAACCACATCTTGACAAAGGCCACTTTCTATATCTGATAAAGAGCCTGAAGAGCTTGCTCATTCATTTGAGAGTCTGAGCACTGCCCCTGAACCAGGAGTGAAGGGAGGACCCCCATTCACCACCTCTGCCATCACTGTGTGTGAGGGTCCAGCCCGGGGCAGCCAGGCAAACCAACCAAACTGCATCCTGCTTCCTCGCTCCACCCCAGATCAGCCTCTCCCAGCCTCACGAGACATCAGATTGTGTTTAAAACACTGCCTGCTTTTTTTCTGAGAGATTTCTGTTTCCTCTGGGTCCCCTCTTCTATTTTTGTTGTTCTTTCTCATTCTCACTTTGGGGTTCTCGGCCAGCGTTTGTGCGTCCTCCCAGCTCTTCTCCTGTGTGTGAAGAAGCCTCTGCAGGTGCTACCTGTAGTGTGAAATCCTATCTCTCCCAACAGGTTTCCGGGACTTGTGGTTTTTCACGGGAGAGAGGTCCAGCTGAGGGCTCAGACGTGAGGAGGTGGCTGTATCCAAAACAGCCGTTTGGGGACCACACAGCATCGCCGTCAGGACACAGGCGTCTGGAGCCAGCAGAGGCACCTGGGAGCCCTCCAAGCTTCTGCCTCCCACATGCAGTGGCAGGGACAGAGCCTGCCGCCTTCAGGCTCTGGGGTCAGACGCGATGGTGAGAGGAGGGAGGGAAGATGCTCCAAAAATGTGCATCTTCTTCTCCTTTGCTCTTGCGTCACTGGTTCCCAGTGATGACATTCCACAGGCTCTCTGATGGATGCACAGACTTGGCTTTGTCACAAAGGGGCGGCAATCAGCCTTTCAACACGTGGCGAGGCCCTCCAGTCCTGACCTGCAGCCACTTCTTTTCACAGCTTTAAACCCGAATTTGACATTTTGCAGAACTGCTTTATTAGGTGTGCCTGAGTCTCTCAGTTTAAATTTGTCTGTGTGACAAGGAAATGTGATTTCCAGCAGTTGGGGTCCTGGAGATGAGGTTTAGCTGTTGTGTCTGGGAACCAGGAGGAGGCCCCAGGGCTGCAGGGCCCCAGCCTGGTGATCATGCACCTGGAGAATCCCCAGGGCCCCCACAGTGGCCTGCTTGGCCACCTCCATCCTTGTGCGCCTCCAGAACCCCCAGGACGACTCTCTGCTGTGAAACAGTGCAGGGCAGATGCTGTGGCTGAGGGCCCTCTGCGAGATGCTTATAATCAGCTACAGATCTGCTTGCTAACACCACCAACCCCAGACCCCAGAGGACGCAGCCACACGAGCTTCAGCAGATGCGTGCCTGGCAAGCAGACCTATCTGCACTAGGACCGCTCTGCTGCAAGTGCAGGACGAGCCCGATCAAGCAGGAGATGAGAGCAGAGGGGAAGATCCTGTGACAGACCCTGCTCCTACCTGGGCAAAGCTCTCTGCAAACTGCAATTTCCTGGAAACAGAATCGCTCTGCTGTAGACCGAGTGATGCTATGGCACTCCCCAAGGATGCAAAACCACGTTTTCTCTCTTGTCCGAAGTATAGCTGCTTTCTGGGAAGAGCCTCAGGTCAGTGTGGACCGAGTTTTTTGTTCCATTCAGTTTGATGATTAAAGAGTGATGGTGAGCAGTCTGCACCCTTTCTCGCTGGGGGCTGCTGCCGTCCTGGCCCCCAGTTGAGATGTTCCTGTCCCGTCACCCTGAGCAGCCCCTTGCACACCAACTTTGGTCTTGGCCACATGACTTGTTTGGGATGGTCAGATGTAACGTATGCTCCACACACAGGCTTGGAGAGCTCTGGCTTGCTGGACTCATGTGGCCGCCACATGATGACAGGTGTGTGGTCCTGTCTCCGGGGCCAGTGGCCAGCCGGCATTCTCAGGCTCAGACCAGTAGGGGAACCTGGCAAGCCCAGTGGGGCAGCCTTCTTCCAGCAATCCCTACAGCCATGAAATGACTGCCCCCCAGCCTCGGTGCTGGTCTCCTGGGCTCAGACCCCTGTGGTGTTGCCCTCACCCCACCATGGGGGCAACAGTGCGGCACACCATGGCCAACATGCATGTTTCTAAGAGTGGGATCTGACGCCCGTGCCCGCCCTACGGGAGACGGGACTCTACAGTAATTCAGCTTGTCTGCCCCTTATGCTATTAATTTCAACTATTTCTTCCAGCCGGTTTTAGGTTTCAGCTGTTCCAACAATCCTTAGTAAACACTCCAGAATGTCAAATTAAGGAAACCACATGTGGCAGCCAAAACATCCCCAATTGTCCCCAAGTGTGCACTTCCAGGCTCTTGAGGAACCTCCTTCCCCTGGGGGCTCTGGTCAGTGGCCACTGTTCCCTGGGTCAGGAAGAGTCCCTGGATGAGGGCATGGCAACCCACTCCAGTATTCTTTCCCGGAGAATCCCTTGGACAGAGGAGCTTACCATCCATAGAATTGTACACAACTAAGCCACTTAGCACAGCACAGCACTCTCCCCTGTGGCCGGGCAGTCAGCAGAAACCCCCATCCCCCTGAGCTGCCAGCACGGTCAGCCCTTAAATGTGTCTTAGTCCCATCCTGATGGCTTTGACCTGTGTCCCCTAAGCAGAATCCCCGCTGAAGCCCTAGGTCCCAGACCTCACCTCCTTCTCCATCCCTGTATCTCTTACACAGATTCTGAGTGAAGGGCACCCAGGAGGCTGCGGTTTCCTAGCATTTTTTCTCACTGGCTTCATGTCCTGACTTGCGCCTGCCTGGCTCTCGTCCCCCCAGAGCCCCACATCCCACTCCCGATTGCTCGTGACAAACATATGCTCTGACCTCCAGCTCCTGGAACTCCTCCTCCTCCTCCACGTCATAGGATAGCGTGTGGATCTTGATGTCTTCAGGCGAGAGGTCAATGAACTTGCCGTCGGGGTACTCCAGGCTCTCCTTGGTGGGTGAGCGGTCCTCGATGAAGGTGGTCTCACAGCAATCAGCTGCCACGCCATCCCCCCAGGGGCGCAGCACACTCTCCGAGTATAGGATGAGGTTGGGTCGGTAGCGGGACTCCACTGACTGCTGGAGCGTGCTGGGGTCCAACAGCTGTTGGAGTGGTTCATTCCTGGTGCCGTCTGGGCTGGCCGATGCCACGCTGCCCACCACTCGGCAGCTCTGGTACTGGGGAGCGGGGTACACGGACACCAGACCATCCCGGCTCTCGGCCACCAGGCTCCTTGTGTTGATGAGGCCATTCCTCTTGCCGGCCTCGCCGAGCTTGTCGCGCACCAGCCCGCTCTTCTGCTGTACGACTCCAGCCATGGTGCTGTCCTCCCGGCTGGTCGTCGGGCTGGCGGGCTGGACTCGAGGGTCACACTTGCCTCACAGGGCCCATTTCTCCTGGAGGAGGAAGAAACAGAGATGAGACAAGGAAATCACACCTGAAAAGCTCATCAGTCAGACTCTGGTTGTCCCAGTGTGTCCTGGTCGCTGGGGTGAACAGTCACTGATCTGAGCCCATTTACCCTGATGGTTTAGACAGGCTCGGTGGGGACAGTGGCCAGAGGGAGGCAGAGATAGACCCTGAACATCTTTGGACAGACTCTGCTTCCCAATGAAGGAGGCTGTGCAGGAATTAGGACCACTGTCACCCCAGAGAACCCCAGGATTTCAGCTGACTTCTGAAATCCACAGGCAAGCCCACCCATACCAGCCTCGACCACGGGGCAAGTGGGGCCATTCATTGAACTCTCCCAGGCTCCTCATCCCAGCAGAAAAACTCGCACCAAGGAAGCGAGGGTTGACTTACAAAGATCTTGTGACTTAGTACTGATGGAACAAAGGAATAAAGGATTATTTTGGCTTTTGATCTTTTCAAATAGATTTTCAACAAGTAACCAACCTACAACCTCTTGTGAATGAAATTTTGACTAGAGGGATTTAAAAGCTTTATATACTAATAAATTCAAACTTTTTGAGTAATGTATTTTTATCTTTATATTTTCAGATGTTTTGTCTAGTATATCTTAAATATTGATCTATTTTATCTTTTCTTTTTTCTGAAGAACTAAGTTGCTTTTGCTTATAACTTATCATAAAATGCCTTTGTATGATAAAAACAAAAAATAAAAATGCCCCACACAGATTTAGAAGTGATAAGAAGACCTACATGTTAGTGCTGTACATGGACTAAGCTCCCCAGCTGAGAAAATCTTACATGCACATTTTAGTATGTTCTACACACATGTTAGAATTAGTCTGACATTCACACTAACCTTCAGCAGGGTCCCAGGAAGTGGACTAAAAATTTTCCTGCCTCAAGTGTGCTTGGCTTAGAGAAACACCTGTGTACCTGGGATACAATTAAGCATTCTTCTAAACTATTTCCCCCTAGTTCCTTTCTAGAGTTTCAAATGTTAAGAAGAAGACACCAAAGTTTACAATTTTGGGGAGACTGCTTTTCCTCTTTGCAAGTTAATAACTATTATGTAGCAACATTCCATCTTGAGGCTTTTTGCCCTTCTGGCTTTCTAGGAGATTTAAGAATTGTGTTACATTATAACTGCTTTGTTTGGAGGTAGCTACAGGAATCTAAGGTGGCACTAGTGGTAAAGAACCTGCCTGCCAATGCAGGAAACATAAGAGACTCGGGTTCAATCCCTGGGTCGGGAAGATCCCCTGGAGAAGGGAATGGCAACCCGCTCCAGTATTCTTGCCTGGAGAATCCCATGGACAGAGGAGCCTGAGGGGCTACAGTCCATAGGGTCACAAGGAGTCCGATACAACTGAAGTGACTGAGCATGTACACACACAGGAATCTAAAATTTCACACCGAGCAGAGGAGAGAAAGAAGACATCCTTGCGATTAATGGGAAAATAGCAGTTTAATCACGTCGACAGAGACTGGTCGAGGGCAGGGTATGCACTGAGAGGGGTGGGTGTCACCAGCTTGACACCGTGACGCATGTAAAAGAGGTCAGAACACAGTGCCAGCTCTGCTCCTGGGCCTCTAAGCCCTCAGCCCCGGGGCCCGGAACAACCAAGAGCCAAAACCAGGAATCCCGAGCGCCTGTGAAGCACATCCCGCGTGTGAGCGTCACCTCCACACCTGGTCACCTTCCCAGCTCCTCCAGGTGTTTCTGGTCCAAACATCCAGCCTCTCTGATCTTCATCCTTCCACAGAGAAGCTGATGGGCCCCTTGTGCAGGGCTGGATGTACCACCAAGCCCAGAAAAACCTTCCTGAAGCTCAGATCCGCTTCTCAGACTCAGCTCCTTCTGCCAGGATCTGCAGTGAGTATCTTACAAATGACCTGTGGTTGCATTTGTTTAAATTCCTCTTCTTGGATGGAGTCCCTTGTTCCAGCCCAGCCAGTGTGACCCTCCCTTTTCTGGTGCGCTCCTGGCTCTGGGCTCCAGTTTCTCCTACAGCTCCTGGTTTATCCTTCTCTGCCAACGTGACAGCTACTCAACATCGCCGCCTCAGCCCTGCCCTGCCGAGTCTGAAACACAAGGACCAGTTTCCTCCCTGTTCTCACCCTGGTATACAGCCGGTGTTCAGTGAATGTCTGTCAAGAGTAACAGTCTGAAGGGTTACAGGATTGGACTAACGCTACTTAGCGATCTCCTTGCCTTGCACCAATCCTGAAATCGGTTGAAATTGTGGCATTTGAAGGCAGGCACAGCTTACATCTCCACCACCCAGAGTTGACTGAGAACCTGCAGCGTTAGCACCTCCTGGGATTCGGTCAGGAAGGTGGAGTCTTGACCACCTGGAGCTACCGATTCAGATCCAAACAAACACCACCACAAGGGCTATTTTGCACTTTTTAGGGAATGCTCTCTAGGGAATTGCTGGGAGGAATATCAAGAACCTCAGATATGTGGATAATACCACTCTAATGGCAGAAAGCAAAGAGAACTAAAGAACCTCTTGATGAGGGTAAAGGAAGAGACTGATCTAAAATTAAATATTAAAAAAACCTAAGATCATGGCAAATGGGGGCCGGGGTAGGTGGAAGCAGTGACAGATTTCCTCTTCTTGGGCTCTAAAATCACTGTGGATGGTGACTGCAGCCATGAAATCAGAAACTGATTGCTTCCTGGCAGGAAAGTGATGACAAACCTAGACAGTGTGTTAAAAAGCAAAGAAAAAAAGAAAAGATGCTCCAGCCAAGAAGAGAAACAGGTGGGATTTGAACCAGGTACGTCTGACTCCAAAGTGTACCATCTCCTCGCTCAGCTGGAGTGACACCCACGTGGGGAAAGCTGGGGAAGCTTGTTGGACTGCGGACCTCACCGTCAGCCCTCACAGCTGAGCGGTGCGTGCTGTTTCAGGAAGATCCCAGTTCTGTTGTTCTCTCGTTTTAGTTAGTAATTTCATTCATTAAAAAATAACAACATTATTGGGATATAATCTAGAGACACAGGTTTGATCCCTGGGTCTGGAAGATCCCTGGGTCAGGAAGACCCCCTGGAGAAAGAAATGGCAACCTGCCCCAGTATTCTTGGTGGGAAAATCCCACGGACAGAGGAGCCCATGGGGTTGCAGAGAGTTGGACATGACCCAGTGCACATGTACCAACATCATAATGTTCACCTGACTTCTACTTTTTTATTTTTAAAACGAATTTTTAAATATTAATTTATTTATTTGGCTGCACGAGGTCTTAGTTGCAGCCCGAGGGATCTTGGCTGTGTCTTGCGGGCTCTTCCGTCGCAGTACACGGACTCTCTAGTTGTCGTGCGCAGGCTCCGGGGTGTGGGCTCAGTAGTTTGGCACATGGGCGTAGTTGCTCTGCAGCTTGTGGAATCCCAGTTCCCTGACCAGAGATCGAACCCACACCCCCTGCATTGCAAGGTGGATTCCTAACCCCTGTGGAAGGCCCCGCCTGACTTTTAAAGTGTACAGTTCCCATGGTTGTAGCATACTCACAGCACTGTGCAGTCTTTCTCCCATCCAATTCCAGAATATTTCCATCACTTGTTACACAGCAAGCACCGCCCTCTCACCCGGCCCCTGGCAGCTGCCAGTCTGCCTGCCACGTGTATGGGTTTGATTACTCTGGATGTTCCACATGAAAAGAATCATGCGTGTGGTCTCTGCGCAGGGCTTCTCTCACTGAGTGTCATGTGTGCAGGGTGCACGGTGCGTCCGTGTCAGCGCTTTGTTCCTCCTTGCCGAGGGGTCATCCGCTGCACGGCATTTTGTTGGAGGGAGCGGTTTTTCTCCTTGAGATCCTATGTAATACTGGATTAATTATGACTGCACCTCTCCTCTTGAGTTGTTAATACAATAGAGCTTTCTTTTTCTGGCAAATGCGCAGTCAGAATGGAGTTGACTGCGTTAGTCACTCAGTCGTGTCTGACTCTTTGTGACCCCATGGACTGTAGCCCGCCAGGTTCCTCTGTCCATGGGGTTTTCCAGGCAGGAATACTGGAGTGGGTTGCCATTTCCTCCTCCAGCGGATCTTCCCGACCCAGGGATCGAACCTGGGTTACATGCACTGCAGGCAGATTCTTGACCTTTTGAACCACAGGGGAAACCAAGTCAGAATGGAAATGTCTTCAAAACAGAACAAAGCAAAATGAACTCTCAGTCTGCACCTCTGGAGTGCAGGAAAGGCATTTCACGTACAGCCCCAGAACATGGAGTGACAGATGCCCTAGGAGTGTGGAGAGCAGAGGCAGGGTCTCCCCCATCTCAGCTGGACCAGAGAAAGCCCGTGGACAGACAGGCCATGTGACCTGCTGACAGAGGGCACACCGTGGGCTGAGCCTGCCTCCTCATTGGACAGAAAGCTCCGACCCCAACGCAGCAGGGGTTTCAGAACAAGGCGGCCCGGACTGCGACCCCAGCCTCCATCTCCCTCACCAGAAACAGGGTCTGAGCGATGCTGAGCTCTGTCTGCATCTGGCCCCACCACACACGCACACCACCAGGACCCTTTATTATGAATATGGCAGAATTATACATGGACCTGTCTGTGGAGAAACTGGGATTACATATTCCAGGGTGTGTTTCTCTCAACCTTGTTTCCAATATTTCATAAATGTTTTGCTCTGAGGACGTAACTCAGAAAAAAAAAATCTAAAGAAAGTTTTGGGAGCCAGAGTTGTAAGTGTGATAATTTCCAGAGGTGAGCAATGAAGTAAACACAAGTGAAGAACTACACCGTCTTCCTATGAGTTGTCTTTTTCTCTGAGCCTGTACACAATTCTAGATTTTGAAAAAAAATCTATCTCCCCACCTCCTCTCACTCACTCCCCCATCCCCTGGAAGACAGGAGCATCTGCACTGTTAATGTGTGTCTACTGGGGGAGGAAGGAATTTCGTAGAGTAGTACTTGATGTCTGTGCCTCTGTGGTTGATTAAGACCCTTATCTGTGCCAGATTTTGTGCAGCAAGAGTCACATTTAACACGTAAAACTACCTTTAGAGCAGCATCTTTGAATCAAAGGAGAACAGAGCAAACTAACTAGGCAGTCGATGGGGAAAACAAAACTAATTAGCAGATTCATTTAGCATGACACTTGGGCCCTGTGACAGGCCTGGACTGCTCCTCACTCAATCTGCCCTCACACGGCTCAATCAGCAAAGTGTTAGGAGGGCACCAGGTGTGAGGTCTTCCCTAAACCCCAACACTGTCAGACGCCTTTTATATCAACAGTAATACTTCCCTCCTGCTAAGCAAATAATAGATGCATTCTCACCAATATGCCCAAGTGTCGAGAGAAGAGATCTGCTTGCAAATCCTCATTAAAACAATTAAAATCTGCCTTTAGCATAAACATACAGAAAAGCCTGTGATTTGGCAGTGGAGAAAGTTAATGAAGCATTAGAACCAGATCGGTTATTGTTATTTAATGTTTAAATGGCACATTACGATTGCAAAATGCTGCATCACCCAACTCATCACTTCGGGTGGCTGGGGACTTTCTGCTCACACAGCTGATTCAGACTCCTGTGGGGAGCCAGGCTCTGTCACAGCACCTCTGGGAAGAGCACAGGAATCTGAGCCTGATTCATGACTCTGGAGAAGAAATGCTGTGATATCAGAAGTGTGTAAACCTGTGTATCAAGGACTCTGTTGTCTGTGAAAGTTGTGCTAACTTCCTTTAGCTCTGTGGGTCTCTATCTCAGTCTTAAGGAAGATGTTGTGGGAAGAGTCTTCCTTTCCAATAGTACCATCATGTCTACCTTTACCACCTCTAGCTTTTAATCACCACCATCTCCACCATCACCATTAATACCATCATTAACATCACCCTCACCACTATCATCACCACCACCACCATCTCCACCATCATTACCATCACCACCATCACCACCATCTCCACCATCATCACCATCATCACCACCACCACCATCACCACCATCTCCACCATCATCACCATCACCACCATCATCACCATCATCACCATCACCACCATCTCCACCATCATCACCATCATCACCACCACCACAATCACCACCATCTCCACCATCATCACCATCACCACCATCACCACCATCATCACCATCATCACCATCATCACCATCTCCACCATCATCACCATCATCACCACCACCACCATCACCACCATTTCCACCATCTCCACCATCATCACCATCACCACCATCACCACCATCATTACCATCATCACCATCACCACCATCTCCACCATCATCACCACCACCACCATCACCACCATCTCCACCATCACCACCATCACCACCATCTCCACCATCATCACCACCACCACCATCACCACCATCTCCACCATCTCCACCATCATCACCATCTCCACCATCTCCATCATCATCACCATCATCACCATCACCACCACCACCACCATCATCACCATCACCACCATCTCCACCATCATCACCACCACCATCATCATCACCATCACCACCATCACTACCACCACCACCATCATCACCATCACCACCATCATCACCATCACCACCATCACCACCATCTCCACCATCATCACCATCATCACCACCACCACCATCACCACCATCATCACCATCACCACCATCACCACCATCACTACCACCACCACCATCATCACCATCACCACCATCTCCACCATCATCACCATCATCACCACCACCACCATCACCACCATCTCCACCATCTCCACCATCACCACCATCACCACCATCTCCACCATCATCACCACCACCATCACCACCATCTCCACCATCATCACCACCACCATCACCATCACCACCATCACCACCATCACTACCACCACCACCATCATCACCATCACCACCATCTCCACCATCATCACCATCATCACCACCACCACCATCACCACCATCACCACCATCTCCACCATCATCACCACCATCATCACCATCACCACCATCACTACCACCACCACCATCATCACCATCACCACCATCTCCACCATCATCACCATCATCACCACCACCACCATCACCACCATCTCCACCATCTCCACCATCACCACCATCACCACCATCTCCACCATCATCACCACCACCATCACCACCATCACCACCATCTCCACCATCATTACCATCATCACCATCACCACCATCACCACCATTTCCACCATCATCACCATCATCACCACCATCTCCACCATCATCACCACCACCATCATCACCATCACTACCACCACCACCATCATCACCATCACCACCATCATCACCACCATCACCACCATCATCACCATCACTACCACCACCACCATCATCACCATCACCACCATCATCACCATCATCACCATCATCACCATCATCACCACCACCACCATCACCACCATCACCACCATCATCACCATCACCACCATCACCACCATCTCCACCATCATCACCACCACCATCATCATCACCATCACCACCATCACCACCATCTCCACCATCATTACCATCATCACCATCACCACCATCATCACCATCATCACCATCACCACCATCACTACCACCACCATCATCATCACCATCATCACCATCACCACCATCACTACCACCACCACCATCATCACCATCACCACCATCACCACCATCATCACCATCATCACCATCTCCACTATCACCACCATCATCACCATCACCACCATCATCACCATCACCACCATCTCCATCATCATTACCATCATCACCATCACCACCATCTCTACCATCACATCATCATCACCATCACCACCATCTCCACCATCACATCATCACCACAATCACCACCATCTCCACCATCATCACCATCACCACAATCACCACCATCTCCACCATCATCACCATCACCACCATCTCCACCATCACCACCATCATCACCATCATCACCATCTCCACCATCATCACCATTTTCACCATCATCATCACATTACCACCACCACTATCATCACCAGGAATTGGCAAACTATACCCCATTGGACAAATTCAACCCACAAGCAAGAAAGATTTTATACATCTTTAAATGACTGAAGATAAAAAGTATATTCCATGATACATGAAAACTGAGAAATTAAAAACTCTGTCCATGAGATTCTCCAGGCAAGTATTCTAGAGTGGGTAGCCATTTCCTTCTCCAGGGGATCTTCTCGACCCAGGGATTGAACCCAGATATCCTGCACTGCAGGCAGATTCTTTACCACCTGAGTCATCAGGGAAGCCTGTTAGCATCCATAAATACAGTTTTATTGGACCCCATCCACATCCGTTCATTCACATATGCCTCTAACTGTTCTGCACTAAAAGAGCAGTTAAACACCTGTAATAAGAGGCCATATGATCTGTAAAGCCTAAAATAGCTTTTATCTGCTTTTCACAGGAAAAGCTGACTGATTCCTGACCATAATCCCTCCCATACCACCACCACCGCTACCACTAACATCACCACAAGTGATGTGGACACTACCATCACCATCAATAGCAATGACACCCCACCCCACACAACTCTGTGGTTCAGAGGTATGGAGGCCACCTGTGCGGTCAAAGAATTCCTCCAGAGGGCTGTGAGTGAGGACACAGACTCAAGCAAGAGTCTTCCTCCTCACCAGTGAGTGACAGAGACAACAGTCTTGCAAGTAAATATTCTTGTCCCTTAGATCTTGCAAGTGACCTGTAGCTTGGGGCGACTTCAACTCAGAGAACCTGCAGCCACAAGCCTGAACTTGGACCCCAAGCCCTCACCCTTCGTGTGCCTGGATCACTCAGTTTGGAGTGTCCAGGGCTGGGAAATCCCACTCACCTCTGCTCTGATTCTTGGCAGGAGCAAATGAAAATCCCCTCTGGAAGAATGTGCTAAAGACAGATCTCAGAAAATGTCCACAGATCATGCTGTGGACCTTGAGTCTGGGATTAAGCACTTGAGGAAACAAGCCCTAGTCATCAGGGCTGGGTGGCTCAGCTGGTAAAGAATCAGCCTGCAATGCAGGAGACCTGGGTTTGATCCCTGAGTTGGGAAGATCCCCTGGAGAAGGGAATGGCTACCCACTCCAGTATTCTTGCCTGGAAAAGTCCATGGACTGTATAGTCCATGGCGTTGCAGAGTCAGACATGACCGAGTAACTTCCACTTTCACTTTCAGCAGAGGTGAGCGAACACTGCAGAACTGGGGCCACACATGTCAGACACAGGGACAGGATAAACATGCTTACTGTATTTAAAAATGAAGGACTTAGAACCTTAAAAGTAAAAAAACTAATTTGTGAAATTAAAATCTCAACAGATAGACCATCCCTTCTGACTTTAAAGTTGACGACATGCTCTAGGGGTTTCTCTTACTGCAAAATAAGACCCAGGGTTAGGACACACCTGGAGACATGCTGGTTGTGGAGGAAAATCACCAAAGACCACTGCCTTCCCATGAAGAACTACTGGGAGGGGCCGAGTTGCACTGATGTAGGATGCCAACCATAATAGTGACGGTGAGTTACGCAGCTTTGGTAGAGACATAAGACGGTGAAGTTAATACCCGACCCCTAATTCTCAGCTGAGAATCGATGGAAGTGGCCTCAGTGTAAGGACTAGCATTGCCAAGCACAGATTCCCAGGCCCCCAGCAGTTTCTTATCCAGTGGGATATGGATATGCAGATCCATGGACCACACTTTAAGACTCACTGTTCTATAGATTCTGACATAGTGTCAAGTAAGTGATGACCCCTGGCTCCAGGCAGAACTAGAATCAAAGCTCTGGGATGGAAAGCTCTCCTAATTTAAGCATATCAGAGAGTTGGACCATAAAGAAGGTTGAGCGTTGAAGAATTAATGCTTTTGAACTGTGGTGCTGGAGAAGACTCTTGAGAGTCCCTTGGACAGCAAGGAGATTAAATCAGGCAATTCTCAAGGAAATCAACCCAGAATATTCATTGGAAGGACTGATGCTGAAGCTCGAATACTTTGACCACCTGATGTGAAGAGCCAACGGATTGGAAAAGGCCTGATGCTGGGAAAGATTGAGGGCAAGAGGATGAGAAGGCAACAGAGGATGAGATGGTCGGATGGCATCACTGACTCAATGGACATGAGTTTGAGCAAACTCACGGAGATGGTGAAGGACAGGGAAGCCTGGTGTGCTGCAGGCCATGGGGTTGCAAAGTCGGACACGACTTAGTGACTAAACAACAACAACAAAGTATCAAACAGGGACTTCTCTGGTGGTCCAGTGGTGAAGAAACTGCCCCGCAGTGCAGGGGACGCAGGTTTGATTCCTGGTCAGGGAACCAAGATTCCACATTTCATGGGGCAACTAAGTCGTCACCTGGCAACAGAAGAGCCTGCATGATGCAACAAAGATCCTGTGTGCCACAACTAAGGCCTACACAGCCAGAAAATACAAATATTAAAAAAAATTAGATCAAGCAATAAGCTGACAATTAAGGTTCCTCCCACACAAAGACTTCGTGTCCCTGTGAGTGAGAATCAATAGAAAAAAATAGCTTTGGACAATCAAGGATTTCAGATATTAGATAGTAGGAATATAGAACAATTGTTTATAAAATATTTATGGAAATATTTATAGAAATACAGAGTTAAATGATAGAAATAATTTGTGAAATATTTACAAAAGAAATAGAAATATTTAAAGGTGAGCAAGTAATAAGAGACTATCAGAAATAAACAGAAAAAAATAAAAAGTTTGAATTTTAAAAAGTGAAAACATATCAGTTGTTAGAAAAACTCAACAGAATTAAAAATAGCAAAATAGACACAGCTGAAGAAAAAAAATTAACTAGAAGATACTTTTGAGGAAAATATCCAGACTGCACTATTAAAAGAAAAAGAGACAGAAAATATAAAAGGTTGGTTAAGAGTGTGGAGTACAGAATAAGAAGGTTCAACCCATTTCTAGTAAAAGTTCCAGAAAGAATGGAGAGATAAACACAGGAATGCCTCATGGACATGCTGTAGTCAAGCTGACGAACGTAAACTTCATGGAGACCTTATAAGTAGTCAGAGGAAAAAGGCAGATAATTTACTCAGCAACAAACATTAGAATGACAATGTGTCGAGAGAAAGTAGCTGCCGACTTAATTTTTTTGTGTGTCTTTAAAAAAATTTTATTGGAATATGGTCGCTTTACAGTGTTGCCTTCATTTCTACTGCATGGCAAAGTGAATTGTTTATATGTGTGCACATATTCCCCCTTTTTTGGATTTTCTTCCTATTTAGATCACCACAGAGCACTGAGTAGAGTTCCCCAAGCTGTACAGTGGGTTACGTTATGTTATGTTATGTTAAACATTAGTTATGTTAAACACAGGATCAATCAATAGTGTATACACGTCAATCCCAGTCTCCCGATCCACCCCACCTCTCTCTCCCCCTTGGTGTCCATAGTTTTGTTCTCTACATCTGTGTCTCTGCTTTGTAAATAAGATTGTCTACACCAGTTTTTTATTTTCATATTCCACATATATGCATCAATGTACAGCATTTGCTTTTCTTTCTGACTTACTCCACTCTGTATGACAGTCTCTAGGTCCATCCATATCTCTAGTTGCCAACTCTGAATGCAAGAAAATTGTCTTTCAAGAACAAAGTGAAATAAGATAGATTAAGAAATGAAGAAACTTGGGCCAAACACAATTCTAAAGGAGGAAGAGAAACGATGCTGGTGGGCAGCTTAGGGGGCAAGAACTGGTGAACAGAGAAACCAACACCTTGTTCATGAATCCAAACAAATAACAAGGCTATATGACCCCTGCCCCTAAACTGTGAGGTTCATGTAAAAAAATTAAACACTGGAAAACAACAGTATGTAAATCAGGAGGTGGGTGATACTAACATCTTTTCAATGTTCTAGAAATGTGTTAAATTATTCAGTTTTAGGCTTAGGTTAAATACGTGTGGGTAAATTTCAAGGATAACTACCAAATGAATAAAAATACTATACACATTTCAAATTAGGAGAGAGAAAAAGGGAGTAAGGCTGAAAAAAAAAATAGAGCAGGGCAAAAATAAAAATAAAAATTGAGGTAACAAGTGAAAATAGATCAGCACTCACAATCGCCATTAATTAGTTGAAATTGCTAGTTAAAATTAATTTTCACTCTGGGTTTAAAACAGTATCCTGACATATGTTATTTATAAGAGACATACCTAAAGCATAAGGAAGTGGAAGCACTGAAAACAGAAGAATGGAAAACATGTATACAAGAAAAATCCTAGGCAGAAAATGAAGCTGGCACAGCTTAATGAATCTAAAACAAAGTAGAAGGGGCTTCCCTGGTGGTTCAGTGGCTAAGATTTTGCCTTCCAATGCAGAGGATACAGGTTTATCCCTAGTCAGGGAGCCAAGATCTCACATGCCTCAGGGCCAAAAAACCAAAATGTAAAACAGAAGCAATATTGTAGCAAATTCAATAAAGACTTTAAAAATGGTCCACTGTCCAAAAAAATCTTTAAAGAGATAAATAAAGCAGAGTAGACATCAAGGAGTAAAAAAGCTACCATTTAGTAACATAGATGCTACATAGTAGGGGGTTCAATCCACCCAGCTCATTGCTTGACTTCCCCGCACACAATCAATTCATATCACGGTCTCAAAGCAAAACTGGTAGAATTACAGGAATAATGGAATATCTTCACCAGCAGGACAAGAAACTTGAAAACACTCTCTAAACCATGTTAAGAAATAAATAGACCAAGAATAAGAAAGATGTGGAATATTCAAAAAGCAACAGTAGCAATTTTAAGCAATGTGCACATAGAAAATTCTGCATCCAACAATTATAGAATAGATTCTTCTAGGCACTTGTATGCTGTCTTTTTCTCTGTTTCTCCTAATCTTTCCTTCCTTCTCTCTCTCCGTTCCCTTCCTCTCTCCCTTCCAAAAGTGGATCAAGTACTAAGCCATGAAGCACCAACACATCTCACATCATTTTGTATCTTACAGATTGTGTTTTGGAACCACAGTACAGTCGATACAGAGGTCAATACGTTTAGGAAACTTCCCGGGTGGCTTGGTGGCAAAGAATCCACCTGCCAATGCGGGAGACACAGGAGATGCAGGTTTGATCTCTGGGTCGGGAAAATTCCCCTGGAGGAGGAAATGGCAACCCACTCCAGTATTCTTGCCTGGAAAATTCCATTGACAGAGGAGCCTGGTGGGCTACAGTCCATGGGGGTTGCAAAAAGTTGGACAAGCACGCATGGTAGTCCAGTGGTTAGGACTCTGTGTTTTTACTGCTCAGGGGCCGGGTCAGGGAACTAAGTGCAGCAAAAAAAAAAAAAAAAAAAAAAAAAAAAAAAATCAATACATTTAGCAAAAGCCACTCTCAGTTAGAAGTGAAGAAAAAAAGCACACTTTCTTAATAACCATTGGACCAAAGAATAAAATTATTTAGAACTGAATCCTGTTGAAAAAACTACGTATTAAAGCAAACTACATACCAAAACCTAGGCGTGCAGGTGAAGAGGTACTTAGACAAAACAACTTTACATGCACATATTAGGACAATAAAGGTTAGAACATAAATGAATCAACATCCAAATTGATAAATTAGCCAAAACAATAATAATGAAGGGAAAAGATACATGTGACAGGTAGTAACAAAGATAAGAGCAAAAATAGTGAAATAGAAAGCAGAGACTTGACACTGGGAACCAGCAAAGCCCATCTGTTCTTTGGAAAACAAGCCTCTGGTGGCCCGGATGAGAGGCTATGATGGAGCTGGGCTTCCGACTCCGGGAGGAGGATTTGGCACATTGATTGTCTTCTGTGTCTTGAAAACCTCATTAAAATACTACTGAAAGAATGAGAAAGATCTTCTAGGCAGGGATAAACTGGGAAATTGACATATGCACACACATATACAGAATAGATAACTAATATGGACCTGCTGTTATAGCACAAGGAACTCTAGTCCATACTCTGTAATGACCTACATGGGAACAGAATCTAAAAAAGGATACATGTGTATGTACAACTGACTAATTTTGCTATGCAGCAGAAACTAATGCAACATTGTAAACTAACTACACTCCAATAAAAATTTAATTTAAAAAAAGAAAGGCCTTAGTAAGGCCTGGAAGTACCATACAAGTGCCTGGAAGAATCTATCCTAGTAGGAGAGAAAATAGTAGCAAATACTGAAAGGATGAAAAGCCACAGCAAAATTTCCTCTTCTTTCCTAAAGAAGGAAAGTACTGGAAGGGATGAAATGGCCCCAGCCTGGAATCTGAGAGGAGGTGAGTGGCAGCCAGGGAGATAGGCACACAGGCTGACATCTGACTTTCCATTAAGACAGCACACGCTGAACAGTGGGGTCGTGCCTTCAAAGCTGGGAGACAAACTTTGAGTTATGCACCTCACAAGCGATCACTCAGTGAGCAAAAATAAAAAGGAAGCCAAACAACAACAGTAAATATTTTCAGCACTCAGAAAATTTATCTCACTCACACCCGCTCTAAATAAGTAGCTCACAAATTTACTCCAGAAAAAAAAAAAAAAAGAGTGGAAAACCAAAGAAGCGGGTAATCAGAGATAAAAGAAACAGTGACTATCCAGAAATGATAAAAAGAAATCCCTGTCTAGCAGCTGGCCTGCAGCAATCTGTCCAATTTATAATGAACATCTGTGGGTCTCACAAAGGCAAGTTGTGTTCGTTGTGTTGTTTCCGTCAACAACAGGAAAGAGAACAGAGCACTGGAAGGCGTCAGTGATGCTGGAAGAAGGCACAGGTTTCTTCCTTCAATGTTAAAAGAAGGTCATTCAGAAACTCCAGGAGAAACGCACAGCCAGAAAGACTGCCAGAGTTCTGTGAGTCTAAATACAAAAATCCACTCCCCCTCAATTTCCCATTATTTTGAGCAGCTATGGAATATAAAAAGGCAGATCCTGTTTGACCTGGACACTAAGAATATTTCTTCTCCCAGTACACGGCGTCTGATACTGGCAACTAGTGTAAAGGAAACAGTATTTTATCACTACAACTTGGGTTTACAGTCAACGATGTTTAAAGAATTATGATGATAGCTTTTATAATTCCACATTTGGAATCTACATAATTAAAAAACAGATTTTAAAGGTTACCAGTCCTGACAAAGTTGTCATCAGCATTTTCACCATCATCATTTTGGCCAAGAAGTGCTGGGCATTTCCTAAACACCAGGCACTGTGCTAAGGTATTTATAAGGATCAATCAGTCAGTCAGCTCAGTCGCTCAGTCGTGTCCAACTCTTTGCGACCCCATGAACTGCAGCACGCCAGGCCTCCCTGTCCATCACCAACTCCCAGAGTTCATCCAAACCCATGTCCATTGAGTCAGTGATGCCATCCAGCCATCTCATACTCTGTCGTCCCCTGGATTATCCTGTTTAATTTTCAAAATAACCCTTTTGAGGTAGGTATTACCATTATCTTCATTCCACTGACAAGGACCAAGAGGATGAGTGCCTTGCTTCCTGCCATCACCTAGGAGCAGAGCCAGAATCACATCCAGGAAGCCTGATTTCAGGGTCTGACTCACAGCCATTAAGTGAGACTCATTCATTCTGGTGTAAAGTCAGGACATAGCTGAGCTCATGGGAAGGCACATGGTATGAGGGAGGAAGAGTGGGCAAGCATGCTGCCCACAGCCTTCTCTTGCCTGGTAGGAAGATGGGAGATGGGGGTTTAATCAAGTCCTTTTACCGATACAATAGTGATGGATGGAAGGACTCAAAATTACACACCAGAAAGCTTGGGGGAAGGAGATGGGCAGTAATGCTAGTGATCTACATTCTAGCCATAAGTAAGTGAAACTCTCCCCTTTCAAAACAAGGGGTTTACTGGACAGAATATAAAGCCAATGGAATAAGAAAAAACTAGATGCACCCAGCAGTCCAGGTGTGGTGCTGGCTATTGGGATGAACAAGTGGCCTCTGGAGAGCAGGTTGGGGATATGGCTGATACATTAGGACTCAAGGTGAGAGGTCTGAATTTTTCACCGCTATCTTTGTCTAGTACTTAATATCTTGCTGTATCTTTGTTATCTGAGTCAAAACAACCACAAAAATAATTTTCAAGTCACTTATTGTGGAGGAATTGGAACCCTTGTACATGGGTGCTGGCAGCGTACAATTGTGTAGCCACTGTGGAAAACAGTTTGGTGGTTCCTCAGAAATTAAACCTAGAACTAGCAGATGATCCAGCAGTTCCACTTGTGGGATTTACCCAGAAGAACTGAGAGCAGGGTCTCTAGGAGGTATCTGTACACTGTGTTCATAAGAGCATTATTCACAACGGGCACGAACGGGAAGCAACCCATGCGCCCATCAATAGATGAAGGATCAGCAAAATGTTTTACATTCATTCAGTGGACTATTATTCAGCCTTCAAAAGGAAGGAAATTCTAATAACACAGAGGAGACCTCAGAACATCATGCCCAGTGAAATAAGCCAGACACCAAAGGACAAATGCCATATGATTCCACTTCTATGAGACACCTTTTGGTCAAACTCGTTGAGACAGAAAGTAGGGTGGTGGTTACCAAGGGCTAGGGGAGAAGGACGAGGAATGATTATTTAATAGATATAAGTTCAATTTAGGATGATGAGAAAGTTCTGGAGATGGATGAGGTGATGATTATACAACAATGTGAAAATACTTAACATTACAAAGCTGCATATCTAAAAATGGTCAAAATGGTAAATCTTAAGTAATGTGCATTTTACCATATTAAAAAAAAATGACTCTGGGGACTTCCCTGGTCATCCAGTGGTTAGGTCATCCAATGCCCCTTGCAGCATGGGGCACATGGGTTCAGTCTCTGGTCCGGAAACTAAGATCCCACGAGCTGTGGAGCAACTAAGCCTGTGCACCACAACTAGAGAGCCCCTGTCCTGCAACTACTGAGCCTGGGCACTGCAGAGTCCATGAGCCACAATTCCACGAGTCCACTGAAGCCCGTGGTCTCGCGCGCCTCCCACTGCTGAGTCCGCGGGCCGTAACTACAGAGTTCATGTGCTAAACGAAGATCCGATGCACCCAAATAAATAAATGAAGATTAAAAAAAACTTTAAAAAATTGCTTTCTTCAAAACAAGAAGCAGTGACTTTGGCGTCCTAACCAATAAGATATGGTATATTTAAAGTTATTTGAGTTTAAAATAAATTATTTCTTTTATCATTTTCTGGAAAGTACAAGAACTCTAGAACATGTTAATTCTGATTATGACCTCCCAAATTAGTACTATTATTGCATTATTTTAAAGTGTATATATAATATATACAAAATATTATTTTAAAAACATATAGTTATATGAAGTACATATATTTTAAACCCTAAATTACTTTATTATTATTTCATGAGGTCAATATTCACTTAAATTTGCCCACATACATAAAGACATGCTCAGGGAAGATCCCTGTCATAACTCAGCAAGTCTCAGTAGCCATGGATTGTAAAACACATCCCTATTTCAGAATTTCAGAAAAGCATTAAAGTGTGAAGACTGTGCATGCTAGAACTGAAGAAATAAAATATTAAACAGAACCTCAAACTGCAACATCTTCCCAGAAAATCCTTCCACACTGGCCAGTTAATAAATGGGCGTCACCTGCAGGAGTTACAGCTTGTGCTTTGAGGGGTGGCAGGTGTGTGTGTGTGTGTGTGTGTGTGTGTGTGTAAGAGCGTGCACACAGGAAAGAGAGACAGAGGGAGAGAGAACTCGACCGTGCACCCAGCAGACCAGAGTTTCACGAGGAATAAAATTACCAAAGGATCAAAGCAGCAGCACAGCAGCCCATCCATATCCACAGAAAAGACGCACTGAAGTGGGCTGTGGATTGGCTGTTGCTAGGATCCATTTCATGGACAAGGGTAAAAAGAAGGCTGCAACGATGACATGCTTCTTACCTTCCCAAGTTCACAGAAATAAATCCAGAAGGAGAACACGGCCAGCTCCTCCTTCACACCGTAAACCAGCTACTAAAAGACACCTATAGGACAGCATGTGATCTCAGGGACCCACGAAAACAGATGGGGTTTGCTTTTTCCTGTACAACGAGGTTTTCCTAAACCTCAGATTTGCTAAAGTACACTAAGAGCCTAAAAACTAAAAGTGATATTCCCTCACATTTTCCTCATAAGGAAGGGCTTCTTCAACCCAGAAACACACTATTACAAAGATTCAGAAACAGAAGCACCATCTCATGCTGCGTCCCTGGCCCACCTTCTAATTAATGGACACAGTAAACATTCAGGTGCCTCGGACCTTCATGGGGGAAGCACTGACCAGCTCATCTGTAGCTGACGTGCACCTGCCAGAGTCTGCCTTAGAGACAGTGAGCCACCTTTCAGCCCAGCCTTCCCAGGCGACGTCTCAGGTTTTTCCCTGCCATGTATTTTCAGCCTCTCTGCCAGTCTGGCATCTTCACAGACCTGGCAAACACAACTGGAGTAATGGACCGGGCTGGACCAATGGCAGAAGGTGAAGACCTTAGGAGGCTGGCGGTGGGGGGGATATCCTCATCGCAGGTCACCTGCTGCTTTGTCAATCTCATTAGCTTTCAGCAGAGCAGAACCAGCTATTTCCCAGGGGAATTCTTCAAAGTTCGATGGCTGAGACTTTACGGAGTGAAGATGCAGAGCTCCCAGTGGGTTACACACAGAACGTAGCAAGAACGAGAGGCAGGGACACAGGCAGGGCCAGGAATTCAGAAGAGCTGGGCTTTCCTTCAGAACAAAGAGTTTCTCTTTGTTGAAAACATTTCCCTGAAAGGCTAGCTAAGTCCCAGGAAGTGAAAAAAGGAAAAACCAGCCCTGCTGGTGGTAACAATGTTTCTACCAGGACAGGGAGAAATCCTGCAAAAATTCTTGTTTCTGCATGAGAAATCCACTGCAGACACAACATTGAACAATATACATTATCATATGTAAAACACAGCCGTGGGAGTTTGATGTATGATGCAGGGAACCTGAGCTCTTCTGACAACCTGGAGTGATGGGGTGAGGAGGGAGGTGTGGGGGGTAGTTCAGAGAGGAGGGGAAACAGGTATGCCTATGGCTGACTCATGTTGATGTATGGCAAAAACTATCACAATATTGTATATCCTCCAGTTAAATAAATTTTAAAAAGATTGACGTATATACACTGCCATGTGTAAGATGTATAGCTCATGGGAAGCTGCTGTATAGCACAGGGAGCTCAGCTCAGTGCTCTGTGACCTAGAGGGGTGGGATAGAGGGTGGCGTTGGGGGGAGGTCCAAGAGGGAGGTGATATATGTATACACACAGCTGATTCACTTCATTGTACAGCTGAAACTAATAAAACATTGCAAAGCAATTATACTTCAATAAAAATATAATAATGTAATCTAAAAAAACCAAAAACCTGCCTCAAGCTTTGCTTCTGAGTGACGCCCTCTCCCACCACCCAGCCCGGCTGCCTGGACACAAATTACAGTCCGAGCTTCTCTGCAAAGTCACACCCATTGCTGCCCCCTCCCCAATTGCTCCTGAGAACCACTGAGCACCGACCCCAATCCTCAGGACCCTCCTCCTCTGAGGGTGCTGCCACCCGTCTATGCAGCCCCCTTGACTTGCGGCAGTGGCTGAATATGGCCAATTTCATTTGATCCCAGGCTGTGCTCCTTCTGGCCTTAGCTGGCGGGCCTGGACACAGTGAGCCTCAAAGTTAGAAAAACAGGCACCACAAGAGGCTGGATCACAGACGCCAGCACAGAGACCAGGAAGTATTCCGAGTGATAAACCAGAGGCTGAACCCAGGGCACTTGCCCCACCCTGTTTCTGCCTATTTCAGTCCTGGCGTCACCAGATCACTGTTTTTCTTGGGAGAAATCTGCTTTGAGACAGACCATGCGTGCGACGTGTAACCTCCTGTGATAGAGCCTCTGACCAGGTTGCGTAGCAGCAGACGCTGCCAAAGGCAGAGCTGAGCGCATGAGACAGCAAGGGGAACATTCCGGGGCAGAGATGTTAAAGACAGACACGAAATACAGAGCCTGACACCCAAGCTGAGGCTACTGCCTCTTTGTGGAGAGGTCAGTCTCAGTAAACGAGGCTTGGGTTGTAGTGGTCCCTCCAGGAGGAGTAGGAACGGATGCCCCCCATTAAGATGGGACTCTCAAAGGATGACATGTGGGGTGAAAGTGTTGCCTAAAATCACTGTTCATTGGCACAGGGAAGGGGACAACGGGGGTGATCCTCTGGGCCTGAGACTGGGGCATGTTTTCTGCTGGAAATTTCATGTCATGTGGAACTGAGGTCTGAGATGTTAATATGCATGTGGTCAGGAAATGTCTCAAGTTGAGAGATTCACATTAAAAAAACAACATGGTCTCAAGTCAGGGATCCCTGGGGCACCTGCCAGACACACCTTCCCATCAGGAAATCCTCAGCTAGAATTTTCAGAGTTCCACAGAGAAGGATCACAGTATAAACATTTACAATTTACCAAGAAACCACCCACCATGTGTCTATGTCAGTGGACAGAGCTGCCTCCCAAGAACTTAGGGACAGTAAGAAGTGATTCAGTAAGTCTCTTTCAAGATGTTCAAGGCATGCAAGGAGGAAGCATTAATAAATCATGAAGGGGAAGCACACTTTCAAAAGAGACGAGGTAAATTGGAATTTCCTAAAGTAAAAATATGCACTGAATTTAAAATAAGACAGATGAGTTAATGAGCAAATTGAATGTATCTGATGAGAGAATTAAAGCACAGGAGCATGGCGGTACAGACACTGCCTGCAGTCAGCATACGGTGGGAAACGGGAGGCACAAGGAGAAGGCAGGAAGATAAAATGAGAATGTCCTTTAATCAACTGATAGAAACGCTGCAGGGAGAGGTGGGGGTTCCAGCATGAGGGAACACTGAGAAAGGAAGAGGCAACGTCTAAGGAGATTTGAGATTTTCTCAGAACTAGTGATGGAGAAGGAAATGGCAACCCACTCCAGTGTTCCCGCCCATGGACAAGAGGAGCCTGGCGGGTACAGTCCATGGGGTCACAAGGGTCGGACAGGACTGAGTGACTTTCACTTTCACAGAACTAGTGAAAGAAGCGTATAATGCAGGTGATTCCACACCTATACATCTTAGAGAAAAACTACACAGGAAGATGATCCTAACCAGAGGAAAATGTATAGATTGTCTCCAAGAAAAAGGCAAACCAAGAGGAGATGTCTCACCAACAGTCATAGAAATCATAAAAAAAAAAAAAATCAACAAGATGTCAGAGAAAGTGAGAAAACACACTGGACCTAGAACTCAATACCTAAACTATTCTTCACAAATGAGAACATACTGCATTTGGCCAAACACTGAGAACCACCAACAGACCCTCACTGAAAGGGCTACTGCAGCATGTCCTCCAGCCAAAGAAAACTGATCACAGAATGAAGAAATGGAATGAAGGTGTAAGGACGGGAGAAATGTGGTCAATCGTTAATAAGCATTGACTACAGAAGATGACTGCAACCATGCGGCAGTAATGACGAATTCTGAGAGGAGTGAGAGGGAACAGAAATCCTGAACAATCACGCAAGATGGGAGGAGAATTCTACGATCCTTACATCATTAAGGGACTTCCCTGGTGGCTCAGATGGTAAGAGCGTCTGCCTACAATGCGGGAGACCCGGGTTCAATCCCTGGGTTGGGAAGATCCCCTGGAGAAGGAAATGGCAACCCACTCCAGTACTCTTGCCTTGAAAATCCCATGGACGGAGGAGCCATGGACGGATGCTACAGTCCATGGGGTCACAAAGAGTCAGACACAACTGAGCCACTTCACTTTCACTTACATCATTAAGGAGCAGGATGATGGCAGCACTAACTAATTAAGGAGTACACATAACATTTTAAGAATCACATCTAGCAATGTGGATGAAAAGTATACCTTCTAAATAAGTTGAGGTGGGGGGGAAGAATAAACAGTTCACAAGAATCCAGAGACCCAGATTTACTTTAAAATGACAACGAGCTGAAGTTGCGTGTGTCTGTGTGTGTGCACGCACATGCACTCGCTGAATCCTTGAATCCCTCTGGGACTGAGTACAACATGCCTGCAGCCCAGTGGGTCATAAATTCTGAGTGACTGGTGTCTGTGCCAGGGGTTTCTGCAAAAATTACAGGGACACAGTGACATCTTACAGTAAACTGATATTCACTCCAGAGAGAGATTTACTCCTCAAGGCTGTGCTGTCCTTCATATATTTTATTTATGGTCTTTTTATGCTGTGTTACTTTCTTAAATCACAATGAATGCATTCTATTGTAGGCCCAGGTGTCCTGGCAATTGTGTTTTTATTTCTTATTGGCCTGGTAGCAGTACTCTTTAGTTAATCTGTAGGTTCCTTATTTCTACCTCTATTTTCTTTTCCCTTCAATTCTCACAATCATTCCAGAGTGCGGGGAGGTGGGGTTGGGAGCTGGAAAAATCATGTCCTTTTAAAAAAATTTTTATTGTTTTGAAGAACTGTATCTATTTAGCTTTCGATTTCTATTCTTGCTTTAGCATATGTTTGCTCATTTGTTTTTTGTTTTTATTTAAAATTTTAACCTTTAACTTTTGGCTTTCCTCTTAGTTTTGTGCCTGTATTTTTTTTTATTTGCTTGTTTTCACATCTATTTTCAATTTTTTTTAACTCATTGACTTTTTTTTTCTTCTTGGAGCTTTAAGTTATCTGATAGTTAAATATCATCCCTGGTTCTAACTTCCCATTTCCCCACTGTTAATATTGAGTCACCCCTTAACCTCCTTCCCATTTCCTTAGTCTGTTGTTGTTGTTTTTTAATTTCCCCAAAAGGTAGATTTTATTTATTTATTTTAAAAATATTTATCTATTTGGCTCTGCCAAGTCTTAGCTGTAGTACGTGGGATCTGGGATCTTTGATGTTCATTGAGGCACTTGAGTTCTTTAGTTGTGGCATGTGGGATCTGGTTTCCCGACCAGGGATTGAACCCAGGCCCCCTGCATTGGGAGTGCAGAGTCTTAGCCACTGGACCATCAGGGAAGTCCGGTAGTCTGTTTTATCCCTTTCTCTTCTTACCGGGTTTTCTTTCATTCATTTCTGGCCTTTGTTTTTAAGCCCACATGTGCCTTCCGGAGACCCAGACTCTTCTCTCTAGTTATGCCTAAACGGCCCCTTCAGGCCAGGGCTCTTATGAGGGACCATGGTCAGTTGACCATCCTGCTTAGGGCTTCCTGGGTTTGTGGGAACAGTGCTCCAGATAGACCCTGGGATCTTCTTTGCAAGGTCATACCTGATGGAAGGGGAGTTCTTCAATCCAGTCAGTCAGTAACAGTGGCAGATGCTGTCCTTGGTGCTGAAGGCCACATGGGGGGCCAAGTGAGGAAGCCGCATTCTTGTGAAACCCACGCTCTACCTGAGGGTGGGAGGCAGACTTGAGTGATGAGGCTGTGAGCTGTGGGCAGGGTGGAGTAGGGCAGGGGGCCTGGGAGAGGGGTGGGGAGGCACCCGGGGGTGTTTGGGAGATGCTGTGCATCGCAGTGTGATGTTGCTTCCAGGACAACTTTGCATCTCATCTCAGGAGCAGAAATAGACGATTCTCGCATGAGCCCAGGCTATTTTTACCACTTGGACACTGTGAGTCATGCTGCTCACAGTGTCTTCCTCCTTGCACTGTGGCTGTGAGCTCTCGGTCACTCTGGACACCATGATAGGATGTGGGGCGTTGACCTCTCTCCTGGTTCTGTCTCATTTTTTCCCCTAATCTTTTCTCTTTACCCATTAGTATCACCTATGGATTAGCTGGATGGTTTGTTAACCAGTCTTGTTAACTGCCAACCATCCTTGTCATGCCCAGGTGATTGATAACATGCATGACCCATCTGGTGGATTCCTGGCCATCAGCAGCAGGAAAGCCAGCCCCACTCCATGGCCCACAGGGAGGAGCAACTCAGAGGAGGGATGAGGGTGTTTCACTGACCAGCTTTGCTTCAAGGCCACAGAGCTTCTGGGACCCCAGCTATGAATCTGGGGCAAAGAATGGATCCTGGACGAGACTTCAAGTGGTAATCTTCTTTACCTCCATGGGTAACTTGGAGCACAGGGTGTCATGCTCAATGCCGTGACTTCTGAATCAGCGCAGAGTGGATCTGTCAGAGTTAATATCCAGAGATGACCTTAACTAGTCAGAATTGAAAGCGGAATAAACACAGATACAGATAAAACTCTCCGAGGTGCTTTCCAGACATGCTGGAAGCTGACGCTTTGCAACACGGTTGCTGGCACTCTCTTCTTTCTTCTATGACCTTTGGTTTTTGTCACCTTGGATGGTTGAGGACAGCATGGCATGCCTTCATGCTTTCCTAACCTGAGGACAAATGGTCCTGCACGTAGGGATGTGGTTTTGATCTGGAAATGCAAGTTACGTGTTCTTAAGGGATTCTGGCTGGGCCATCCATGGATTGATGCTTTCCCTTAAAAGTCACTAAAATGCCTGCAGAGGACAGGGAATAGTTGTTTCACAGTCATGTTGGCTCTGCAGAAGAAGGCTCCTTTGTGGGGATCTGGAGAGGTTCTGTCTCCTCCAGATCCACTCCCGTCTGTGCTTGGGAGATGATTCATCCTGAGAGGCTGTGATGCTCTGTGAATCAGAGCAACAATATCGTGCACAAGCAAGGCCGCTTCCCAAGGCTCACTGCCTTCCAGTGACACACCAGCCCTGCCCTCACTGGCCCAGGACAGAGCTCACCTTCCGAGCAGCAGAGAAGCACAATCTTGGCAGGACCACCATCTTAGTAGGGCTATAACTCCACGTCCACAGTGATGCCCAAGTCTTCTGGGCAGGCTGGAAACAAGGACTGGCGTGTAAAGGGTTTATCAGGGAGGAGGTTCCAGAAATGTGGAGCAGGTAGAGGGGAGCAAGGCAGAGGGCAAGAAGGTGTGCATTGTTAAACTGTTCCTGCCGCTGATAGCTGGACCCCATCTCACCAGGGAGTCCAGGGATTGTACAAAACTTGCAGGTGGAGTTATCCCACCTGAGGGGCCTCTGCACACTGACCCTGGTCCACCACTGGTCAAGGGTCACTTCTAGCCCTTGCTTCCTGGCCCTGTGAGCCTGCAGGCTGAGGGCTTCTATTGCTGGACAGTTAGGAAGTGGCAGGTGTTTGCTTTAAGGAGCCTGGACTCCCAGAGTTGAAGGTTCAAAGGCACCTGCACACGAGACTCCTGGACGAGACTTCAAGTGGTCGTCTTCTTTACCGCCATGGGTACAGCCAAAGTGTGGTGGGTGGCAAGAGGGGGATGAAGTGGGCAAGCTCCTCACAGCCTATCTGTCCTGGACATCCTGTAAATGGCCTACGTGGCCTCAGAGCCTGTCTTCGTCCTCTTCTCCATGCAGCTACCATGTCAGGAAGGCAGCTGGACACAGACATGGACCCGGCTGGGCTGGAACAAATATGAAGGCTGGATGACATCTTAGCTGTCACCCAGGGCTGGTGACCTGGGTTCGATCCCTGGGTCTGGAAGATTTCTCTGGAGGAGGGTAATGGTAACCCACCCCAGTATTCTTCCCTGGAGAATCCCATGGACAGAGGAGCCTGGCAGGCTATAGTCCATGGGGTTGCAGAGTTGGACACGACTGAAGCAACTTGGCAATCCTGCATTGCAGGTGGATTCTTTACCCACTGACCCACTGGGGAAGACCTCATCTCTCCCTGATTACCTCCCCAAGGCCCCACCCACCAATACTATCACATCTGAAGTTGAGGCTTCGAACATGAATTTTGGGAGGGATACAAACACTCAGCCTGTACCACCATTAAGTAGGAATTTTCAAGAGTTTTAGTATATTATCTATAAAACTATATCCAAAGCAAAGCATAGATACTACTATTTAAAGTGTAAAATAAATAACATACTTAAATATATGAAATATGCAAATACCCTCAGTACCTAGATCAGGAGACCTAGATATATTTCTTTTCTTAAAAGCTGCGCCAGATTATTCCAGATGCTTACTAGCTTGAGGAAATCTCATTTTTTCCCCGTGTTTTTAGTGTTTGTATGGTAGAGTTGGTAAGCCATCTGCTTCTGCTTTCAATTTTCTCCACTAATTAAAAAACACTCCCGTGGGCCTCCCTGGGGTCCTGAACACAGGTCCCCACTGTGCATGGCAGAGCCGGGGTGTGGCTTATTCCGCTTTGTGGGAAATGGATCTCCCCCAGCAGCGGCTTCCAAGCCGCTGTCCTGTGCTCCTCCCCAGGCAGCGCTGATGTTAGATAGACACGCTGATCTGTGTCAGCATCTTTAAGGCTGTGCTTAACCAAGCGCCTCACGGAGTCAGATGGGGAAGCCATGTGGGAAACACAACGCCCTGCGGGGCCTGGACGTGAGTGTTGCCCTGGATTTTACGTCCTGTAAAAATTCCATGCTTCTGAGAACATGTGAGCCAGCAATGAGGTAGTAAACAGAGGAAATTGTATTCGTGCTACTTGGAAGAGAGAAAATTCTTTAATCAGCCCATAAAAGCTGGATCAAGGGCAAAAATAAAATAAAAAAAAAAAAAAACTCAAAGGGATTTTTCAGAAGTGGGGAGATAAAGAGAAACCAAATCTTAGAAATCGATAAAAATTATATCACTCAAAAGAAAAAAATGAAAGAATATTTTAAAATGTCTAAAGTACAAGTAGATATTTTTTTCTTCGACTCTGTTGGGGCTTTTAATTTAGCGTATGGGGGCAAGATGTCATATGTAGGAAAAAAAAATCATAATTTTTACTGCAGACTCAGTAAAGGAAGGATACAGCTAGAATTTACTTGCTCGGTGCTGAGCACTCTAGCGTTCATTACCCTGGGTGATCACCTTGCTGACCCCACTACTAATGGACCTGACTCTTACTTTATGGAGGAGGAAGCAGACGTGAGAGAAGCTGCCTCAAGCTGCTGGTCAGGAACAGAGGCAGAGCTTACACCCAGGTCTGTTGGAAGCCTACCCTCATACCATCACACACAAGACCATGCTTTGAGAATCAAGGATAAAATACATTTAACAAAAGAAGCTGAAATGTGTACACCCAAAACTCTCGAGACACCATTAAAGCAATTACAGAACTAAGTAAAGACAGAGACACTCTGTGTTCACGGACTGCAAACTGCATGGTCGGAAGGGCCCGCAGGTCAGCCAGCAGATTCTGGGCAACCCTGTCAGCATGAAGCAGGGTTTTGGGCGGAAAGTGACAAACTTACCCGAAAATGCACACAGAAATGCAAGACATAGGGTTCCTCTCCTGCTGCTCCTGCAATGTAGGGCAGCCTGATGGCTACCGAACACAAAACAGTAACAATCCCACCTACCGGACAGTCACTGTTAGGCTAGGGGTTCATATACTTCCCCCAGGTGATCTTGTTCAATGCCCTCAAAAGTTTGGGATTACTCAGAATCGCTCCCATTTTAAGTCTGAAGAAACTGAAGGCCAAGTTTTAGGATTCGACCTCAGGTCTGAGTAAAACCCCACTGATTTGTTATAAAGGAAAGTTCTTCACTGTGTTTATTTCAACCTAACCAACACTGTCGGAGGCTAGGATTGTCAATGAGGTGAGTCTCACCCAAGCTGCCTTCCAGTCCCAACCCAGATGACACCCCAGCCTCCTTGCCATCACCCTTCATAAACCAGGTAACAAGGGGAATGGAATGACATGGGTTCAGATTATAAACTGGATTAAGCTCAAGACATAAGTGGGGTGAAGGCAACAAAGGATGAGTGTTTGTATCTCCCCAAAAGGCAGCAATGTGGAGGGTACCCCCCAAAGGGTGGTCATGTAGCCGATCTCCAGTAAGGTGGGGCGGCAGGCAGGTGGGTGTGAAAGATGCTTCAGGCCTGTCGCCTGCAGTGGCTTAGAGAGACCTGCTCTCCCTGGCCTCAGATCACAGAGTTGAGCTGGCACATCCCATCTTAGTGGAACTCGGATACATGTGTTCTTTGCCAGGCCAGATCCTTGCCTTACTCTATTCAGGGTAAGTGTAATAAGTACAGTGTCAATGACCACAATCATAGTAGGTACAAGAGTGACTGTTCTGATAAATAGAAATTCTTTCTAACTGACCGATGCTATGTAACAAATGAGAACTGGCATTTCTGGGACCTTGAATTGAGCAGTGTAAATTGTTCCTAGCAGGGGCACCTACAGAGACACTCTGAGTGCTGGGAGGGACCTCACACCCACCTGTGGGATAGAGGGCATCTGGGGGTCCACCTTGAAGGGGGAGGAGGGCTGCTAAGTGCCTCCCACCCTAGGGGCATCCTGAGAGCCAGAACCATGTGGTGCCTCCTCAGGGTCCCCTCCCTAGCACGCAGGGGCTCCGCTGGGCAATCACTCCAGGCTTCTGCACAGCAGAGGGAACAGGGACCACACTGGAGCCCCGGGTCCTCCCTGTGGCCAGTCTTGTCAGCCCCTGCCCTGCCCGCTCCCTCATCTCACTTGCAGGAACCACTCACAAGTGGGCAATGTCACACCCTCCACCAACTACCCCTTATGTCACTATTCTGTGGTTTCAGGGTTCACCCAGCTCCCTGGCTTCTCAAGGGGTTCCCTCCCCTCTCTGCATTCTCCCTCCAGAGCATCAAGTCTCCACCACCGCCCCCAGCACTGAACTCCAACCCAGGGACAGGAGGTCTCTCACCGTCTGATCACCTCACACCCCAACCCCACAGTGTAATCTCTGATGCACCATCACAAACCATACTCACACGCACAATTCCCTCACCTTCTTGGAGAAGCCTCTGTTCCTCTCCAGCCTCCCTGGCCCCAATACTCGGTAAATGAAGGGGGTGACTGAGCCCCCAGTCTGGGCCCCTGTGGCCTGAGATCTCGAAGGCCCAAGCCTGAGGACTCTGCAGCTCCTGATTTCTGTTTCCTGGGCTGATCCTGGGTCTCCAGGATTCAGACTCTACAAGCCAGGAGAACTCTAGCTCCTTCCTTCATCTTTCCTTTCTTTCCTCTCCCCCGGGGAAGGCTCAGCCAGTCCTTGGGCTCAGTACCTTCCTCTGAGCCTGGTGGTGCTGGTGGTGTCCACACTGGCAGGCAACATGTCCCCTCTGAGCTGGCAGCCAGCTGGGTACCCCCTGGTACTTCAGGGGATCAGCCCGCCTTCCCTGTATTCCTCCCCCACCTCCACATAGCACAGAACATCCTCTGAATTTCGGGCCCTGGACACGGGGCAGTGAGCAAACAGGACAGGAACCTGGCCTCGAGGGCATCCAAGTCTCGTAGACATCCAAGTCTCGTGGTCCCAGACCTGAGCCATCCTTCACTTGCCTCTTCCTGCGTGACACCGGCAGCCCAATCCCAACCAGGCATCCTTGGCCCCGCCCCACCCACCTGCTTCCCCTTCATGGTCAGAGTTGGACCACTCAGGAACCAGAGCCTCTCTCTCCTGCTCCAACCGCCCATGAGGGTTCAGAACACAGCCTGGCTCTGGCCCCTCAGCCTGGAGATGCCATGTGATCCCACCTCTCCATCAGTGAGGCTAGCTCTGTGAGGTCTGCTCGGTCTCATCTGCTGTGCCCACACCCTCGACACACGTCTGGTCTTGGCCAGATCCTTCTTGTCCTTAGGGTCTCAGCTCCAAAGTCATTTTCTTACAGATACCATCCATGGCCACTACATAGATACCATTCCAATGGCCTGTCGGTGGTGCTGGAGAAGACTCTTGAGAGTTCCTTGGACTGCAAGGAGATCAAACTAGTCTATCCTAAGGGCAATCAACCTTGAATACTCATTGGAAGGACTGATCCTGAAGCTGAAGCTCCAATACTTTGGCCACATGATGTGAAGAGCTGACTCACTGGAAAAGACCCTGATGCTGGCAAAGATTGAGGACAGCAGGAGAAAGGGGCAACAGAGGATGAGACGGTTGGATGGCATCACTGACTCAATGGACGTGAGATTGAGCAAACTCTGGGAGATAGTGAAGGACAGGGAAGCCTGGCGTGCTGCTGTCCATGGGGTCACAAAGGGTCAGACACAACTTTGCAACTGAACAACAGTGGCCTGTCTACCTGTCATGTGAACCTGCAGACGTCTTCCACAGTCTACACAGCCTATCCAGCCCCATGCCACCCAGGAATGCATGTCCCAGTGGCTGACACCTGCCTCACTCTCTGGTCGCTCACATCATAGCCTGGCCCATAAAAACACTCAGTGGTCCACAGGATAGAGAAGTGGTCTTTCTGGAAGCTTCCAGCCCACACTGTCCAACGTGCCTGCTTCACGTCCATGATCATTCACACCCGAAAATTTGCTTGAATCTGCTTGTTCATGATTCACCACCAGACCAGCCACTGCTGGGCCTGAAAGAGGGCACTGGTCACACTCAGCCTGCTCTGATCTGGTCTGGTTGTGAGTAGGCAACGCACCTCTGCTGCCAGGCTCTGGCTTAACCCTGTCCACGATACCGGACTCAGCAGCGACTAGGAAATAGTGCCAGCTCTGGGTCCCTGGTCAGCAGAGCGGCCTGAGGAAATCAGACCAACCACAGCTCCACATGGAGACTCTAGGGAAAGGCCATCTGAACATCTCCAGAACTTATACTAATACAGGAGATGTGGCTCAGCTGGTAAAGAATCAGCCTGCCATGCGGGAGACCTGGGTTCGATCTCTGGCTGGGAAGATCCCCTGGAGAAAGATCCCCTGGAGAAGGAATGGCTACCCACTCCAGAATTCTGGCCTGGAGAATTCCATGGACTGTACAGTCCATAGCATTGCAAAGCATCAGACACAACTGAGTGACTTTCATTTCACTTCAAGGATAGTTTGGATTTGGAGGGAAATATAGCTAAAATAAATACACTAAAATCAGGAACCAACCTTCAAGAAGTGTGTACACATGTGGGCTTCCTGCCCCAAGGGGAACTCGACCTAGGAAGTGAGTTCATTTAACCTTTAACAAAGTTTACAGATAATTATGAATGTACAGACTTTCTGAGCAAGGAAGGCTGTGTGGTCAGGTTTGCTGGTGTAATTAATTCTTCCAACAAAACTGATTTCACAGCAACTGGAAAGGGAACGATATTTACAAAATAGTCAGGGTTTCCCTAACTTTTGTGAGGACTATGCTCCCATAGCCTCATGTTACACAGGACTCCACCTGCCCTCTCCTGGCGTGTGTGTGTGCTAAGTTGCTTCAGTCCTGTCCGACTTTTTGTGACCCTATGGATTGTAGCCTACCAGACTCCTCTGTCCATGGGATTTTCCAGGCAAGAATGCTGGAGTGGGTTGCCGTGCCCTTCTCCAGGGGATCTTCCTGACCCAGGGATCGAACCCAGGTCTGTCTCCTGTATTGGCAGGTGGATTCTTTACCACTAGTGCCACCTGAGAAGCCCTCTCCTGGCACTTGCTCACAACAGCCACCCTCACCTGCATGGCAGTCAGGCTCTGAGAAAGTCCAGGGCCATCTGTACTGGGCACCCCCTACCAGGCCTGGGAGTTGGTCAGGATCCCCTGGGATTCGCCTCTTCCCTGGCTCAGCCCCACATGGACAGTTCAAGTTTACAGAGCATCTGGAGTGGCTGCTGATTGGGCATCTGTCCTGCCTTCCTCTGTGCCCACCTGGGCCCTGGCTGTCCAGGTTCCCAGAATGGCCTGGCCCCCTGTGCAAAGCCCACCCTTGGTCAAGGCCCCATATGAGGCAGTGCATACCCCCTCAAGCTGGCCCTGACTTCAGCTGACATCACTGAGTGCTGCCTCATCTCAGCTCATGTAACAACCCTAGGCAGGGCAACTGGGGCCTCCTCTTCATTCATAGGAAGACCGAGGTACAGAGAAGTTGAATACCTTTGCAAAGGGCACGGGATAAGCCAGGGCTCAGCCCCGGGCAAGTGGACCGCAGGGCCGCCAGCACAGTCTCTGTGCACCCCCGCCTCCCCACCACCGCCCCTCCGGCCCAGCCTCTCTCCAGTTTCCAAACGCCCCAAGCAAGCCCCATCCCAAGAGCTCACAAGCAAAGCATGACTGCTATTTTGGGTGCAATAACTCTCTCTATAAAAATCAAGAAGCTGCAAAGACAAGCCTTACATAAACTCCTCTGGGAACTGTACTCTTCCCCCGACCCCAACCTCAACCCCGTGTGGACACAGACCAGCCACCAGGAGGTCCAAACACCACAGAAGAGACCCCCTTGCAGACTCTGCCTGCAGCTGCTCATCATGGGGGGAGAACGGAGAGAATCCATTTACCTAAAAACCTGGGCCCCAGATCCACCCACATCCTTGCCTGACATGTGCGCTCAGTCTCCCACTGCCCCCTCCCTCCTACCACCCCTCTGCTGTTGTTTGCAGGCACCCACCCCTGGGGGCCACGTTCAGATCTGCCAGCCGGACGAGCCGGTAGCTCTGGTGCCCTGGAGAGAGGGCTGCCTGATGAGGAATCGAGTAGCCCCGTGAGGCGTCTCTGTGTCCCCCAGGACTGTCCTCTGGCTCACTCCCCCAAAACAGCTCTGTACAGCAGTGATGTTCACAGGGTGGAGTTTACTGCTCAGGGTGTGAGTGTGTGTGTGTTTCTGTAAGTGAATGTACCCATGTTTATGTTGGTATGTTATGTGTGTGTCTACATGTGTGTGAATACGTCAGTGTGTGCATATGCAAGTGTGTGTGTGTGTAAAGGAACAGGGAAGGAACATGACCTTCGTCTGCCAACCCTATTGTCTTCTACGAGGAGCTGGATGTCCAGTTCTAGGTAGGGCGCCGGCAGGAATCTCAGCCTCCACAGGCAGCTCAGACTTGCCAAGACCATGGACAGGGCTGAGTCACCGCTGGAGAAATGATGACAACCCAGGAGGCCTTTTGTCCCAGAGCCAGCAGAGCCCAGGCTCAGTCCTGGCTGACCCAGAGCCGTGCTTCTAGCTGAGGATCCTGGCAGAGAGGGTGTCTCCGTATTCATCTCTTGTTCTGCGGACACTCACACCTGGTCCCACTCAGCTTGTCGGTAAGGCATGTGGGCCCAGGATGCAGAGTCCTCAGCGAAGGCCGACCTGGGGGGATGCCGCTCTCTAGGCAGAGCCGGTGTGCGCATGGGGTGGGCTCCCTGCACCCACATCCTTGGGTTACGCCACAGAAGACACCGGTCCCTCCTTAGCTGGTCCTGGAGCCCAGGGGACAGTCTGGAACCTAGATGATTATCACCACCTCGCTCCAGTACTCATCCATCTGGTCTACCTGTTCTCAAGCCACCCCGGGGCAGTGAAGCCACAATTAGGTCACTGACAGGGAGGTCAGTCCACACGGCACTGTTTTGAGCACTTTGTAGGGGTGAAGAAGGAGTGATGTCTGCCTGGGATGCTAGGTCCAGCACCCTGAGGAGGCAGCAGCTCACGTGGGGCAGGTCCTCTGCAGGGGCTCAGGGGTGCTGGCCATGTCACTTCCCACCTTTCCTCTCTACAGGGTAGCAAGTGGCATGCTGAACTCCCATCTGACGTTCGCTCAAGGGATGCAGTATTGGGAGTTTCCTGGCAGTCCAGTGTTAGGACTCAGCCTTTTCACCGCCATGGCCTGGGTTCAATCCCTGGTTGGGGAACCAGGATCCTGCAAGTTGTGCAACATGGCCAAAATTTAAAAAACAGAGCAGGGCTATAGTACTGAATGCAGTTCAAACATATATTTTTATGCAGATATATTTCCAGCCCAGGTTTTTCTAGCCACGGGCATCAGTCATTATTCACTGTGTAACAAACACCCCAAAAGTTAGCAGGTTAAAATGGCAGCTGTTCTATTTGCTCACAGTCCTCTGGGTGACCAGGTGGGCTGAGCCGGGCTCCTTGGTTCTTGGCTGGTCTCTCCTGGGATCACTCAGGAGGCTGTGATCACTGGGGCTCCACTGGGACCGGGAAGCTGTAACCCATGTCTGCAAACAAGCTACTGTACCTCCCTCGGGTCAAGATATTATGGAAGGAAGGAGACATGCGTGATTTACACATGTGCACATATGCACACGTGAACACATACCCACTGTGGGTGTCTACACACTTGTATTCCTGTGTTTATTTAGCCCCCCTGCGGCCAAGGAGTGCCCTGGAGCCTTTGTGAGATAGTCTATCACGTTCTTAGCACCAACAGCACTGGTCTCGGGTTTGGAAGTGGAGAGAGCAGAGCACAGATGTTAGAGACTGTAGGATGGGGGGACAGCCCCCCTGGGCTTGGGCCATAGCCATGCAACCTGCAACACTCACCCCAGTCAACCCAGAGGCACAGCAATTGCCAACTCTAGCATTTGGTTTTAAAAAAAATATTACACAAGATACATTTTAAATATATATTACTTCTTGACCCTAAATCCAGGCTGTGCAAGTTTGTTGTTGTTCAGTTGTTCAATTTTGTCTGACTCTTGTGACCCCATGGATTGCAGCCTGCCAGGCTCCTCTGTCCATGGGGTTTTCCAGGCAAGAATACTGGAGTGGGTTGTCATTTCCTTCTCCGACCCAAGGATCAAACCCATGTCTCCTACCTTGGCAGGCGGATTCTTTACCATGGAGCTACCAGGGAAGCCCCATGTAAGTTTACATACAGTGAATAAGCCCACATGTAAGGGTCAACAGCATTCTGGCCTCGCCCACTACGCAGCTGGGACGCTTCCTCAGCTCACACCAGGCACAAGGGATATGGTCCGCCTCTTCTATGCCCCCACCCTCTCCCACCCCCTCAGCCCTTCATCACCTGCTTGCAAAGTGTGACCTGGGACTAGCAGCAGCAGCATCAGACGCACTTGTTAGAAACACAGATTTCCGGCTCTGACCCAGACTTGCTGAGCCCGGCTCGGCCCATCTGCAAATCCCTGAGGGTTTCGTGTGCATTAGAGTTTGGCGAGCGTGGCTTTAACAGGTGTTTTGGTAAGAAAAGCCGACTCAGCTGCTCCTTTAAACATTATTGAACTCAATTTGTATTCTGTACATTATTTGTGTATAAACCAGTTTTCAGCATCCCCTGGTGAATCCACTGTGCCGCCAACTCTGAGAACCACTTGGACCTGGGCCACTCAGAGGGAGGCAACAGCATCAGCTTGGTGCCTGGGGGGGACGCAGGGTCCCCTGCTCCGATCTGCTGCCCCAGACCCTGCGTTTACCAGCCTCCAGGAGATGCATGTGGTCACTTGGGCTTAGCCAGCTCTGCTCAGCCTTGGTCCTGTCTGCTGGGCTCAAGCCCAAGGTTTGTCACCTCCCTTGTCTCCACCTGCCTGCCATCACTCCCTTGCACACTACACACGACTTGTCACCAGCAAACCACCGTGGTCCCTTGTGTTCACACGTACAGTAAGTCTCCTACACATGAACCTTCAAAACGCTCCCTTTCAAAGAAGCAAGTGTGCATTCGCATGTCCAGTCACATAAGTTACTTCATGCTGTCTGGTGTACATTGTCGCGTGCGTGCATCCCCTACAGGTGGTCGGGCTTTTGTGTGCTTTACTGTATGTTACAGAGTACAGTAATATGATATCTTTATTTCAAGTCCAGGATGTCTGAAAGCAAGCATGAAAGCATGATGTAGCTGGTACTGCTGTACTTTTCAAGGTACTGTAAGATTTAACATGATTTGATGTCTTTTTTTATGTATTATTTGTGTGAAAAGCACCATAAACTATTACAGTACAGGACTGTACAGCTGATTGTGTTAGTTGGGTACCCAAGCTATGTTTGTTGAACTTATGAAGAAATTGGACTTAGAACCGCACTCTTGGAATGGCGCTTGTTCACGTGTAGGGGACTTACTGTACACTCGGTCTGCTCTTCCCATCCCACTGCATCCCAGAATACCCCTTGGCACTCTTCTTGTTGACAGGTGGATGACAGTCACTGGCTGAATGGAGAACCCACCATAGGACATCACCTTTGCATACCTTCACCTGGAGGCTGGAAAAGTTAAATCCTCCTCCTTACCCCAGGCTTTCTTATAACCGAGAGTGGTCACACACACAGCTTCAGGCCCAAGACAGCTGTGGGCAAATGTCTTCTGGAGGGGCTGTGTCCACCTTTCCCACCTCTTGCCCTGATCTCAGATGTGATGTCTGGAGCTGAAGCAGCCATCTGGGAGCCAAGAAGTGGGAAAGACCTAGCCCTGACTCCGCCGAGTTGCCAAGTCACAACCTCCCACTTGGCTTATATCACAGCAGAAAAATAACCCCTATAGTTCAGCTCCCATGACCCTGGTTCTCTGTTATTGTTGCTGCTTCATTTCTAACCTATGGACTCACAATTCTTTAAACAGGTCTTTTTATTTTGCACACAAATAAGGAAAAGGAGAAAATAAGACACATAAAGGCAAAAGGTCGGATCCAAATCAGCGTTGCCACTGATTTCTGCATAAATTTGGAGAAGTTGTTAGACCTGTGAGGACATGAAACTTCTGTTTTTCTCACCTGTCCCTTTTATCTCTGGAGAATGATGGAATTGAACAAAATTCCCAAGACCAAGAATTCAATCACATAATAATGAATGCACCCACATAATGTGCAAAATTGCTGCTATTAATCTTTGCCCCAGTTTCTGACTATGGGCCTAAGATAGCATCACATTCTAGAAGATACTTTTGAGAAACAATGTGACTTGTGACTCACACATAATTGATGAGATGTGGCAGGAGTTACTCCTGAGGCTATATCAGAAGAGTCCACATCAATTAGTTGCTAGTAATTAGAACCTTAGAGCTCCAATTAATATGAGTCTTTTTTTATTGTGGTAAAAATACAACATAAAATTTACCATCTGGACTATTTTCAAGTGTACAGTTCAGTAGTGCTAAGGGTATTCTCATTGTTGTCAAACAGATCTCTAGAACTTCTTAAATTTTTTTTTTTTTTTAGGATCGAACGTCCTCAGTTCCAAACCTCCCCAGTTCCCTACCTAAGTTCTCTCTCCACTTCATCCTTTATTTGCATTTTCACAGTAATTCCAAGAAGGAAGTGGGGAAGCATCTTCTTCATTTTACAGCTGTGAAAGCAGGGGTAGAGTCAGGTGGCCTCACCTGCACCCCCTGGGCTTCCGGGTCATCTGGTACCCACCCCAACTTGTGCCCAGAGACGGGTTCTCCTGAGTACAAGAAGCAGCCAAGCAACCCTTGCCACAGTTGTGCCTTTGTTTTACTGATGCATAATTGACATATAGCATTATGTCACTTTCAAGTGAGTGGCATATGACCAATTGTATATATTGTGAAATGATCGCAATAGGTCCAACTGACATCCATCACAGGCATACTTACAATGTTTTTCTTGTGATGAGAACTTTTAAGATCTACTCTCTTAGCAAGTTTCAAATATACAATGCAGTACTGTTAACCACGGTCACCATGCTGTACAGCACATCCCATGACATTCATCTTATAATGGGAATTTGTAAATTTTGACCCTCTTCACCCATTTTCTCCACTCCTCCACCACTGCTCGCCTATGAGTTTGGAGTTTGTTCATTTGTTTTTTTTTTTTTTCAGATTCCACGTACAAGTGAGATCCTATGGTATTTATCTTTCTCTGTCTTATTTCACTTAGCACAGTACCCTCAAGTTCCACCCAAGTTGCTGCAGGTGGCAGGATTTCCTTCTTTTTATAGCTAAATAATATTTCATTGTATATATGTGTGTATATATTTATAGCTATATATGTGTATATAGCTATGTATATATCACATCTTCTTTATCCGTCCATCAATTGCTTCCATATCTTGGCTATGGTAGATAATGCTGTAGTGAATACAGAGGTGCATATATCTTTTTGAGCCACTGTGTTCATTTTCTTTGGATAAACCCAGAAGTGAAATTGCTGGATTGTATGGTAGTTCTATTTTTATGTTTTTAGGAATCTCCATTCTGTTTTCCATAGCAACTGTACCAATTTACATTTCCACCATCAGTGCACCAGTTCCCTTTTCTTCAACAACTGATTTGTTGTCTTTTTGTTAAAAGCCCTTCTGATAGGTGTGAGGTGATGCCTCATCAGTCAGTCAGTTCAGTCCTCAGTCATGTCCAACTCTTTGTGACCCCATGGACTGCAGCACGCCAGGCCTCGCTGTCTATCACCAACTCCCGGAGCTTACTCAAACTCATGTCCATTGAGTCAGTGATGCCATCCAACCATCTCATCCTTTGTTGTCCCCTTCTCCTCCCACCTTCAAACTTTCCCAGCATCAGGGTCTTTTCAAATGAGTCAGTTCTTCCCATCAGGTGGCCAAAGTATTGGAGTTTCAGCTTCAGCATCAGTCCCTCCAATGAATATTCAGGACCAATTTCCTTTAGGATGGACTGGTTGGATCTCCTTGCAGTCCAAGAGACTCTCAAGTCTCCTCCAACACCACAGTTCAAAAGCATCAATTCTTCTGCACTCAGCTTTCTTTATAGTCCAACTCTCACATCCATACATGACTACTGGAAAAACCATAGCTTTGACTATATTGACCTTTGTTGGCAAAGTAATGTCTCTTCTTTTTAATATGCTGTCTAGGTTGGTCATAGCTTTTCTTTCAAGGAACAAGTGTCTTTTAAATTCATGGCTGCAGTCACCACCTGCTGTGATTTTGGAGCCCCTAAAAATAAACTCTGCCACTGTTTCTACTGTTTCCCCATCTATTTGCCGTGAAGCAATGGGACTGGATGACATGTTCTTAGCTTTCTGAATGTTGAGCTTTAAGACAACTTTTTCACTCTCCTCTTTCATGTTCATCAAGAGGCTCTTTAGTTCTTCACTTTCTGCCATAAGGGTGGTGTCATCTGCATATCTGAAGTTCTTGATATTTCTCCTGGCAATCTTGGTTCCAGCTTGTGCTTCATCCAGCCCAGCATTTCTCATGATGTACTCTGCATATAAGTTAAATAAGCAGGGTGACAATATACAGCCTTGACGTACTCCTTTTCCTATTTGGAATCAGTCTGTTGTTCTATGTGCAGTTCTAACTGTTGCTTCCTGACCCACATACAGATTTCTTAAGAGCTGGGTCAGGTGGTCTGTATTCCCATCTCTTTTAGAATTTTCCACAGTTTGTGTATTCCACACAGTCAAAGGCTTTTGCATAGTCAATAAAGCAAAGAAGTTTTTCTGGAACTCTCTTGCTTTCTCAATGATCCAGCAGATGTTGGCAATTTGATCTCTGGTTCCTCTGCCTTTTCTAAATTCAGCTTGAACATCTGGAAGGTTCACGTACTCTTGAAGCCTGGCTTGGAGAATTTTGAGCATTACTTTACTAGCATGTGAGATGAGTACAATTGTGCAGTAGTTTGAGCATTCTTTGGGATTGGAATGAAAACTGACCTTTTCCAGTCCTGTGGCCACTGCTGAGTTTTCCAAATTCGCTGGTATATTGAGTGCAGCACTTTTACAGCATCATCTTTTAGGATTTGAAATAACTCAACTGGAATTCCAGCACCTCCACTAGCTTTGTTTGCAGTGATGCTTTCTAAGGCCCACTTGACTTCACATTCCAGGATGTCTGGCTCTAGGTGAGTGATCACACCATCGTGATTATCTGGGTCGTGAAGATCTTCTTTCTATAGTTCTTCTGTGTATTCTTGCCACTTCTTCTTAATATCCTCTGCTTCTGTTAGGTCCATACAATTTCTGTCCTTTATTGAGCCCATCTTTGCATGACATGTTCCCTTGGTATCTCTGATTTTCTTGAAGAGATCTCTAGTCTTTCCCATTCTGTTGTTTTCCTCTATTTCTTTGCACTGATCATGAAGAAAGGCTTTCTTATCTCTCCTTGCTATTCTTTGGAACTCTGCATTCAAATGGGTATATTCTTTCTTTTCTCTTTTGCTTTTCACTTCTCTTCTTTTCACAGCTATTTGTAAGGCCTCTTCAGACAGCCATTTTGCTTTTTTGCATTTCTGTTTCTTGGTGATGGTCTTGGTCACTGCCTCCTGTACAATGTCACAAACCTCTGTCCATAGTTCTTCAGGCACTCTGTCTATCAGATCTAATCCCTTGAATCTATTTGTCACTTCCACTGTATAATCGTAAGGGATTTGATTTAGGTCATACCTCAATGGTCTAGTGGTTTTCCCTACTTTCTTCAATTTAAGTCTGCATTTGGCAATAAGGAATTCATGATCTGAGCCACAGTCAGCTCCTGGTGTTGTTTTTGCTGACTGTATAGAGCTTCTCCATCTTTGGCTGCAAAGAGTATAATCAATCTGATTTCAGTATTGACCATCTGGTGATGTCCATGTGTAGAGTCTTCTCTTTTGTTGTTGGAAGAGGGTGTTTTCTATGACCAGTGCATTCTCTTGGTAAAACTCTATTAGCTTTTGCATTTCTCTGATGACTGGTGAGTAGAGCACCTTTTCAGGTACTTGCTGACCATTTGCAGGTCTTCTTTGGAAAAATCTTTACTCAGATTCTCTGCCCATTTTTAATAAGGTCATTAGTATTATTATTTGCTATTGAATTGTAGAATATTTATTTATTTTGGATATGGACCCATTATCGATACATAATTTGCAAATATTTTCCCCAATCAGTAGGTCAGTTGCCTTTTCATTGTCAATGAATGGTTTGCTTTGCTGTGCGGAGATTTTTAACTTTGGTGGAGTTCCACTTGCTTATTTTTGCTTTTGTTGCCTTTGCTTTTGGTGTGAAATCCAAAAAACCATCACTAAGAGCGATGTCATGGAGCTTAGCCCCTACATTTTCTTCTAGGAGTTTTATGGTTTCAGGTCTTACATTCAAATCTTCAACCCATCCTGAGTTACTTTTTGTGTGTGGTGTAAAATAGTGGTCCAGTTTCATTTTTTGCATGTGACTATTTAATTTTCCCAACACCATTCATTGAAAAGACTGTCTTTTCCCCATTGCATTTTCTTGTCTCCTCTGTCATACACTGATTGACCATATACACATGTGTTTATTTCTGGGCTCTCTCTTCTGTCCCATCGATCTATGCGTCTGTTTTTATGTCAATAAATACTGTTTTGATTACTATAGCTTTGTAGTATAGTTTGAAATTAAGATGTGTGATGTTTCCAGGACAGTTCAGCTGCTCAGAGTATGAGGAGGGTACAAACAGTGGGCTCCTGCCAGGCTCACCTGTCCTGGCCCAGAGGACCTGGTTAGGGAATCTAAGGAGGTCAAGGTGGGGAAGGAGGATTCAGAGGAAAGAGAGGTGTAGATCAGGACTGTGCTCCCAAGGTGTCCTCTAAGGCTGAGCTCAACTCCAGCGGAGTCTATGGCCCTCTGATCTGTGCCCCCGGGAAACAACTGAGCTCAGCTTGGTTTTATTCTCCAAGAAAGGGACCAAATTGGTCTTAAGGAGAAAGGGAAGCAACAAGCAGAGTCCTATCTCACTGAAATGCATTGTTGAAACATCTGAAGATCTGAATACAAATTCTAGGAAGACCAGCCTTTCTGGGCAGCATCTAAGGACATTTCTAACTTCTGGGAAAAGCCTTGTGCCAGAGCAGAAAGCAGGTCTCACCGGGTGACCTCCCGCTCTGTTTTATGTCTTTAGACATTCTCTGTGTCCTCTGGAGCCTGCAGCAATAGAGGAAGCAGTTTACCCTCTGACTGTCATATGTTGTACAGGACACACCTGTTCTCTTGGACGTCTGTGGGCACACATCCCCTGGCCGGTCCACAGCTGGCCTTCCCCTCACCCCTGATCACTATCTGCTCACCTGCATGGACACTCTCCTCCCAGGAAACCACCATCCAGCACAGAGGGACAGATGACCCAGTGATGTTTGTCCCACTTGGCTTTTATCACAAAATGGAATTGTCTGTGTCTGTCAGTCCAAGATGACACAGGACAGGCAACTGTCCTGAGCTTCACACTAAGCGCAGCACCAAGAAACCTGAGTGTGGGGGTGGGCAATCGTGACCTTGAGACAAACAGCAAAGGAACAGATCCCTGAAGGGTCCATGCACTGGGCCCTTCCTCTGGCAACTGGAGGGCCAGAGAGCTGGCGGGGAACCCCCTGGGATTCACCCCACCAAGTGCGAGAAGGGGGATCTGGATAAATCCGTGTGATACACACACTTCCCATGGTCACCCTCTCTTCCTGGCCTGGGAGGGAGAAGCAACACGGGGCAAACAGGAGAAGCTTCTGTGGGTTTCCCTGAAGAAGCCCCGAAGAAGCTGCTGTGCTGTGAAAGCTTCCGTCTGGCCCTTCAGACGTGCGCTGATGCTTCTTCTCCAAGTGTGTGAACTCAATTTACTTCACTAGGCAACTGGGCCATGGGGCCCCCTTAGTGCAACCAGTCCACCATAGCTCAGGTGGGCACAGCAGCTCCACCAGAGAAAAGACAGAAAGCAGGGCTGCCAACCAGGGAGGGGAAGCCAACGGCTGAGTTCCTGCAGTGGTTCCAGACCCTGCCCCCAGGGAGCCTCTGTCAGGGGAAGTGGAGGAGGGGCCCTTCCGGGGGCTCTTGGCCTCCTTGGGCCCCGCCCCCCTCCTCCCTCCACCCCCACCCCCAGCCCTCATTTCCACTGAAGGGCTGCCAGTTCCCCTGCGTCTTGAATCCATTGCAGCCAGGAGGGCAGGGCTGTGGGACTCACTGTCCTGGCCTGTGGGTGGATCAGGGTTCACAGTCCAGAAGGCCCCGGGCACCTTGATCACTGCTCTCCTCTCAAGCTCAGCCCCACCTGGAGTAGCCTTATGTCAGGCCCACACTGCCCTCAGCCCCCACACGTGTCCACAGGCTCCCGGGCCCTCAGCCTGAAGATGGAGAGACATCCACAGGTCTGGCTGGGTTCATGTTCCCTAGAGGTCACACACTTTCTCCTGGGGACCAGCTGGACAAGCCAGGAGCATGGATTCTGAGGCGGGGTTGCTGTAAGAGCAGAGACCATTCTACAGCTGGTGCTCCCATTCTACAGATGGAGCAGGGACCCTCGAGCCTGGGGGAGGGAGATGTGTCCTGGGAAGGTCCTGGGGACAGATCAGTGGTGCCTCCTGAACAGCAGAGAAGGGATGACCACAGCTCCAGTGAAGGGACAGCTGTTTGCCCCCTTCCCCTCCTCCCCCAGCCACCCCCTGCCAACGGTGTTCCAACGCCCGAGTAGAACAGAAGAGCTGACGGCAGACGGGGCAGGTGCACTCCCAGTGGGCAGCATTCTCCAGTCCACAGTGTGATGGGGCTGCACTTCTAGAGTGGATTAGGCGATGACTATCTGAAAGTGACTGGACATCCGGGCAGGAGCCCAGGAACCTGGGGCAGCTGGAGCGCTGTGTGGGCAGCTCTAGAGGGGCCATAGCTCTGGAGCCCACCCTCACCAAGGTCACTGGGAAGCCCTTTGCTCACACATCTGGGAGGTTGGCTTCCACTGTCTTGCTGTCTGTCCACAGAGCAGCTGGCAGAGGCACAGCAGCTCTGGGCGGGATGAGTTCAGGGCTCCCCTGAGCTGCACCCACCAAAGAGCTTCTAAGTCGAGGGCCAAAGAGGGGAATAGGAAGGGGGGACAGTGGTGTGTCCAAAGCGTCCACACTCCTGGTGGATGGACCGTGGGGGCTGGGGACTTGAACACATGAAAACCTCTCTACTTTGGACCGGGATCAAATACCTGTGGGCAGTGGGCACAACCAAGTGGTCACAGCTGCACTGGAGCCACTCACCTTGGGGGGTGGGTTTGTCCTTCACACAAGCAGAGACAATGAGAATCCGGGCAGGAACTCATGTCTACCACCCAAGAACCTGAAGTATGTGTTCTTCCCAGAAAGGGACTTGGAAAGTCACTGCTGGAGTCCAGCAACGGAGAAGGAAAGTGCATTAGTCGGCCACAGCCCATTTTCCTCCGTGGCTTCAGAACAGATGTGATGGCCTCAAATAAACTCAGTGGCCCTGTTCACAGCTAAGGACCCTGTACCCTGAACACTCAAATCAACAATCCTGCCAAGAACACTGGGGTCAAAGGGGAATGACAGGGTCTGGAACACGGTCACATTGGTGGTCCTCGTGTTCTGAGCCGCTGGGCAGGTGTGTTGTGCTGAGTGCAGGGGATGTTAGGGCTGATTCCAGCAAGAGCCCTGAGATCTCATTCTGAGCAAAGGGGGCAAGGAAGAGGGTGCCCATGTGTCAGGTGGGACCTTCCATCCACAGCCAACAGAATATCAAGGGTGAAAGGCAGAGAATGGACTTAGAACAAAAGAGATGACTTTCCTTTAGTTAAATGTTTAACAGGAATCCCTCTTAGTGATGGCATTGGGGGTATGGCCCTGCACCGAGACCTGAGCCGGGCATGCTGTGTCTCTGGGTTCAGTGTAGAAAAGAAAAGCTGTGGGCAGTGAGCATGCTAATTCATCTGCTTGGAGCCTGCGTTTTGCAGCTGCTTGCAGGGAGGACATGAGGGGAGAGGAAGAGAGTGGGAGAGAGAAGATGGGACGGGATTGTTTGCAGGCCAGGGGTCTTGGAAGGCCTTTCCAGGCTGGGCTAGGAGGGGTGGGCTTGCCCAGTGCGGGGTCCTCTCCACTGTGCGCACGCTGGGCACAGTCTGGAGCAGACGCCTGGCTCTTGAGTCTACCAATGGCTGAGCCGTGGGCACGGGCCAGCCCCTGTGCTCAGATGGTGTCTCAGACCCAAAGCACATTGTTGACCCACCTCAGCTCACCTTTGCTGCTGACCTGCAGGACACAGCAGCCTTACCCGAACTGATACTGAAATGTTCCCTCTAAAGGAAACCCAACGGAAAGAGCCGGGGCCGAAATTTCAGATACTAAGACTGGCTGCTGCTGCTGCTAAGTTGCTTCAATCGTGTCCGACTCTGTGCGACCCCAGAGACGGCAGCCCACCAGGCTCCCCTGTCCCTGGCTACAGAAATGCAAAGACTTTACCTTTACTATTTCATCTTTAAAAAATTTCTGCCCCACTCTTTTTTGGGGAACATTTATTTTGGCTACATCACTTGCCACGTGGGATGTTAGTTTCCTAACCAGGGATTGAACCCATGCCCCTGGCACTGGGAGCACAGAATCTTAACCGCTGGAGCACTAGGCAAGTCCCTTTGAATATTTTATTTAAAGGCAACTTGAGACATTGCCAACAAGAGAAGAACAGGTAGCAATCTTTGGTGGCATGACTTGGACATCTGTGTGGCCCTTCCGATTTTAAAGGGAGCTTCTGCTCTGCTCTGCTAAGTCACTTCAGTCGTGTCTGACTCTGTGTGACCCCGTAGACGGCAGCCCACCAGGCTCCCCCATCCCTGGGATTCTCCAGGCAAGAACACTGGAGTGGATTGCCATTTCCTTCTCCAATGCATGAAAGTGAAAAGTGAAAGTGAAGTTGCTCAGTCGTGTCCGACTTCGCGACCCCATGGACTGCAGCCTACCAGGCTCCTCCGTTGATGGGATTCTCCAGGCAAGAGCTCTGGAGTGGGCTGCCATTGCCTTCTCCAAAGGGAGCTTAAGCCCAGCCATCAGTGCTGGGTTTCCCAGCCCTGTATGTGTGTATGCTAAGTCACCTCAGTCATGTCTGACTCTGAGACCCTAGACTGTAGCCCTCCAGGCTCTTCTGTTCAAGGGATTCTCTAGGCAAGAACACTGGAGTGGGTTGCCATGGCCTCTTCCAGGGGATCTTCCCAACCCAGGGATCAAACCCGTATCACTTACGTCTTTTGCATTAGCAGGTGGGGTCTTTAACACTAGCGTCACCTGGGAAGCCTTTCCCAGCTCTGACCTAGGACTTAATCACACTGGAATCCTCAAAAGCAAACCCTTTTATTTCAAACACTGCAGAGTTGAGAGCCCATGACACCAAGGTGAGAAGGCCAGGATCATGAGGGTCACATAAAAACCACATGTTGTACCAGGGCAGAAAGGTTAAGTTTATGTCATATGTTTGTTTCTCTGCTTTCCTGAGCAGGGCTGAAGCCTCAACGTATTTGAGGTAAGGTATTTTTCTTTCAGGAGTATCTTTGATTTAAAACTGAGGCAATGGAATAAAACCTTTGTGGCTCTAATTGTCTGAAATGTTTGTTTGCTTTTTGGTTTTGTTTTGGGCACTGATGTCTCCCAACAAAAAAAATTAAGGAAGGAATGGAAGGCAGGTTTGAAAAGTGATTACTCAATCAGGTCAAACGTTTGAGAAGTAATATGTTTTAAAAATGTGACTTTAAGCTAAGCAGGCCCTTGATGAAAGACTCAGATTGCAATCAGTTAACACCCACGTTCTCTCCCTCAGAGTCACAGCTCCAGAATGTCACTGTAGCATTGTTAGGACCAATGTTTAAAAATGACTGTGATGAACACAAGATGCGGTTGGGAGCTAAAAACTCAAAATGTTTTACACTGAACGCTGACTTGACCCCCAAGAGCAAAACTCCCACCTCTCTGGGATAATGTCAATTGAACTCGGTGGTATGTTCTTTTTAAGCAAGCCAATGTGTGGAGTTGTCCCCTGGGCTGGTCTTTCAGAAGCAGCTTTTCTGTTTATTATTTTCTATGCACACATATTGTTTCCTGGTTGTGTTAATCTTAGTTCTAATGGTTTTCTTGGGTCCCAAGGCTTGTTTTTGTTTTCCTTTAGTATTTGATTTTATTCATTTCATGCAACTTAACAGGTTATCTGTCATAACATGGTGGAAGATGACTTGGACTTTTGACTGAAACATTTGTAACTAAATCATCGAGTATGATAAGCAATGTTTGTGGTTGGTTGATGATCTGCTTTAAAATGTTTCATCCTAGAGAACAAGTTTCACTTTTCTAAGGTAACTTTTCTAAGTTGATGTGAGTCTAAACACAGTTGTTTTAGAGGTATCTTTCATGAGCCTTTCCCACGTGCGTCCTCTGAACCCACACAGCAGCAATGTTGACAGAGCTCAGGAGGTTCTTACTTGAGGACATGTCCCTGTGGATCAGTGGCCCCCTCCCAAACATCATCCTGCCTCCTGCCAACAAGAATTTGGAGGGCGCCGGAGCATGGACAGGCTGGGGCTCACACTATGTCCTGAGATCCACAGGGATGAGAACTTCACCCAGAGAGACACCCTAACACTCTAACTGAAGTGCTCCTAAACCAGAGTCGTTCCCATTTAAAAAATGGTAGCAGCCTTTAATATTTTGTTCTCAAAACCCTGGGAAGAACACGGAGGGAGAGAAACAGAATCTCAGGAAAGTTAAGTGAGCTCAGCTCAGTCAATGGGCAAACAGCAGAGGCTGTCTGGGCACAGAAATTCCAGAAGGTGTCCTGGGGCAGACCACACCTCCTCGCCGCTTTCTCCCCCTCCTCCTTCCCCTTCCTCCTCCTCCCTCCTTCCTCCTCCCTCCCAGACTAAGTCCTCAGGGTCTCTGACCTGAACTAAGCCAGGCTGAGGGCACTGAACTATAGTCCAGCCTGAAAGAGTTACAGCTGTTCCTGTTTAAAACATAAGCTCTCTGAAAAAAATGTGAAATGTCCTAATATCTTGCACAGAGAATGTAGAAAAATCACATTTGTTTAAACCACTGGGAACTAGCTGTGTTATTCCAATTCTGGTGACATGAGCAGGAACCGGGTCGATGTTTGGAATATTTAATATTTGAATACCTTTCATGTTTTATTTTTATTTTTGACGTGTTGGCACAAGGCCTCCAGCTCTGTGATGCTGGGTCAAAGCTGTGGCCCCAATGTCGCCCCCGATTAGCCTTTTCCCTCCAAACAGCCTCATGTGACTTCCCACCGAAAGACCAGGCGTTTCTGCTTCTCATTAGCCCGAGGCTGTGTTGATGTTGACAAACCAACACACCATCCTTCAATCTTCTCACCTTTGCCTGCCCAGTCCGGGGATGTTGCTGTGACTACAGGTCACAGCGTTTCAACCAGCCCATTTGGCTGTGAGGATCCCCATTGTGCGTGGGTCCCGAAAAGGCCAATGCGAGGCGCTGGGGGCAGAGGTTTTGTCTGCTGGGGGCAGAGGAATAAAGGTGCAGGTCTAGGGGCTGGTTATTCACATCACAGCAGGTTGGCTGAGGATCCGGTTCAAGAGCACACCTTATCAAGGTGTCCGAAAGCCCACCCAGTCCTCCAAGCGCATTGGCAATTTTTAGGGGCAGCTTTTCTATAAAGCCAGGTGCAGAGGCATGGGGAGTGGGAAGGGTGTGCAGGTGTGGGAGCTCTCTCCCACGGTCTCTGGAGGCTGGCCCCAGGAGGCCCTCTCCAGCCCACAGACCCCACACTCAGAACCCATCAGAGCAAGTAGTTTCCAGATGTGGCCAGGTGACAAGCACATGCTCTCTAATTGAGAGATGAAATGTCAGCACTCTCACGAACCTCAGAATAGCACCAACTAGTGTCTCTCATAGAAAACTTACGTAAGAAAATAGCTTTTTATTCTATTACAATAGTAATAACTCCTGAGAAAATATGCATTAGAGCTAATGAGGAGCTGAGGCCAAGTCAGTGCAGCGCTTTTAATGTGGGAGAAACTCCTTAATGATTCAAGTTTTTTTTTTTTTTTTTACCAAAATGTATTCTTTTGCTTATCCTGGTTTAACTGGGATCTGTTTACCCCTTGCACGGCCACTGGCACGAGCCAAATGCAATTGTTCCACATATCTCTTTTCTCGGCATCTGAATTTTTCTCTCTCCTCCTTCAGTTCCCCTCTTTGGGCCTCCAGGAGGTTAGCAGGTTTCTTTTCTACCCCAAAATGGACATGGGGACATCTTTGTTTCTATTTTAACATCACCTATTTCTCATAGAATCATTCGAAGAAGTTGTTTCTGCCCCAGTTAAGTGAAAATGAAGTGAAACGTCATCGGCTGGAGATTCATGGGGCCGTGTTTTGCGGTGAAGGGAGCCGAGAATGGATTTCCAAACCCTTCCTCAGACATGGCCTCCAACTCGCAGGAGAGTGGTAAACAGGAGGGAAGGCAACAGGGTTGGAGGAGGGGCACTGACATTCTCCATCGTAAGAAACTTCAGATAGAGATTTCCCCAGTTTTTTCTGTATTTGATAAGGCCTTCTTGATGACCGGGATTCCATTTCCATGCAGTAGTTGGGGGCAGGGTGGGAGAGGGCAGCAGATGAGTGATAAACTAACCTCTGCTGGGAGCAGAAGGACCCCGGGGTGTTGCAGAGAGAGGGAGGGAGAGAGGTGAGGACTCGTCCTCAAACGGCTCACAGGCCAGCACCTGTGGTCTGATCTCCAGAAAGACATTCCACACCACCGCCAGGCACAGAGCATGCAATAATTCATCCCAAACCTGCTCCAGCCACTTCCTGTCCTAGCCAGAATGGACATCAGACCACCGCCCGGCTGGCTTTGCACTCTGGTTGCCCGGAGCATTTAGCGAGTCAAAGCCCCTCAAAAGACCACATCCCAGCACCAAGTCTGACTGCCCGGCGATCTCTCCTCAGCAAGGAAAAGTTGGCCGGCTCCCGGTTTTGTTACCGGAGGCTCACCCCACGGGCTGCAGGTCTGCGCAGCGCAGCAGCCGCTCCCTTTGGGCTCTGACCAAACACACTGGCCAGCAGGAGGGGGGTCAACAAGATCCACAGACCCGGGGGCTCACCCCACAGCCTGAGCCTGATTCTAACTAAAGCACGGAGCCACCTACTCCCGGCCCCTAAATCGGCCAAACCCTCGGCCAGTGTCTGCCGCACCGAACCTGAACCCAGGACGCGGCCGAGAAGGCGCAGACAGGAGTCCGGCCAGGAGCCTGGCGGGCGCCAGAGCATCTGACGCCGCAGAAGGGCTGTGCGCACCTGAAGTCTGGGTGACAGGCGCCTAAGGCTCTGCGTGCACGGGGACCACCCCAGGAAACGAAGGCAACCAGAGGACCCCTTCCTCTAGTCCTTCAGAAAAGCCGAGCGACCCCACTGGCAGCCTTCCCAAAGCAGGACTCGAAGCGCCCACTTCACTGGAACCGCCGCAAACGCATCGCCATCAAAGCCCCTTCCCTAGGAAAAGTGCCCAGTTTTCCCTGTAACCCAAATCCCTCGCTCCTCACCTCCGAGAGCGCGCACGAAAAGACAGAAATCGCACCAAGAAAAATTGTGACCACAACTTGAACCCCCAAACGCATCCACTCTCTGCCCTCTCCGCGCGGTTGCTGGCAGCTCCCGGGGCTGCGGGCGGTAGCGGCCGCGAGGGGCTCCCGGGTCCCGGGCCCCAGCGCGCTCTCACCCTTGCCTTCCCTTTTCCCTCCGCTTGGTGAAGCGAAGCCCGCTTCCCTTCCCGGTCCCACATGAACCTCGGTCCCCACCTCCGCCGCGGCCCCGCTCACCAGCCCCCGTCTGTCTCCTGTGAGTCACTCGAAGGGGTCTCCCGGACCCGCAGAGCCAATGCCTGCCGCGCGCCTCCACCGCCCGGGCAGCCCTGCTCCACCGCGCTCCCGGGTCTCGATCTCAGCAGCTCCCTCCGACTTTGCACAGCGGCCCCTCGGCGCCGCCCGGGTGCCTGGGGTGGCGAGGCGCCAGGCTGCAGCCCGGGCTGCCGGCGCCCAGCCCCTTCTTTCTCATCTTCTTCGCTTGCTCCGATTCTCCCAGGCGCCTGGCGACCCCGCGCCTCCCCGGTCCCACCGCCCGGACTCACCCCGGCGCCACGCCGCCGCCGGTCTGCGCGCTCCGAGGCGGAGCCAGGACTCCCTCCCGCGCGGGGGCCGCCTCCCCGCCTCCCGCCCGCGGCCCCTGCCCCACTGCCGCGGACCCCTCCGCTGCCCGCGCGGCCGGGGCGGTCGGGACTTACCTCCTGGACAAGGTGACCCGCTAGTGCGCTCGGCGGCGGCCCGCGCGTCTCCGGAGACAGCGAGCGAACGCGCGGGGCGCCGGGGATCCTGCGCCCGCCTCTGCTTCCCGCTCCCTCCCCCGCCGCCCGGCCCTCCCCTCCGTCCCCTCCGTGCAGCTCTGCTCTGCGCTTGCCGCCCGCGCCCCCGGCTGCCCCGCGCGTCCTGGAGCGCCGGGACGCGGGGCAGCGGCGGCGGCCCGGGCGGCTTGAGCTAGCGAGCGGCGGCGGCGGGGCGGAGCCCGGCCCTCGGTCCCCGGGAGAAGAGGGTGCGGGGAGACTCCCGCGGCGCGCGCCCGGCGGGCGGGTGGGCGAGGGGCGCCTGGGGCGCGCCGCTTGGTTCGGCTGCAGAGCCTAGAGACACGCGTGCCTGAGGCGGCGGCCACGGGCGCGGGGGGCGGCAGGGAGGAGGAGGAGCAAGGAGGGAACGGCTCCGCGTGAAGGCTCCGCCAACTTTGCCCCGGGCGGCCGGGCTCCGCGGGGGATCGCGTCTGGCTGGTGGCCCGGGCCGGTGTCTGGGAATGTGGCTGACGGAGGCTGGGGGGGAAGGGGGAGGCCCCTGGAAACTAGTGGGGCGGATTTGCCTCCTGGCTGGGAGGAGAGATGGCTCCCCTCGGTCCTAAAGGCCTCCCCAGGCTCTGGTTCGTTCTTTTTGAGGTCTCTAAGGACCCCCTTTACAGGCCTGATCTGCCCGAGTCTTGACCAGTCAGCCATCCTCGCGAATCCCGGCGTGGGGCTCAGACTCGGGTCCCGGCCCAGCGTCTGCCTGCGCCTTGGGGATTGAAAGGAAACTAGGGCGGGTGAAGAAGGAGATGGGGGTGGGTGGGCATAATCCTGATGAAGAGAGTGGGTAGTGGGGAGGAAGGGAGGGAGGGAGGGCACCTCCCAAGATAGTATGCATTTCCAAGGTTGAGGGAGGCGGGGGAAGTGGTGTTTTCAACTGGGATTTCACAGAGAAAGAAGACGAAAGAAATAACCAGGAAGAGTGTGATTTAGGGAAAGAATCTGTGAGCCCACTTCTGTCCCAGGCACAGAGGTGCCAGGCGGGCAGGCACTGGCCACGCGCTGGCGGTCATGGTCTGTTTCGTCCAGGAGACCCGCCACGGTGCACTGTCTGTCCCTGCCTGGTCACCCCAACCCTTTGCCCCCAAGAAGGCATCTCTTCCTCTACCAGGAGCCTAGGGTGGAGTTTCTGGATGGCTGGGATGGGAGGTGGGGCCAGAACATAGGTCTCTCCTCGAGTTCCCTTTGAGGGACTGGCTCCTGTTGGGTGCCTGGCAGCCCAGAGAGAAGGCTCAAAGTGGGCACGGGGGTGGGGGCATGGGTCAGCAGACCCGGCTCCATTTGTGCTCTGTCTTTATCCACCCAAAAGCCACCCCCTCTATATCTTTGCAAGGTGGCAAAGTGCAGCCAGGTTTCTTCCTCCAGGTCCCTGAAAGGGGTGTGGTCTGGAACTTTCTGGAAAGGGCACTAGAGGAACTGCTCGGATGGGAGGAAGATGCCATCTTACCCTAGTGAACTTGCCACTGACCCTGGATCCTTTCCTGACTAGAACGTTCTGTCATCTGAACCACTGGGCTGAGCAGATACTGTTAGACTCATTGGAGGTGAACAGGCATGACTCCTGTTTATCACCTGGGGGTTTTGCAGCCACCGAAATACAGCTGACCCGGGTTCTCACCTCTCATTGCACTTGTACTTGTCCACGCTTTGCCTTGGCTTCGGGGGCCTGTTTTGTTTTCTGCTCCAGAGAACACCAGCGTGGGGGCGCAGCTGCACCTGCCTGTGTCTCCAGAGCACGACATGCCTTTTCCACTGGACTTTTCTGGATAGAGCAGGCAGGTACCTCGTGAGTGTGGTGTAACATGTGACTCCGGGCTGTGCTGACTGCCTGCGTGATGCTCCCTCCAGAAGTGAGGGGTGCAGAGAGCAAGGAAGGGAGCCTCTTCTCAGTGGCCTTCTGTGTGGAGTTCTGTGGTTCGCCTCTGTGTCGTGTCCTTGGTACTTTGGAACATTCCATGCCAGTGCTTTGGAACTCAGTCCCCAAGCTCTTCCAGGAAATGTGTGGAGAGTGGGTACGTGGGGTCAGTGTGGTGCATTTCCGAGCATTTTCTAAGGCTTCATTTTCATAACACACTTCACTCAGTTTAGCATTTAAACAGTCTGATGGTCTTCTATTGTGGGATGAATACGGTGGGCCCCTTAGGTCACTATGTTTTATTCTCATACGGCTCTTGGTCCCAGAGCATCCCAGGTCCTGAACAAATAGTGATTGACTGCACTAGATGGGGGTGGCATAGATAAAATCAGATGTCTCTGAGGAAAGATGGTAATTTGAAGGAAAAGGGGAAAGTTCATGATGTGGTGAGTTATTATTATTGTTCATTTCTCCCGTGCCACTCACATAGCTTCAAGGATTCTAGAAGTATATTCTTTTCTAGATCCCACCCCTACACGTGCACAGACATCTTTTACTGTCTGCATTTCCATTGGGTGTCAGCATTCACTGCATGAACAACCTGCCAGGGCCAGGAATCTCAGATGACGAGAGGGGTGTCTCCTGCTCCGGGCAGATGTGGCCGCTCGGGGAAGGCACCAAGGGCCAGGTGGGCACCTGGCTGGTCTGGAATGGTAGGCAGCCACACCTACAGGGTAGTTTCTCTTGAGCCTGGATCCTGAGGTGTTGCTTGGAATGTCGTCATCTCTTAACGCTGTGATGAGTGTTGAGATAGGAAGACACAAGAGGGACTGTCACGTACCAAGCAGCGGGACACAGCAGAAGTCACCGGATCTCCTGGGTGTCAAGTAACCTTCTTGACAAGGCTTATCTCTTAGGAGTGATTACAGAACTTACGGAGCTAGGAGAGGTCGGGGGGCCAGTTCCTGTGCTGTGAACTGTCGCTCAGGCGCCAGCCGCTGTCAGGCTCTGCATGACTCTCAGGAGAAGCTGTTAGTACCCAGAGGCAGGCGGGAGGATGAAAGGACGCACAGACTGGAGATCTTCGGTAGGAGATATTCCTCAGCACATCTTGAGCTGAAAGCATCCAGACCCCAGGCAGAGCTTCCAAAGTGCCCTGCATGGTGCCTGCAGCTCAGCAGGCCCCTTTTAAACCACCTTTAGATCAAACGTGTGAAGTGCTCAGCCTTGTTATGTGCTGATTGTAATACTAAGGATAGAGCAACAGAACAGGTATACCCAATTTTAAGGCAGTGTCATTCATCTTGTTCCAGCCCTCCAATCTGTTATTACATAAATTGTCTTGATAGATGACATCCAGGAATTGAAAATGTCTTGTCCCAGGAGAATCTTGTGGACTCAGAAGGACAGAAAGATGACCAGTCAGGTGTTCAGTTGCTAAGTCCTGTCTGATTCTTTGCAACTCCCTGGATTGCAGCACACTAGGCTCCCCTGTTCTCCACTATCTCCCAGAGTTTGCTCAAATTCGTGTCCACTGAGTTGGTGCTGCTATCTAACCATCTCATCCTCTGCCGCCCTCTTCTCCTTTTGCCTTCAATCTTTTCCTAGTATCAGTGTGTTTTCCAATGGGTTGGCTTTTCACATCAGGTGGCCAAAGTATTGTAGGAATGATGGGCAAGGCTCTAAGAAAAAATGATTTTGGTATCAGAAATAAAGGGAGAGAGATTCTGAACCTAGACAAAATTATGAGGCAACGTCGAAGTGGGCGTTTAAAACAGGAAAAGATGCACCAGAACTCCAGAACATGGGAGTCAGTGGAGTTCCTGGCACTCACCTGGTATGGCCCTCTGGTCCTCAGGCGGCCTGAGTGGGGTGTGAAACCCAGGTCCAACTTTCAGATCTGTGGTCTGACCTCTGGATCCCTTGCATCACTTTTTAAAAATTGGGCTTAGCTTTATTGTGCTTCACAGATGTTTTTTTTATTACAAACTGAGGGTTTGAGGAAACTCTGCATTGAGCAAGTCTATCTGTGCCATTTCCTTGCATCACTTGGAAATGAATCAAGGAGGGCAAGAAGCTAACACATTGTGAGCCACCTCTGTGGTCCAGTGGATCAGTTACCCGCTACCGCAAACAAACCAGCCCAAACATTGTGGTTGAAAATGGCAACCCTTCATTAGCTCACATTTCTGAGGGTGGCGGTGCTGGCTGAACTGCTTGGCACCTCTGACTCCCATGGTGTCACCTGGGCTCCCACAGACATCCGTGGTCTGCTGCCTGCCAGGCTTTCCTCACCTGTCTGGGGGTGGTGACTGCAGACTGGGGTGATAGGCCCAGGCTGGTGGTGCCCAGCACCTCGGGCCCAGTGCACACAGCCTTCCAAGCTCACATTGTATATAGTGAGGTCTCCCTGACCAAAGTCATCACATGGCCCAAGGTCGAGAGGTGGGAGATAGCCTCAAGCCTTTGATGGAGGCTGGAGATCGGATGCATGAGGATGGGAGGCATCCGGGCTATTTTTGCAATCAGCTGCTGTTGAATCCTGATCAGAGCATGGTGGGGTGGCAGGATTGACCCCAGGAGAGGAAGAGGCTGAGAGCTGGGCACAGTGGTCTCACGACTAGGGAGTGAAGAGGGGGCTCAGGTCTGGTCTGTTTCTGGCTCTGTAAACAGCCAACCTTCACACAGGTTGTGTCTCAGAACGGGCTGACGGCGTACCATGGTGAGGGACTCAGCGAGCCTGGGAGTAGGTGTCTGCCACTGCAGTCGCCTGTCCTCAGGCAGGGAGCCTGGTTTCCTCGCATTTAATGATCGTGGTTGTTGTATCTGCTGCCCGGCCATGTACAGATGGGCATGTGCTCTGTGCACCGGCTGTTCCCTGGGCAGGGATGGTGGGTTATTGTTCGTAAAGGCAGTTGGCAAGACTGCCAGGGCTGCTGGGGACTTTTCTCAAGGAAGTCGAGGGGAATGGCAAAATCTAGATTCTCGGCACAAAGCATGCTGCTGCTAGAAGGCCTTCAGATGCCACATGAGAAGGCGATTGATGTTTTCTTTCATCCAAGTGCCTCTTTGTTTCAAGGGACAGAGGCTGAGCGAGGCCGATGCCTGTCAGATCCCCCGGGTCCCTCTGCCAGCCCGCAGCTCCATGGGCCTTGCTGCTCAGGACTCACACCGCATATGTCTCAGTCTCTCTTCCTGGCACAGCCTTCATTTCTCCTATCAGAGTGTGAGCCTGTGGGCTCCTGCTGCACTCAGCTCCAGACTTTAAAGCCAGAGCCTGGAGAGATGACCCGGTGGGTCTAGGACCACCGGATACACACGGGATTCATGGGGGGACATGAAGGGGCAGGCCTGGTGACACTGTCCAGCAGGGGTCGATTCTACACCTTTCCCAGAAAACAGCCCATATGCACCCGGCAGCCAGAGACCGACTGGGAAAGGTCAAGTTCAAGGGCCTGCCTCTTCTCTAGGCAGATATCGTGGGCCCTTTCCACTAAGAGTCTCCCACCCTCACCTTATTCTGTCTCCCGATTTTGACACTTTAGTTCTTCTTCCTGGACTGTCACTTGACTTGAGCACAGATCTGGCCTCGCATTCTCCTGGATACGTGGTGTCAGATGATGACCCAGCCTGTCATACCTTTGTGGCCAGCGGCGCTGGTCCTCTGTGCTCCCCCTGACCTGCCTCAGCAGGTGACTTCTTCATCTAGGGACTCATTTCCATGACCCAGTTAATGATCCATAACCCATATCTATTATCATGACAGAGGATAGTATCAGCATAATCGGTATCTTTCATAAAATGTATTTCAGCTGAAAGTTGGAAATAGGATTGGTTCCAGGATGGTTGGACAGAAAAATAATTAGGAAAAGCTGATCTTTACAAAACCTTACTATTGGGATGGACTGGGAGGCCAGAATTTACATCAATGTGTTCAGAAACACTAGCCTCAAAATGGGGCTTCGTAAATCCTCTTCGATCCATGCACCAAAGTGGACACTGCACCTCCTTCACTCAGATGAAAGAAGACTGTGTTTTTCTTGCCAAATGAAAGAACTGTGTATACCGATCTAAACTAACGAGAAGCTGAAAGGTTGGGGTCCTCGAAAACATTGCTGGTGCAGAACTAAGCACTTGAACACATTGTTAATTATTAGCGTGATTTCTGGTATTTTCTAAAAGGCCTACAAACTCGTTTTTGGCTCAAGAATATATATATATATATGAATATATATATATATATATATATATATATATTTGCTGTCTGTGCTTTTTTTCTGCAAAAAAAAAAAAAAAAGCGAATTCTGTGGCAAAAATAACTACTTCTGTAATTTTGCAGGATGTGGAACTGGAGGGGAAAACCCACAAAGGTAAGCAATTTTGTCTTTGTGACTTCCAGTTTATCACTCATTTTTCAAGAAAAGAATGTTCCTTTCTGGAACAAAGGAACTCATTCGGACAAATGCTGGAACCTGCCCTCTGTGCCCGGCTCTGCTCCCCTGGGTGACTGTCATACGCATCAGCAGCTGATCATTCCTGGGGTGTCTTGGACGTGCTTTGCTGGATATCAGGGCGTGAGGGGAGAGGAGGGTCTCCTCCCACAGCTGGGGCTGAGTGTGGCCGCAACAATAACCCACTTCGGGGCTGACAGCACAAGGAAAGAGTGTTCTCTGGACCAGGTGCCATGAAGCAAACCCCTAGTTCAGGACAGATCTCAAGTTCCCTTGGCTGCTTCTGTGCTCTGGGTTGGGCGTGCATCTCCACCTGCCCCTGGCCTGCACTGCGTCTGCCCATAAGCAGGCCCACTGCCGACATCCCCGGTTCCTGGACACAATCTTGGGGCCTCGGCCTCCCTTCAGGAAGGGAGTCCCTCTCCTCTGTGTCTGCTTCCCAGACTGCCTCCTGCCTGGAGCACTATTCCGTTCTTTATCCATCTCACTTGCTCTGCTTGCAAGCCTGGAAGGCCTCTACGGGGAGGGGAGGACCGTGTGCACGGGGTTATGCGGCCTGTGTTTGTCCCCAGGGTCCCTGCTGCGGCTGCCCGGGCGCTGTCCATGGTAGCAGCAGAGAAGCAGAAGTGAGCAGGGTGCACACAATTTGAATACTGTGGGGCGTTCTTGCTGCAAAATTACGCATGTCCTAGAATTTATGTGTATTATAGGGCTTTTTCCTTCCCACGCAAATGCATTTGATAATTAAAAACTTAAATTAGCCATAACAATAATTTTGAAACATTCTGTGGAGGTTTTTAATTGCTGTGGGCTTTTGGCAGCAGCTCCTGGGTCACATGGCTTCCACTGACTGGACACCACAATCTCACGGACAGATGTCCCAGCACAGCCAGGGTGGCCAGAGGTGGGGGTGGCACCTGGCAGAGGAGGGCGGCCCCATCTCCACGGGACAGGCTAGGCCGTCCTTCCCGAACAAGCAGCGGCTTGTGCTGAGACAGTCTGTTCTAGTCCGTCTCCCTCCGGAATCTCCTCTCTGGTTATTTCTGCTCTGGTGCCTCTGGCTCTGGCTGCCCCAGGTCACATCAACTCAGCCAGCTTCCCTTCCAAGGGGCTCAAGTGGGGAGGAGCGGGAGGAGCCCAGGTGTGTCCAGTGCCTCCGGTGTCCATGGTGATGGGGGCCGGCCCTCCCCTCCACGCTGAACGCCTGGGGGAGTTTAGGTGCCAGGCCAGCAGTGCGTCCCTGCCTTTCCTCAGTTCTTGCCCAGCCCCAGGCTTCAGACTCATGAGCCCTCATATTCCTATAAATAGCCTGTTCACTAAACCGAGATGGTGACCTGAGAATTACCCGGTGTCTTCCCACCGTCATCTGGAGGAGGCCGAGATAACATCCCCGTCCAAGGGGCAGATGGACCCTGGCCAAGGCAGTGGTCCAGCGGCCGTGGGAGCAGTGTCAGGTGGGATGTGTCTCCTTCCCTCCCCTCCCCGGGCTCTGCATTGCTGTGGGGTGTGGATGAACTCTGGCCCTGGGCACATGGACGAGCACATCTGCTGACCACTTTGGGAGAAGGCGCTGGGCTGCCCTGGGCACTGGGCTGGTCTCTAGGCTCCAGGGCTACACACTCAGGCCGTCTCCTCTGCAGGCATCATGACCTGTGTGCAGAGGTGCGGCTCCTGGGTTGTTGTGTGGAGCGAAGAGGAGGAACCTGGCTTTGAATCACAACCCTAGGCCCGGTTTGACCCCTGATTCCTTTGGCTGCTCTCTTTCCTGGTGACTCACCCATCTACTTATCTCCCCCTTTCCTTGGTCTTTGGCCTCGAGCCACATTCTGGCTTTAGACCTCAGCTTCTCCCACCCCAGGTCTGGGGCCAGACCTCAACCATCCTGCCTGCAAACTGGGGGCTCAGTGCTCTTCCTGGGAGTGGGACAGGCCACCCTTGGAGCTCCCCGTGGCCTTCAATATCCCAGCCGGGCCCCTGGGTCACATTTACCAAGTGGCAGGATTGATGCATGCATCTGGGACTCCTGACTCTGGGTTTTCTCCAGACCATGGCCTGCACCTTGACTCACTGACCTTGGAGGACTGGGTCTGCGGGGAAAAGAGTCAGAGCAGGGAGAGGAGGGAAGCGCCCTGGAGACTTGGCTCATGGAGCGGAAGCGTGAGACTGGAGGCAAGGAGCAGGCACAAAACCTGCTCGTGCTCTGGATTCAAGAAATGGGAATCCCATCCTTTCTCGGGTTCTGTGTAAAGTGGAGGTGCTAGTCTCCAGGTTGTGCCTTACCGCCCCCCCCACCCCCACCGTCCCCACAGGGCAATGGAGGAATGATGGACCTGAGACCCACACGGCCCTGAAGTGATCAAGGTGCCTCTTCAATGGCTGGAAGAAACAAGCAGTAGAGTCCATCCTCAGGGTGCCTTGGGGGGACCCCTCATGCCACTGTGTTGACTCGACATGACTTCCGCTCGAGCAGATGAGTGTTTTAATTCCGCTGAGCAGCAATGAGTGCTGCCCTCCACTGGGCCTAGGCCTGCACTTCTCCTTTCAAGTCATCCTGGTAGACCCTCCGTTGTTTGCTCTGCGCTCTGATGGCATTTGTGTTCCTGCCACACACGGCAAGGCTCCTCATGACTGCCACTGTTCCCAGTGGGAGGGGTCTAAGACAGGCACTGAAGACACTCCAAAGGTTGAAAGCAGGAGGAGAAGGGAATGACAGAGGATGAGATGTTTGGATGGCATCACCGACTCCATGGACATGAGGTTAAGCAAGCTCTGGGAGTTGGTGATGGACAGGGAAGCCTGGCGTGCTGCAGTCCATGGGGTCGCAAAGAGTAGGACACAACTGAGTGACTGAACTGAACTGAAGATTCTCCGCTGAGATGGCCGTAACAAAAGCCCCCTACACAACATTCCTAAAGCCAGCATGGGTACTGTCTTGAGAAGACTCAGGCCACAGGGACTTCTTGCGTTGCAAACTCAGAGAGCCGGACATACCTGAGGATGACGTCCTCCCTAGAGGCTGGTGAGGATGGAACGAGGCACATTCTGGCTCCCCTACTTCCACACGGGGTGAAGCCCAAGGTGCTCCCCACCCTCCAGAGCCTTGGGGGTCCCGATGAGGCTCCCTGCTGCAGGATGCCCTCCCTGTCCCTGAGATCCTGCCCTGGCGGGCTTGCCTGCCTTCCCGTCCCTTCTCCTGCTTCCTTCCTGACCCCTGACGGGGCCTTGTGCTATAATCAGTCACTTGCCCGTGGGGCCTTATCTCAAGGCTGATTCAGTGAGACCCACCTGAGATGCTGGGTTTCAGGACTTGCTCACCTTTCCAACTGTCTCTCTGGCAAACCTTCTCCAAGTGATCTCTGGTGTGCTGTCCACCAGTTCCCAGGCTTGGATTTCTCACTTGAACTAGAGTTTCCATCAGTTCTAACTTCCTGAGGCTCTGTGGCCAAGATCACGAAAGGAGGCTGCTATGAGGGGTAAGACATTGCGTACAGGAGGAAGGTACCCAGTCAGAAGGCGGTGCCGGCACTTAGCGACTCTGTATATATGTTTGTGCATGTGTGTGTGTGTATGCATGTGTTTGTGTGTGCACAGATATGTGTCTGTGAAAGAGAGAGAAAGACAAACCCTGGGCGAACATTTAATCTCTCCAAGCCTTGGCTCTCATCTGTAAAATGGGGGCAGTAACAGTGTCTCTTCATCATTTAATCCTCTCTGTTGGGAGGATTAAATGCCTCCTTGTGAAATGTGCTTGGAGCGCCCTCCCCCCCCCATCCCCCACTGGCATTCAACTCACTTTAACCCTCTGTCCTTCATACCTGTCCTGCTGAGGTCATGACCCTGAGGGTACCTGTGTCAGGGAGGACCCCTCTCCTGCTGCCCAGGGCTGGGAGAAGGTGGTGAGACCCACCCTTGGGAGGACACTGTCTGATGTTCTGCAGAGGGTCACCGGGAGTGGGATACGCCGGACAGTTTCCAGGCCTCCCATTGCCGGGGCTGTGGGCTGAGTGCAGGTGTCCGGCACCGGCTACAAAGGGAAGGAGGAGGATGGCCTCGCTCTGCGGGGATAAGAAGACAGTCATCTCTGGAGTCGATGGTAAAAACAAAAGTGAAGTCATTTACTCTTCCCTCAGGCTCTTGGTGGCGAGCGGTGTTTTATAATTAGCGGATTTTGCCAGCGAGGGAATGTCAGAAATTTATGGCACCAAGGCCTGCTCATTGGATGCCCGAATATAAGACAGAAAAGGACAAAACACTTAGGGAAATTAGAAGCCATTTAGAAAATGAATCCCCAGGGGATCTGTTGAATTTCAATTGGCTGGGACATCGGCTCTTTTCTACTATATTTTCCTGTCTCCTTTCCTAGCCCCTAGTCAGGCCATCCTCCTGAAGGGCTGGCTGAGTTCTCATCGTCTTGAGCGACCTCCGGGCTGTGACTGGAGGTGGGTCTGAATCCACCGAACCCTCCCTCCTCTAGGCCAGCGGGCAGTGGGAGACACAGTTCCCTCGCCATTTGTCTCCTTAGGTGCTGCAGAGGATACAGACATGGTTCCAACTCAGCCTCTGCCTGGTGAGGGCTCCTAATCTAGGAGGCTGAGACTGGGGAGACAGGGCCAAGAATGTGCAAAGCTAAGAGAGGTGCGCTCTGCAGAACAGGTGAGCTCTGGTGTGGTGGGCCCTGCCCACCAGTGGGGTGGCCTTGGGCCCAGCCAGCAGTTCCAGGCCCATGCGGTGAGGCCGATGGTCTCCTCACAAGAACATTAAACATTTGATCTAAAACACTTGAAAACTAGGTGTACTTGCAGATATAGCCTTTTATTTTATTTCCATATAACTTTGTGATCAATGTAAATATTTTCATGATACAAAAGTTTTTTTTCCCCCAGAAAGAAGATTCTATTTTATGACCTTATGAATCTGCAGAGGAAGGGATAGAAATTAAGACGCTTGATTTGGTGCCCAGACTGAGTGAGGTGTTAGGTAGCTGTGGTGGCTAGACTGGGAGAAAGCATTTATCAACATCTTCCTGGTCAACCTTGGGGCTGTGACATCACAGCTGAGCCTTCTGGTTGAGGCCCAGGTGAGGCCCACCGGTGATGCTCTCAGCCTCAGGTTCGCCTCTGCTTCTGCTCACCTTTGGCGAAGCACTGTCCTGAACAGCTTGTGTGTCTTCTCCTAGCCTACCACCTTCTACTTGTTTAACAAAATCTACATACTTTTACAATTGCCTCTAATCAGGTTCCTGATTTTAATTTCTAATTAGATGCACCATCGTCACGTCGCATTATTTTGAACAAATCATTTGATTCACTAATGCATTCATATTCTTAATATGTCTCACTTGTTGTAAAAATATTGGATTGATTCATTAAACTGTGCTTAATAGGTGGAACTCAATGGTAAATAATGCCATCGTTTAACATTAAAATAAAAATTAGTAGTTAATTTGGCAATGGCAACCCACTCCAGTACTCTTGCCTGGAAAATCCCATGGACGGAGGAGCCTGGTAGGCTGCAGCCATGGGGTCGCCAAGAGTCAGACATGACTGAGTAACTTCACTTTCACTTTTCACTTTCATGTGTTGGAGAAGGAAATGGCAACCCACTCCAGTGTTCTTGCCTGGAGAATCCCAGGGACAGGGGAGCCACCAGGATGCCGGTGGACTGCAGTGTTTGGGGTCGCACAGAGTCGGACATGACTGAAGCGACTTAGCATTAGTAGCAGCAGCAGTTAATTTGGAGGGGCAGGATGCTTTCTGGTCTGCTTCCCTTGTGACCGTGGAGGCCACTAAGTTTCTCTCATCTGATCCCCTTGCTTCTTTGGCTGAGACCTGAGTTCCCTGGCCAGGGATTGAACCTGTTCCCCTAGCATTAGAAGCTCAAACAGAGTCTTAACCATTGGATCCTTGATCCCTTCTTTCCTTGTGGACGTATGGACTGTCATCTACCTCTTCCCAAATGGACTTCCTTTTGCATGGATTCAAGCTTGCCTTCTTTCTGATTAATACCGAGCACTGAAACCAACTGGATTTCCTGACCCCATGTTACACCATGCTGGAATCAAGCACAGAAACCCCCAGACAAAACAACAGCCAGGGCACCCGCTCCCGGGGTGTGGGGGGACCCTGGTCCTAGGAGGTGAGTCCCAACAGAGACTCTGCTCTCAGGACTCCTTTGAGACCTTCCCTATGCTGTGCCCACCAAAGCCAAGGCTGCTTCATCAAATGTGCTGCGCAGTTCCAACACTTCCTCACTTTTCAACACTTGCCAAGAATCCCTGCACTTGGGCCCCATAGCCAATGAGCAGCGTCTGCAGACTTTGCCGTCTGAGCATTGATGCTGGCCAAGAGGGTCCCCTTTCCTGCTCGGAGGACTCTATCTTTGTTCTCAACAGTGGGTTCTGGGTGGGGGTGGGGCTGGAGCACCCATGCAGGGGGTGAGCAGAGCACCAGCTCTATGGAAACCAGGGCATCTCCCGAGAGCCGCCGGGGCTCGCCCTATATAACAGCAATTATTCCCTCCTAGACCTGCCCTTGGAAAGTGGGTTAGGTGTTGGACTTTTTTCAAGATAAATCTGAGTGAGGCTGGCAGAGGACCTGGAACAGCAGACAGAGCAGAGGTGGCCGAGAGGATGGAGGATCGGGTGTGTCCAGGAGGGGCAGTGGTTGGGGGGGGGACAGTGCTGGGAGTGGTGAGAGTGTGTGAGTGTGAAAGTGTAAATGTGAGTGTGAGTGCGCAGGTGGCGGGGGGCAGGGATCAGCTGGGGAAGGAGGAAGATCTTTGTCTTTGTGCTGCCTGCTTGGCTTTTGCTCTTACATTCAGACCAAACACACATTCTGGGCGTGCAAGGACAGACAGACATTGCTGATTCTCTGAACAAACTTGCAGGATTCCAAATGGCCTGGGAAAGCCAGGAGCTGGCCCCAAACTGAGAAGAATAAATTTAGCAGGATGGCCCTGGCTGCCGCAGTTTGAAAGGGACCCTGAGAAGTGAGGCCAGGCAGGGGAGGGGTGTCCAGATGGATAGGGTGCCCCTATGGATAGGTGGGCTCTGGGGAAGGGGCATGACTCGGGGTGTTCAGCCCGAGGGGGAGACGACAGAGGGCAGGACAGCAGGTCCATACGACCCATCTCTGTGTCTCCAGTAGGGTCAGAAGTGCCTGACTTGAGGGGAGAACAGCTCCTGAGGGAGGGGCTGCCTCAGCCCCTCTGGTCTAGAATCCACTCCTCCACCACACACACACACACACACACACATCCCAGGGCAAGACAGACAGCCCAGTGTGCTGCTTCCCTTCCATGCAGAGTCTTTACTGTCACCTGAACACAGCAAGAAAGCCAGAATTCTGGAACGAGAACCTGTGAAAGCACCCTCGGCAGGATGCAGTAAGAGACTTGGGTTCACGTCCAAGCTCTGTGACTCTGGACAAGTCACTTAACCTCTCTGTGCCTCCATTTCCTCTTCCTAGGATGTGGCTGTGATTTCCAGCACTTTTTCAGGGAAAGGTCGCCAGAGAGAAGGAAAAGCTTGGTTACAGTGAGGCCATGAAAATTCCAGACAGGGTCTTCGCTCCCCACCAGGCACAATAGCAGACAAGAGAAAGGGGGTGGTTGGACTTTCCTTACCTTACCTCTTTGCAGGTAAGGCTTCCTTGTTGGCCTTGCAAGCTGTCCAATGACCCTGGTTCTCATGGCTGGTTGGAAGACCCAGTCTTCTGGTTTCTGGACCATTTTGACTAATACCCCAGGGGAATTGTTGGATAGCATCTCAGCGTTTTATGGGTAAATGAAACCCAGAGAACATAGCTGAGTTGAGGCCTCATACTTCTTGCCCAGGGAAGGGAGCTGATTCAGACAGTCAGAGAGATTCAGTACCAGCACTGGTCCTCAGCTCACTTTTAGGAAAAATAACTAACATCCACTCTAACCTTGTAAAATGAAGCTTCTAGATGATTCGACTCATATGCACGCATCATTTCAAATATTCAAATTTCAAATCGATTTAATACCCTAATCATCATATGAGGGAGAGGTACCAGGTGGGAAGCTGTGATAATCACACGCACATTTCAGTACATAAATTCCGGGGCATGAAAATACGGCAGGGAAATGAAGACCCGTGGTGGGTTCTGGAGTAAAAACCAGTCTCTGGGAAAGTAATGAGACCAGAATTGTTTGTATTACCTGGGAGGATGAGGAGCCCACCCTCCCTGAGGCGGGGACCACAGGCTGGAGGGCATAGGTGTCCTGCGTGGAGGAAATCAGGCCGTGTGGCCCTGTGGGCGTGCTGGCCTGTGCACACCGCAGGGTCACGTCACAGGAGGTGTGAACTGGGGTGGGCAGGAGAGTGGCGTGGGGCCAAGGACACAGATTTCTCGTCTGAAAACCACACGTGTCTGGGCATTTATTCAGCCTCCCGTAGTTAAAAGGGAACTTGGAGGTCAGGGTTGGGAACAAAAGAAAATGTAGGTAAGCTTTCTGGTAGACTCTGGAGGAAATAAGTGGCCCCCAAAGAAAGAAATACATTTTGTACGTTATTCTTACAACCTGTATCTTTTTTTTTTTTTTTTTTTTGCTGTTGTTGAGTGCACCTGCACATACCTTATGGCGATTAAGTAATTTTTTTTCTGCACCTCATGACCTGTGCAGTCTTGGTTCCTTGGCCGGGGATTGAACCTTCCTCCCCACACTGGAAACATGGAGTTTTAATGGCTGTACTGCCAGGGAAGTCCCCCTAAAATATCTTTTACAATTACTCCTGGTGAAATTGGGTGAGATCCCTGCATTTCCCGTGTCTCTGCCACTGTGACAGCACCTGCTTCTAGGGCTGCACGAGGGGTCCTCTGTCTCTTTCTTATGGGTGTGGGGGCTGCGGAGGCCAGGACGTCCCGTGCAGCGCTCCAACCCTCAAGGGAGGGGACGGTGAAGGAGGAAGGGGAGGTGCAGGGTGCATTCTTATAACAAACGTTTTCTGTTTCTAATGTGAAAATCAGCGCATAGCCATTTATATTTTCTATAGAAACATGGAAAATTATGAGGAAGTAAAATTCAGGCAGAGCCACTCTTAGCACCTTTACAATTTTTGCCTTTATATTTTTAAGTTAAATTAGACTCATACTTGTACTTTTGTTTTTCCCAGAACATCACATTATCACACCCTGAGAAATGAGGCCGGGCAGGGGAGGGTTGTCCAGATGGATAGGTGCACTGTGTGGGAAGGGGCATGACGCGGGCTGTTCAGCCCGAGGGGGAGACGACAGAGGGCAAGACAGCAGGTCCACGCGACCCGTCTCTGTGTCTCAGGGTCCCTTTCAGACTGGCCTGGTTCTTGTTCCCCATGTGCCTTATTCTCAGGTTACATTGTGTTGTCTGATTGTAACTCTATTTCATCCATTGTGGCCCCACTTACCGGACAGTAATGTCACTTATGGTGCTTGATGCCTGTAAAACACCCTCTACAGGGACCTTCAGGCATGTCCCATGAGGAATCTCGGGATGTTTGGCTACTCCTGGAGCTCAGGGCTGACAGTGGCTGGACAGCCCCACTTACTGGAAGGAATCCACACCTTGTAACACTTCACTAATATTTTGCCTATTTAATTCGCATGGAAAGCATCATAAACCACAATGAAAATAAATAAATGTTTCAATTTATCCAATTAATTTTAAAACATACTGAGATCTGGGATATCACCCCAGGAAATGTCATAGAGAAATTTGAAAGGTTGCTACTTTTCATCAGAGGCACCCTTTTGTTGGGAGACAAGAAGAAAGATGATAAGAAGAAAGATGACTCAGAAATGCTAAAAATCACAACCAACTTGATAATTAAGAAATTCCAAAGGCGTGGGACTTCCCTGGTGGTTCATTGGAAGAATCCCCCTTCCAGTGTAGGGAATGCAGATTCAATCCCTGGTTGAGAAACTAAAATCCAACATTCCCGGGGCAACTAAGCCCATGAGCCGCAACTACTGACCTTAGTTGCATACTGCAACTAATACCTCACACATCTAAATAAATAATAAACAAATATTAAAAAGAAAAGAGATTCCCAAGGCTTAACTGTGGGTGCTACAGAAACAAAGAATGGGGCAAAGCTTGCCAACATTTTACTGCAGATGGAAACGCACTTCACTCCAAACACTTAAAATGTAGAGTGGATATGGCACTAAAAGCACAGGTAACAACAGCCACAAAAATTAAATCCACGGGGCTTTACCAAAATTAAACACTTTCATGCATCAAAAGACACTATCAACAAAGTGAAAAATCAGCTACCCCACAGAGAGAGAATATTTGCAAATCTTATATTTGGTAAGAGGTTAGCAAATCATGTATTTGGTAAGAGGTTAGCATCCAGAATACCTAAAGAGCCCCTACAATTCATTGAGAAGACAAATAACCCAGTAAAAATGGGCAAAGAAAGACATTTCTCCAAAGATAAATAAATGGCCAATAAGCACACATGCTCAACATCACTAGTAGTTAAGGAAATGTAAATGAAAACCACAATGAGATATTCTAAACTCATGAAGATGGGTATTACCCAAAACACACAAACAAGCAAATATAAATACCACAACATCAGAAAATGATGGAAACACAAGTTCATGTGCACAACCAGGCTAAACAAACTGAAACTTCAGAGTTTGGAACAGAGAAAGGTTTACTGCAGGGCCAGCAAGTAGATGGGATGTCTTATGCCCTAAAAACCTCAGGTTCTCAGAAGGGTTTTGGCAAAGCATTTTTAAAAGCCAGGTGTGAGTTTCGTTGTGTGTGTGTGTGGGAGGGTTGCAGGGTCTGTGATCAGCTTGTGTACAGTTCTGATTCACTGATGGTGAGGCAGCCGGTAGGTGTTACAGGGGTGAACATTGTCAGTTCTTAGGCTCAGGATGGAGGAGGGCCTGGCAACCCACTCCAGTATTCTTGCCTGGAGAATCCCCATGGACAGAGGACCCTGGCAGGCTATAGTCCATGGAGTTGCAAAGACTCCGATAGGACTGAGGACTGGGTGACTTCCACATTTCACTAGGCTCCAGGAGGCCTGGGGCTGTGTGTTCCTGGTCATCAAGTAGTTAACATCTTTCATTGGGTGAGGGGTTTTCACATCTGCAAAACAACTTAGAAAATTTGCATCCAATACTGTATGCAGGTCAGGAAGCAACAGTTAGAACTGGACATGGAACAACAGACTGGTTCCAAATAGGAAAAGGAGTACATCAAGGCTGTATATTGTCACCCTGCTTATTTAACTTATATGCAGAGTATATCATGAGAAATGCTGGGCTGGAGGAAGCACAAGCTGGAATCAAGATTTCCAGGAGAAATATCAATGACCTCAGATATGCAGATGACACTACCCTTATGGCAGAAAGTGAGAAGAACTAAAGAGCCTCTTGATGAAAGTGAAAGAGGAGAGTGAAAAAGTTGGCTTAAAGCTCAACATTCAGAAAACTAAGATCATGGCATCTGGTCTCCTGACTTCATGGGAAATAGACGGGGAAACAGTGGAAACAGTGGCTGACTTTATTTTGGGGGGCTCCAAAATCACTGCTGGAGAAGGCAATGGCAACCCACTCCAGTACTCTTGCCTGGAAAATCCCATGGACGGAGGAGCCTGGTAGGCTGCAGTCCATAGGGTCACTAAGAGTTGGACACGACTGAGCGACTTCACTTTCACGTTTCACTTTCATGCATTGGAGAAGGATATGGCAACCCATTCCAGTGTTCTTGACTGGAGAATCCCATGGACGGGGGTGCCTGGTGGGATGCTGTCTCTGTGGTTGCACAGAGTCGGACACGACTGAAGCGACTTAGCAGCAGCAGCAGCAGCAAAATCACTGCAGATGGTGACTGCAGCCATGAAAGTAACAGAAGCTTACTCCTCGGAAGGAAAGCTATGATCAACCTAGACAGCATATTAAAAAGAAAAGACATTACCTTGCCAACAAAGGTCCATCTAGTCAAGGCTATGGTTTTTCCAGTGGTCATGTATGGATGTGAGAGTTGGACTATAAAGAAAGCTGAGCCCTGAAGAATTGATGCTTTTGAACTGTGGTGTTGGAGAAGACTCTTGAGAGTCCCTTGGACTGCAAGGAGATCCAACCAGCCCATCCTAAAGGAAATCAGTCCTGAATATTCATTGGAAGGACTGATGCTGAAGCTGAAACTCCAATACTTTGGCTACCTGATGCGAAGAGCTGACTCATTTGAAAAGACCCTGATGCTGGGACAGATTGAAGGCGGGAGGAGAAGGGGATGACAGAGGATGAGATGGTTGGATGGCATCACCGACTTAATGGACATGAGTTTCAGTAAACCCCGGGAATTGGTGATGGACAGGGAGCCCTGGCGTGCTGCAGTCCATGGTGTCGCAGAGTCGGACGTGACTGAGCGACTGAACTGAACATATGTATATATACCAGACATACATATATGATGCTCTTGATTCATTTTGATATTTGGCAAAACTAATACAATTATGTAAAGTTTAAAAATAAAATAAAATTAAAAAAAAAAAAAAAGAAACACACAGCAAGGATCAACATCTAATAACGGTGGTTTGGGAGTCTGGAGGCTCTGTGACTCTTTTTTGGAAAAAACCGTTTTCTGAACTTGTGTGTTTCCCTGATCTGGGTAGAGGTCAGGTTACTGTCACATCACATCAGGCTCCTCCTTGCGGACGTATGTGGGGGCACGGCTGTCATCCTCATCTGTGTGTCCACCTGGTCAGAAGGGAACTTGTGTGTGTGTGTGCGTGCTCAGTCACATCCAACTCTTTGTGACCCCATGGACTGCAGCCCGCCAGGCTCCTCTGTCCATGGGAATCTCCAGGCAAGAATACTGGAGTGGGTAGCCATTCCTTCCTCCAGGGGATCTTCCCGACCCAGAGATCGAACCCATGTCTCTTGTGTCTCCTGCACTGCTGCTGCTGCTGCTGCTGCTGTGTCTCTTTAGTTGTGTCCGACTCTGTGCGACCCCATAGACGGCAGCCCACCAGGCTCCCCCGTCCCTGGGATTCTCCAGGCAAGAACACTGGAGTGGGTTGCTGCCGGGGTCCAGCCCCAGCTGATCCAGGGTATTCGAAGGGGAGACGGTGTCAGCGAGGATCAGGATACAATAGCTTCAATTAGATATTAATTAGAGATATAAAGAGTAATAGAATGAGGATAGCTCAGTAGGAAAATTCAGTGGAGAAAAGAGGCTGAGTAGCTTGGTTTATGCGGGAGACTAATAAAACTTCAAGACAAGAAGCTTGCACCACTTACATAGGCCGCAGGCGTCCTTCCATTCTCCCGAAGGAGAGGAGACACTGAGGTCTCCCCGGTCGGATCTTAGAAGCCCAGGCATAATTAGTAAGCATGGCGGGTTCCGCGCTCCAGATGGAGACTCAGCCAGAGTTTGAGAGAGAGAGCAACATGGGGAGACCAGTATTTCGAGAAACTGATCCCAATTGTTTATTTTCCAGGGTCTGTTTTTATACACTGAGGTGTTATACAAAAGTCACACGGGGACAGCAGTCCTGACTTTTATTAAAGTCAGGTGCTTCATACAAATGTATACAGAGGTCTTAGGGGTGTTACATCATCTTCTGGCTAGGGGGGCCTGCTGACAATTTATGACCCTCTCCTTGTGACAGCAGTCAGTCAACCAGAACACTTATTTCTCCAGGGGTGACTATTTTTGAAACAGACGCCACCTTCCGAAGGTACCAGATAAAGTTACATTCCTATAGGGTGAGGGTGTAGTGGGTTTTAATTAAGGAAAGAATTTGTTTAGCCTAAGGTCTAATGTGATTTATATCAAAGGTTAATACTTATTTCTTCTATATATTCATTAATGTGTGTAAGGGCAGGGGATGGGGAGACTTAGCAGTGAACGTTGGCTCAACAAATGAAAAACCCTTCACCAATACAATTTCTAATCAGCCCACTATACTTATACTAATAATTTTCTAACTTCTATAAAGAATCTGTTTTTAGAAGGTTTAAAGCATCTCATGCCTCTCACGGTTGGGAGGCTGTGAGCAATCACATGTGGCCGGACAAGCATCTCAGGCAGGCTAGAGAACCTTCAGAGGAGTTTGTAGGTTAAAACACTCCTATCACGCCCAGGAATTATTATTAACTGGAGCTCTAAGTTAACTCTTTCTCTGAAAGAGGTGGTGGGGGACAGCCCCCCGTAAAGTCAGAGGTGTAGGTGAGAGCACAAAGTAGTAAAGTAGGCAGGCTCTGGTTATGGGGGTAGATGCTTGAGAATTTCCAGGGGGACTCCTGAGGCTCAATCCCACCTTTGCGTATGTCGAACCTCCTTCCTCATGACCTTTGTCATGGGCGGAGGTCCTCTAGCCGGCTCCCCGCAGGTTGCCATTTCCTTCTCCAATGCATGAAAGTGAAAAGTGAAAGTGAAGTCACTCAGTTGTGTCCAACTCTTAGCGACCCCATGGACTGCAGCCCACCAGGCTCCTCCGTCCATGGGATTTTCCAGGCAAGAGTACTGGAGTGGGGTGCCATTGCCTTCTCCCTCCTGCACTGCAGGTGGATTCTTTACCACTGAGCCACTGGGGAACTCCGAAGGGAACTTGACATTCAGTATAATGAGGACTCTTCACACAGCAGGACTGCAAGCTTGACACGATGCTCCAGCTGCCTCGGGGAAGTGGGGCCCCAGACCTCAGGGTTTCCTTGTATGAGTCAACACCACTTCTGCAATACAGCTACTTCCCGGCTCTGAAATTCCCTCCAGCTCTGAAGACTGCATAAGCCTGTGGCTCCTGATAAATCTTGCAGCAGGCTTTTGGCCAAAAGCAATAAAAGCCTCACTTATGGTCGAGACCGATGCTCAGCAGGAAGGGGAAACACTTGTCTACCTCGACCTGGAGGAGAAGCCGGGCTCAATGAGGAGGGGACAGAGCATGGGGGCTTCTGGCTGGGGCCCTGTCACTGAGTGAGGAGTCCCATCATTCCAGGGAACCAGGGGAAAAGCAGGGGGAGGGACATGGAACACACCCAAGAGTTCCCATTTTCTGAGCACAGGACGGACCATAGTTGGTTCCATTTCTGAAAAACCACCTTCGAAAATACCCCTTTCCAAAGACTGCATGCGGACAGCATGGGGGAGTGGAGGCTAGGACCCACCAAGAGGAGGGTTAGCAGCCTGATAACCCAGGATATGAGTCCACCTGCATAGTGTTGCCCAACCTCTGACTCTTCTCATTTGCTCACAGGGGCATCTGTACCTCCCTCAACCCAGATGGGCATCAAACTCAAATACCTTCCTGAATAGGCAAATACCTGTCTAAATAGGTAAATCCTCGTCTAAATAGGCAAGTCCCTGTCTCAACCCAGACACCCATTTCCAGCACCCTTGGCAGCCAGCGGAGATCTGGTGACTCGGTTCTGACCAACGAGAGATGAGGTGAAGGGCTGCTACAGGATTTCTGGGGGGAAATTTCTCTCTAATAAAGGGAGAGGGGCAAAAGGGGAAGACTTTTCTTGCTCCTGCTTCCCCATCCCTCCCCAATTCTACTTCTTGTCTTTGTTTGTGAGTGTCTAGAGCTGACCATGAAGCACAGAGGTATTTGGGTGATAATCCAAAGCCCCAAGGGCTTCCCTCGTGGCTCAGATGGTAAAGAATCTGCCTGTAATGCAGGAGACCCTGGTTCGATCGCTGGGTTGGAAAGATACCCCTGGAGGAAGAAATGGCAATGGACTCCAGTATTCTTGCCTGGAGAATCCCATGGATAGAGGAGCCTGGTGAGCTACAGTCCATGGGGTTGCAAAGAGTTGGGCATGACTGAGTGACTAGCACTTTCTTTCCAAAGCCCCAAGGACGGCAGAGCAGCAGGATAAAAAGAACTGAAATCACTGATAAAGAAACTAAGCAGGGCCCTGGCCCCCCATCCTGGGAACAAAAGCCCCTCCAGGTCCCTTGTTTCTTTTAAGAAGGAAGAAGGTTTCAGCCTGCCAGACCCTCCCTGAGTTCCAAACAGCAGATTCAAGCAGTGACTAGCTAGGGGAGTTGAAGAAAACAGAGAAATAGCAGTGTAGGACGGAACCTGGTGCTGGCTCCTCCTCCAGGTATGTATAAAACAATTTGATGTTTCTCTCTGAGTTCTTCTAGGAGAATAGTCACACACCATGCAGCCTTCCCCCCAAACTGTGTCTATAACAACTCTTGCCCCCAAACCACTTTTAGAACATGGGCTGTCCATTCTCCCTTCTTTGCTCTGCTCCAGACTCCCATGTTAAAGTTTGTTTTACCTCACTGTGAGTTGGGTGCATGAACTTGTATTTAACAACAATGAGACCACAGGACCCCTGGACATGTAGACAGCCCTGACCCCTGGGCATCCCAGGTTGTAAAGTTAATCAGCACCGTGTTCTTAAAGCACTTTGGGTTGTGTACTCTGTTCCTCGCATCCGAGCATATCCTACTTGACAAGATGTGCCTTGACTAAAACGGTCTTTTTGAGAATATATTGAAAGAGTTTAGAGCCTTCTTTCAATAAAGGATGCACGAAATCTAAAACATAAGGAAATTCAGTTTATTATCGTATTCCGACAAGCTCCAATAGAAAATGACTTAGATGAAGTTGAAAGTGCCATTACCAGTAAAAGTATGAAGAAGGCCATATCAGAAACAGACAGTCCATATTTTCATACTTATGCAGTCATTTTGTGACACTCACTTGAGGAGTGAGGCAGGGAGATGGCAAAAACATCTGATGGTCCAGGGACTCTTTTGCTTAGAGCAAGAAGTACATATCTTTGGCTTGTGGGCCAGATATTTTTTTTTTCAGATTTTTTTTAATCTTTAATTTAAACTTTATCTGGTTTTATGAATAGGTAAATCATAAAACAATAAAAAATGCGAAGGGATAGTCACCTAAAAATCTCTCTGTGGCCCCCAACCAGCCAATTCTCTTTCCTGGAAGCAAACGATGTCACTAATTTCTCTTAGATCTTTCCAGAAATATGGGTGGATTTTAAGACGTGATGAGCCAGTCCATTGGTGGAGGAATGGATCTTTATCCATGTGGAAATACATACAATGGAATACTGTTCAGCCATAAAAAATGAAATAGTGCCATTTGCAGCGATATGGATGGACCTAGATATTGTCATTTTGAGTGAAGTAAGACAGACAAAGAAAAATATCATATGATATCACATATATGTGGAATCTAAATGCATAGTACAAATGAACATATTTACCAAACAGAGTTACAGATGTAGAAAACAAACTATGGTTATCAAAGGGTAGGGGTGGGGGCAGAATAAACTGGGAGATTAGGGCTGACACATACATCCTACTATATATAAAATAGATTACTAGTAAAGGCCTACTGTATAGCACAGGGAACTCTACTCCATAGTCCTAGATGGGAATAGAATCTAAAAAAGAGTGTATATACATATATCTATCTATTTACCTATATATATAAAATGGATGCACTTTGCTGTACAATAGAAACCAATACAACATTGTAAATCAACTATACACCAATAAAAATTAATTAAAAAAAAGAAATGGTGGGCCGGATGTTCTCTGATGTGAACTCTCAGTTCTGCCCTCATAGCTCAAAACAGCCATGGACAATGCATAACAAGGGGGTTGGCTGTGTTCCAATAAAATATTTACAGAAACAGGTGGTAGGAGGGATTTGGCCCATGGCTGACTGCAGAGATAGACTCCAGGGGAGAAAAGGCAACAGGCTTTTGTCGCACGTTCTGCACCATCAGGTGTTTCACATGTATTTACCCACTTTGATCACTTACACATTTCTGTAAAATGGACAGCCAGTTCAGAGACTCACATACAGCATCCAGTGCTGCAAGCTTAGCAAACAGTTCAAAGCCAAAGCGCGAACCTTCATACTGTGTCTTCTGCTCATTTGGGGAAATTCCTGTTTCCCATCCTTGGAAGTGACGAATGCCTCAGCTCCCTTCATGATTTCTTGTAAGAGGGACTCTGCTGTCTGTTCCTCCCACACACCTGCTGACGCATGGCTTTGCTTGAGGAGGAAGGGGTACCTGCAGGCAGGTGAGGGTGCCCCGGGCCAGCACCTGCTGAAGCCCCTGCTAACTGCACTGAATATATTTAATGGCTGCAGTGGAGGCCCCCTGCCTCTGTCCTTGCACGGCGGGTGGGCAGCCTGTGGAAGGAGGCCCGCGGTGCATGCACACCATGTAGGACCTACTGCTGAAGCATCATGTATTCAGCCTTCGCTGCATCCGTGAACATTTGGCTTATTTCCAGTTTCCTCCTTCTTGGGATAAACCAAGCTGCAGTGACATCTCTCTTCTCCTGCAGGAACACCCAGGAAGCCGTCACTCTGCCAAATGCTGCGTGGACTCACACTGCCCAAAGGAGCTGACTTCTCCCTCTTTTCCGTGTGGAGAGGCTGGAGGCTGGGTTCTCAAGTTTTCCTTTGAGTCCTTTTTATTTTTATTATTTTCTTTCTTTAATTGAAGTATGATCTCTTTACAGTATTGTGTTTGTTTCTGTTGTATAGCGACATGAATAAGCTGTAAAGTTTACATATATCCCCTCCCTCCACCCACCCCATCCCACCCTTCTAGGCTGCCACGGCAGCTTCCTATAAGCTAGCTATTTCACACACAGCAGTGTGTACATGTCAACACTACCCTCTCAATTTGTCCCACCCTCTCCTTACCCTAGTATGTCCGCAAGTCCATTCTCTACATCTGTGCCTCTATTCCTGCCTTATAAACAGGTTCATCAGCACCATTTTTCTAGATTACATAGTATGCATTAATATGCTATATGTTTTTCTCCTTCTGACTTACTTCACTCTGTATGACAGACTCTAGGTCCATCCATCACCACAAATGACTCAATGTTGTCCCTTTTTCATGGCTGAGTAATATTCCACTTTATATATGTACCACAAGGTCTTTATCCATTCATTTGTTGATGGACATCTAGGTAGCTACCACATACTGGCTATTGTGAATAGTGCTGTAGTGAACATTGGGATGCATGTGTCTTTTTGAATTATGCTTTTCTTACTTTGAGTCCTTTAATTAGACTCAGGTGCTGTGTCCCAGGCAGAGAATCTCACAAGAAATGTTTCAATTGAATAAACTTCAAGTTTTATTTTATCCCGCCTACAAAGTCCCTTCGAAGCTCCCTGGACAAGGGAAAAGGACAAAAGCAAAGTATTACCACTAGTGGCTGGAAGAACCCACCAGCCACAGGGCAAGGGCAGGTGGGCAGCAAGAATCAAAGCAGGTCTCCCCTGGATGTGCTCTGAGGTCTCTCCAGGTAGGTGGCTTACAAACTTTGCCAACATGGCAGAATTAAGCCTTGGGCATCTGACTTCTCACCTCCGGAATTTTAGATCCTGCAGACTCAGCTCAGCAGCTCTGACCTTTGTGTGCATGTCTGTACATGCATGTACTGTTTGTCAGTGCATGCATGTGTGTGCATGGACATGTATGTGCATATGCACATGTGTTTGTCTGGTATAATAGAAGGAAAAGAATTAGGGTTGACTCAACCATAGCATAAGCTAGATACAAAAATGTTTTACTTTATTTCATTTTCATATCTTTTCATATATTTACACACCATGAAAAAAAAGAAAAGTCTTTAATGTTCAATCAGTAACAGTTATCAATATTTGAAAGTTTTGTCATTTGATGGCACTTTTGATTTTCTTTGTCAATTTCATTACTATTTCCTGGATTCCATTCTTTTCTATATATTTCCTAGCTATGTAAATTGCTTATTTTGGGAATTACCTACTCTCATACTCTATAATTTTTTCCATCCAGTTACTGTTATTTTTCTTTAAAATTGTAGTGCAATATTTTTGTACTATAAAGAAAATAAAGATTATACAATTTTTTTTGTGCAATAAAGATACTATTCCTATGCCGATTACATATGCTAGAAATCACTTTGTCAAGTATATATGCCAGGCTGCTCTTGTTCATTTTGTTTTGTCCCTGAGAGCATTTAAAAATGTTTTCAAAGTCAAATTTATCCATCTTTTTGTTATCTTGCTTCCTGTGTGACTGAGAGGGCTTTCTCTCCGCTCAAGGGTGTACACACATTCTACTGAAGCTGCTTTCATTCTCTTCCGGCCTCTCTGTGCACATCTCACTGACATGTGTATCTGTAACTCTCAAACCAGATGTTTTGTTATGAAAAGGGAAACTGTTAGTCGCTCAGCTGTGTCTGACTCTTTGTGACCTTGTGGACTATAGCCCACCAGGCTCCTCTGTCCGTGGGATTCTCCAGGCAAGAATACTAAGGTGGGCTGCCATTCCCTTCTCCAGGAGATCTTCCCAACCCAGAGATTGAACCTGGGTCTCCTGCATTGCAGGCAGATTCTCTACCATCTGGGCTACCAAGGAAGCCTTATATTTGTTTCAATAATGAATCTAGAATTTATCTTTATATGTAGAACGATAGAAACCGTACTTTTTCAAAGTTGTATTAGTTTACTGTTGCTGCTGTAACAAGTTACCAAAGACTTTGTGGCTTACATCACTGGAATTACTGTGTCACAGCGCTGTAGACCAGGAGTTCCACAGGGCTCAATGGACCAAGATGAGGTCGTGGGGGGAACTCTTTCCTTTCTGGGGCCTCGGGGAGGACAGGCTCTTGCCTTTTCAGCCCCTGGAGGGACCACTGCTCCTCTATCTCAGGACCCTTCCTCCTTCAGTGTCTCTGTGGCTGACATCAGCCAGGACAGTTTTGCTTTCAAAGGCTCTCAGGTTTGGTTTGAGCCCCAGGGGTCTGGGGTCAGCTCTCCATTTCAAGGTCCATGATCTTAATAGAATCGTTGAAGTTCCCTCTGCCATGAAAGGTCATAAAGTATAGAGGGTAGCATGGGGCCTATTATTCTGCTTACCACAAAACAGAATGGATTTGCCAAAATACAGTGTACTGAAGGATCCATCTTTTCCCCATTTTTGCGCATCCTATTTGTATCACATAGGGATCTCTTCCTGGAATATCTGTCTTCTCTGGCTCATCCATTTGTCTAGACCTGTGTCAGCACCACCCAGATTTCACTACTCTGACTGCCGAAGCTGCTTTCACATCTGGTATGGCAGGTATCTCATTAATATTGATGTTTTAAAAACTCTTACTCTTCTTTTATATTCTCTTTTCCATATGAACTTTATAGATACCTTGCCAAGGTTCATTAAAAATCACCATAGGATTTTGATAGCAATTTGTAAGTTTACTGATGGGTTTAAAAGTATTTCCACTTTTATAGCACTGGGCATATCAGCGTGTTTATTCTTCTCACGTCCTTGTCCTTCTGTAAAGGGAAACCAAATCACGCATGTATGGGTTTTTTTAACCTGCTGTCTATGCATTTCTTAATTGGTTTATTCCTGGGTATCTTATTATGTTTGCACTCCTGAATGCCATCTCCTTTTCTCCTGATCGTTGCCAGTGGCAGCTTGGCTGGGTTTTGTGTGGAGTTGTTACCAAGCCACCTTTGGTGCCCTCATTAGTCCCCCCACTCGGTCTGTTGATTCTATCGTAGTTCTTAAGTGGACAAATATTTGGAGTTAGAATTCAGAAGCACAAATTATGGTTGTTAATCATTTCCTTTTCATCGTACAGTTTTGCCCTAAGGCTTTTTCGCAGTCAAGAAAAAAGGCAGAGTTAAATAATTTCTTTCAAAGAAGGTTCATTCACCCCACTCCCAATTTATTCAGGAGAAAACAGAATGAAGGTGGGGAAGAGGAGGGGGGTTGCTGGGGCCTCCCCACAGGGAGGGGAATCTGGTGAGGGAGGGAGGGGACAGAGGGGATGCTCTTCTGTCTGCTCAGGGATCCCAATGCCCCCGCCTCCACCTCTCCAGCTTCCTAGGACAGTTGCTCAGGGCTGTCTCTCTGTGGGTTCTCAGGAGCTCAGGGCTCTTGAGGAGGGGTCCTGACCTTCCTTGGGTCTGGGCTGTCTCTACCTGTCTCGGAAGTGATTAGAAAAAGCACGAAGTGCGTTGTTTTGCTGTCGATCTGAATAGAATATCAAGAACTCCCCTGTCACGAGTTCCTTGGTGTTTTTACCCTGGTATTCTCCTATCTGCGTGCCCTCCACCCCCTGCATCTCAGTAGGGTGTAAACTGCAGTTCTATTCAGGAATCAGTGGGCAGAACTGTTACCTTGCTTACGGGAAATCTGCATGGAGGGAAAGCCAGTGGAAGGGTCCTGGGGGGAAAGAGGAAGACAGTTTCCTAGGTGGTGGCAGGATGCAGGCTGGGGTGGAGTCTGTGATCTCAGTTAAATTGAGCTCAGTCTCTAGGGCCTTGGAAAATGGACAGTTTCACCTTTATATTCTTCTTTCTAGAAGAATACTTCCTGGTTGTGTTTGTGTGACTCTGTTTACTACTATCCGTTCTGCTTTTCACACACACACACACACACACACACACATATGTACATGCATATAAACTATTAGCAATAGAGGTTTAACTTTTCCTGCCCGCTATCTTATTCTCTGAATGTATCTTTTGTATAGCAGCCTGTCCTTGTTTTATGGATGCAATGCTTTTATTAGTCTTACCACTGATCACCAGTGAGAAGTATTTTTAGGCTGCATTTTCCCTACATTTAACATAGTTTCAGTGGGTTGATTGGATGAAACTTGATTCCTGTCTTTGAGTGACAAAGTCTTATATTTCATAAATTCTCTTATGTATAATACACATTATGTTTATATATAAGTATATATAACTATATGATATCAGCTATCATATTCATATACATATTTATAACTATAAATATATATTATACTTATCCACCTTAACCACTTTTACTAATTGAGTTTTTACTATTGGGTCCTCATTTTTTATTTCTTATTTCTTTCCTAGGCAGTTTCCTTTGAGCTAATCACATTATGAGTATCTTATTTTTTTTGTCTACTATAATTTTATTTTTTAATCGTTTTTCTAGAAATTTCACTATACATTTTCATTTTCCACAGTCTACATATAATTAACCTTGCATCATTTTATAGAAAATGTTCAAATAGTACAGCAGAATAATTCCAGTTACACCATATAATTCATATTTTTATTACATTTTTCTGTTTAAATATGTTATAGCCCCTAGCATCATGTTATTCTATTTTCCTTAAACATTCAAGTATCTTTTGTTCGTTGAAATACAGTTGACGTGCAATATTATGTTAGTCTCCAGGGCGCTACAGTGATGTGACATTTGCATACCTAATGAAATGATCACCACAATAATTTTAGTAACCATCTGTCCCTATACAAAGTTATTATAATTTTCTTGACCGTATTCCTTAGGCAGTATATTACATTCCCACAGCTTGATTTATTTTAAATTGGAAGTTTGCATCTCTTCCTCACTTATTCTGCACCTTCCCCACATTCAAGTGTCTTTTAAGAAAGTTATAAGAAGAAAACGGAGAAGGCAATGGCACCCCACTCCAGTACTCTTGCCTGGAAAATCCCATGGATGGAGGAGCCTGGTAGGCTGCAGTCCATGGGGTCGCTAAGAGTCGGACACAACTGAGCGGCTTCACTTTCACTTTTCACTTTCATGCATTGGAGAAGGAAATGGCAACCCACTCCAGTGTTCTTGCCTGGAGAATCCCAGGGACGGGGGAGCCTGGTGGGCTGCCGTCTATGGGGTCACGCAGAGTCGGACACGACTGAAGTGACTTAGCAGCAAAAAGAAAAAGTATATAATCTTCAAATTGCTGCTGCTGCTGCTAAGTCACTTCAGTCGTGTCCGACTCTGCGCGACCCCATAGACGGTGGCCCACCAGGCTCCCCCGACCCTGGGATTCTCCAGGCAAGAACACTGGAGTGGGTTGCCATTTCCTTCTCCAATGCATGAAAGTGAAAAGTGAAAGTGAAGCCGGTCAGTTGTGTCCGACTCCCAGCGACCCCCATGGACTGCAGCCTTCCAGGCTCCTCCATCTGTGGAACTTTCCAGGCAATTAATCCTTTAATATTTCAAATGCTTTCTTTCCTTCCTTTGGAGTCATTTATTCACTAGGTATTATTTCCCATCAGCCTGCAGAATTCCTTTGTGCTTAGTCACTCAGTCATGTCTGATTCTTTGTGACCCCATGGACTGCAGCCCCACCAGGCTCCTCTGTCCATGAGGATTCTCCAGGCAAGAATACTTGATTGAGTTGCCATGCCCTCCTTCAGGGGATCTTCCCAACCCAGGGATCGAATCCAGGTCTCCTGCATTGCAGGTGGATTCTTTATCATCTGAGCCACCAGGGAAGTGATGAATTCCTTTACTATTTATTATTGTGAAAGTCTGTTGGTTAACAACTTTTTTCAGATTTTTAATTACGTGCATATGTTTTTATTTCACTGTCATATTTAAGGATATTTTTTGCTATCTATCTATCTATACTGTGAAAGTGAAAGTTCTCAGTTGTATCTGACTCTTTACGACTCCATGAACTATACAGTCCATGGAATTCTCTAGGCCAGAATACTGGAGTAGGTAGTCTCTCACATTGCAAGTGGATTCTTTACCAGCTGAGCTACCAGGGAAGCCCAAGAATACTGGAGTGGGTAGCCTATCCCTTCTTCAGCAGATTTTCCTGACCCGGGAATCGAACTAGGGTCTCCTGCATTGCAGATGGATTCTTTACCAACTGAGCTACCAGGGTATAGATTGATGCATTTTTTTCAGCACCTTAAAGCTGTCATTGCATTGCCTTTTGATCTATGACTATGATAAAAAGTCATCATTATTTGCATCACTAGGGTCATAAATAATGCATCTTTTTCCTCTGGGTGCTTTTAAGGTGTACCTAAGGTCTGATGGTTTTTCTTCCTTTCGTTCTGATTGGGATTTGCTGAGATTCGTTCATCTGTAAATTCGTTTTTTTTTTCCATCTTTAGGGAACTTTTTGGTCCTTATGGTTTCAAATATTTTTCTACCTCATTCTCACTATTCTCCTTCTGAAATTCCAATCACCCAAATGATATTATGCCACAGGTCATTTGTGTTCCGTTTATATTTTTTCAAAGTTTTTTCTCCTCTGTTCTTCAGATTACAAAATTTCTGCTGATCCTTGGTTGAAGTCAATGACCTTTATCTTTTGCAATCTATAACCTGCTTCCATAACCCAAGGGAATTTATAATTTATATATTGTAATGATCAGTTCTAGAATTTCCATTTGGTTCTCTTTTACATTTCCATTTCTACTGAGATTCTCTGTTCCACCATTACAATTCAACTTTTCCTTTAAATGTTTCAGTGCTTTTATAAGCATTACTTAAATGCTTTTATTGCTAATTTTTACATCTGTGTTAGCTTTCAGGGTGTTTTATATTGACTGCTTTCCCCCTTAGATTATAGTCATGATTTCCTGCTTTTTTGCATATCTAATAGTTTTCTACTGTATGCTAGGCCATTGTTTTCAGGTTTCTCAGCTCCTAGAGGGGAAGCCAAGCCTCCCTTGGCGGGTAAGCACCAACCAGTACCTTCTGCAATGTCCCCACCGCTCGGGGGCGGGTGCTGTTTGCTGTCTACAAGGAGCCCTTCCAAGGAAGAAGAATCAGAGTGAGATGTCAGGGTCAGAAAGGGCCCGGGTCTGCCTGCGACTCCCCACTTTGCCAAATTCTGTCCTCACCCTCCATTTGGCTTGAAGCTCCTGAAAGGACCTTCCTCTGGCTGCCCCTGGGGAGTGGTCCTGTTTCTCCTTCAAGGGGTCGGCTTTACTGGGCTAGTGAAATGTGGTCTGCCACCGCCATCCTGGAAACCCAGGATGCTGGTCCGGTTGCTGGAAGCATTATCCAGTGGTGCCTTAAACTCCCAAAAGGGTCATCAAGACTGAAGACTGGGCACTCCCGCAAGCCTCCCTTGAGTGGGAGGAGGTGGCAAAGGTTTTCCCAAGGGCACTGGGGCTGCAGCCTGGGGTTACTCAGACAGTCACTGTCCCTGTGATCACTCTGACCAGGCGTGGACTCCCCATCCAACTTCTGGAGTCACATTCGGAAGATTTGAGGACAATCTGTCATGTGTGAAGTCCAGAGAATTGGGGCAAAGTTTGCAGATGTGGCCTGGGAATTGAGGAGAAAGGGAAGAGACCCCTTTTCTGAGTCCTGGGACGAGTGCACTGCGAAGGAGCCCAAGGAAAAGCAAGCAGTGATTCTGTTACCATTCACTTAAATGGAGAGCTTGGAATTCCATTGCTGTCACTTGCAAGGCCTAAAGCACAGGCTTCAGAGATTTGAGAGGAGCTGTTCTGTCGGGTCTGATCTCCCTGGTGGTGGGGGAGGGGAGCACTGTGAGTGATGGGCTGTGGGTGGGAGGCATCGTATCGTGGTACCAACAGCTGGGGGAACACTGAGAAGGTTCACAAGATCCCACAATAGCAGAGTCAGCAAAGGGGCTTGTAGGAGTCCAGGGCCCTGTTTACCACACGCTCTCTGATTCTGTGGGACCATTTCCAGCCAATCCCCATGCTGCACACTGCACGGAGGAGGCAGGATATCTTTTTCAACCTAAAATTCCAAGATTCCATTTAAAATATTTATATATATGAAATGGGGCTTCCCTGGTCTCTCAGCTGGTAAAGAATCTGCCTGCAATGCAGGAGACCTGCCTGCAATGGGTTTGACTCCTGGATTGGGAAGATCCCTTGGAGAAGGGAATGGCAACCCACTCCAGTATTCTTGCCTGGAGAATCCCATGGACAGAGGAGCCTGGAAGGCTACAGTTCATGGGGTTGCAAAGAACTGGACATGACTGAGTGATTGAGCATAGCACAGCACAGCACGCATATGTGTGTGTATACCTTATGTATATGTATGCACTTCACAATGAAAGGAGATCTTTCAGTAAAGTGTTTTAGAATTGTCTGAGGTCGTTCCCTCAGAGAAGGCACTGGCACCCCACTCCAGTACTCTTGCCTGGAAACTCCAGGAGCCTGGTAGGCTGCAGTCCATGGGGTTGCGAAGAGTCGGACACGACTGAGCGACTTCACTTTCACTTTTCACTTTCCTGCATTGGAGAAGGAAATGGCAGCCCACTCCAGTGTTCTTGCCTGGAGAATCCCAGGGACAGGGGAGCCTGGTGGGCTGCCGGCTATGGGGTCACACAGAGTCAGACACGACTGAAGCGACTTAGCAGCAGAGGTCGTTCCCTAGAAGGAGAGCCTTAGCATGTGATTTATGGAGCACAGGCTCTTAGGAGAAGCCTGCAGAGGAGGAGGGAAGCAGGAGGGGCAAAGGGAACCCTCCTGCACTGTGGATGGGAATGTAAATTGGTACAACCACTATGGAGAACAGTATGCAGGTTCCTTAAAAACCTAGGAATAAAACTACCATATGATCCAGCAATCCCACTACTGGACATGTATCCAGAGAAAACCATAATTCAAAAAGATACATACTCCCTGGGTTCACTGCAGCATTATTTACAATGGCCAGGACATGGAAGCCACCTAAATGTTCATCAACAAGAATGTATAAAGAAGATGTGAAACACAATGGAATATTACTCAGCAATTAAAAAATCTAAATAATGCCATTTGCAGCAACATGGATGGACCCTAGAGATTGTCATACTGAGTGAAGTTAAGTCGGACAGAGAAAGACAAGTATCACATGATATTGCTTATATGTGGAATATTTTAAAAAACGGCACAAACGAGCTTATTCACAAAACAGAAGTAGAGGCACAAATGTAAAAAATAATCTTATGGTTATTAGGTGATAGGGAAATTGGGACTGACATATATACACTGCTTCTGCTGCTGCTAAGTCGCTTCAGTCGTGTCTGACTGTGCGACCCCATAGACAGCAGCCCACCAGGCTCCCCCGTCCCTGAGATTCTCCAGGCAAGAACGCTGGAGTGGCTTGCCATTTCCTTCTCCAATGCATACACTACTATGTATAAAATAGATAATTAACAAGGACCTACTTACTGTATAACACAGGGAACTCCATTCAATAATCTGTAATGGCCTATATGGGAAAAGAATCTTAAAAAGATGGATATGTGTGTCAGTATAACTGACTGACTTCACTGTACACCTGAAACTATTACGACATTGTAAATCAACTATACTCCCGTAAAAATTTAAAAAAAGAGAGAGAGAAGTGTGACCTCAGTCTGGTCCTGCCGAGCTCTGGGCTGTGAGTGGTTCCAAGGCAGCTTCATCCACCCAGAGGAAGGGACTGGGCTGCTAACCCCAGATCGCCAGTCGGGAGCTGGGGGCCCTTCTGGTGGGGGCTGGGGCAGCCTCCCAGGGCCCCTCCAGGTTTGCCTGAGCCCAGAGCCGCCCCACAGAGAGGCTCATGCAGCTAGGACCTGGCTGCCCAAGCCCAGTTAAAGGTCACCAGCAGCATCTGCTGCAGGCATTTAGTGACTGTTGGCTTGAGAATGAAAACAACAGCAATGAAAGATTTATTCACCCTCAGGTGCTGAGATAAACCCAGGTCCTCAACTGACTGTATTAGCAAGAACAAGTGCAAATTCTTCTGAATGCGTTTTAATCTGTCTTACCTGCTGAACACAAACAATCTGTGAGTTACATACAGGCAAATAAAAATAGCTCCACTTGGCATTTGCATCATATTTTAAAGTTATTGAAGTACTTTCATACCTCATTTATTATAAAAGCAATGCACAGCTAGTCTTCTTTTTTTTCCTGAGAAATATGAACCCTGGAAGGCTAGGGGACAGAACTCAGACCTGAAAGACAGATGGGGAGTAATGCGCTGCTTCTTCCTCTCTGGCAGATTCCCCCATCATTCTCCCCTCACTTTTAAAGTCCTCCCCATTTCCTGGTCCTGGCAGGTTTAGTCATCTCTTATCTGAGCCTCTGTAGAGACTCATTCTGAACTCCACTTGACCTCTGACCCCTGACCCTGTCCTGCCAAGGCACATGTTGATGCCTTTTCCTAGGTCAGAGGCTTTTCCTGGCCCTGCTTCCAGGACTGAACAGACGAGCACCCACCAGAGACACGGTAGAGAAATCCAAGACTCCCTCTGGACAGAAGCTCTCCTCCCAGGCCAAACTGGAGTCTTTGCTAAGAGACTCCCAGACTCTTGTGCCCGGGGCTGCCAGGGTCTGCAGTAAGTCCTGAGGGTTTGGTTCTCTCTGAAGGCTGGATGCTGCTTCGATTGGTCTCTCTTTCTGAACTCATCTCCAAATTCAGCTTGTGTGCTGTGCTTAGTCTTTCAGTCATGTCCAACTTTTGCGACCCCATGGACTGTAGCACACCACGGTCCTCTGTCCATGGGATTCTCCAGGCAAGAATACTGCAGTGGACTGCCGTGCCCTTCTCCAGGGGATCTTCCAAACCCAGGGATCAAGCCCAGGTCTCCCAAACTGCAGGCAGATTCTTTACCATCTGAGCTGCCAGGGAAGCCCATGGAGTGGGTAGCCTATCCTTTCTCCAGGGCATCTTTCTGACCCAGGAATTGAACCAGGGTCTCCTGCATTGCAGGTGGATTCTTTACCAGCTGAACTACCAGGGAAGCCCAAATCCAGCGTAGGTTTTAAAAATCTTGGGTTGTGTGCTGTGCTTAGTCTCTCAGTCATGTCCAACTTTTGCGACCCCATGGACTGGAGCATACCACGCTCCTCTGTCCATGGGATTCTCCAGGCAAGAATACTGGAGTGAGCTGCTATGTCCTTCTCTGGTTTTTGACTGGAAAAGCCCTAGTGAATGCTTTGGTTAACCTAGACTGGGGTTCAATCTCTGGGTTGCGAAGATCTGCTGGAGGAGGGCATGGAAACCCACTCCAGTGTTCTTGCCTGAGAAATCCTATGGACAGAGGAGCCTGGTGGGCTACTGTCCATGGGGTCGCAAAGAGTCGAATACGACTTAGTAACTAAACCACCACCACCATACTCAGCTTGTCAATCTTTCTGGAATCTTGCTTCCAGAGAGCTCCCAGTTAAGTCCTCACCCATAGCAGTGTCTCACCTGTGTTAGATTCTGGGGTCTTGGAATTCCGATAGTCATAGTGCAGTTCCCAGACCTGCTTCAATGCAGTGACTGGGGGCTTGTTGGACGAGCAGACCCTCAGCTCCACCCCATCTGCCTCTGAACCAGAACCTGCACTTTAACAGGAGCCCCTCCCCCATGAGTCATGTGCTCACCGTCTAAAAGCACTGCCCTGTGTCAGAGCTCTTCCATTCTATTAATGAGCATGTTTGGATGAGAACCGCTTTCTTCCAGTGGCATCTGTGTGGAAGGAGAACTTACAGAGCAGGTGGCCCCTGAGCCCTCCTGCTTCCCTCAAGGCCCAGTGGATACTCAGAGGGAGGCTTTTGGTTCCAAGAGGAAGTGGTTTTCTTCTCCTGCAATCCCCGAAGCGCCTGCCCCATCCAGGCCTCAGCCCAGCAGGTGGGACCTAGGATTGAGGGGCTGGGGTCCTCTTCTCTGGAGCTGGTCATCAGCCTAACGGCGAGCAGGAGTGGACTTGACTCATCCTCCTGAGGCCAGCCAGCCTCTGGCCTGAGTGGCTGGACGGCAGCTGAACAACAGGATCAGGCCATCTGGCCCACCCCTTGATGCCCATGTGCAGGAGCCTCGTGGGCATCCTGGTGCTGCGTAAGGCGAGAGTGGATGCCCAGGCTGGAGGTTGCTCCGGGCTTCATGTGATTCCTCAGCAGACGTGCCTTCCAGGCTGCTTTCCATTGAATCCTCACAACCGCTCGGTGAGGTAAACCCTATCATGCCCTGTGCCCTCCATCTGCCAGTGAGGACCCTGCAGCTCGGAGAGGACAGGTGGTCTGCCCAGGGTAGTGCTGCTGGCTGGGGCTGGGCGAGCCTTTGCACTTAGGGCAGACCCGAGAGCCATCTTTCATGTGAGCTGTTTTAGGAGTAGATACAGCCAAAGACCTGTCTGCTTAATCAGGCAGTTCAGGGCTGGTAGACCCTCCATTCTTTGCTGTGTTGACACAGAGCTGGAGGAGTTCCAGACCTGCACAGGCTGGAAACTGATAATGAAGGAGCCTCAGGACGCAGCCCCTGGAATGATGCCTGGGAATCAGTGGGGGCTGGAGGGGTGTCCTCTGGGCTGGGAGTGGGTCAGCCTTGGGGGCAAGGACCTGAGCTCCACAGGTGTCCTGGCAGCTGGGCAGGAACTTGGCCAGGGCCTGAGGGTCTCCAGCGGCTCTTCTCCATGGTCACTGCACACATGTTTCTTTTCTTCCATCACTTCCGACTTCAGGGTCCCTGTTGGCCAATCGAGAAGACGTAGAGTCAGTGCAAAGGGCCCGAGCTCCTCATGCACACTTGTATCCCCCAAAATAGACAGCCAACTTCTGGGTTTTAAAAATTAGAAAAGCAGCCAGGGAGAGCAGCCAAAAATCATGAATAACCTGGTTGTGAGACCAGTGGGAAAATCCCAGTCTGCACAGGCAGGGACTCGGATCGATTATTTTGGCATAAATATCACTTTTCAGTTCCGGAGAGCATGGCTCAGGGCAGAATTCTTCATGTCCCTTGTCACCTGTAAACCCAGGAAGGGGCTGGCTTCCTGGCTCAGAAATGAAGGCTCACGTTCTCCTGGGTGTGATGTTTCACGCTGGTAACTGAGTGGACTTGGTGACTCAGGGGGTCCAGATGTCTTCTGAGTAAATACACACATGTTGTGTAAAGCTTGGGAATCGGTCCACCAGCTTGCAGTACCGGTTCCCACATAATCGGCTCATTCAGTGGGATGTGAGGCGGCTGCCAGGTGGTTTCTGCGGCCTCAGTGGCACTTTCTATGCCAGGTTGGGCACCTGAGCAGGTGTGGTTATTCGGGCGGGTGTCATCCAGGCTGAGCTCAGCTCAGGAGCTGGAGCCGAGCTGTCCTGGGCCCACCTGCACCCCGAGTTCACCTGCCGCTGCTGTGGTTGCTTCCATGTGTCCTGAGCACCTCCCCTCACACCAGCGGGGGTCTGCCCTGGGGCTTCCTGCCACTTTAGGGGAGCTGGCTAAGCATGACAGGGCATCCGGGAAAGACCAAGGAGTTAATGCCCCTAGGGACAACCCTCAGCCCATGAGGGCCAGGAGTCATTGGATGGATACCTGGCTCCCCTGTCCCCCAGAAAGGAAACCCCCAGGGTTTCACAGTAGATGCCCTGGAGGATGCAGACCGAAGGCGGAGAGATCGCACGATGTTGAAGAACACGCTTCTTCCACTGTGTTCAGTTGCTCACGTGAGGTGATGGAAAAAGAGTTGGAGGAGGTGCACTCTTGCTGAAAGTGGGGGCTTGTAGATTAGCACAATGATTTATTCCCAAACCCGCTGTGTGTCCCAGGTTGTTGACCCTGAGGGGTTGGCCTGCTTGTGCTAATTTTCACTCAAGAACCTCCCACCAGGAGCTGGCCTGATTGTCTCCATCGGTCTTTGTTGTTACATACCAGACACTGTTGGGGGCAGGGCTCAGAAATCCACCAGAATATGGCCTTTTGGGTGACTTCCCACATCATAAAGGGGACTGAGGAAAGAAAGGGTTGTGCTAATAAGGCCAAACAAAACAACAGAATCGATCAAATTGGGGCGAAGAAGAACACAGGATAAAAAACCGAAGAATAAAACTGAAAGTAGAAGCTGGGATTTGGGAGAAACTGTGCTCTTTAAAATCACCATACTTTGAGAATTCTCTGGTGGTCCAGTTGTTAGGACTTGGTGCTTTGATTACTGGGACCTGGGTTCAATCCCTGGTCTGGGAACTAAGATCTTGCAAGTGGCTCAGCGTGGCCAAAAGTAAATAAATAAAATCACCATAATTTATAAAGTTCCAAATGATTGCCTGTCATGCCTGACTTTGCCTGTGTACAGGTGAAGACAAGGATGGGCAAGGGCAGCAGGGAGCTGCCTGCTTTGTGAACTGCAACAAACCCTTTGGATTTTCTAGGACAGTTAGTCTATCTTTAAAAAATGATGATTAAATTCAAGCTTAAATATGATTTAATTAATATAATTTCATAAGTATTTTATTAATGCACATATTTAGTGTATTGCTGTTTAGTTGCTCAGTTGTGTCCAACTCTTTGTGACCCCATGGGCTATAGCCCACCAGGCTCTTCTGTCCATGGGATTTCCAAGCAAGAATACTGGAGTGGGTTGACATTTCCTTCTCCAGGGGATCTTTAGGACCCAGGGATCAAACCCATCTCCTGCATTGGCAGATGGAGTCTTTACCACTGCGTCCCCTGGGAAGTTCTATTTAATGTATTATTAATATTAATATACAAATAACCCTACGAGTTACAAATGATCAAAGCATACATTCGTTTTCAACATTTGACTGATACGTATTATATATACAGCAAGTGCCCAGATCGTAAATGAAAAGCTTGATGAGTTTTCATAAGCAGGACACAGCTGTGTGACTAGCGCCCGAATTAAGAGTCAGAATATCAGTAGCACCCAGGAGGCTTCGTGCCCTCCCCTCACCAACTCCCTGTTTCCTGGGAAGGCACCACAGCCGGGACTGCACAGCACAGATTAGCTTTTATATAAAAGGACGCATGCATTTAGCACGTCCCCTGGAATCTTACCCTGTGTGTGTGGTCTTCCTGTGGCTCAGACGATAAAGCGTCTGCTTACAATGCGGGATACCTGAGTTTGATCCCTGGGTTGGGAAGATCCCCAGGAGAAGGAAATGGCAACCCACTCCAGTACTCTTGCCTGGAAAATCCCATGGACAGAGGAGCCTGGTAGGCTACAGTCCTTGGGGTCGCAAAGAGTTGGACACGACTGAGAGACCTCACTTTCACTTTGGAGTCTTACCCTGTATATGCGTGCTTGTTTAACTTTTGCTCAACTTTGATTATTTTTTGGTTTAGAAATTATGTTACTGCCCCAACATCTTCCTGATTCTCGCCAAGAGTGGTCTGAGTTCTCCTCTCTGTAACCTGCTGCTGAAGTCTTCTCTGGGTCAGCAGCAAAGTCAAGGGAGAGTCTTGGGCTTGCAGTGAGAGAAGGACAAAGCCCCCACAGCTTTGGAGAAAGGTCGCTGTGCAGATGCCCTCTGGGCCTTCAGTAGCAGAGACAGAGCTGGCTCAGGAGTATTTATCAAGCACCTCATGTAAACTCTGCTGGTTGTGGGGCCCCAGAACCACATGACTGACTATCAAGACACATAATTAGGGCTCTGTTAGGGGCCTGTTTGTCATAAGTTGCTAATAACAATGCTAATAATATAAAGAGAAAGAATAAAATAAATGATCAAATAGTCACCATGTCCTGCGCATAGGCAGGACACTGTTCTAAGAGCTTGCCAGAGCTTGCCCTATTCAGTCTGATAAAAGCTCTGTGAGCCGAGTTCTCTTTCACACTGCAGAAATCAGGAGACCTAGGATGCTCTGACAAATAACCGCACCCTCCGGGTACACAATACTCGAATGCATCAGCAGGGAGGCTTGTGGCACCACCCTCTTCAATGCATGGTCCCCAGAGCTGTGGTCAGTTGCAAAAATGGTCATGATTCTTCCCACTTGCCCATCAGCAGCAGGACACTACTTCCCCAGGCTTGAATCCAGGCTGACCTCAGGACCTACTTTGGCCCCTGAATTTGGGGTGATTTGTTACACAGTGAAAGCTGACTGATGCAGTTGTGGGGGAGAAAGAGGAAGTGCTGAGATCTTGGAGGAAAATATATGGCCAGAGAGCAGCATGCACTGCTTCCCAGGAGCCAGTCCCCGCATCACAGCAAGAGGGCTGGGAGGGCAGCTTTGTCCTCAGTCTAGGTTTGTCCAACTTAGCCTTGCTGCTGTCACATCCATTTTATAGATGAATCAATTGAAGTGAGTCAAGCAACTTTGCAGGATCACACAGAGAAGTGGCAGATTTAAGATTTGAACCATCTGATGACCCCGGGTCCTGAGCCTTTGTCGTGGTGCATGTGCTCATTGCTGTGTAGACAGAGACATTGCCTTGCAGTACTAACTTCTACAGATGTGATGAGGAGACATGATACAGACGTGTGGTGAGGCATAGGGCTCCCAGTGCCCTTTCTCTACAGTGTAAGAGGAGACCTAAATATGTCCCACGTGTGTTACCCATTGTAGCTCATACAGATCCTTCACATGCATCCTTTTCTCTGAGTTTTAACAATAACCCTATAATATTTTTCTTGTTTTCTCATCAAGTCGTGAGAAAACTGAGGCCCAGATAACCTGCCACCTAGTAAGGGTGGAGGTAGGTTTGAGACATAGGTCTTTCAAATGAAATTTGAGCTTTCTTCCCTGTAAAAGTAAACGGTTAAAGAAACAAGAACTTTGAGAGGAAAGAGAAAACTGTTCAAAATGTTTTATATAGAAAACACAGTGGACGATAGACCCTTGCGAGGATCTCTGGGTCCACTGTCTGTGGACAGGGAGAGGATATTGTGAATCAGGTTTTTGTTTTGCTTTTTAGACTGCAAATGGACAGGGAGAGGATATTGTGAATCAGGTTTTTGTTTTGCTTTTTAGACTGCAAATGTTATGCAAGTTGAGATAAGAGAAATTTCAGAGAAACAAGCTCAGAGAAGACTTTCTGGGCAAGAGGGCTTTGAAATGTGCCTTATAGGAGGTGTCGGCTCAGAAGGTATGGGATCAAGCCAGAATTATAGGCAAAGGTTGCAGGAGGAGCATGAGGGGCAGGCCTGGGGGCTGCTGGCCAAGTGCTGGGGCGGGGGTTGGGGGGGCTGTCGAGAGGCCAGGAAGACTGGGTTGCCTTTCCAACCCACCACGGACCCTGGCTCGTCCATGAGTGTTGGGAGGTCTCACCACTGTTGCTGCTATTCATTATCTCTGTGAGAATGGATGCAGTAAAAGGCAACCCAGTTCAACCCCCAGAGAGAGGCAATATTGAAAATAAGCAGGGAATTCCCTGGTGGTCCAGTGGTTAGGACTTTCAGTGCAGAGGGTTCAATCCCTGGTCATGGAACTAAGACCCTGCAAGCCACAATGGGGCCAAAAAAAAAGAAAAAAGAAAGAAACTAACCAAATCAGACCTGTACGTGTGATAAATGAACAATCGGTGTACTTAATAAATCTCCAGATGCCTCTTGTTGAAACCTCAAACACGTCATAGAATGAATAAACGGTTTTTCACCACCGAAGCTTGGTTATAGAATTATGCTGGTGATGTATCCATGTGTCAACGGATATATCTCACAAAGGAAAAGAAAGCAAACCCATCACAAACAGAAAGAGGCACCAATACTAAGAAAGAGGCAGTAATCAAGAAATTTTGCAATAATCTGGAGAATTCTTACACACCCTCTGGCAAACTCATCTATTGGAGCAAGAGCCCCAGGAAGCAGTGGGTGGTTTATAAATGATTGAAAGAAAAAAAATGATCATGCTTCCCATGAACCGTAACATCAATCTCAAGCTGTCCTTGAAAGTTTAATCTTCCACAAGTCAGTTTATGATTGGGAATTTAATTACTTCTTGACACCCTTCCCTGGACATTTGGTTGAGGCTTATTGCCTTGAATTGATAGAGATTCCAAGCATATTGGCCTGTTCGTTCTCATGCCACAGTTTTGAAATGTTTTGCTACTCTGTCACCGTTCAGTTAATTAAGGTTAAGTGATCTCATAGGAGATTCACAGGAAGAGGACAGAAAAAAGTGGAGGGGAATGTTTGAAATTAAACATTTCCAGAGCTGGACAAGGTAGGACTTAGACCAAAATGGTCCACTGAGTGCTGTGTGTAGGACACAAAATAAGATACAGTGGACAGGATTTTAGAAAACTAGGAATAGAGAGATATCCTACATGCTCTGTGTGGTGGTGGTGGTAAGAGATGAGTGAGGATTTGATTACCATCAGAATCCCTCTCATCAACAAGAAAACAACAGAGAAATACACCCAAACAAGGTGGGGAAGAAAACAAGACCATGAACTTGAAATTCTGTAGCTCAGTGTGGTCTTACTCCAATCGAAGTGTTCATAAAATTTGCTTAAAGTAAAAAAATTCAGAAAATTTACCACCACTTTAAAAGATCTCTCTTAAAAAAAAAAAAGAGTCATTCTTTACAATGATTATAGGCTGTACTCCAGAAAGAGTAAAATTAGACTCAACAGTTTTTAAAGGGATGTAAGAGGCAAATAAGAAACAGAAACCTCATCTTTTTTTGGTACAACTGAAGTTAATTTTTTTATAAAAAATTAAGGAAAGCAAATAATAAATCTTTGATTAAAATCAACAAGTAAAACATAGAAGGAATTTTCTCAATTTGATAGAGGAAACCTGTAAGAAACTTACAATTGGCATGGTGTTTAAAGGTGAGAGACAGTAAGTTTTCTTCTCTGAGCTATTGCTACTCCTTATACTTATGACACCAAACAGGTGAGGTTTCCCCACACAGACCAACCTCTAACTCTCTGGACATCAGTTAGGTGTCATACCATCCCATCCAATTCTGACAGCAGCTACCCAGGATCTGTGCAGACCCCAAAGGGCCAGGGCTCACTTTCTGTTACGAGACGGCAGAGCCACTTTGGAAAACAGTCTGGCAGCTTTTTAAGTCACATATTGATTTTACACATGACTCAGCCATTCTATAACTAGGCATCAATTCAGAAGAAATGAAAAGATACGTCCACACAAAGACACGTTTGCAAATTTCTATAGCACCATTGCTCATAACAAACAAAACAGAGATGGTCCAAATGCCCAATAATGGTGACTAGATAAAAATGTTGGCTATCCAAACAGTGGAATATTATTTGACTACAAAAAGGGATGAAATACTGACACGCATTCTGACACAGATAAACCTGGACATGGAAGGAATCAGACTTCAAAGACGGCGTGTTGAATGACTATCATATGAAATGTCTGGAAGAGGCAGTGGTTGTCTGGTGCAGGGACCAGAGGGGAACGGATGGAAAACAGCCATGGGGCTCTTCTCATGAAGATGGACATGTTCTAAGACTGGATTGCGGTGAGGGTTGTAGAGCTTTGTAAACTTATTAAATATCATTGACTTTCACGAAGGGTGAATTTTGTGGTGTTTAAGTTATGCTTCCATAAATCTGTTAAAATAGAGACAAAATGCCATGTGAGAGAAGTATTAAAGCAGTACTTACAGTAGACAATAATATTCGTAAAATATAAATATCTAAAAGTGGTAAGAGAGAAAGAATCAAGACAATGGAACCTGTGTAAAGAGTGTCAAGAGGGGAAACAGAGAAGAGTAAACACCAAGAGGCTGAGAAATGGGTGGAAACAGCCTCAGGGTCCCAGTCAGCAGAAAATGGCAGTGGCCCCAAAGCGCCATGAGATGGGTGACAGTGACAGATTAATAAGGAGATCAGATGAGTCCAGCCTAAAGGAAATCAACCCTGGATTTTCACTGGAAGGACTGATGCTAAAGCTGAAGCGCCAATACTCTGGCCACCTGTTGCGTAGAACTGACTCATTGGAGAAGACCCTGATGCTGGGAACAGTTGAAGGCAGGAGGAGAAGGGGACGACAGAGGATGAGATGGTTGGCTCTCATCCTCAATGGACATGAAGTTGAGCAAACTCTGGGAGATAATGAAGGACAGGGAAGCCTGGACGGCTGCAGTCCTTGGGGTCACAAGGAGTCGGACATGGCTGAGCAACCGAACAACAACAAGAACAAATGAGAGTTTATGTGGACAATTGGTTTTGAGAATTAAGTGCCTTTACCCACTGCCAGCAGGACTGAGCTTATGTTACACACACACACACACACACACATACCAAACGATTTAAGGGGGAACATTTCAGAGGGAAACAGGCACTGGAAGTCAGATGGGAGGAAAATATCCCGCAGGTGGGTGTCCCATCCTTTCCCCGTTGCTGTAGCCCCACAGAGTGTGACCCCCAAGGATCTGGGGCCCAACCCACACACTCAGCTCTGGGCTGAAAACAACCCTGCTGGGATTGTGTGTGGAGTCCAAGTATGCAGGCTGTCAGCACAAATGTGTTTATACTTTTGCAACAGATGTTAAACCAGGGATCTTCCTGCACCAGAGCTGACTGAGGGGCCAAGTCGATAGGAATAGAAAATTGCTGGTTAGCTGGCTCACTGAATTCTGATATTAGAGTATCTGACATACAAGGAAAGCTACTCATGCAGAGAGTAAACCTCCCACCTTGCTCCCTGGGAAGGGAGTTTGTCTAACTGCTCCAGGGCAAATGAGTCTGCTGTATTTGTATTGTTCCACTTGTTACAGGAACTGTACATTTCCCCCTGTTCACCAATGTGAGGTACTTTATTGTTAAAAACAATCTAGTAGAAAAAAATTAAAAGATGATATAATAAAAAAATTACATCATAAGAGTAGCAAAATTATAAAATGGTAATCCTAAAGCTAGAAACCATGTGCAATTATCACACCTCTGGAGCTACTAAGCTTTTGGAGAATCTCCAAGAAGGCCTGAAAAAAAAAAAGTTATTTATCATGGACTTGAATAGAAAGATTCAATATCTTCACAAGGTCATTTCTCCAAAGATTAGTTTATAGATTCACTGCCATCCTAATTAAAACCACAACAGTAATTATGACCTGGACAAGCTAATTCTAGAGTTCATATGGAAAAGATAATGCACACGAATAGTCAGAATAGATTTCAAGTCATATATAATGAATGTGGACTTGACCTACTAAACTATATAATGATTGTGGGCTTGACCTAACAAATTATATGATTGTGGATTTGACCTAATAACCATCATGAAAACCATATTGGATTATTTGGCTTCTATTTTGTTAGACTCTTTGTAACACCACTCATAAAAACAAATTAAAGGTATATTAAACAATTAAATCATGCAAAGAGTTGACTCATTGGAAAAGACTCTGATGCTGGGAGAGATTGGGGGCAGGAGGAAAAGGGGACGACAGAGGGTGAGATGGCTGGATGGCATCACTGACTCGATGGACTTGAGTTTGAGTGAACTCCGGGAGCTGGTGATGGACAGGGAGGCCTGACGTGCTTCAATTCATGGGGTCGCAAAGAGTCGGACATGACTGAACTGAACTGAACTGAACATGAGCAACTGAACTGAACTGAACTGAAACAAATAAATGTGAAAACGAATTAGACAAGTCTAACCCTATCTTCAAACCAAAAATTAAGTAAATACAAAATAAGAGAACATAAGAATATCATTGGCAGGGGGGGATAGGTAAAGAAGTCTTTCTTTAAAAGTGCACTTAACATAATTGTTATAAAAGAAAATAAATTTGGCAACATCAAAATTAATATTTTCTCCATACGTAAAATCAACATAAAATACCCCAAAAGATGAGAGACTGGGAAAAAGGTCTTGTGGCATATATAACAAAGTGTTCGTGTCCAGAATGTAGAGTAAAATTCTAATTAGATTCACATAAAAGGAAACAATTCAATAGAGAAAGATACTAACAGTTCAGGGTAAAGAAAATGGGAAACATGACTCTATTAAATGTCTCTGTAGATTGGTGTATGGGAAGAAAAGGCAATACTTTAAAAGAATGTGGTCGATCTTTGTATAAAAATGTGGACACAGCCATTAAAAAGAATACATTTGAATCAGTTCTAATGAGGTGGATGAAACAGGAGCCTATTATACAGAGTGAAGTAAGCCAGAAAGAAAAACACCAATACAGTATACTAACGCATATATATGGAATTTAGAAAGATGGTAACAATAACCCTGTGTACGAGACAGCAAAGGAGACACTGATGTATAGAACAGTCTTATGGACTCTGTGGGAGAGGGAGAGGGTGGGAAGATTTGGGAGAATGGCATTGAAACATGTATAATATCATGTATGAAACGAGTTGCCAGTCCAGGTTCGATGCAGGATACTGGATGCTTGGGGCTGGTGCACTGGGATGACCCAGAGGGATGGTGTGGGGAGGGAGGAGGGAGGAGGGTTCAGGATGGGGAACACATGTATACCTGTGGCGGATTCATTTTGATATTTGGCAAAACAAATACAATATTGTAAAGTTTAAAAATAAAATAAAATTAAAAAAATAAATTAAAAAAAAAAGAGGGAAGGGATATATGTATACATATAGCTGATTCACGTTGTCCAGCAGAAATGGACACAACATTGTAAAGCAACTGTACTCCAATAAAAATAAATGTATATTAAAAAAAAAATAAATAAATAAAGTCAGACTGAGTAACTAAAAAAAAAAAATGTGGACACAAGTCCAAGATAAATATTAAATGAAAAAGACACAGTAAATGGAAAATAGTAAGTTGGTTATGATACCAATTACCAACTCCCACAACTCCCCAAATGAACAACCCCCTCCAATTTGCCAAAAGAGTCTGTGTAAATGTGTAAAGAATCTAGAAGAACTTTCAACAAACTGACTATGATAATGGATTCCTAGTGCTTCCTTTTGTAATTTTCCAAACTTGAAAACACTGCTGTTTAGAGCTCCTGAGCATGACCAGGAATTGCCAGCGGTCAGGCACTGCCCGTTTTTGCACCTGCTCCAGGCAGGACCACACTCACTCCTCATCAGGAAAGGGATGGGAGAGGTTTCTGGGAAGAAACGCTTCTGGGGAGGCAGTTCCCGAGATGATCAGAGCAGCCAGCAAAGAACCCGTGAGTGCTTCCTTCTCTTGTTAGGAGTGAGAAACCAAAGTGCTCTTTGTTCCCGTTTCCAGCCCATCTCAGCTGTTAAAAATACAAGGAGGGTCATAGGATGTTCATCTCACAGGCAATCAGGTGTGTTCCCAGAAGGAACTGGCTTGACGTGCAGGGAACAGCTTCCCTGAACAGAGTTGTTCTTTCCACTATTCCTGGACCCACGTGAACAACACAATTTAACCCCCTGCCCTGACTCACAGCAAATAAAACACGTCCTCAAATATCAGTGATAAAGCCATCACCAGGCTCCGGACCACACACATAAGCAAAAGATAATCGCGCACTTTGGCCCAAAGTGAATGAAGATATTCTTCCAGATTTCTCTGAGGCATTTACTTTATGAAGATGGAAAACTTGCTTTTTTATTTTTATCTTCCATCAACTAAAACAAAGCAATGGAAATAGCCCTGGGTTCAGGACACTGACTCATCTCCCTTTGTAAAGCCCTGCAGAATTGACCTGGCATGTCTACAGACCCCATCTTTGGTCCTGAACACATTCCCGAGAGGAGAAAAGCTTTAGAAGCAGAAGCTACAACTGACAAACCTGGGGAGATTTGCCCAGAGCCACAAGCCTTGGAAGTACCAGTTTAGGAATGTGAACACTGGTCTGAGGGGTCATTCCCTTCCAGAGCCCTCCTGTTGGACCTGAACCCCATCATTTACTTATTTCTCTTGGGGGATGGGGCAGGAAGCAGAGGAGACATCAGCCTGGGCACACCCACCCTGTGCCTTCCCAAGTGACATGCACAAGGGGCTCCCAGATGGCATGCAGTTGAGGGGCTGAGACCTGGAAGGGCAGGGGCTGCCATGCCTTGTCCACCTCCCCTCAGCCACTACTCCGAGCCCCTGAAATGATGTGGGCATCTCTGGCACCCAACCCATTCATTTAGGCACCAGGCTCTTGGTTTTCTCAGGCACCAAAGAAGTCTGTGCAGCATCCTGCAAGGATCAGCACCCCAGGGAGCCTCCAACTAATGAGGGCTCAGGGTCATCAAAGAAAGGCCTCCCCCTCTCCCTGCTCCTCTTGCACAGGCCTGCAGTGGGGAGCTCTGCGTGCTTCTCAAAGGGTCCCAGGGGAGGTGAGCCCCACGGCCCATCACAGCGACTGCCCTTTGAAGCATCCTTAGTTTTGGCTTTTATCCTTTCTCTGTCTCACTCCTGCTGCCTGTGATCAGCTTCCAAATAAAGTATCTGCCTCCAAATCTGTCTCCAGCTCTGCTTTGGAAGAACTAAAATAATATGACGCATATGCTTTTTATCTTTCTTGTATTTTGTCCTCCAAAGGCCCAGAGCAGAGTGGGTATTTGTTGAATGACTTAATTACAGCAACTCCCTTTTAATCGTGTAATTCTAGGCAGTGGGTGAAGTAAAATGACTGCAACAATAAAGCGCATTAATGATAACATCACCCATTTCCCCCTCTTGTGGGCTGGCTGCACAAAAGTAGGGGAGAGAGTCAGATCTTGACATTTGTGCTTTAATTTCTGTGGTTATATATTTAAGCCACATCCGTACCTGTGCCCAGATGCTGTTCGTGAAAATTCGGTGCTCACATTGTTGTGTTTTCTTTTTCACAGTTGGGGAGGGGTGGGGATTGACCTCCTGAGTCATCATTATAAAGCCCATTGTCCTCCCAAGGTTAGGTCCCCTGAACTTCTTTCCCATCCCCAGGAGAGAGCCCAGGTGCCGTGACTGTGGGGTCCTGTCCAGGGTGCAGGGAAGCGAGTGGCCGAGGCCAGTTGTGACTCAGCTCCCTCCTTCCTCCCCTCCCCTTCTAGTGATCCCTCCTCCTCTCCCTTCTCTCCTCCTTCTCCCCTTCCCCTAGATTTCCACTCACGTCTAGGGGCTCTGGTTTTCAGCCTTGAGATGCTAGCTAGACAAAAAAAAAAAAAAAAAAAGATCTTGAGTGATGGGGGCTTGGCCTTGGGGAAGAGTTCCCCCTGCACAGACTCCACCCACCCACCTCTGTGCCTGAGACCAGGATTGAGGTCTGGGGCACGTGCTTGGCCAGATGAGAGAGGGACACTGTCTCCAAATGCCGTTAGCCCTGCACATCTGTCTCCCTACACCTCACGGCAGGTGTGACCTGGGGCTGCACTCAGGACTGAATGGGACCTCAGCGATGACTTTGCTTCCGGCCTCTCTTCCATCAGAGTTGGATGGTTTCCCACATGGGGGAGATAAATGGGAAGAGAGCTGGAAACCTCCTGATTTCCCCCAGAGCCCCAGTGGGGACAGGCCTCTAATGAGGTGGGGTCCGGGTGGCCAGAAGGAGTCCTGTCCTAGCCTGGACACTTTGGGCACTGGTGGAAGGGGAGGGTTCCTGGGATCTGGGAATGACCACCTCTGAGTTCACTACATGTGGTGGAGGGTTTGATGCTTCCAGCTCTTTGTCCCTGGGCCAGGATGCCAGGCACACTTGGGTCCCCATCACATTCACCAGGCTGGCGTCCAGCCTGTGACTTTCCAGGAAAGAAAGCTGGCCATGGGCCGCCACTAACAGCCCCTTGAGGGCCAAGTCCAATTGAGAGATGACATTGATGAGAAAAGAGCATTAAAACCAGCCACCCGATTGATGACTAATGAGAAAGCAGGTGAGGGCAAAATTCCATCAGTGACAGCCCTGCTGTACATCCCTCAGGCCCCCCGGTCCCATGGTCCCTGTGGAGAAGGAGGAGGAAGCAATGGTTCTCACCCATCCTGGCAGATGCCCTGTGCTGCTGGGAAAAGCCAGGGTACCCTTCTGCTGAGGGGTGCTGGGATGCATAGAAATGCTCATTCTTTTCCTCAAAACACACACCGCAGTAGAAGGTAGAGGCAAGGTATCTGAGTGCCGATGTCCGCTGGAAGCTCAGATCAGCTGCTTCAGCAAAGGCCGGAGGGCAAAGGAGGGTCCTTGTTCGATCCCCCATCAGCTGCCCTGTTCTGAGAATGTTGGTTGTCCAGGGTGAGAATCAGTCCTGATTTTGGCTTAAAGGGACAGTGAGATCCTTGTCATCCTTCAGCCAGAAGAAACACCTGTGAAGAGATGGGCAGTCTGCCAGCCCCCACTTGCCCAGGCCCACCCTGGCTCTCCCTCACTCCCTGGGTCCTTTGGGACTGCACTTTGCACAACACTTTGCCGGCTGGTCTGGGCAGTGAAGGTTCTGATGGGAGAGGGGCAGGCAGGAGGGAGGGAGGAGCTGGGGTTTCTCATCTCTCTCTGCTTTCTGTGGGACCCCCAAGGACTTCTGAATCCCTCTGGATGCCCCCTCCAGCAAGTGGCAGCCACTGTGGTTCTGGCTTTGACTGGGGACCCTCAGCTGCATCCAGAAAGCATCACCACTGCTATGGGTCTCTGGGTCCCATGGCTTCTTGGGGGTCCTCATGTGGTCAGTCTCTGGGGCTGCACTTGGCTTCACAGCTCAACCACATTCCCGCAAACACACCCCACCATGTAGTACCTATGGAGTCCTCTTTCTGTGACTACCGCCCACCCTGCCCCAACAGGCAGTGGGGACATGCTTCTGCTTTCCACTGTGGAGCTGCTGGTCTCTCAAGAGTAAGGTACTCACCTGGGGTTTTGAGATGAAAGCAAAATCCATTTCTTCCCAGCATGCAATGCATGAAGGTGATCTTACAATTTCAAGTGCCTTGCTTGAGTGGTGTCACTCTGGCTCTATTTCATCAGTATCTGGAAGCCAATGCGTTAAGGCTGGATGATGCAGAATTTTTGTATTAAGGACAAGGATTTCTTAAGAAGAGTGCATGACTTAATCACCAAGAATTTTTTAACTCTTTCCCAACATCAGAAAATTTCTTCATTTAGCGAAGAAATCAACTGATGTATAAAAACATTGAAAGAGAAGATAAAGAGATGGTACCCCACACTGAACATGATCAAAGAGTAGGTTAGAATCATCTGCTGCTCTTCCAAAGTGAAACGCTCCTGTGTCCAGCTTTAAAGGGGAAATGTTTTTTATCTTCTAGTCTAGTAGAGTCAAAGTAGACAGTATAGAATCTTCCCAAGTTTCTGATCCATATTTTTACTGAAAGATCTAGAAATAACTTCTAATTTAATTAAAGTAAGGAATAACAATTTGATGTGGACTTGACATTTTACAATATTTCTGTAAAGAGCAATATTGCATAGGAACCTGGAATGTCAGGTCTATGAATCAAGGCAAATTGGAAGTGGTCAAACAAGAGATGGCAAGAGTGAATGTCGACATTCTAGGAATCAGCAAACTGAAATGGACTGGAATGGGTGAATTTAACTCAGATGACCATTATATCTACTACTGCGGGCAGGAATCCCTCAGAAGAAATGGAGTACTTGGATGCAATCTCAAAAACGACAGAATGATCTCTGTTCATTTCCAAGGCAAACCATTCAATATCACAGTAATCCAAGTCTATGCCCCAACCAGTAACGCTGAAGAAACTGAAGTTGAAAGGTTCTATGAAGACCTACAAGACCTTTTAGAACTAACACCCAAAAAAGATGTCCTTTTCATTATAGGGGACTGGAATGCAAAAGTAGGAAGTCAAGAAACACCTGAAGTAACAGGCAAATTTGGCCTTGGAATACGGAATGAAGCAGGGCAAAGACTAATAGAGTTTTGCCAAGAAAATGCACTGGTCGTAACACCCTCTTCCAACAACACAAGAGAAGACTCTATACATGGACATCACCAGATGGTCAACACTGAAATCAGATTGATTATATTCTTTGCAGCCAAAGATGGAGAAGCCCTATACAGTCAGCAAAAACAAGACCAGGAGCTGACTGTGGCTCAGACCATGAACTCCTTATTGCTAAATTCAGACTTAAATTGAAGAAAGTAGGGAAAACCACTAGACCATTCAGGTATGACCTAAATCAAATCCCTTATGATTATACAGTGGAAGTGAGAAATAGATTTAAGGGCCTAGATCTGATAGATAGAGTGCCTGATGATATGTGGAATGAGGTTCGTGACATTGTACAGGAGACAGGGATCAAGACCATTCCCATGGAAAAGAAATGCAAAAAAGCAAAATGGCTGTCTGGGGAGGCCTTACAAATAGCTGTGAAAAGAAGAGAAGCGAAAAGCAAAGGAGAAAAGGAAAGATATAAACATCTGAATGCAGAGTTCCAAAGAATAGCAAGAAGAGAAAACAAAGCCTTCTTCAGTGATCAATGCAAAGAAATAGAGGAAAACAACAGAATGGGAAAGACTAGGGATCTCTTCAAGAAAATCAGAGATACCAAAGGAACATTTCATGCAAAGATGAGCTTGATAAAGGACAGAAATGGTATGGACCTAACAGAAGCAGAAGATATTAAGAAGAGATGGCAAGAACACACAGAAGAACTGTACAAAAAAGATCTTCATGACCCAGATAATCACGATGGTGTGATCACTGACCTAGAGCCAGACATCCTGGAATGTGAAGTCAAGTGGGCCTTAGAAAGCATCTCTACGAACAAAGCTAGTGGAGGTGATGGAATTCCAGTTGAGCTATTTCAAATCCTGAAAGATGATGCTGTGAAAGCACTGCACTCAATATGCCAGCAAATTTGGAAAACTCAGCAGTGGCCACAGGACTGGAAAAGGTCAGTTTTCATTCCAATTCCAAAGAAAGGCAATGCCAAAGAATGCTCAAACTACCGCACAATTGAACTCATCTCACATGCTAGTAAAGTAATGCTTAAAATTCTCCAAACCAGGCTTCAGCAATATGTGAACCATGAACTTCCAGATGTTCAAGCTGGTTTTAGAAAAGGCAGAGGAACCAGAGATCAAATTGCCAACATCCGCTGGATCATGGAAAAAGCAAGAGAGTTCCAGAAAAACATCTATTTCTGTTTTATTGACTATGCCAAAGCCTTTGACTGTGTGGATCATAATCAACTGTGGAAAATTCTGAAAGAGATGGGAATACCAGAACACCTGATCTGCCTCTTGAGAAATTTGTATGCAGGTCAGGAAGCAACAGTTAGAACTGGACATGGAACAACAGACTGGTTCCAAATAGGAAAAGGAGTATGTCAAGGCTGTATATTGTCACCCTGTTTATTTAACTTCTATGCAGAGTACATCATGAGAAACACTGGACTGGAAGAAACACAAGCTAGAATCAAGATTGCCAGGAGAAATATCAATAACCTCAGATATGCTGATGACACCACCCTTATGGCAGAAAGTGAAGAGGAACTCAAAAGCCTCTTGATGAAGGTGAAAGTAGAGAGCGAGAAAGTTGGCTTAAAGCTCAACATTCAGAAAACGAAGATCATGGCATCCAGTCCCACCACTTCATGGGAAATAGATGGGGAAACAGTGGAAACAGTGTCAGACTTTATTTTTCTGGGCTCCAAAATCACTGCAGATGGTGACTGCAGCCATGAAATTAAAAGACGCTTACTCCTTGGAAGGGAAGTTATGACCAACCTAGATAGCATATTCACAAGCAGAGACATTACTTTGCCAACAAAGGTCTGTCTAGTCAAGCCTATGGTTTTTCCTGTGGTCATGTATGGATGTGAGAGTTGGACTGTGAAGAAGGCTGAGCGCCCAAGAATTGATGCTATTGAAGTGTGGTGTTGGAGAAGACTCTTGAGAGTCCCTTGGACTGCAAGCAGATCCAACCAGCCCATTCTAAAGGAGATCAGCCCTGGGATTTCTTTGGAAGGAATGATGCTATAGCTGAAACTCCAGTACCTTGGCCACCTCATGCAAAGAGTTGACTCATTGGAAAAGACTCTGATGCTGGGACGGATTGGGGGCAGGAGGAGAAGGGGACGACAGAGGATGAGATGGCTGGATGGCATCACTGACTCGATGGACATGAGTCTGAGTAAACTCCGGGAGTCGGTGATGGACAGGGAGGCCTGGCGTGCTGCGATTCATGGGGTCACAAAGAATCAGACACGACTGAGCAACTGATCTGATCTGATCTGACCTTTGACTCAGATGATCCACCATTAAAATGGATTTTTATGCCTTGGTTCAATAATGCAAGGAGTATTATCTTGTTTGTGCTATTTTGATTTTCTTCATTATAAGCTAATACCTTGTAGTTTATTTTTAATTCATATTATATCTTTAAGACTTATTTATTTATATCCCTGTGGAGGTGCCTAGGGAGGTGGAATACCTGGGAAGGGCTGGGGCAGAGCAGAGAGAAATGCCAACCTTGGATAATGCTGTGGGCATGAGTGTCTCTTGGGGGAACAGTGAGGAGACTTTCTACACATTTTCTCTGTAAGAGAAGCAAGATTCCCCTCTGAGAGTCAATGGGTAAAACCAGCACAATATAAATAATGTTGGAAAGAGTTAATTAACATCTCTAGAGAGATAGTGAGACAGATTGGCCACATGTCAGTGTAAAATTTGACCTAAGATATTAACACAGATTTTTAAAAACATGTTAGTTGGTTAAGAAAGGGAAGGGCAGTCATCAGAAAATATATGAACATTGAATCAAGAGTCACAGAAGTGAACATTGAAAGTATTTGTTTATGAATTGCCTGAGGCCTGGACATGGTCTCTGGCTAATGACTCAGCTTAAATGATCCAAATAACCCTTTCTTCTAATGTCATAGCCTCTGCCTAGACATCATATGGAGATTCTGACTTCTTTTGTCTGTAGAAAGGGAATATACCAAGGATGTCAACAGGAGCCATCTGGTCAACCTGAGGAGTACGTTTTCCATTACAGTTTCCTCAATAGTATCCTTGTTTATACATTTGTATCTTGTGAGCCATGCCAGTGTGGGTCTATCCTGATGGGCAGGTTTACATTTCAAGAGCTGATAGATCAGATTTCAGAGCCTGCAAAACCACTGAAAGCCAGGCACAGTGACATGCCATTTGACAAACTTTGGGCAACCTGTGGGCTGGGGAAGGCTAATTGGCCCCAAATTCATTCAAATTGCAGGTCAAGATAGAGGCTCCTCACAGATACTCAAACCATGCCCTGGGACCATTATCCATACTTACCAATATATGATTCTCCCTGCTTCATCCCACAGGGAACATTCTCCATTCAGCATATGAACTGGACTATCACACATATTCTGTCTTGCCCCAGCTGCACCTGAGGACCACAACATCTACAAGAAAATAGCAAAGTAATCTTTCTTAAGAAGAATAAGCAAAAAGCTCTCAATCTATAAATCACTTGGAAACCTGGCAGTGCTGTGCACACCCCGACAAGAAACCAGAACACAAATCACTTTCTTGGAGGTGGCCTGTTTCTATTACAGTTCACCAGTGTCCGGTGCTGTCAGATAGAAATTTCTCTCCTGTCCTTGCGGTAGTACAGTCATTTCAGAGCCCAAGCCAGCACCCTGGTCAGCGCCAAGCTCTTCAATGTGGGGGGCACTCTTCCCAGCCCAGGTTGCCAGGCTGCAGGAACTTGGGTCTTGTGCCTCCATCAGGAGGGAGTCTGTGGGTCCTGCCCACGGTGATGGTGGAGGAGGCAGTTAGTGTGGGGAATGGTGAGGTCCACAGTGAAGAGGGGCCCCTTACTTTTAAGGAAAAGATACTTCTGTAAGTGTCTGAAAATGTTTTCCAAAGAAAGTACCTGAGACTACTGCGTGAGTCTTTCTTTGCTCGGATGCTTTCTTAGCAAGATGTCCACTTAGGAGATTCAGATTGAGGGAAAGCAGACAAAAGGCCCAGTGAAGGCTGACGCTGGGGTGGCTGAAGTCAGTCTCCATACCTGAGTGGGGCCTCTGTCCCTTTTCTCCAAGAACAGGGACTGCCTGGCAGTTGCAGTTTCTGTTCTGGAGGGCTCAGGGGTATCCTGAGGTGATTGCTCCTATGATCATCTCCTCTCAAAGGCTCTCTTTTCCCTGCCATCCCCTCTAGCACCCTTGGGCTCTGGTTCTGTGCCTTATGTGGTGTGTATTGGAGGGGCGCTGAGCCTGAGAGATTTCCTGGCTTTTGTGTCCACGGCCCTGAGATTGGCAGGGATTTCTCAGGGCTGGTGAAGAGCACAGTGGGAAGTGTGATGCTGGAAGGAACTGGTATGAGGGAGGTTCTTCTGGACTGATGGGCAGGAGAGGGCCTGAGAGGAGGCAGTCAAGCAAGGCAGGAGTCCGCTCACCTCAAGAAGGTGCGTCCGTGGGGGTGGAAGGCTCCTCCCCTCACTGTTGCAATGGTGCTGGGACCAGAAGTACCGAGCAGATAGGTAATTGCTGCCCAAGAACCTCTCCCCACTTGGATCCTTTGAGGCAGGTGCAACTCCAGACCCTTAGAAACACTGCGTTCCTGTGGGAGGCACCCCGAGATGAAATGAGGCGTGTTTCCTGCCAAACCTGTGGGATGGGATCCACTGTCCAGTTAACTGAAGGTTGCAGATAGATAGCCTCCTTACCTAAAGCTTCCAAGAGTTTGCATTTTTTAGGCCAAGAAATGCAACAACTCTTTCTGGCTCTTTTCTCTGATGGAGGTGTGGGAGGGATTGGGCCAAATGCAAAGGGGGCCTGGCTGGAGTGGATCCCAGGGCCCACAGCCAGACTGTGTCTGAGAGGGGGTCCACCAGTAGAGCTAGGTGTAACCAGGGGCCAAGAGATGATGCCATATCAGAGTTTGCCCTGGAAGATTCAGATGAAGAGGCTCCAATGGAAGGACCAGTAGTGGTGGGGAGAGGCTGCGGGTCAGACCAGGGGAGGCGAAGGCCTTGAAGGTCACAGCAGGGGCGCTGTGATCCCAAAGACCGTGTGGACAGGAGGGTGAGGACTTCAGATGTCGGTGTGGAGAAAGGTCATCTGGCGATACCGTCATTACAGGTGGCACCGTTGTGGCCAGAACAAGGTGCTGGAATTGGGGGTGTCAGAGAAGAAGCACTCAGTTTCTCTCCACTTCTAACCTCCCATCCCCGCTGTTCACTCTTGGCCAGAAAGGCAGCTGCCTGGTGACAGTTGCCTGGTCCCCAGGGATCAGCCTCTTTGGACAGAGAGCAGGCAGAGACCCTGGGAGGTGTCTGGGGAGGACAAAGAATGAGGGCAGATGCTGAGGAAGGCAGGTTTGTGTCCTGAGAGTCAGGAGGGAGTCCACTGGGGGAATCCAGCACTGCTCCTTAGAGCTGGAGAGCCTACAGCAAGGATGGGGCCATGGTCCTGGACAGGCTGTGGCTGTCACAGTCCCCACCCGCACCTCCCCAGCATTTCCAGGGAAGCACACGGCTCCCCTACCAGCCGCATCCACAGCAGCTGCATTTAAATCTGCCAAATGAGCCACACACATGACCCAGAGCCAAAGACTTGTCCTCAGCTGATGGCTGAGCTGGGGCTTGCTTCCTGCACCCCATAGCTCAGCTTCCATTAAAAAAAATAGTTTCCAAATTATTTTTTAATTGAGGTACATTTGACATATGAGTATATTAGTTTAAGGTGTTCAGCATCAGTGACTTGACATGTGTGTACATCCTGAAATGACCACCCTGAGAAGTCTAGTTAGCATCACCGCAGTTACAATTTTTTTGCTTGGGTTGAAGACTTCTGAGATCTACTCTCTCAGTCCTGAGCCTTCACTTTCGTTAAGTGGGAAAGATGAGCTCAGGCTCCAGAGAGTCTTTCTAAAGCCATTCATGTCTCGACTCAAAGCTGCTCCAGCCAAATGAATTAGTGACCTCAAAGCAATTCAGTCAAAAGCAAAAAACATCAACTCTGACCTTTGCTACCCACAAACATCAAACTTTATTGAAAGAATAAACAGAATGAGAGGATTCGCACAAGAGGGAAGAGCAGAATGAAGGGCGGTAAAGGCCTAAAACACGGGCATCCTGCTTCAAACAGGGTCCCTTCTGGGCGGCCAAGAAGGTGTGGCCACCAGCAGTCCCCCTCCCACCTCAAAACCCATGCCTGCTCCCTGGGACAAGGCTGCCCGCCTGGTGGCCTGGAGCTTCTCTGGCCGTGTGGGCATCTGAGGACGACAGAGGGTCAATATGAGCTGCGGGTCTGCAAAGGAGATGAACGAGGGCTCCCCTCTCCCACCACTGTTCCTCCATCACATCACTCACCTGGAGAAGGGGTCTGCAGGCATCTTGGCAAAGAGTGGGTTCAGGGACAGCCTCCCCCCAGGAACCCAGGGAACTGGTTTAGGAGAGAAAGTGGGGACTTCTCTGAGGTGGGGGGGGTCCAGTGGCTGAGATTTCATGATCCCAATGCAGGGGACCCTGGGTTCCACCCCTGGTCAGGGAACTAGATCTCATATGCCACAATGAAGACCTGATGCTGTCAAAATAAATTTTAAAAAAGGAGGGAGAAAAAGAAAGCAGGTATAGGAACTGCAGCTGGGAAGATGTGTGTGTGAGTGTGTGTGCGTGTGTGTGTGTGTGTGTGTGTGTGTGTGTGTCTTTCAGGGAGAGGTGAAATTTGAAGGGAACCAGCAGGAAAGCTGTGCTGGGTCAGATGAAGACAAGTGTTCCCATTAGGATGCTGGGAGCTGGTTGGCAGCAAGCCCAGTGTCTGTTGGAGGGAGATTTGAACAGGGTGTGCGTGGGCTCGTCTTCCCAGGGAGCACAGGACCTGTCCACTCCCCTGGCAGCAGCACCCCTCAGGTCTGCTCTCACCCATTGGCTCCCTTCTTGCCCCAGAAGGAACAAGGAAGGCTCTGCCCCGAACTTGGGTGGAAAGAGCGCTAGAAGATGAGTAAAATGGTTAAAATCAAAAGGATTCATTATTCGATGTTTCCGTAGAAAAGATACTGAGCGTCGGCTCCTCAGGGAAGCTCGTCCAGCTGTAACTCACATGTGCTGTGCTGTGCTTAGTTGCTCACTTGTGTCTGACTCTTTGTGACCCGGTGGACTGTAGCCCGCCAGGCTCCTCTGTCCATGGGATTCTTCAAGTGAGAAAACTGGAATGGGTTGCCATGTCCTCCTCCAGGGGATTTTGCTAACACAGGGATCTAACCCAGGTCTCCCACACTGCAGGCAGATTCTTTACCATCAAAGCCACCAGGGAAGCCTAAAGTGAAAGTAAAAGTCACTCAGTCATGTCTGACTCTTTGCAACCCCATGAACTATACAGTCCATGGAATTCTCCAGGCCAGAATACTGGAGTTGGTAGCTGTTCCCTTCTCCAGGGGAATCTTCTAAACCCAGGGAACAAACTCATGTCTCCCGCATTGCAAGTGAATTCTTTATCAGCTGAGCCACCAGAGAAGCCTATAACTCACATAGGTTAGGTTTAAATTCATTTCTGAATGTTACAGTTTGCAGATGGATATAATTTCTTTACAGGAGTCAAGCACTAGAGAGACTCTCCAGGAAATAATTAAGACAACTGAACATTTTTGAAAGGTCATGCTCTAAAATGGACTCAGAATTAGAATCATGACACAGCATCAAACAATGCCACATTTGGGACATGACTTCTGTCTCATCTGTCCATCTGTCAGCCTGAAGCAGCTGGTCGCACCCAGCTCAGAGCTCAGAGTGCTCATCTTAGTAGGAGCCCAGCTCAGGGGAAAGTGGTCCACACAGGACTGAGGGTGGGAGACAGCAGGTCTTCAGCTGCCCAGGAAGGTAGATAGGATAGGTTGCCTTGCTACTGGGCCAGAGAGTTGCCAGCTCAAACACACATGCACCACACATTTGATACGTACCTTTGTCCAAATAAAAGACTAAAAATTATTAAGATAAAGACACGTTTCACCAAAATTAAAACCTTTTGCTCTACAAAATCAATTGCTAAAATAATTAATAGACAAGCTAAAGACTGGGAGAAAATATTTGAAGACCACGGCAAATGTCTCATATCATGAATATACGATGCTCTTTCAAAACTCAACATTAATTTCTTTGGAAAATGGGTAAAAGATGCAAAGAGACATTTCATTGAAGATGTGAAGTAAACGTATAAAAAAATGTTCAGCACCACTAACTATTAGAGAGACAAATTAGGACCATGGTGAGCAATCACTACACACCCATCAGAACAACTAAAATATATAAAAAAAGAAAAGCTGACAATACTAAATGCTGCTGCAGATGCGGAGAAACCGGGTCATTCATACATTGTTGATAGAAATGTAAAATGGTGCAAACACTCTGGGAAATATCAGTAGTTTGGAAGTTTCTTAAAAAAAAAAAAAAACCTAGCCAAACTAAATATACTCTTACCATGTAACCCATTAATGGCATTCCTGGGCATTTATTCTAGAGACATGAAAACTAGGTTAGCATAAAAAACTGTACACAATTGTTCATGGCAGTTTTGTTTGTAGCAGCTAAAAACTGAAAATACCCAAAATATCCCTCATTCAGTTCAGTTCAGTCACTCAGTTGTGTCTGACTCTTTGCGACCCCATGAACTGCAGCACGCCAGACCTCCCTGTCCATCACCAACTGCCAGAGTCCACCCAAACCCATGTCCATTGAGTCGGTGATGCATCCAACCATCTCATCCTCTGTTGTCCCCTTCTTCTCCTGCCCTCAATCTTTCCCAGCACCAGGGTCTTTTCAAATGAATCAGCTCTTTGCATCAGGTGGCCAAAGTAGTAGAGAGTTTCAGCTTCAACATCAGTCCTTCCAATGAACACCCAGGACTGATTTCCTCCAGGATGGACTGGTTGGATCTCCTTACAGTCCAAAGGACTCTCAAGAGTCTTCTCTAACACCACAGTTCAAAAGCGTGAATTCTTCAGGGCTCAGCTTTCTTTATAGTCCAACTCTCACATCCATACATGACCACAGGAAAAACCATAGGCTTGACTAGATGAACCTTTGTTGGCAAAGTAATATGGCTCTGCTTTTTAATATGCTGTCTAGGTTGGTCATAACTTTCCTTCTAAGGAGTAAGCGTCTTTTCATTTCATGGCTGCAATCACCATCTGCAGTGACTTTGGAGCCCATAAAAATTAAGTCAGCCACTGTTACCAGTTTCCCCATCTATTTGCCATGAAGTGATGGGACCAGATGCCATGATTTTCATTTTTTGAATGTTGAGCTTTAAGCCAACTTTTTCACTTTCCACTTTCACTTTCATCAAGAGGCTTTTGAGTTCCTCTTCACTTTCTGCCATAAGGGTGGTGTCATCTGCATATCTGAGGTTATTGATATTTCTCCCGGCAATCTTGATTCCAGCTTGTGCGTCTTCCAGCCCAGCATTTCTCATGATGTACTCTGCATAGAAGTTAAACAAGCAGGGTGACAATACACAGCCCCGACACACTCCCTTTCCTATCTGGAACCAGTCTGTTGCTCCATGTCCAGTTCTAACTGTTGCTTCCTGTCCTGCATATAGGTTTCTCAAGAGGCAGGTCAGGTGGTCTGGTATTCCCATCTCTTTCAGAATTTTCCACAGTTGATTGTGATCCACACAGTCAAAGGCTTTGGCATAGTCAATAAAGCAGAAATAGATGTTTTCCTGGAACTCTCTTGCTTTTTCGATGATCCAGTGGATGTTGGCAATTTGGTCTCTGGTTCCTCTGCCTTTTCTAATAGATGGTAGTTAAATAAATGATGGTACAGCCATACTGTGGACTTCAATTCAACAATAAAACAGAATGAATGTGATACAGGAGCATCCTGAATCAATCTGCAGAGAGTTGTGCTGAATAATAAGAGCCAGTCTTCCTCTTCTGATTTTGATTTTGCATTATAATTGTATCTGATGTAACCCTTGGGGATAGCTGGGTAAAGGGCACATGGGACCTCTTTGTACTAGCTTTGCAATTTCCCACAAATCTATAATTCTTTCAAATAAAAGTGCTTTTTATAAAAGATAAAGACAGACAACTGAATAAAAAACATAGAAGCCTGGAAAAAGAACCTCTTTAAGGAGAATATTTTAGTGACCAATAAACATATGAAAAGATAAAAAGGAAATACATATATATTAAGCATTTCTCTCTATATACTACATTTCTGTACCTATATATTATATTTCTCTATATATTACATTCCATATATATTTGCATTTCCTTAATGACTAATATGGTGGTATTTCAGCCAGTTGTTGAAAAACATGTGAAACAAATCGAATTCTGACACATTTCTAATGGGAATTTTAATCTGTGAAACTACTTGGAAACGTGCTTAGGAGTGTCTACCAAGATAGAACATACCCACAATTTACGACACAGAAATCCATTCCAGAGTCATACCATATTTACACCGAAGATACATACGAGAATGTGGACGCATTTTGTGATAAGAAGGTCGGTAGTAGAATTGATCAGCACACTGACACCTCCCAGGGTGTCTGCTCTGCTGGAATCAGGCTGGGACCCAGGCTACACTGCTTGGTGACACAGAGCCAGAAGCCTTTCAGGCGGTTCTTATTCGACACTCTCGTCCCTGAAGCCAGGAGCAGCTGTTACCTCGCGTTTGTCTCTTCGGATTACTGTCTGTGCCTTCCCTCCAAGTCAAACGTTTTATTGGTTCACTAATCCTCTGGATGAGAATGGACAAGGAAACCACTCCCCAGTCACCCTCTTCCTCCCCAGAGGCAAGCAGTATTCCCATTTCCTTCACTGTAAACCAGTGTTTGTAAACTTCTTGTAAATGGAGTCAATTTGAAATGTATTCTTTTGAATCCGGCTTCCCTGTGTCTGTGAAGCTGATCTCGTTGTCATGAAGAGCAGTGGTGTATCCTTTTATGTGCTGGGCCAGCTTCCCACTGTGTGAGTAATACTTACCCATTCTAGTGTCGATGAGGTGTGTGTGTGGATTTTCTCATTTTCTTGCTGTTATTAACAGGGCTTCTGTGAACATTCTTGTGCATGTCTTAAACTCCTGGAAAAAAAGCTGCTGTATGATGAGAGCACACATGGTCAGATTAATCAATGCTGTCTGCAGTTGTCCAAAACACTCAGCAGTGCACATACATGGCAATGTATTTTTGAGGTGCTGCCTGCTTGCAAACACTAGTCTTACAGGACTCATTCTGCTCTGTTTCAGCTACTCTGTTGTGTGTCTAATGGCCCTCTCCTCGATGTTCGTCTGCGCCTCCTCGAGGACTAAGCCTTCCAGCCCCCTTTCGTGAGCCCCTGGCTCATCCCTCTTACCCACTGCCTGTTCCGCCTTCCACCCACTTTCCTTTGGGTTGCCGCTCTTTTACTGATTTGTAGATGTTAGTGGTCCACTCCTCTGTCCTTAGCCTTTCACTTATTCAGCGGTGTTTTTTTGATGAACAAACTGCTAAAGGAACAGTCTGATGTGGTAGTCCTTTTCTTTATTGCTAGATGTGTTTTGTTCATGTTCAAGAAATCCTTAAAATACTCTCCTACCTTATCTTCCAAAAGCTTTCTTTCAAGGTTATTTTTTAAGGAGAAGGAATTTATTTTCCTTTCTTCCCCCCCCCGCCCTTTCTATAGATGCATACAGATATCTTGAAACACAGAAGACAGAAGAACGGAAAGAAATATCTGCTCTACATGCCCTGGACACCAGTGGTGAAGATCAGAGGCCAGTCGCAGCTACTGCATAAGCTGTGATTCAGGCACATTTGAAAAGCAAAGTGGAAATTTGTGAAGAAGTAGAGAGCTCTCAGTATTTTACAAAAAGAGCAGTGGAATAAGTTCCTTTAGAAATAGAAAAACCAGTCAGCATATCACCAAGATAATCTCCAGGCAACCAAAACCATGTCAACTTAAAGCTTGCCTGACTTTAGAAATGCTGAAGGCTTTGCTTATCGAAATTGAACAGAATCCTGACAAGTGTGCCTGTACTTGTGGGAAAAACTGCTTTTCAAAACATACGTGCGTGTGCGCACACACACAGACACACATTCACACATCACATACATATACATACACTTACATATGCATATACACATATATGCACATACATATACACACACACACACGCACTTGGGTCTATTATCAAAGTTTCTACTAAGATTTTTCAGCCTTGTTGTCCTCTTGCTTTGACCAACAAAGTCTCTGGGCATCAGCCTTGTGCTTGGCAGCAACCGCACCCACGCTCTGTGGGGAGCCCAACTGCCATGCCATCAGGACCTCTTGACTGGACCACTGAATGAGAGGATCTTTGGGGAAAGGACAGGGGAGGGGACAGGCAGGCATAGGGGTCTTCTCAGGCCTTCAGCCAACTGAGTGCAGCCAAGTGAGTGGTCCCAGCTTGAGCCACAAGGAGAGGGTACCGCCTATTACAGTCCTGCCCAAAGTTGTGACCCACAGAATTGGGGGGAATACCAACTGGTGCCATGTGGAGCCACTGAGTTCTGTAGGGGATGGTGGCACAGCCCCAGTGCCAAGTCTAAGGGCAGAGCAGATGCCCCCTCCTGAATCACATACATGTACACTCTTTGCAGCTTGTTCTTGGTGCCAAGAATCCCCCCAGCCCCACCAGCAGCAGGCTTGTCCTTTACCCTCGGTGTCCCTTGGGCTCTTAGCTAACTCAGCTCCCGTCCTGTATCAGCTCTGAGGGGGATGGTCTGTGCCCTATGGGTCGTCTACCACTGTTTGCAGATTTTCTCTGCTAAGTGGGTCTGGCCCCTCACCAGAGTGCCCCCTGACCCTGAAAGGAGGGCCCCAGAAGGGCATAATAGAGCCTTGTCTCTTTACGGTACCCCCTCAACAAGACCACACCTACTGGCCCCATCCAGGCCAGTACAGGCTCATAGTGGGTGTGGACTAGACATCTGTCCAGCTAAAACCTAAATGCTGCTTCAATGGAAGCACACAGGAGAGTGCCTTGCATATAGCTGTTGGTACATAAGCATGGAAAACATTAGAATTAAGCTTTTCCCTTAACTACACCAAATAATCCCTCCTAACCTGCCTGGCTTTCTGTGAAGCTATGTTTATGCTTCTAGAATTTGCCTCCTCCTAACGGAGCAGTCCTGTGACTCGAGCGGACACTGTGCTTGTGGGGGCAAGGGGCTTTGGGGCGGCTGGCAGCTGGAGGACCATGGCCATGACCTTTGCTCTTAGTGGGGCCTGAGGTTTCTGACAGTCACTGGCCTTGGTTTTTGTTGACATATTGACTTTCATCTTTTCTTCTTGCTACCTTCAATTCCGCTCTCTTGAGACTAAATCTGGTTGGTTGTTTGTGGGATGCCGGGGGGGGAGGTGGGAGAAGAGACCGGACTCCTCAGTGTCTCTTTTGTTGTCAGTAAGATGCAGGACGTGACAGCAGCTGTGTTTTCAGGGTTAAATGAGCCAATGGGACGGGGTGCCCAGCACAGAATGGGATCCAACAATTATTTTGCATCATGACCAATAGCACTAACAGACCAATAGTAGGTTCCATATCTGTCTACATATTACATCTTAGCTTGTGGTGGTGAGGGTCCACCCACTGAGTCTTTATAATCGGGGACAGAGGGGACCATACATATTGGACATGTCAGTTCATTTTTTTCAGGAAGAGAAAAAGACATTGTTCAAGAAGATTTAATAAAAAGCAGGACCATTCAGAGCTCCCAACACCCCCATCCCTAGGACTAAGTGATGTTCAGAGCTGCTCTTCTGTGGTAGGGGCTGCTGGCCCTGGGAGATGCTGTGATTGGTACCCACAGAGGCTGCAGGAATGGTGGTTGTTTATGTGGAAAAGGCAGTGATGTTCTGAGGACAATGTAGGTTCCTATCCACCTTGGAATTAAGACTGAAGCCCCAGACATGAGTTCCCACACCTGCCCCATGAGGACGTGTGGTTGGAGGGCAGGTCCCAGGTCTTGAGTCACAAGAAAATGTCCTGCTCTGTTGAAGCCTCCCTGTTTTATCTCAAGCACTTTAGCTGGAAATATGCCAACAGACACTGCAGGCTGAACTTGACCCATATTTGAGCTGTGTGACCTAAGCCATGACCACTTTGCACAAGTCATAGCTACCAGGGAAATCAGGCTGTTGGACCAGATTATGTTCAATCTTTTCCAAACAGTTGTTTAATTATTAGAATCAAATGTTTGCAAGTTGATAACAAAGATTTGGAAACAGGGAACTGTAACTTCATCTCTTCTCCAAGAATAATTCATGAGGATGTTTTATAATAAGATATCCTCTTTCATTCCTGCAAAACAAATCATGAGACAAATGCCCCATTGACCTCATCATACTTGATCTAAACTCTGCTGCTTCTCTGAGGGGACTTTTGCAGATTCATGAGGTGATGTTCTTTAAAGAACACAAAGTCCCCTGCATTAAAGATGGGACCAAAATATAGATTTTTTCAAATCAATCTTGGAGGATACACTGTAAGGCCAGCAGTGCCGTCCACCACTGGACATCTAACACAAGCTGCATATGTAACTTGAAATTTTCTAGCAGCTACATTAAAAAAAGAGAAATTAATTCTAGTAATATTAACACAGATAGGGGGCTTTCCTGGCGGCTCAAATGGTAAAGAATCTGCCTGCGTTGCAGGATACCCGGATTTGCTCTCTGGGTTTGGAAGCTCCCCTGGAGAAGGGAATGGCTACTCACTCCAGTATACTTGCCTGGAGAATTCCCTGGACAGAGGAGTCTGGCAAGCTTCGGTCCATGGGGGTGCAAAGTGTCAGACATGACTGAGCAACTAACACTTTACTTCACGAATAAAAAATATCCCAAACCTTGTTATTTTAATCTGTAACAGATATTAAGGAACTATTTCATATTAAGTATTCAAGTCCACTGTGCATCTATACAGCAGTCCCTCTAATTGTGAAACTTTGCACATTTTGGGATCACAATAATCACAGGAGAAAAGTGAGGTGGTTCTCAGGTTCTCCTGTTAGTTCTTGGGATGCTGTGCCCTCAGCTCCTTCAGGTCCTGCATCTCTGCTGGCCCTTCCAGAGCATTCTGCCTCCCCCTTCCCCCCACCTCCCAGTCCCCACACAAGCCCTTGTTCTTCCCCCAAGTTCTAATCAAGTGTTAGCAGCCCTGGGAAGAGCTTCACACCCCAGACTCCTCAGGACACAGGACATTCTGTTCTATTTGTGTGCTCGGCACACCTGTTATTTATATTGATTTGTCTTCAGGGTTTTCTCCCCTCAGTGCATATCCTGAAGGCTGGACTGTGTATTCTGTGAGTAGCAACACTGATGTAGCCCAGGTGCTGAGTCAGTGGCTGCAGACTTGATTTTAAGCTCAGGCCTCTGGAAGTTCCCGGGGCCACCCTCTGCCCTCTTGCTCTCTGCCTGCAAGGGTGCAGCCCAAGTCCTCCAATGAGACAGAACTGTGCCAATAAATGCTACTAATTAGTGATAAAATATGAATACACGTCTGCTTTCTTATCTATTATCTTTTCTCACCTTAGGTACAATCTGCTAATTGGAGTCCAATGACCAATTAAGTAGGAAGCAACCTGAATTTGTCTGAAACCAAATGAAGCTTTCAGAAAGTATGAGCAGATTCTGCCCCAAAGAAGAAAAGACAAGCAGGAATGAAAGAAGGGATGAGTGGCCAGTTACTGCTGTGGGTGACAAGCACTGTGGCGGTTATGGAGGGGAGGGGCAGTACCAGCCCGAGAATGTGGCTGGTCCAGATTGTGTGACTGTGGACTGCAGCATGCCTGGCTTCCCTGTCCTTCACCATCTCTCGGAGATTGCGCAAATTCATGTCCATAGAGTTGGTGATGCCATCTAACCATCTCATCCTCTGTTGCCCCCTTCTCCTGCCTTCAATCTTTCCGAGCATCAGAGTCTTTTCCATCCAATGAGTCAGCTCTCTGCATCAGGTGGCTAAAGTATTGGAGCTTCAGGTTCAGCATTAGTCCTGCCAATGAATAGTCAGGGTTGATTTCCCATGGGAGACCCCCATGGACGGTAGGAAAAGACAGTGCAGTGAGGTGAATATTTTTGCTGTCTTTGCAAGGCCTCTATAACTGAGTCCACAGTCCAAGTGGCATGTTTCAGGGATGTTGTTAAAGTAGACACATGTTAGGATCCGTAGCTATACCCATAAGACAGCAGCAAAGGTTTTTTTTATACTCACTCGCATCCTCCATCCCCCTAGATGTATGTGTCAATACATGGCTGTCTTGCAAAGACAGCATTCACTGTGGACACTGGAGGAGACAGCTCGGACCATCCTCCCCTGATCGGAGCTCTCACTCTCCATTCTTGCAGCTTCAGCCCAGGTTGGCTTTGACTGCAGGGAAACATGGTTAAGTCTGCTCGGTCAGAGTTGCCTCATGGGAGATCCTCCATGGCTGTTCCTCTATTTGTGTCGTTCATTTGCTAAGTCGTATCTGACTCTTTGCAACCCCATGAACGGCAGTACGCCAGGCTTCCCTGCCTTTCAACTATCTCCTGGAGTTTGCTCAAACTCATGTCCACCAGCACTGGTGAAAGGTGGTGTGTTAGCAGGTAAAGATGTAAAGAACTTGAACTTCCAGAGGACAGCGGGGCCCTGACATGGGACAAAAGAAAGCAGCTGTGTCCATGACTTTCCCCAAATGGGAGATATACCTTGTTGTGGGCAGAAGTGATGCCCGAGACTTTTGGACCAAAACGTTCAGGGGCTGCTGGGCAGCCTTCTGCTCTCCTCTGTCCAGTGACCTGGATGCCACCCATCTCCATGGAGGGAGCTTGGATCCTTGAGGCATAGGATGGAGGACAGTCTTACCTGCCTGCCTCAGATTTTGAGTGAAGGAGAAAAAATCTGTGGCCTTGCTAAGGCTCTGTGGGCAGTGCAAGCCTTGCTGCCTCCTGTGGTGTGAGTTAGGGCACCCTAGCTGAGGAAACGGCACTCTCCTAAGAAACATGCAGTAATTAAAGGCATAAGAGACATCGTCCTTGCCGCCAGGAAATTCACTGCGTCACCTACAGCACTGGTCTCTGTCTCTGGTTCCTGGATCAGCAATATCAACATCACCTAGAAAGCAATAACGCAGATTCATACCCTGGGGGAGGGAGGTGGGGGCCATCATGGGTGCTTCCACCAACCTTCCTGGAGACCCCGATTCCAGCCAGTTTGGGAACCATTCATCTAAAAGATGCTGTAGGTAAGCACAGCAGAGGGTTTTCCAGGATCTGTATCTGTAATACACACTTCAGGACACAGAGGACGTTCTGACTGAGTTCTCTGGCCCTTTTGAGGATGCATTTGTCTCTATCTTTTAACACCCTTGAATGGAGAACACCAACCATTGTCCCCTGTCTTTCTAAAGGACCTCTTCAGATGATCCTGGGGCAAACTCTAGACCAAAGGGAACAAGCCGAGTCCCCTTTCCCTAGGGCACATACAGAAGATATTCACCAACTTGAGGGCATTCCTGGGTTCTCACTGCTGGGTTCCCATGACGCCCTCTTTGGTTTCGATTAATTTGCTACAGCTGCTCGCAGGGCTCAGAAAGCCGGTTTATTCCCTAGGTCTACCAGCTTATTACAAAAATTTTAAGGGTACAAAGTAATAGTCAGATGAAGAGATACATAGGGTGAGGTCCCTTCTGTCTCCATAGGATTTGGAGCCTGGCATGGTGGTATGTGGAAGCATTCTGGTTCCCCAACCTGGAACCTCCCCAAGCCCCATCATTTTGGGTTGTTATAGAGGCTTCTTTACAGATGCATGATGGATGAAAACATTGGCCGTTGGTGATTGGATTCAACCTCTGGCTCCTCTCCCTTCCCTGGAAATAAGGGGGCCTGATGAACTATGGAATGAGGTTCATGACATTGTACAGGAGACAGGGATTAAGACCATTCCCATAGAAAAGAAATGCAACAAAGCAAAATGGCTGTCTGGGGAGGCCTTACAAATAGCTGTGAAAAGAAGAGAAGTGAAAAGCAACGGAGAAAAGGAAAGATATAAATATCTGAATGCAGAGTTCCAAAGAATAGCAAGAAGAGATAAGAAAGCCTTCTTCAGTGATCAATGCAAAGAAATAGAGGAAAACAACAGAATGGGAAAGACTAGGGATCTCTTCAAGAAAATCAGAGATACCAAAGGAACATTTCATGCAAAGATGGGCTCAATAAAGGACAGAAATGGTATGGACCTAACAGAAGCAGAAGATATTAAGAAGCGGTGGCAAGAATACACAGAAGAACTGTACAAAAAAGATCTTCATGACCCAGATAATCACGATGGTGTGATCACTGACCTAGAGCCAGACATCCTGGAATGTGAAGTCAAGTGGGCCTTAGAAAGCATCACTATGAACAAAGCTAGTGGAGGTGATGGAATTCCAATTGAGCTATTCCAAATCCTGAAAGATGATGCTGTGAAAGTGCTGCACTCAATATGCCAGCACATTTGGAAAACTCAGCAGTGGCCACAGAGCTGGGAAAGGTCAGTTTTCATCCCAATCCCAAAGAAAGGCAATGCCAGAGAATGCTCAAACTACCACACAACTGCACTCATCTCACACGCTAGTAAAGTAATGCTCAAAATTCTCCAAGCCAGGCTTCAGCAATATGTGAACCGTGAACTTCCAGATGTTCAAGCTGGTTTTAGAAAAGGCAGAGGAACCAGAGATCAAATTGCCAACATCTGCTGGATCATGGAAAAAGCAAGAGAGTTCCAGAAAAACATCTGTTTCTGCTTTATTGACTATGCCAAAGCCTTTGACTGTGTGGATCACAATCAACTGTGGAAAATTCTGAAAGAGATGGGAATACCAGACCACCTGATTTGCCTCTTGAGAAATTTGTATGCAGGTCAGGAAGCAACAGTTAGAACTGGACATGGAACAACAGACTGGTTCCATATAGGAAAAGGAGTACGTCAAGGCTGTATACTGTCACCCTGCTTATTTAACTTCTATGCAGAGTACATCATGAGAAACACTGGACTGGAAGAAGCACAAGCTAGAATCAAGATTGCCGGGAGAAATCTCAATAATCTCAGATATGCAGATGACACCACCCTTATGGCAGAAAGTGAAGAGGAACTCAAAAGCCTCTTGATGAAAGTGAAAGTGGAAAGTGAAAAAGTTGGCTTAAAGCTCAACATTCAGAAAATGAAGATCATGGCATCCGGTCCCATCACTTCATGGGAAATAGATGGGGAAACAGTGGAAACAGTGTCAGACTTTATTTTTCTGGGCTCCAAAATCACTGCAGATAGTGACTGCAGCCATGAAATTAAAAGACGCTTACTCCTTGGAAGGAAAGTTTTGAGCAACCTAGATAGCATATTCAAAAGCAGAGACATTACTTTGCCAACAGAGGTTCGTCTAGTCAAAGCTATAGTTTTTCCTGTGGTCATGTATGGATGTGAGAGTTGGACTGTGAAGAAGGCTGAGCACCCAAGAATTGATGCTTTTGAACTGTGGTGTTGGAGAAGACTCTTGAGAGTCCCTTGGACTGCAAGGAGATCCAACCAGTCCATTCTGAAGGAGATCAGCCCTGGAATTTCTTTGGAAGGAATGATGCTAAAACTGAAACTCCAGTACTTTGGCCACCTCATGCGAAGAGTTGACTCATTGGAAAAGACTCTGATGCTGGGAGGGATTGGGGGCAGGAGGAGAAGAGGACGACAGAGGATGAGATGGCTGGATGGTATCACTGACTCGATGGACATGAGTCTGGGTGAACTCCGGGAGTTGGTGATGGACAGGGAGGCCTGGCGTGCTGGGATTCAAGGGGTCGCAAAGAGTCGGACACAACTGATCGACTGATTTGATCTGATCTGATCTGATCTGAACATTGGAAAAGACCCTGATGCTGGGAGGGATTGGGGGCAGGAGGAGAAGGGGATGACAGAGGATGAGATGGCTGGATGGCATCACCGACTCGATAGACATGAGTTTGAGTGAACTCCAGGAGTTGATGACGGACCGGGAGGCCTGGCGTGCTATGATTCATGGGGTGGAAAAGAGTCGGACATGACTGAGTGACTGAACTGAACTGAACTGAACCCTCTGTTATTCAGTATTGGTTATCATGACAGCCAGCTCCTACCCTTAAGTGGGATTCAGAAGTCACCTTGTTAACATAACAAAAGATACCTTTCCAAGGCTCTCAACACTTAGGAAATTCCAAGGGTTTGTAGAACTAGAAATGAGGATGAAGACCAAATATATATCTTATTACAAATAAAAATATCACAGTCATATTTTAGAAGGTGGTATATTCACTCCTGGGGCTTCCCCAGTGTCTCAGTGGTAAAGAATCTGCCTGCAATGCAGGAGTCGCAGGAGATGCAGGTTCGATTCCTGGGCTGGGAAGATCCCCTGGAGAAGGGCATGGCAATCCACTCCAGTATTCTTTTCTGGAGAATCCCATGGACAGAGGAGCCTGGTGGGCTACAGTTTGTAGGGTCACAAAGAGTCAGACATGACTGAAGCAACTTAATACGCATGCACATGTATTCATTCTTGGGGTGCTTATGATTTGTTCCCATATGTTGAGTGTTTGGAGTCAAAGTTTAGAAATGACACAAAAGAGCACATGGGAAGATGCAAATGTTGTATCTGTATCCAACAGACCTCTAACCTCCTGGATGCAGTTACGAGGGGAGGGTCACTAGGCAAGTGAAGCCCCTCCAAACACAAAGGGTCTGTGGATCCCAGTGTATCTTTTTAAAACCTTATTTATTGATTGATTGTTGGCTGCACTGGGTCTTTGCTGCTATGTGAGGGCTTTCTCTAGTTTTAGTAAATGGGGGCTACTTTAGTTGTAGCAAGCCCGGGCTTCTCATTGCTGTGGCTTCCTTTACTGCGGAGCTCTAGGTTCACGGGCTCTAGGTTCCTGGGCCTCAGTAGTTGTGGCTCACAGGCTTAGTTGCCCCATGGCATTTGGAATCTTCCCGGACCAGGGATTGAACCTGTGTCTCCATTGGCAGGTGGATTTCTAACCATTGGATCACCGGGGAAGTCCCTAATATATCTTTTGCACTTTGAATATTTTTCCCCCTTGAGATGTTAATTTCTTTTTTTTTTTTTAAATTTTATTTTATTTTTAAACTTTACATAACTGTATTAGTTTTGCCAAATATCAAAATGAACCAATGACTTGTATGTTGAAGACATAACTGTATCTTCAAAAATCAAAGCAAACCTGCCAATGTCCAACATCTTGTTTGGAGAAAGGGACACTAGGCCAGGATGCACAGACTTGTTCCACCTGACTGTCAGTGACTAAACAATTATGAGAGCTCAGTGTCTAGCTTGGGTCTTTGCCTTTAAGAAAGAACCTGGTGTGCGGAAGAAGTAGGCAGCGGAGAGAGGATTAAGAGAGGAACTGACCAAGTGATTAAAGGGAGAGTCTGGCAATTACAGGGAGAGGTTAATGGAGCTGAGGCCACTTCTCCAGCAGAACGTGTCCGGGAGGTGGATTAGTGAAGGTCGTTGAGTGTCTGAGAGGTTGTGGTAAGGACACTTCACAGCCATTTGCTTTCTCCCCGGAGGTACAAACAGTGAGAGACGCACCGGCGTTGCAACAGCAGCAACAGAAACGTTCCATTAGAAAGATAAGAAAGAACTTCTAGGTGGTGAAAGAGGTAGAATCGTTCTACAGGCTCCAAAGAGCAGACTTGAGACCCTGGAGGGAGAATGACCTGTCCTGGACCCTGGGGCTGACGGTGTCCTGCTCCCGACAGGTCCCCAAAGCCACCTGGTGCAGAGCAGACCCTGGTGTGGGTCACTCCCAACTGGCTGGCCTCTTGACTGGAGGGCTGCATGCTCCTGAATCTTCATCAATGATCGCCGGGTGCAGAGACATCACCCTGACTGATACACTCAGAGGAGGGACCAATTCTCTGAAGAGGTTTCCTCTCTACGGGCTCTGCTGGTTACCTAGCCTGTGATGGACCACTGTCCCTTCCTGGTCCCCATTGCCCACCCTCCACTCGCCTTGCTGGCCACACTTCCTAACCAATCACATCCACATGAACCCTCATCTCAGCATCTGCCTTAGGGAAATCTGACTTAAGACCAAGTATGGGTTAATTTTGGCTGCGAAACAAATGACCTTCCTCTTAGTGGCTCAGAACAGCTGCTGCTTATTGAACTTAACAATTCGGCAGCTTGGTGATTTGTGCTGGGCTCAGCTGGAAGGTTTTTCCTGGTCTGAGAGACTGTAAGATGGGCCAAGATATTTTGTATCTCTTCCCATTAATGGGTGGAATCTATTTTCCTACCCTTTGAGTCTGGGTTTCTTGTACTTTGGACAACAGGATGAGACAGTGTTAAGCCCAGGTTTAAGCATCTTTGCAGCTCCTACTCTTTGCCCTTAGGCTGTTCCTACCCTGAGAATGTGCTGAGCCAGCATACCGGAGGATGAGAGACCCCAGGGAGAAAGGCCAGGGTCATCCCTGCCATCCCCACCAGTTCATCCTGCGTTATGAGCCCCTGCCACCCAACCCAAAAACCACAGATGCATACTCTGGCCTCACTGAGGACCACTGAACCCAGAACCCCTCAGCAGCCCACATCGCCAACCTGTAGAATAGCCAGTTAAATAGATGGACACTGAGCCACAAAATCTGGGGTGGTTTCTTATGCAGCGAATCTGACCAATACAGATGGACATTTTTAACTCTTAACTCTCTGGAGGCTGGAGCCTAGGTTATTGAATCTCCTGCAGTGCTCTCCAACTTTTCCAACCCACCATAGATTACTTGGGTCTCCCTTTCTGACACCGGAAATCTGCAGGTGCTGGAGAAGATGAAAGTCATCTTGAGAAAAAAAGCAGCTCAGACCAAGGGGTTAGGGAGCCCACTGGGTACCGAGTACTGCTCCCTTGTTGGGTCACAGAACTACCCTCTGCCCATGTGAGTTTGTATGCCTTCACATGTTCCTTCAACATGCAGTTAGATAGCCTGCATGTGGGCTCCAAGGACAGCTTTAGTCTAAAACAGTGTGTCTGACATTTTTCTTAATTTTTTCCCCCGACTCAGGCTTTCCTTTCAGTATTTAGGAAACATTCTCCCCAGAAAACTTCACAGACTTTAAATTATTTGCAGAGAGTGTAATTTAAAAATTTCTGAACCTCCTTGAAGTCTATCCATGAACTCTGTAAATCCTCGGGTTAATAACATATGCCCTGGAAGATCTGATGTAGTTAAACAAGAGAAAGCCTGGACCTTAGAATGGTTTTCCACAAGTGTAGCATTTTTACCAGTCTTCCAAACGCCTCAACTCTGAGTTGAGTAGATCTCCCAGCCTGTCAGGGGAACATGGGGAAGAAAGGATGGAGCTGACAGGAGGGCAGGTCCTTACTCAGGGGTTAGAATGAGGCAGGAGGGGAAGGGCCAGCCTAACTCAGCGGGAATTACCCAGGATGACCCAGCCCTGGCCATCCCAGGACTTGCCCTGAGGATATTGGAGGTGGAAATGTGTTAAGGTTTGAGCCAATAAATCAGGAGAAAGGGATGCGAAGAAAGGTGCTGTGCTTGGGGAGGACTTGATGAGGAGGAGAAGCCTTGAGTGAGACCTTGTAATTTTCCACTCGTCAACTCAACTTATGAGTCTCAGCGGAAGCCGAACAGAGCCTCCTGCCAGAGGCTCCGGAAACCTCTCCTGGTCCTGAAGCCCACGGCGCCTCTTGATGTCTTTGCTTAGAGCTCATGTTCCCGGCTTTTGATGGCTTTAGATCCCGCTTAGGAGGAAAAAACCTACCTGAGACGAGAAAAGGCTTACAGAGCCATCTCACAGGGAATCTCTCAGACCTGGGAGTAGGAGGTCTATCCTGGTGGTTCTCGGGGCTCAGTAGGCTCTTCTCCACATCTGAAAACGGAGATGTCATCTTTGGTCTTCCTCAGCCCGGTTGCCCAAGCATCTCTGTCTGTGACCCCGCTGAGGACCCTCTGGGGAGAGGAACTCCATACCTCCCTAGGACCATCTAGAGACATCAATTAGCTGTCAAGGCGAGTCATTAAAATGCACTACGACGACTCTTGGGCTTGATAATCATAGTAATTAAGTGCGCACACTGTGTCGGGTACTAATTAAGTGACTTGAATTTTATGGGTTTGACTCCTAATGATCCGTCCTTTTACTGATCAAGATGTGTTGAGCTCAGAAGGAAATGGGGATTCCTACATTCTTAGCAGGAAGCATGTGAGGCCACACAGCGTCAGGAGGAAACCTCTTCCATTTAGTGGAAGAGCAAAGGAAAATTTTCTTGAATTTATTCCTAGATGACACCATGCTGGGCAAGAGGTGACTGCACCAAGGCCAGCCCAATTTCTGGAATCCGATGGTTGGAGGAGGCATTGGAATTTGTGCTTTGGTTTTTCTGAAAGTTTATCGAAGAGGGGATTCACATTTTTCTGCCTTTTCAAACACCAATAATTCCAGAGGACCCCAGAGATGCCTGGTCGGCAGGGGGAAGTGGGACTAAAAACAGATGTCCGAGAAGCTAAAATCAGAACATGCTCCCTTGGTCCCTGGTCCCAACCTATCACCACACTATGTTGGCTCCAGATGACCAAGGGTTTCATGTTCACCCACCAGCCTTCACCCGAGGCATCCTGCTGAAGGCATGCAAAGGAATGACATCATATCTAACATGAAGTCAACTATGATTGACTATATCCTGAAGGAAAAAGAGAAACATGTATTCTTTTGTGCTCTTCACATTTTAAATACTCCTGGATTCCATTACAGGATCCAGAAAAAGGGGCTCACAGATAAAATACAGAGAGATGCAGACATTTACATTGTCTTTTCAGTTTTCTGGTGAATTAAGAGTTTTATGGGGGATTCCTTGGTAGTTCAGTGGTTCAGATTCAACACTTCCAATGGAAGGGACGTGGATTTGACTCCTGGTTGGGGAATTGGATTCTACATGCTGTGTGGTATAGCCAAAAAAATAAAATTGTAATTTGTTGTTATGATTGATATCATTTTTTAAAAATTAAAAAAAAAGAGTTTTATGGGATTTGGGTTAGTTTTTATTATATGTAAGTTTTGTTTTATATACATAGACCTGAGAACTTTGCCCTACGAATCTATGAATCCTGGCTTCCTTCTCTGTCTCTCTCATTGTCTCTGTCTCCAGAATTTCATAACTGAACGCATTGTAACCCCTCTTGTAAAAGAGAGGAGCACCATCCTGTGAGACACCCATGAAGAAGCAGAAGTCATTACCCCTCCGTGTTTCTCACGGCCCCACTTCCTCCTGGGGGTTGCCTCCCCTCCCCACCATCCTCACTCATGGCTTGAGCAGGATGCTTGTCTTCCACCTTGATCATTGCATTTTCTCCTAACCGAGCTCCCTGCTTCTTTAGTGGATACATTGGAACACTTACACACTGCTGGTGGAAACCTAAAATGGTGTAGCTTTTTGGGGAAATAGTCTGACCAGTCTTCAAAAGGCTAAACAGAATTACCATATAACTCATCAGTTCCACTTTCAGGTATACGCCCAAGAGAAATGAAAATGTGTATCTACACAAAATCTTGTAATAGGAATGTTCAGAGCAACACACTTTATAACCAAAAAGTGAAAAGCCTCTAATATTCATCAACAGATGAATGGATATATGCAGTGTGGTGCATCCATCCAATGGAATATTATTCAATAAGAAAAAGAAGTACTGATACACGAACTTTAAAAGCATTATGCTACATGAAATAAGCCAGTCAGAAAAGACAACATATCACATGATTCCATGTGTATGAAATGTGCAAAATAAGCTAATCTATAGATATAGGAAGAAGAGCAGTGTTACCAAGGGCTTCGGGAGTGACGCTTGCAGGTATGGGCTTTCTTGCTGGGGTGAAGAAAATGCTCAAAACTTAATTCAGGTGGTGGCTGCACAACCCTGTGAATATAACTTAAAAAATATTGAATCATATACTTTAAGTGGGTGAAATGTATGGGATGTAGATTATATTTCAATAAAGCCATTGAGAGAAGAGATGGGATCGTAACATGAAAACCATATCTTTATTGTTTTAGATTTAATATACAGTTGCTGTCTTAAGAAAGCCAACTATAACAGCTTTTCATGGCTATAGAGAGTGTCGGTCATCATCAAAGCGACTTATCATACACAGAGGGGTCCTAGAATAAGCTTCTGAGCCATCCTGGGGCATCTACTTTCATTTCTCAGTGAGAGCATCTGAATCTGAAAGAAAGAAAAAAATGTGGTCACTTCCATTGTCATGATAATTTATCCCATCTGACCGCGGCCACCGTATTTGCAGTCAGCACCATGGAGTCGAGCAATTATGTATCGCTCGTTGTTGCAGGCACTGCCATTTATTCCCCCAAACGAGGCTGATTGATGGATGCTGGGAGACAGAGCAGCACTCGGCAGGTTAGTGAACTCAATTAGAATCCCCAGACATCCTCCCTGTCAACCACCATCAGCCCTGGTGAGATTAGCTCACCCACAGAACACAATTTTAACCAACCTGCCCAATTAAGAGTCTCCATGCAGGGCCCAAATTGGCATTTCAGGTCTGAAAATGGGCTTGGCACTCATTTCATACAAATCTCTCATTTTGTGGGTACAGAACTGAACCTGACGGACATGTGGAGACTTTATCATTGATGCTAGAAAGCCGGCCAGCACCAGAGCTCACCCAGAATGCCCATCTTGGCCTTCGAATACCCATCCCAACCTCACAATGCTGCTAGGACCTTGGATGACCTTGGGCCTCAGGAAGCCTCTGGTTCAGCCCTTTCGGGGCTGACCCAGGTCTCTGACTTTACCCAGGGTGCCGGGAGCTAAGTAAATCCCACCCCAGCAAAGTCTTTCTTTACATACCCTTGAAATACAACATTGTCTCACTACAGACTCATTTTGAGACCTAAACTCATCTGAGGTTCTCGGAAAAAAAATTAAACTGTTTTAGTTTAAAATGATATGCTGCTGCTGCTGCTAAGTCACTTCAGTCGTGTCCGACTCTGTGCGATCCCATAGATGGCAGCCCACCAGGCTCCCCCGTCCCTGGGATTCTCCAGGCAAGAACACTGGTTATTAGGATTTCTGTGTATATGAAAGAATTATTTTACCAAATATACATAACCACATTTCCAAAGAGACAAGATTTCCCCATTACTCATGGACCGGTAACTTTCATAAGGTAAGGAGGAGTCACTTTTGCTGGGGTAGATAGGGGTCCAGGTTTCTCTCTTGACTCTCACCCCAGCTGTCTTGGGTTGGGCTGCACTGTGCTAAGTTTGGGTGGGAAGTCATCATAAATCAGCTGCATTTTGCCCCGTGGAAACCCCTCTGCTCGAATGCAATAGTCCCCTGAGTTCGTGGGTCTCCTGAGTCACAAAAAGCTCTGGACACACTTTGCCTAGGCTGCCTTCCCACGGTGGATGGCAGCAGCAGAGGAGTCCGTCTGAGAGCCAAGGGACCCCTCGTGTTTATGCCACATCAGCCCAGAGGCTCTTAGGCTACTTGTCAGCTCAGCCACTCAGGAACGGATGTGTGTCAGCTGCTGCCCAAGCCAAGCGAAAGCTCGATTCCGTTTTGTACAGAGCATCGGTGAGTCTTGTCCAAGGTGGCGCCATCCATGTTTCCATAGCAACCAGCATCTGCTGGAAAGGAGCCGAGAGCCTGGATTATCGTGTCATGGACCAAGTTGTCTAGACACACTGGGCAAAGGGAGGCAGCGTGGAGGAAATCTGATGCTAAGTTCATGTGACCAACTCAACCTAGGGTGTGTTTCAGGAAAAGGAACTCTGTGGCTGGAAGAGAGGTTTGTTTCTTCGGATTTTAGGGCCTGGCTGCCTTTTGGAGCTGTCACTGTCTTGTCTACAGTAGCAGAAGACACAGCAGCCTCTCTTGCCGTTCTGGGACAAATATCTGCCAGCCATGAGACTGGTGCTCCATTGAAGTGTGTGGGAAGGGCCTCTCTGAAGACCTCTGGCCGCCCAGCAGGCAGGAAGGGGGGTGGTGTGGATAGTCAGCAAATGAACATCCCCCAGAGCTGGAGGGGGCAAGGGGCACCTTCCTATCATGATGGTTCTCCATGTGCCCACGTGCTGTCCTCTGTGAGACCCCGTGGCGTGCCCAGCAGCTCATACCAAGGGGCCTTCAGACCTGGCCCGGGGTAGTAATGAGGGGTCTGAGGTTAGGATGAGCCTGTGAGATTGAATGCTTTCTGCTAGTGGCTCTCATGGGGAACTCCAAATCTTGGTGACCATGCTGCTGTTAACTAGTCTGTGAGATGGCAGCTTGGCCTGGCCTGTGCCGGCATTTCAGGCACTGAACTGACCCTTTCAGTGGTAATGGCTCGGTTTCAGAGTCAGGAGCTGAATCCCCTTGTGACTGCCACGCGGACACTGACCCTACAGCAGGGTGGTCTTCATACCTCTTCTTCCTGGGAGTTCTTTTTCTTATGTTTGTTTTATTTGTTCACTTGGCTGGGCTGGGTCTTAGTTGTGGCACTGGGGTTTTCTGACCTTCATGAAAGCCCTTGGGACTTTTAGTTACAGCATTTAGATTCTTAGTTGCTGCATGTGGGATCTAGTTCCCTGACCAGGGATCGAACCTGGGCCCCCTGTGCAGGCAGCTTGGGGTCTTAGCCAATGGGACCACCAGGGAAGTTCCTTCCTGGGAACTCTTGAAGCTGCCTTCAGGAATCAGTCAAGGAGAAGAGCCCATTGGCAGGACAACAAGATCTTACTGGGATCTAGAGCCATCACGCCCCCCCCCCCCCACCCTGCCTTGTTTCTGGTGGAGGGGGGGGATGCATGCATTTCTCTCTGTGTGTTGCATTTTTCCTTGGCCAGTATTATTGCTGGTCCTCAGGGGTGATTTACTGAGGATGCTGACCTCCCAAGAACTCCATGGTGGCTGTTACCCAGTGACACAGAGCGAGAAGGTCCAGCCGCCCCCATGCCATAGCCGCATTGACCCTTCCATTCCCAGCAACCTGGTACTGTGCCCAGGTAAACAGCATCGTGCTGGAGACCAAGGAGGGCATTTCAGCCTGGACATAATGGGTTTGGACCTTTATGGAACAATAAGGCACTTGCCATTTCAGGAAAGTATCCCCATGGAGATGTCGGGAAGAAGGAAACTTTCTTGGCCTTTCTAGGTTCTTCTAGATGGTCTAATAATTAGAGGCATAAGATAGACTAGCAGGAGAAAATCAGACTAAAGTTTAATAATGTGCATATGTTGGAGAGTCTCAGGGAACCTGAGCCATTGGATAGCCTATCCTTTCTCCAGGGGATCTTTCTGACCCAGGAATCGAACCAGGGGGTCTCCGGCACTGCAGGTGAATTCTTTACCAGCCGAGCTACCAGGCAAGCAAACGACTGAAGTCCTCCTTTAAATGTCATCTTTAGCCAAAGAGAAAGGAAGATGTTGAGGATAGAGGTTTGGGACTGTTTGGTAAACAAGTGTTTGCTGGGCCAGCAGAGACAATGGGGCACAGAGAGGACTTTTAACAGACTGACCATGCTGGGTTCCTCCCTATCTGATCAGCTGCTTCGTACTGTAGTGGTCCATGGTGATGCTTCTTTCTTGGAACCAGCCCTCCATCCACGTTCTTTAGGCAGTTGGGGAAGGTCAAATGTTCTTCCTGCATTTTCTGGGCCTTGATAGTTTTCAAGTTTTCAAATACCCTACATGCCGAAGAGACATTTTTGGGTGGCAAATTTTGCTTCCCAATAGAGATTATTGACGAGTACACAGGCATGGCAACCCTTGGCTACAAACTTCTTGGCTGTTGATCTTTTATAAAGTATTATATAGTGTCACACTCACTGCATTTGGAAAATGTAGGCTTAGAAATGCTTAGATAAATATTTCTAGGATGAGATGGGATGGATTCATATCAAAGTCTTGGTGTGTTTATGGGCTTTCTTTCTGCATATTTAACATGAAAGGGGATCTGGTGAGGCTGCTCTTGGCTCTAAAAGCACACGTGCTGGTTGGTGGTGAAGAGGGTTGTGGTTTGTGCCTCCTGTACCTACAGGAGCTGCATCTCTGTCACCAGGGGAGGGGCCTGCCTGATGCCTGGCCCTGTCACCCTGCCCTGCCCTCCCGAAGGCAGGGATGTTTCAGTTTGGGGCGCAGAATCAGGACCTTGTCTTGCTGATGCTGAGAGATTTTGTAATCTATTTTTTAAAAATTCAATACAATGAGCTTAAAAGAAGTCCAAGGAACTGCATAATTACCATTTTCTATTCACTGCTCAGCCTCCTGACATTTTTTTCCTGAGGTTGATCTAGAATTTTGTCAGTTTTTGGTGATAAACGTTGTTGGTGATTGCCAAAATGAGTAGTAGTTTACGTGAGTGCAGCCGATTCAATCAAAAAGGCAATTTTCAAGATGACAATATGGAGAAGGCAAGGGGAAGCGTTCATCCTCACAAAGACCAAGAGAAGAATGTTTACTGAAGGTGCCACACCATCACAAACTGTCAGATGTATTCTTCTTTAACCATTTGCAACCCTAGTCATAGAGATTACTCGAAAGAGAAGTTAGGTGAATGTATGGAGTCAAGAAAAGCACTGACAATCTCGCAGGCCTGGTCGGTATGAGAATGAGGGCTGCCAAAGAAGATGGCGAGAAACAAATTGAGGAAGAGCTGGGCACCAGGTCTGGGAATCTGCTGGAGGGAGTCAACAGGTCCACGGTGTCAATCAGGAGGCTCTCGGTGCTCTGGTGATACCTGAGACCACTCTGACTCTGACCCTTCATGACTCGTCCAGCACAGGCACGGATGATGCTTGGTGCTTGGGGCTGGTTGTGGTCCCATTGATTCCAAATCCTCTTCCAAAAAAACCACCAATCCAGGTGAAGATATGACCTGCCTACTCAAATGTGATCCCTAGTTACTTTCTCAGTTACACCAGCCTTTTCTGGATTTGTAAACACGGTAAATGTTTATTCAATAAATCCCTGTAGTCACATACACAGTCAAGTCATGCTGTGATTGTCCATAGTTACACGTGGGGCCAGGAAAGCAAATAACCCAGCGTGTACTCAGAACCTGCATTTCAGCTCCTGGGATGTGGGCTCCCATCTCAGGTCCATATTCTAAGTTCCCAGTCAGATGCTGATGGTTTTGAGCTTACATTTCTTGTACTTGGTGCTGTGTACCCTCTGATGAAGGTATACAATGGCACCCCACTCCAGTAGTCTTCCTGGAAAACCCCATGGATGGAGGAGCCTGGTGGGCTGCAGTTCATGGGGTCGCTAAAAGTCGGACACGACTGAGCGACTTCACTTTCATTTTTCACTTTCATGCATTGGAGAAGGAAATGGCAACCCACTCCAGTGTTCTTGCCTGGAGAATCCCAGGGATGGAGGAGCCTGGTGGGCTGCCATCTATGGGGTTGCACAGAGTCAGACAGGACTGAAGTGACTTAGCAGCAGCAGAACCAAGAAGCCACAGCAGGGTGGAGAAAGTAGGAAGAATGTATTATTTCTGGAAACCCCTATTTGTAATACAATCTTCTTTGCATGTAAACAACATTCATTGGGAAGTTGACAAGTATGGATACATGTTGTGGGTTCGTCTATGAACACAGGTATGTGTCTGACTTGAAACAGACAATGAAGTTGATCGTTGACTCGTCAGTACAGTTTGTATTTGTATTTTCATTGCCCTGAAGAAAAAGAACAGCTATTTCCCACCTCAAAAAACAAAAACAAACAAACAAAAAACAGTCACGGGGACCATTTTCAAGATTTACAGTGAAGCGTCATGCCTCAAGTGAGATTCCAGCAAAGCATCAGTCCCTGTTTTACGGCTGAAGCTCAGCTTTATATTTGTTTTGTCTTTCATGTGATTACACCAGAAACATGCACTGGTCAAGTACATCTCCTCCAACTCTTTTAGAAAAAAATAAACTGTTAATTGATGTTTTTATACTGTAACGCCTTTTATTAGTAAACCCTCTATTGCCAAAGTTACGAATCCCATTTTCTAAGGTAACTATGGTACTGGTTTTAGAATTAAAATATTTTCCAAGATTATGATGTTTCATCTTAAATCAGAGGTCCTTCAGGTCCCCATTCTCTCTTTTTTTCCTAGCGTTAGCCATTTGGCAGATGACTTTGGCTATTTAGAAAAAACATATACTATGTCTTCAGTATAATATATCTATAGAATATAAAATATTGATACATGAATATAGTAATTCTATTACATTACTTTGGGATGAGATCATTGAATAGACTTAATATCTTGCAAAGACTACAAACACTGGGCTACTAAATTTGAGTCCCCAAATGTACTGAAGATTAGATAAAATACTGTATATAGGAGCATGTGATAGTTGCTCCATCAATGTCCACTCCGTTAATGAATTCATATCAACAAAGATGTAAAGTTAGTGGACTTCCCTGGTGGTGCAGTGGATGGGAGTCTGCCTGCCAATGCAGAGGACATGGGTTTGAGCTCTGGTCCAGGAGGATTCCACATGTGGAGCAACGAAGCCCATGCACCACAACTATTGAGCCCACGACTAGAGCCTGTGCTTCGAAATAAGAGAAGCCCCCACAATAAGAAGCCTGTGCCCTGCGTCGGAGAGTAGCCCCAGCTCGCCGCAACTACAGAAAGCCTGTGCAAAGCAACTATGACCCAGCACAACAGAAATTAAATAAATAAAATTTTTTTAAAGATATAAATTTATCAATTCTATAGCAAACGTCTTGGCCACCCTAGATTGTTACATGACTTCCCAGAGCCCCTCTACTCAAAGCCAGCAGATATGAAGCCACACTTTCTCCCTTCCCACCAGGGCCCATCCTTTCACGCCTCTCCCAATCCATCCTTCTGTGCACGGTGACCCCTCCCCTCCAGTAAATAGCCATGGTTTTCCTCTGGGGATCAAGGAAGTCATCAGCCAGAGGATCCTGTGCTTTCACATGCGAGCTTGGACTCCTGTTAAATTTTTTGGTTTGTATTAGCTTTTGTGCCCTATTACTCTGTTGACACACAGATGATCTAGAAGCATGCTGGCTGGATGCAGTGAACTCGCCCAGGACCTGCGGTTCTCTGAAGAGGGCACTTCTCCACAAGGTGGTCACATTCCTGTGAGTGGTTGAGCTCTTCTTGGGCAAGTGAAAGTGGACGCCTGCAAATCTACTCACAACTTGTCCCCAGAAGCCACCCTGGAACAGTTTTCTCCTGTGTTAATGTCAAATTCTCGTCCTGATCACTTAGAAGGCAATGTGTCCCAGGAACTCAGAGTTCAGGGTCTGAGAATCACCCTTTCATGCCTGCTCCCTGTGGCCACTTGAAGGTAGTTATTTTTTGGAAAGGGGAGCCCCAAACTGGGCCTGATTTCCAGGGGCAGGGCGGAAAAAGGGTACACTGCCGATTATGAGCACTACTGTTTACAAAGCCCCTGGGAACGTTGACTTCACTGATGATTCTCCAACCAGCGACACTTCAACTTCAGGAGCAGGACAATGGGATGGACAGTGGTCACAGACAGGACATCTCGTCAGACAACGGGACTGTGAATCCTACACTTTGTAAACCCAAGTAGTGAGTATCTCCTATTGGAGTGACCCCCTCCTGGGCATTTTCTCTAAGAACACAAAGCCAATAGGATACCTGACTTCTTTCTTCTTCTTTTCTGGGCTGCACAGCATGTGGGATCTTAGTTCCCTGACCAGGGATTGAACCAATGCCCACTGCCTTGGAAGCATGGAGTCTTAACCACTGAACCACCAGGGAAGTCCCCAGGATACCTAACTTCTTGGTGGAAGGTGGATGGGAAACACTTGACCTGACAATGTCTTTATGAAGTGGCATGGGTATGGGATCTCCAGCATCGTCTCGGAAATCTTTGAATTTAAATGATGTCATTTACTTTTTTCAAATGAATCAATGAAATTAATATACCTTTAAGTGCTGGTCAAAACAAGCCCCACATGATAACTATAGAGAAGAGAAGAAAGAAAAGCATGGTCATGCGGGGACAGCCTTGGCTGAGGAGGCAGGTGACGAGCCCATTCTCTGTACACGATGGTCTCAAAAAGAGATCTGGTGATCAAAAAAGGGTGATCTGAGAATCACCCTTTCATGTCTGCTCCCTCTGTCCCCTGAGTGCCGCTGTGCACTGGCTTGTTCTGTCTGAGGTCTGAGAACAGCATGGTCATCCCCATGCACGCCCCCCCCCAACATGTGACAGAGGCATTGCCTGTGGATGGTACCTGTGGCCATACACATTGGTACTTCTTGGTGGGTTAATTGTCATTTCTGATGCCTAACAGGCTAGCACCACACCAAAGTGTGGCTGACACAGCGGGGAATAGACTCCGTCTGTATTTTAAGTGAAACAGACCTGTCTCCTTGTAATCAGATGGGAGTATGACTTTTTCGTGGATTCGCACAGTTACAGAAATACAGCTTCTGTGTGTGTTGTTATTCATTTTCATATCTCGTCCTCTAACCCAAATCCATCAAGACATGCTTTCCCCTGCTGGCTGACTGCTCTTTCTTGAGGGCGTGCCTCTTCTGGGACGGTCATGGTGTTGGAATGCCCTGCCCCGCAGGCTCCTTCCCACATGCTGCGTGCATTTCCAGATGTGTTGGGGCCTCTCTTAGATGGAGTCGGAAGATGTAGCCTGGGCGTGCGGTTAGGTGATCCATCAGCTCTATAGACTGATGGATCTCAGGGCTTACCCGTCTCTGTGTCAGCCTAGAATAGACGGTGCTCTGCTCAGCATCTATCAAACCCAGAGTGGCTTCCAGCACAGAGAGGCACCAAGCCCCACTCATTCAGGCTTTCAAAGGACACGTGTGTGTGCACTGCATGTGCTGGCTTAGTCCACCTGTACATTCTTTGATCCTGGTCTCTACATTTAGAAGAGAGGTGGCATTGAGAGTCCAAGTTGGACCCCAGGGGCACTTGGACTTGTTATCTTGCTCCTTTCTTCCAGGAAGAAATAGACCTCCTGAGGTTCACCAGCAGTGAAGGTCATGCAGGTGGAGACGAGAGCACAGGCAGAGGGTGTGCGGGAGGTTTGCAAAGAGAAATGCCTGATCCTGGGAGATAAAGAAAGGCTGCCAGTGAGACCTGCCAGTTTTAGTTCTGAGAGTGGTGACAGCACCTCGCTGTGTTGAGAGTGTGGTCCTCACTAAGCAGCATCCCATTACATCCTAAACCTTAAGCACACAAGCCTGGATATTGTCACTTCCTTTTCAAATTTCAAAGAAATGAGGAAGCAGAAGTTCAGGGCCAGCTCCTGCCTGTCTGACAAGAGCTGCACTGCAGATGCAGAGATCTCCTGCTTTCGAAGCTCTGCCACCACATTCTCCTTCTGGACATATTTAACTTTGTAATTATATCTCTTCATGACACTAATTGTTTGTGTTGTATTTTCCCCATAGAGTTATAAGATCCCTGAGTTTAAGACAACTCTGATTGATGAGCTTTGGTCCACACAACACATGGTATACTGAGTTTTATGTTATTGTGTTTTGTTGAGTGACTGGATGGGTAAATGGCTAGAGCTGATGGATGGGTGGATGGATGGATGGGTGGATGGGTGGGTGGATGGGTAGATAGATAGATGGATGGATGGATGGGTGAATGGATGAATGGATGGATGGGTGCATGGGTAGATGATAGATGGATGGATGAATATATGGCTGGGTGATTGGTGAACCAGTTCTGATCAGTGTCAAATGCGTAAGTCAACAGATGAGGTCTCAGCCTTTAGTAGCCTCTTAACATCTGTTAGAGGGACACTGAAATCCCTTGGAATCTTGTGGACTGAGGGAGGAAGGAAATGACCAACATCTCCTAAAATCTTTCTAGATCCAATATTTTTTCTTTAGGGTAAATGCTGCGTGTTCTGTAGTTATTCTGTAAACTGTATATAGCACTTAAAAGACAACTACTGGTCATCATGACAGTAAAACCCCAAAGCTAACAAGATGACTGACTTTGTACACTGCTGCTGATGCTGCTAAGTTGCTTCAGTCGTGTCTGACTCTGTGAGACCCCATAGACGTCAGCTCACCAGGCTCCTCCGTCCCTGGGATTCTCCAGGCAAGAACACTGGAGTGGGTTGCCATTTCCTTCTCCAATGCATGAAAGTGAAAAATGAAAGTGAAGTCGCTCAGTCGTGTCCGACTCTTAGAGACCTCACGGACTGCAGTCTACCAGGCTCCTCCGTCCATGGGATTTTCCAGGCAAGAGTACTGGAGTGGGGTGCCATTGCCTTCTCCGGACTTTGTACACTGAGTGTATCAAATTGGCCCTATGAGGTAAATTTAAAAAGCAAATACTGCCAGCAATATGGAAAGTACTCCAAAAAAAGTATGCTATTTTTTTCTCAGATACTTTGGAAAAGGAGCAAGACATGACTATAGAACAATAGGATAAGACTTCATCTTCTCTCACTGATCCAAAAAGGATTCAGTTTCAGTCCAAACTGGTGTCAACTCTTGCTGGTTCTGTGAAACAGTCATGCTGGGCAGTGAAGTTGCAGCCTTTCTTTTGTGGTCACGTAGAGTATGTCCTTGGAGAAGGCAATGGCAACCCACTCCAGTACTCTTGCCTGGAGAATCCCAGGGATGGGGGAGCCTGGTGTGCTGCCATCTGTGGGGTCGCACAGAGTTGGACACGGCTGAAGTGACTTAGCAGCAGCAGCAGAGTGTCCCACGTGTCAGCATCATTGGGGAACCTGTTAGGAATGAAGAAATTCAGGCTTCCCGGCAGACCTGCGGAGTCAGAGGTTTGGGTGGGGGTGGGGCCCTGACACCTGTGTGTCCCCATGTCCTCCAGGGAATATTCTCTTGAGCCCAAAGCTGCTGCTCTAAACCAGGCGAAGGTGGATTATGTGAAGCCCTGGTGTCAACTGAACAGGTCCCATCCAAGGATCCACAGCACAATCAGTCTCATTCTCTTCTCTTTTCTTTGGCAGGAATGAAGCAAAAGAGAGAACCGGTGACTCACTGCAAAAAGGGGTTTGCTTATGAATCGCCTTGTAGGAGGCAGTGGAGAGAGGTCTCATGAGTGCCCCATTTACTGATCTCTGCATTCACCAAATCTCAGCTGAGCTCGTACTGTGTGCCAGAACGGAGCAAGGAGTTGGAGTGCAAGAAGACATGGAATCGGGTGTGCTCCCTGCCTTCAGGGGTCTTGTGCTCCAGCAAACAGAACAGAGGTCAGGCAGGCGAGGATCCCAAAGTATGAAGCTGTCATGGAGACGTGTTACTGGGAGCTATGGGGCCAAAGAACAGAACCCCATCTTCTACTGAAGGTGGTGACCTCACTACTCCAGGTCCAGAGGAGAGAGGTTGAATTGGGGCTGCAAAGAAAGAGCAGGATGGAGGGGAAGGGTTTCAGGTAGTGGGGACAGTGCATGCAGAGACCGTGAGGCCCATAAAAGTCTGGGGACTGTAGGGGATGAAAAACAGTCAGTGGAGCCAGAGCTTAGCAAGAAAAGGGCCTGGTGAAGGATATGAGGCCGCGAGGAGAAGGTCTCTGGGAACCACAAAGTGTTTGCCCTTCCTTGGGATGACTTGTGGAGGTGATGGCTAACCCGGGGCCATGGAAGAAAAATGAGCAAATTTTGTTTGGGGAAAACAGCTCTGGATGCAGGTGGAGAAGGGGATTAGGAGCTGAGGGCTGGGAAATTACTTGGGAGAATATTGAGTGGGCCCAGGCAGAGTGAAACAGAGCAGGACCCTCTGGTCCTTACCCCCATGTCTCTGCCTGCTTTTCATCTGTGGAAAAACTTTAGCCAAAGAATAAGCTTAATCAGAGAAGTGAGAAAACACAGAAGCAAAGAAAAGCAGTCAAACAGGACCAAACAATAATAGTTTGGTTAGTATGCAAAGTCAAGGACCTTTATTTTTTTCTCAAGTGTTATACATGACACTCTGAGCCATATCCTGTGAGCTGTCTCAAACATACGGAAACCCCTACCAGGTGGAGAAGTTAACCACATGATGACCAGCCTGTAGACATGGACATAAGCTGCTACAATTCCAAGAACTGGCCTTGAGGAAATGGGAACAAACTAACTCTGGAACTGAAGACTAACTGTTCCTAAAACAATCAAGATGCTGCTGCTCAGACCATCGATGGTCAATAGCAAGAGGACCATCAGAGCTGACTGTGCTGTTTCTACATGGAGCCCCCTCCCTCTGTCTATAAAAGTTCTTGTCCCCCGATTCTCAGGGACTGGGTGGAGTTGGCCTTTGGATAGGGGTCCACAGCCATAGTCCACCAGACAGTCCAATGAAAGTCTTTGGCAAGATCCCTGGTTCTGCTGCCTGTGCCTCTGACCAGGGTGGGGCTGTCTCCTGGCGTGTAAGGTGTGGATCCAAGAACACGCATGGGCACCTGGGCATCTGAGATGTGATGGGGGTCTTGCCCCTGCCTCATCTTTCAGTGCTGTAACCCTGGAACTTGCCATTGTCTCTTTGTGTTGCTGCTGCTCTGGGTACTGTTTGAGCAGCCGGCCTCAGTTACATCCCAGGTAAACTGAACAGCGTTAATTACCCGCATGTCTCTGCACCTGCTGGCAGGAGCAACTCCCAGAGTGATTTTGTGCCTTAAAAGACACCTGCTCAGAAAGTGTACTGCCTAATGAAGAAGGTTTGGGTATGAACACTGCAAACAGAATCATCCCTGGCTGTCTTGTTTTCCCTTTTTTCCCCAAGTTGAAAGACAAACAATAGCAGTTTTTATAAATATTCTTCTAAACGAATTGATATTTAAGATTACTTTCAGAAATGTGTAATTACTTTGGTAAATGCATAATCTCTTTGAATGTCAACCAATTAATGTACATTTCATCTTAACTGAAAGGCATTTAAAGAGGCCAATAAAGTCAAGTGTGCAGGAGAGATGATATTCACCATTGGAACCCACGTAGCTGAGAAAAAATGAGAAAATTAACCTCCTTCTTTCTACCTCCCCACCCCAGGCAGAGAATGACGAGGAAACCAATCTGTGTAGTTCAGTGTAGAGAGCAGTTCTCAGCTTAGTGGTGGGCAGGAAGGAACATACCTCGAAATAGAAATTATAGTTAAAGCCACACGGATGCTGACAAGTCATAATGAGTAAAATGGTAAAATATGGTCAGGTCTCAGTCTTTTTAAGACCTACTTTAGCTACTCCATATTTCCAACAAATTTCAATTTTTAGATTAATTGTCAGCCTTGAAAAATTAAGATAACAGAGCCATTCAGCCGTTTATTCATTTGACAGTATTAGCTCAGCATCTACTGTGTTGGTCCCCATCCTTGGGGCTGAGTCATGAGAGTAACAAAACGCCATCTCTGTTTTCTAGGAGCTTCCAAGCCTGTGCAATCTTTCTCAGAAGAGTATTTTTAGAGACATAAAACAAAATAAATAAGATTAAAATATAAACTGGATTATGGTAGTAGAGATACTGTTACTAAACTATTATAAAAGCTGCAATGTAGTAATAGATGTAATTTTAAGTTAATGTATTAAATGACAATTGTGATGAGACATGAAAATAATTGTGGTTTTTATGGGTGACAAAGACTAAGCTACTGCTAATATTTCAGGGTTTTTTTTTCCTCTGGCCCAATTTCTTTTAAGTTTATTTATTTATTATTTTTGGCCATGATGCTGGCACGCAGGATCTTAGTTTCCCTACCAGGGATTGAACCCACCAGTGCCCCCTGCAGGGGAAGTGTGGAGTCTTAACCCCTGGACCACCGGGGAATCCCTGTGCCAACATTTAAAAGGAAATTCTCCTTTTCAGTTATGTAAGTGAAAGTAAAGTTACATTTTTCTCATGCAAACTCAGGGCATCTCAGAATTCTTCATCTAGGCTCCCTTTGGGGCCTCCGAGGGATCTGATTCCCAGTGCCTTGAGCAGCAACAGTGGCGGGAGGTGGAGAACGCCATGGGCCTCTCAGGGGGAAACTGACCTAAGTGTTTCTGCGGGGTCGGTCTAGGTGCTCCCTGTCTGACCCCACAGGGAAAACCAGACAAAGGAAAGATGGGTGAGGCTCCCAACTCGGGGAGGACTCCTGGGCGGTGAGGGCAGTGTGTAGATGTTTCTAACCCCATCTACCTTCCATTGTGTGCTGAGCCTTCCCAGCTCAACTTTTATCCAAACGATGACACCTTCCTCACAGAGTAAAGTCACAAGCAAAGCAATTAAGGGAAAAACCCCTCCACCCTGGGAACACATTCTCTGGGACAAAGCTCCCTCCCCACCTGCACGCATTTGATCTCTGATGCCTTCATCTCCACACCAGGAGGAGCACAGAGGGATCTGAATATCACGGCCATCATTTTAGAGGAGAAAAATAGATTTCGACTCACATCAGGATATGAACGCACCTCCTAGAGTTATTGTTAGGAAGCTGAATAATGTTGAGCTAAGTAAAGAAACTAAGGCAAGACGTTGGGACTGTTTTGGGAACGAAGTGGAAGATTTGAGCATTATGCAAAGCTTCCCAATCCTCTGCAGGGATAAATCCCATCACTATAAGACTGACTATGCCCCAAACAGGGTGCCTGCTCCTTCCTGCACACCAGCTGCCCCTGCGTTTCTTCTTGTATCTTTTCCTCCAGGGAAAGGGTCTCTTTTCCTCCAGTTGGTTGAGTAGAAAACCATGGAGTCATCCTTGATTCTTTGTAATATTTGTAGCTGACATTCAATCCATCAGCAAGTGATGTTGGCTCTACCTTCAAAGCACACCCCAAATCTAATGCTTTCTCTACCCTCCCCAGCTGATTCCCTCCAACTGCCAGCTCCTGCCCTCCCTCCCGCCTGCAGGCTTGCCTGCCCAGCACCCACCCTGCTCTTCCTACTTCCTGTGTTTGTTGCTTTCCCTGCTCCCAGAGCTCTGAAAAACCCTCCTCCAGGCCTGACTCCTCCCTCTCCTTTGGACACTCAGGAGCCACGAGACCCTGGGTCTCAGCAGCTAGAGCCACCCACCTTCCTGAAGCCCACCCACAACGAGGACCACTCACCACACCTCCAACAGCCCAGCAGCGAGGAAATTGGTCCCGATGTCCTCTTCCTGTGCCCAGTTTCCATGCCTTCCCTCCCCATGCCCCACAGAGGCCTCTCTTGGTAAGAAGCTGGCTGTGGATCCTCCACCGGCTGACCTCTGCTCAGAGACCTTTACCTTCCTGCGATAACCCTCCTATTTGGAGCTCTTCCTGCAAGGGAGCAAATAAATTGCCCAAACTCTCCAATGATTATTTGAGAGTCGGTTGCCTCCCAACTGATAGTAAAAGATTAATGGGAATCTGGGAGGAGTTTTGTGATAAAGCTTGCCAGACTTCTGAGTCTGTGCCCTCATGTCCTGTATCCTGAATCTTTACGCATCTCTTCTCTACTAGAATTTTCTCATCAATGTAGACACTTAGCAAAGTTTTTCACATTAAAAAAAAAAAGCACAAACCTTCTTTTCCACTATACAATGCAAGGAGATCAAACCAGTCAACCCTAAAGGAAATCAGTCCTGAATGTTCATTGGAAGGACTGATGCTGAAGCTGAAGCTCCAATACTTAGGCCACCTGATGTGGAGAGCAGACTCATTGGAAAAGACCCTGATGCTGGGAAAGATTGAGGACAGGAGGAGAAGGGGACAACAGAGGATAAGATGTTTGGATGACATCACCAACTCAATGGACATGAGTTTGAGCATGCTCCGGGAGATGGTGAAGAACAGGGAAGCCTGACGTGCTGTGGACCATGGGGTGGCAAAGAGTCGGACACGACTGAGTGACTGAACAACAACAATACACAAAACGGTCACTGTATTTCTCCTGTTGGTTTAGCCTGCTGTTGGATCTTTTTCCATCTCTTCTTTACATGAATGTATCCTTGGATATTTGATGCAGTGAACGATCAGGACCACTCTCACTGACCTGTTTATTTCTCAGCCCAGGGCAAAAAAATTTTTTTTTCCAGATTTTCCCCAGGAAACTCTTCCATTTCACTGAGACATCTGTCCTAAGATAGCTTACTATTGTAAACCCAGAGGGCTTCTCCTGTCCCCTGCTTCCCAGGCTTGCTGCTGTGTTAGGTCCCTCAAGAACCCTTCTGTCTCTGTGATATCTCCATCTGGACCTGCTTGAAGAATTTCATATGGATTTTCTCACTTAACCTGGTGACAACCCTGTGTGGCAGATACTAATACTCTCCAGATACAGATGTGGAAGCCAGGACACGATGCAGATGAGCAGCCTGCCTGAGGAAGTGCCAGGCCAGAGGAAGGACCCCTCCAGCCTAGTCCAGCCCCTCTGTCTTACTCTGAACATCACCCCGCTCTCAGGGGAGGTTTATCCCGAGTGCGGAGTGGAAGGCAGCCCGTCCGTGATGTCAGGTTTTATTTCTCAAGTTATCGGACGCAAGGGGCAGCTGAATGTGCTATTTGACACTATTCTTGAGCTCCCACCACAGCTTTTTCCTTTTCTATGACTTCCTCCCAGACCCTGGCCCTCCTGCAGCCCTTGGAGCCTAGACCACATCATTCCTCAGCAGCAGTCTCTCAGGGACCTCAGATGGTTGCACCTGACTTTCCTGCCATCGGATTCAAGCCCTGGGAGCCCCTGTGTGTATCTCCCATGGTACCCAGTGCAGTAAGGACCACTGGCTGGCGTGTCACATGTGCACGCTGACTAACGGCCTGACTAGTGGATAATCTGTAACTTTAGTCTATTTTCACCAGCTTCCAAAAACAGTCAGCCTGGAGGAAAACCCATATGCAGCCCAGTAGCTGCTGACTTCATTTGTTGGCATCTTCCCAGAATGGTACTCTGTGCTCTGCCAGCTTTGGGGGTCACTGGGGTTGTTAGAGTTATTTGTTTTACTTTCAAATCACTCCACAGCATGCAGGGACCATTTTCCCCTCCGAAAACCATTTGTTTGCAGTCACACCTGCCCAAATAGATTAACCCCATCCTGCAACCGCCAGCACCTCTATTACACTGACTCTCAGGTGCGTGAAAGAGCTTTGTCCTCACGCTCTATTTTTCCAATAAGAGAAAGTTAATTTGTGCCAAATGTCTTTTCATAACCAATAAAGCCTGCAGGGCTGAGAAAAGCAGATAAGTCCCGCTTCCCTGCAGTGAGGCCCACTAATTAAGACCACAGAATCCCTCTTTGGTAATTTACATCTGGAGCCCACCTTGCCTCCTAGTATCTCCTGTTTGCACACATGGGAACACCACAGGAATGCAAGGGCCCACCTGAAACAAAGGTGGGAGCCGTGCGTTTGAGGAAGTAGGCTTTTATTAATGCCTCATTATAGTTATCCTTGCCTTCTGCATGTGCACTCCTCCCCCAACAAGACATTTGGAAGATTGATTGGATGTCAGACATCAGCAGGGAGAAAGGAGAGGGACTGAGGGGTATCGCACTGTAGCTTCCTCACCTTCCGAGTCCAGCCCAGCAGCTGAGCATGGAGGAAGGACCAGGACGGGGGTCCAGTGACCTCTGCCCAAGGCTGGCATCCAGCCACTCACAGCTGGGGGAACTTGAGCTCCATGGGGGCTCATTTCCATCCACGGGGTTATTGTGAGGATTAAACCAAATGACATTGGAGAATCGTGCTGCGATTTCCCAAGCCAAGTATTATTGTCTGTTCTTTTTGACAAGGTCTAGGGCTTCCTAGTGGCTCAGATGGTGAAGAATTTGCCTGCAGTGCAGGAGACCCAGGTTCGATCCCTGGGTTGGGATGATCCCCTGGAGAAAGGAATGGCAACCCATTCCTGTATTCTGGCCTGGAGAATTCCAGGGACTAAGAGTCAGACACTACTGAGCGACTAACACTTTCACTTTCTTTCTTTTGTGAGTGAACACTTTTCTGTGTTACATTTGGTGTCCTTCCCCAACTCTCTGTGCTCTTCAGCCTGGGGACAGATGGTCTCCAGAAATGGGACTGTCTTCAGAGGACCCACCCAAGAAGCCCGAGTTATTTATGCCTGAGTTTTTCCCCAGCCTGCCGGGCTTAGGAATACAGATGGGATTCTCAGATGGGCATCAGGGGCCCAGGGCCCCCAGTTGGCAGGACTATTGTATAATTATCATCCAGGTCAGGACACTTTCATTGTGAGAGATGCTACAGCTAGCAAAGCTGGGACAACCAGGGTGATGTGGGATGCTGGTCCACGCTAAGCCCCAGACAGAAGGGAGGGAGATGTTGTGGCTTGTTGTCTCTAGTTCAGAAGTCACTGTGTGAGCCTGGGCAGGAGCTCAATAGTCACTCATCCCTTCCCTCGCCCTGGGTTGTAGTCTCTTCCAACAAGGGACTCTTGTGAAAACCCCAGAGAAATGAAATGGTGGTGGGAACGTTTCAGCAGAGGTGAGGGTGGGAAAGATGCTGAGAGGACGTGGACATCATTTCAAAGAGAGTGGTCAGCATCTTCCCTGTGCTGCACCCTGTCCCATACCTGAGGCCACACAAGCTCTCTCAGTGGTGGTGGCGGAGGTGGTGGTTCTTTTGTGTTTCACGTGTAGCACACTTGTGACCACACCCCAGGCCTTTGGAGGAGATAAGCAGAGATGGGGGCCCACCCAGCGGGTGGTTTCTCCAAAGACCAACTGCTGAGTCTCTGTCTGCACCCGCATCTCCTCTCCCGTCTTCTCTAAGTGGGTTCTCCTGCTTTCCTTTCTGGGCTAAATGAAATCAGGAGGGAGCAGACAGAGGTCAAAAGGCTGCTTAGCTGCAACTGCCAGGAGAGCAACCTGTAGAAGATACAGGTCTGAGAGCAGAGGCTCTGCCTCTGAGAAGAAAGCTCCATGAATTGCCGTTTCCTCCATTCTCCTTTTCAGGTATGACATATCCGTAGCGTGTCAAGCAGGACCTGACTGTCCCTTGTGGGTGCCTTATTTGTGTTGTTGTGGGTTTTATTTACTCAGTTCCCGTTTCCAGTCTCAGGCACAAAGTTGTGTGCCTTCAGGCCCAGACCCTGGGTTTGGAGATCAAGGCCAAGTGGAGGTGCTGATGATGCCAGAATGCGCACGTCCCCTGGAGTCATGACGTGGATGGTCTGTGGGGATCATGACGCTGTATCCCAGGAGACCAGGGGCAGCAGGACTAGAGAAGGTTGCTGAGGGGCTTTTGAGAAGAGGCACCAATTCACCCAACTGGCTACTCTCAGTCTTGGAGGCATGGTGGGGCTCATAGCCGCCCCCCCGCCACAGGACCCTACTTGTACACCCAAAATAAGTATATCAATTCATTAAAACCTGGGAGAAAAGGACTTCTGGAAGATTATAGTGTGACTTCTCATGTAGAGTGTCATTAAATCACACACACACACAAATCTGAAACAGCCAACTTTAAAACCAATAAATTAAAGCCAGAGGAAACTGAATAAAGAGGAAGAAGGTGCCTGTGATGAGAGGAAGATTTTTCAGTACAAAAAAGAAAACAAATCAAAATGGGAAGACCCTGGCTTAAAAATGAAAGGAGATGAAAAGGACAAAACAAATCTGAAAGCTTTTTCATATATGTTTCAGTGTGTGGATGGAGGTGTTTTCAGAAGGAGATTAAAGATAAAAAAAGAGATGGAAGGAAATGTGGTGCAACTATGAAAGCCAGAGGATGTTTAAGAGAAAAAGAATGTGAAAAGAACATAAAAGACACAGGAAATGATGAGAGCAATGTAAAAAATTACTTTGGAAAAGTGCTGCAGTGCAGCACTGAAGAAAGCAGTTTTCTAAAAGGTTGAAGTTCTAAGGGTAAAGTCCATGGTCACCTATTTTGGTGTGTTCCGTTCTAACTCAGAAATGACAAACAACACAAATAAATGAATTTATTCATTCAGTGCGAATGAATAAAATAGCTCTGAAATAGAAACTGTAGCTGTATTATTTGTTGCATTCTTTAACACTTATTTAGGCACTGGTTGCACCTTGATGTCTATTGAATGAAGATAGAACCAAAGCAAAGAAGCAGTGCCTTAATATTAATTGGGGTTTATTTATATTAGGTCATTCATATGAAAATGTTTTGTAAAATATAATCCATAACAATTCCCCCAAATAGGGCAGGATGACCCCCATTGATTGCTCTGCCCTGTTGTTTGACTTGTGATGTGTTTGTTTCCCTTTTAGACAGTGGTTCCCAAACCTCCAAGATCTAATGCCTGGTGATCTGAGGTGGAGCTGATGTAATAATAATAGAAATAAAGTGCACAATAAATGTAATGTGTTTGAATCATCCTGAAACTCATATCCTCCCCTGGCCCCTGGAAAACTGTCTTCCATGAAACTGGTTCCAGGTGCCAAAAAGATTGGGGACCCCGCTGTTTTAAGGGAACAGACAAAGCAGTGGAGGACTTCCCTCGTGGTCCAGTGGTTAATACTCTGTGTGTCCACTGCAGGGGGCCTGGGTTTGATCCCTAGTTGGAGAAGTTCTGCATGCCTCGCAGTGTGGCCAAAAAGAGGGGGGGAAACAATGGAAACTAGTTGCCCCAAAGAACTCTGAATTCCTAAAGATCAAGTTGAACTTTCCAAGATCTGTCTAATCACTGTGTGAATCAATAGGAAGACAATCTCAAATAGGACCCTAAACCACTTCCTCTCTTTAGTCGAAGTGATTTGTAACATGGTGACACACTTGCATTTTGGAGTTTTTAATGACATTTTACTAAAAGCCTTAAATCTCAGAAGATAAAGTGAGCCCAGATATTTTTTTTTTTTTTTTTTAATTTTATTTTATTTTTAAACTTTACATAACTGTATTAGATTTGCCAAATATCAAAATGAATCCGCCACAGGTTTACATGTGTTCCCCATCCTGAACCCTCCTCCCTCCTCCCTCCCCATTCCATTCCTCTGGGTCGTCCCAGTGCACCAGCCCCAAGCATCCAGTATCGTGCATCGAACCTGGACTGGCAACTCATTTCATACATGATATTTTACATGTTTCAATGCCATTCTCCCAAATCTTCCCACCCTCTCCCTCTCCCACAGAGTCCATAAGACTGTTCTATATATCAGTGTCTCTTTTGCTGTCTCGTACACAGGGTTATTGTTACCATCTTTCTAAATTCCATATATATGCGTTAGTATACTGTATTGGTGTTTTTCTTTCTGGCTTACTTCACTCTGTATAATAGGCTCCAGTTTCATCCACCTCATTAGAACTGATTCAAATGTATTCTTTTTAATGACATTTTACTAAAAGCCTTAAATCTCAGAAGATAAAGTGAGCCCAGATATTTTTTAAAGCATCCATCCCCGTTAAGTATTAAAGCTGCAGGTTCTGAGACCCTGATGGCCCCAGATAACAAGAGGGAAGGCTTTGCAGAGGGAATCCTCTCAACTGTAGAGAAGATCCAGGAATCCTACAGATGATGGAAACAGTACTCCTTCTGGGAAAAAGACCACAAGAAGTGGGTTCTGAGGAGCGGAAGGATGGATCCAGAAACCCTGGGAGAGGAGGAAGCGGGCATAGAAGAGGGAGAGGAATCTGGCAGGAATTACTTTGTGTGGAGTCAATTTTATTCCAAAGGGCTCCTTTCTCTGCCCAGAGGCTCCACCTGGGACGAAGCCCATAGACAGGGCTTCCTGCCTTAAGAAACTTAAACAAAGAGGTGTGGGGGCAGAGGAGTATTTTAGGAATGAATGTATCTAGAGCAGAAAAGAATGGAAAGGCTGCAGTAAGAAAACATTTGGAGGGAAATCAAAGAAGGCGATCATGGGGAAAGGGTAGATTTAGATCCAGATGGGCGACTCTGGTGCTCAGAGCCCATGAGATCCCAAATGGTGACTGGAAAGAGGACTTCCCTCCCTCAAACCTCAGGTCCTGTCTGGAAAGTGGGGGCCAGTGATCAAGAAGTGACTTGTACTTCTCTGGTGGTCCTGTGCCTAAGACTCTGTGCTCCCAGGGCAGGGGGGCTCTGATTCCATCCCTGGTCAGGGGACTAGATCCCACATGCCACAACTAAAGATCCTGTGTGCCATAACTAAAACTCAGCACAGCCAAATAAATAAAATCATATTAAAAAAAAAAAGAGTTGGCAACTGCAAGGGTGGCAGAGATGGTGGTGAGTCTGCTTGTTGGGAGAGAGGTTGGTTAAGCTTCAGCGATCATGTCATACATGGCGAAGGGGCCTGAGCAGATGGGGTTTCTGCAGTCTGTCCACATTCTCATGATGCTTTTGATCAGAGGAAGACCCTCTTGTTAAGCCTGGGCTTGTCTGCTCCCAACTTAACTTCCTGGAAAACGAGAAAGGAAGGCCTGGCTGTGGACCTGGACTGGGAGACTTGGGGCAGGCTGCACTGTAGGGGTCATACACACCACTGGAAGCACCTTACTTGGTAAACTTGTCCCTCAATGTGGGATGTGATGAGTGGTGGGGTGGGGGAAAAGGCCTGGCCTCCCCAGGTCCAGGACTTTCAAATATCAGATCCTCTGGAGGTAAGTCCAGAGTAGATATTAGCCATAGGACCCGCTGCCCATTGGCACTATGCGTCCCAAGACTTTAAGGAAGTTTCAGTGTTTGTAGATCTCTAAGTGTCTGGACATACAGGGCAGAGGATGCAGGCTGTAACTGAAAAAGCACTGGGGAAACGTGAATTGGAGAAAGGCTCATAAGATCATAGGGGTGGTTGGTGGGACCATCTGGATCTAGAGCTGTGTCTCCATAGACACACACATGCTTCTGAAGACAAATCGAACCTCTTGGCCTCTCTTCTTAAGGCAAGAATGAACCAAGAATATCCATGAGCTTTCCTCGTATTTTTATTTCTCTGTAAATACTAGTCATTTAAATCAGACAGGAAAAAACATCTAACACATGGACTGGAAAAGGCAGACTTATAGATTTGAAAATACCAAAAAGAATTAACTAATAATATTTAGAAAATGTTATTTTTCAGATTTAGCTGAAAACCTTCCAGAAAGCAAAATAGGGTACCTTGGGGACTTTCCTGGCAGTTCAGTGGTTAGGACTCTGTGCTTCCACTGCAGGGGGCAGGGGTTTGATCCCTGGTTGGGGAGCTAAGATCCCACAGGCTGCATGGCATGGCCAAAAAAAAGTAAGTAAATAAAAGTAAAATTAAATAAATAAGGTAGCTAGTGGCATGTCAAGTTTATACAACCTCTCAAAAGGCTTATTTGAAGATGTCTGTTCAAATTTAAAATGAATCACACTCTGTCCCAGACATTTTCAGCCTGGAAATGAAACCTGCAGAAAAAGCCACTCAAGTCCAAGGATGCAAGGACTTTGTCAGGATTTTGTAGGATGAAGCCTGGACCCAAGTGAACATTTATTAATAGAGGACCAGCTAAATAGTTATGGTTTGTTCTTACGAACATATGTCATGAATCTTTTAGAGAAATAATTGCCTACTTTTGACACTATGGCATTAGCTCAAAAATGTAGTTTAAAGCCTAAGAAACTGCAGAATACAGAGAATACATTTTCATTTGTGTAAAAGAAGAAATGTACTTGTGTAGATTATTCCTCCATAGATAAGCCAGCAAAGCAAAATGAAATAAAAAGAAAAGCAAGCCTGCCAGGATTTCTGTTGGAGGAAGAGACTGGACCCCATGACCCCATCAGATGCTGACCACCTCCCATTGGATGCTGACATTTGAAAAATCCGTGTACATGGACAGGCTTCCCCTGCTATCTGAAAAGTAGAGCGATCCTAGGAAACCTTTCATAGAAGAAATGGCCTAGAGTGAAGAAGCAGTTACCTTAGCACCCATCTTGCTGACAGAAGCACACATGGAGATCAGGCCCAGATGCTCACAGGCACGGCTCACGGCTCTGATGGCTGAAGCTGAAACGATGATTGTGGTACCAGGGAAGGAGCTGGCAGGGTTGCTCCCACCCCTGGGGTGTGCTGCCCCTTTAACAGCAGCTGCTTTCTGTTAGCAAAACAGGCACTATGATGGATCTTTCATAAAAGTGGTGTAACTTTAATTTTCCCTATATGTCATTTTTTAAATTGAAATAAAACTATTTTTAAAGAGAAAACATTATGTATCAGATCATAACTTCGCATAGAAATAGATTCTAAAATTTGAGATTCGGGCCAGGGGACTGTCAGTGATTCCACTGAGAAGGAAAAGCTCAGGAAAAATTCCCTGGTGGTCCAGTGGTTAAGGCTTCATACTTGCAATGCAAGGGGTGCAGGCTCGATCCCTTGTCAGGGAACTAAGATCCCACATGCCAAGCAGTGAGACTAAATAAATAAACAAATTCTCACTATGGTCCTATAAAATAGGTAGATTAAAAAATACAATAAAACTTAAAAAAAAAAAGTACAAGAAAAACTCAGCCTGGCCCCTGGGTGGTAGGCCTTGATTTAGACTGTTAGCAGCTTCTCACAGAGCACAGGGGGATCCCCAAGCCCCCAGCCACCTCCTCCTCCCCTCTGGAAGAGGTGGGGGCTCAGATGGAAGAGCTGTTGGGTCAGGTGAGGGTGGAGAGCCATGCTCAGGTTGAGCAGGTGTGCCCAGGGGTGGGCGGGTGCCCAGGTGAGTGGTCCTGGAGACACAAGCTAAGGAGCAGGAAGGGGGCCTGGACACTGGAGAGTGAGCCATTGTTCCACCAGGGGAAGAAAAGACTTTAGACAGAGTCCTAGGCGAGGTGAAGGGAGGAGGTAGGTGACAGTGGAAACAGATGAAGGGGAAAAAAAAAACCAAAAACACTGACTTGAAGTGGGGTATGCAAGGTCAGGCAGGGTCACCCCGGGGCTTGGCTGCCCCTCAAGAGTGCTGCTGGCAGGCTTGGGAGCTCTGGCTGGATTCAGAGATCCGCCAAGGGGAGTGCAGAAATAACATGTGGAGTGATTCTAAGCTAGTCTTGCTCATAAGCCCTTGTTATTCCAAAGGTTCTGACAAGTCAGGCATTCCGGCTGCTCTATAGTTGTTTTGTAGAATTAAAAATTCCAGACTTCAAGTACACATAATCACTCAACTGTGTATGAGAGAACAGCTATGGTTAAACAGCCACACCTTTGACAATAATAATTAAACTTTGGTATCCAATGATTCACTTTCTCTGAGACGATCATTATAATTAATAGCAGAATTTTATCCCTGAGTCTGCCAAATTCATAAATATTTCAGGATAAACTCTGCTAATTGGGATAAAAGAAGTCTTCACGGGTGTCCTGATACACCATAAAGCACTGTTTTATGTGCCAGCAGGTCTTAGACTTAGGAGGGTGCGTGGACGTGGATGGACTTGCCTCCGGAGTTGGCGTTATGAACACCAGCACAAGGCTTCCTGGGCACTGTTTTACCTGTAGTTGCAGCCTGCACTTCCTGGGGTGGATGAGCCCGCAACAAGGCAGTGGAGAAGAGCCGTCTTGTTCTCTGCAGCCGCATGTGGCTGCATGGGTTCCTGCCCTCTCAGCCAGATTTCCCAAGGGTCCACTACAGCTGAAGCAGGACTAGTTTACCTCTCTCCATCTAGACTGCCACTGGCCCTGCACCTTCCTGGGTATAATTAAGACAATATTCAGGCAAATCGTCTTCTGCAGGCCTGACTGGCTTGTGGGTCCCCCGTGAGGAAGGCTGTTCTAACAGCTTAGGGGTCACGGGCCCACAGGAAGCTCAGAAAATTCACCCTCTGCTTTGGTGCCAGATTTCTATGTCTGGACCCACATGTGGATTGTTTAACCTCCAAAGGGTACGCCTCCCATTGCCCAAAGCCCTCCCCATTCACACCCAGATCTCAGGAAGATCAGGGGCCGGCGGAGGGGCTCACACCCATTTTCTCTCTCTCTCTAACCCTCTCAGGACGGGGGTCTGGGGGCCACCATCCACTTCCTTCAGGGCCCAAAGCTACCGGGCTGTGGAAGAGGAACTCTGTCCTGCAGGCACACCAACAAAGACGTGTGGAAAGCTCTGGCCTTAGCCTTTACATCCAGAGGCTTTGTGTTCTCTGAACAGCTTCTCACTGGACAAGAGCTGCCCTTGGCCAGACATTCCCTCTGGGCCCGTATTCCTCATGCATTCTGGCTGCCAAGGGCACAGTGGGGATCAACGGATGGGCCGCTGGAGCACAAGATGTGCCTCCAGCCTTGGAACGGCCTCGGAGGCCACAGAAATAGTTTCTTCTTGGAAAAGCTTTTCTCTCTCTCTTCCCCCAACCTCTCTCTCTTTCTCAAGATGTGAGGTCCACTGTTTAATGCTTCCCTCCGTTCTGTCCATTTTTTCTTGCTTGGGAAGGGATTTAAGTGCTTTTGCTCTAGGCTAAGTATGACTATAGGTTTTCCCAAGAGCATGTTTTCATTTATTTCTCACTCTAACCACGGCAGAGAATATTCTGAGCCATGTTACATGATGGGCAAATGAGGTGTGTTATGTTCCTGGCCAGGCATCACTCTTTTTTCAAAAATAAAAAATTTACTTGGCCGTACCATGTCCTAGTTGCAGCATGCCGATCTTCAGTCTTCACCGCAGCACGTGGGATCTCTAGCTGCAGCATGTGAATGCTTTTGATTGTGGCCTGTGGGATCAAGTTCCCTGACCAGGGATAGAACCTGGGCTCCCTGCATTGGGAGCTGGGAGTCTTAGCCACTGGACCTCCACGGAAGTCCCTGGCCAAGCATCACTTTTGTTACCTGGTCTTGTGGCCTCTTCAGGACTTTAGAGGAGGGTCCGAGGGATGAGACGTTCCTGGCCCTTCAGGAGGACTGGATCAGAGCTGGAGGTCGAATGAGACCCCCGAGAACCACAGGGGAGGAACCACCGGTAACCGGAAACCCGATTTCTCGGACAGACCTTCCAATTCTTCTCAACAACTGGCTGGACTTGTATGGGAAGTCTGGTGTGTTGTGGCCACCTTGTTCTGGCCACAGAAATAGAGGCAGAACAGAAGTGTGTGCCATCAGAGGCTAGAAGTGATGACTCACGCACACGGGGGTCGTTGCTTGTGGTGACAGTGGGCCTTGGACGCCTAGGGGCTTCCAGGGGTGGGATTGCTCTCCCCAGGGTGGGGGGTGATGGGTTCAATTTAAGGTCTTTGGGGGACACGTTAACAGCTGGTGTCACCACACAGGGCCGCGGGATCAGAAAGCCCACCCACCCTCACCCCGTTGTGCAGTTCCTGAGCAGAAAGCAGGGCGCCTAGCTCGTAGTCAAGGACCACTTGTGTGCAAGATCCAGAGAGCTACTGAAGCATCACGGTGATCGCCAAGCACACTGGAACTCAGGAACTCGAAATAGGAGTTCCATGGCTGTCAGTCTCTGGGTCCACAGGCAGCTCTGCAGGTCCGGGCTGGCCTGGTTGGGTCGCTGGCTAGACCCAGCTGGGCCCCTTACCTATGCGGGTCTGGGCTGCCTCCGGTCATCTGTGTCTCTCGTCCCTTACCTGGCCAGGCCTGGGGGGTTCTCATGGCAGAGCTGGGGTCCCAGGGGAATTGTGCAGGGGGACAGCATTGCTTCTGGCACATTCTGGTGGCCAGAGATGATGACAGGAGAGCTGAAATGGCAGGGATGGGGAAATGGGAGGATCTTCAGAGGGCAGGGTAGGGGAGTGGTGGATGGCTGTAGCCACTGGCCGTCTATTGGTCAGGGAGCTTCCTGGGATGATTTATGGGGGAATTGCAGGAATGCAAGTGTGTCTTGCAGAAACTGGAAACTCTAGGCTTCTTGCCCCTTTTTGCTGTTCCAGAGGCACCACTCAGTCTCAATTTCTGCCAAGTTCACATCTCTCTTGCCACTCTTCCTGATAAGAGCCAACATTTTCACCTCCCATGAGGATAGCCATCACCATCTCTAGTTTGCCCTGTGTCAAGGTTGGCTCTGAACAGACATGACTGCATGGCCTCATTGAATCTGACTGTCTCAACCTCCCTACATTATATACAGGCTTATATATATATATGTATATGTGTGTGTGTATCTCCTAGGATATATACATAAGAACTATGTACATGAAATATATGAAATATAATGTGTATACTGATTAATAATGAACTTGGCTCCCATGATTATGGAGACTGAGATGTCCCATGACCTGCAGTTGGGGAGCTGAAAACTGAGCTGATTTCCAGTGAAGAAGCCTCGTCGAGGTGTCCAGGTGGACTCACCAGGGCCCCTTGGCCAGAGCTGGGCTCCTGAGGACTCAGAAGGGAGATTTTGCTGAAAACTTGGAGGCTAATATGTTCTGACTTAACTAAACCCTTGAGCTAATGGCTGTCAGCAAGCTTTTACGGTTCTATAAAAGCCATTCTTTGCTGATCTAATGGTCTCGTATTTATGGTGATTTATTTCCATTGGAACTGGAGACCAGCAGACAGTTCAAGGCTGCTCCAGACTGTGAGTCCATGCAGATGATAAGAAGAGTCAGCAAAGGTGCCCAGAGATCTTGTGTCCCTGGCGCCGAGGAGACAGCCTCTGTCTGCAGCCTGTGGGCTCCCTGTCCTGGGATGGAGAGAATGGGGTGGAGTGTGTTTATCCAGTGGAGCGGGAACTCCTGAGGCCATCAAATCTCAGATGTTCCTGGATTTCCTCACTTCCTTCTTCATCTGCTCCTTTGGGTCTACGGTCTCTGGCCCTTTGGCCTCCCCTGTGATGCCTCTAGTCCTGGTCCTCTGTTTCCCCCACTCTTCTGCCGGTCCTGACAGGTTGGGCAGCTTGGCTTCACGCCACAGCTGATAGACTTACCACAGCTCCTGGGCTGCACTTGGAGAAAAGACTAGAACTCGGAGGGTCCTCGAGATCCATGTCAGATCGGCCTGCGATACCCTTTCTGGTTTCAGAGTTTGTTGTTGTTTTGCACCAAGGGTCTGCAGTTCCCTGTTTCCCTGTCTTGTGGTATTTATTCTAGACAAGTCAGAGAAAAAGGACAGGATTGTGTTCAGATAATCTGAGACTCAGAAGTTACCTGTGCTCCCTCTGTCTTAATGTCAGAATCAGCAAGCGTGCAGCCTCTGCTACTGTTGTAGCTCAGTTGCTAAGTTGTGCCCAACTCTTTTGTGACCCCATGGACTGTAACCCTCCAGGCTCCTCTGTCCATGGGATTCTCGGGCAAGAAGACTGGAGTGGGTAGATGTTCCCTTCTGCAAGGGATTCCCGACCCAGGGATCAAACCTGTGCCTCTGCATTGCTGGAGGATTTTTTACCACTGAGACACCCAGGAAGCCCGCAGCCTCTGTTAGTGCCCTGGAATTTTGGAATTAAAGTTGCTCACATAATGTAGTATGCCTATAATGCACCAGGAATTAACATCAATCTCCCCCGTTGTATTTAGTGCTACCCATCTGCGGACTGTTCCACCGCCCCATCGTCATCTAACAGCCAGGCCTGTGTGAGAACCGCAGCCACGAGCCCCACTAGGCAGAGAAAACAGAGCCTGACCACATTCCTCCTGCCCAGTCCTGTCTCCTCTCCATGAGTGGGATGTCAGTGGTCCCAGCCCTGGAAACCCAGTGACGGCCATTAGCAGAGGTCTTGCTCCCAGTTCTGTCCCTCTGGAAGCAAACTGACCAGAACCCATGGCCAGTCTCCATGACAAGGGTCTCAGGTCCCCTCTGAGAAGCTGGCCCGGTCCTCCTGGCGTGTCTCATTCTAAAGTTGATGTTTCTTGTGTCATTTTTCAAGCCCCTCCAAGTTGTTGCCACACGGGAAGAAAGTGGAGCAGGGGTTACGTCAGAATAAGGCTCATCTTTACGACAGAAGGGATAATCTACTAGGCCTTATGATAGCCAAGTCAGGCAGTAAACAGGTTGACTAAGCCAGTTTCTGGCTTTGTCCATGAGAATTCTTCTGCTGCTTCTGAATGTATAAAATCCTCAGAAATCCATTACCTGTGGTTTTACTGAATCCACAGAAATCAGTGTTCAACACACATGCTGTGGGTTCTTCCCCCGTGGCTCAAATGATAAAGAATCTACTCACAATGCAGGAGACCTGGATTCCATCCCTGGGTTGGGAAGATCCCCTGGAGGAAGGAATGGCAGCCCATTCCAGTATTCTTGCCTGGAGAATCCGCATGGACAGAGGAGCTGGGTGGGCTACAGTCCACGGGGTCACAGAGTCGACACAACTGAGCGATTAAGCACACACTGGGTGCTCAGGTTTCCTGGAAAAGACAGAAACACAGGTTCTCTGCATCTTGTTTCTAATTTAAATCAATCCCACAGCACTGAGTTTTTCAAAGTTCATAAGTGAAGCCACCCCTGCTCTGCGGCCCCCTTGCTGCTGGTGGCCACCTGGGGCCAGGCCACCAACCCCTGCCCTCAAGTTCTGAGAGTGCTGTGTTCTTAAATGTGCTCTGAGCTATTCCTGAAAAGCAGGGCATCACGTTTCTGGCTCCTGTGATGCTTAGGAAGTGATGTGAGCATTGTTTCTTCACAGAAGATCGCATCTCCCAGGACAATGGCGGCATCCACGCATACGGCCTGGCCGGGGCAATTGGATTCTCTGCCTAGTCAGACTCTGAGGAGAGAAGACTGTACAGGGTGGGCTACCTGGATGCTGACACCTGGATGCTGAAATGTCTCCATTAACGGCCCAAATCAATCCTCATCCGAGAGCCCACGGGCTCCCCTTCACTTGCAGCAACGCTCTTAAGATAGGAGGGCTGGGTCCCCAAGTTGTGGCTGGCTGGCATGTCCGACTCACACACTTTCCTTTTCTCTGTCTCCAGAAAACATGAATCCCAGACCCCAATTTCCATCCGATACAAGTCTTCTGACCAAACTGACCAGCAGCACCAAGAAACAGCAGCCGACAAATGACTAGGCTAACAGCTCACATTGCAATTCCTCTGTTTCATCTCCTGTCCAGAGGGGTTGGTTTTCAAATGAGTCCTGTGTGAGGCTGAGACACTGCAGGAGTGGCAATGGGGGTCTTGCCTTAGGACTGGATCTAAGGAGAGTCGAGGGCAGGCTGTCTGTGCTCCCCACTGACCTCCCACCTCTTACCCTCGGCGCTGTGGGGACCGTCCTGTCACCCAGGCTGCCCGAGCCCCAACCTGACCAGACCCCCCTTCTGTAAAACCAGTTTTTCTCCATGGTTGCCCAGCTTCCTCCTAAGGCGTCCGCTCAGCTGCTGATGGAGTCATCCTGCCGGCTCTCCCTAGATGATGGATCACAGTTTGCTGGCCCTGACCCCATGCGGGCGAACTGGGGCCCAACGCTGCTGTTTTGAAAGGGCAGAAGCCAGAGGCAGGCGCCCTCGATGCAGGGCGGAGGCTCTGGGAGAACCTGATGTCCCCAGACCAGAAGTCTGACAGTCAATGCATCATTTCTCCTGGAGGAAATGAATTGATCCTGTCACCAGCAAACTAAATGCAATCAGGCTCTTGACTGGAATCATAAATTGTGTTTAAGTCACAGCCAGATACTGAGACTGGAGAGCATGCAAAGGAGACACATGAGCCTGTGGATTCCCCATTTCCTAGAATTCTAAGAGGTTTTAAATTACTTTGGAAAATACTCTGATATATACACATCTGTCTGCCAAAACGGTGTGTCCGAGAGACAGAAAGAGAAATTGGTACAAACATCTCCTTTGGGACCATGTTTAGTTAAACCGGAAAGAATTACAGAACTTCTGAAAGCCCTGGGGCACCAAGACTGACATTCTTTTGCTTTTCTTTTCTTTGTTTGTGGGCGGTCAGTTATTCGGTGGAGAGAGGTTCAATGATGGTGAACTATCAAATCAACAAATACAGAAAGTTCTCCACGCCCCACTGTGAGAGATCTGACCTCGTCCCTTCCACCTTACCCTGCGCACTCGCCCACAAGCATTCCTTGCCTTCTGTCTGCACACATGAGAAAGCAAGCAGGGCAGCTCCCAGGTCACAACCAGCTGGGGGCTGCTGGGACTGGAGTCCAGTTACGGATCTAGAAACAAAGAAGGGTGATGGGAAAGAGGCTGGGATGGGGTGAGCATCCTGGGGGGCATCAACGGGGTCTGGTAAAGCATCCGCCTCACAGGGAGCTGATATCCTCAGGTGGAGATGAAGGCTCTGCTTCTACTGGGTGTGGAGGGGTTGCTTCTATTGGGATTTAGGGGCTCAGGGTGCCCAGCTTCATCTTTAGGATATGATCTTCCCACGCATCCCCATTCTGATTCTCAGGATACCATTCCTTCCCAATCAATGCCCCCCACTTGAATGGTAGACACTCTGTGGGACTAGAAGCTTCACTTGTGTTGTGGGTCCACCTCTCCCAGGATGAGGTTTCTGGGTTTGCCTTTCCTCCATCTCAGCCCATCAGCTACTGGAGACAGGTGTCTTCTGGGCAACGCTGAAGCTCACTGATATGGTGCTTGATCTGGGAATTTCAGATTCTGGAGCCCATTTTATTGCTCCCCATCTTGTCCAGTGACATTAGGAGCAACCAGCTGATCTCACTGTCTTGTTAGTTTTACAAAAATGTTCAAGAGTATCATACTCAGTCATTCAGACCCTTCCTTGCTTCTTATAAGTATTCGATTAGGAGTATCCGCTGAACACACTTTGTGTGTCTCTCTTGCCATATCACAGCGTGGAGCAGCAGTGATCTCTCCACCGCTGGACACTAAGGCACTTAGGGCACCAGGCACTGTGTCAGCACCAGGCTTGTTGTTCTTGCTCAGTTGCTAAGTCGTGTCTGACTCTTTTGTGAGCCCATGGACAGTAGCCCACCAGGCTCTGCTGTCCATGGGATTTCCCAGGCAAGAATACTGGAGTGGGGTGTCATTTCCTTCTCCAGGGGATCTTCCTGACTCAGGAATTGAACCCAAGTCTTCTGCATTGCTAGGTGGATTCTTCACCCCTGAGCCATCAGGGAAGGCCAGCACTAGCATAGGGCCACTTAAAACAGAGAAATCACCCACAAAAGTCACAAGACAAAAAAGCCACAACACTAATCAAACACAAACAGGACATGTGTTTCCAGGGTGAGGGCTGGAATGAGAAGGTCTTATTTGACCTCAGCTGGGAACACATACATCAGGCAACACAATTGTTTTTTGCCTCCCCGTGCGTGTCTATGAGTCACTACACTACTGATCTTGCAGTTACAAATACATGTTAGCAAGCAGGTGAACTTGCAATTATAGAATCTGTGACTAATAAGAATTGACTGCAACCAATACAAGTTTAGTATCCAGAATATATAAAGAACTCCTACAACTTAATGATAAAAGTAAATGTAACCAACTAAAGCAGGCAAAGCATCTATTACACATAGATGCTTCTCTCAAGAAGATACACAAATGGCCAAGGAGCCTGTGGAAAGATGCTCCTCTTTGTTGTCCCTTCAGTCAGTCAGTTCAGTCCCTCAGTCGTGTGTCCGACTCTTTGGGACCCCAAGAATCGCAGCATGTCAGGCCTCCCTGTCCATCACCAACTCCCAGAGTTCACTCAAATTCATATGCATTGAGTCGGTGATGCCATCCAGCCATCTCATCCTCTGTCGTCCCCTTCTCCTCCTGCCCCCAATCCCTCCCAGCATCAGAGTCTTTTCCAATGAGTCAACTCTTTGCATGAGGTGGCCAAAGTATTGGAGTTTCAGCTTCAACATCAGTCCTTCCAGTGAACACCCAGGACTGATCTCCTTTAGGATGGACTGGTTGGACCTCCTTGCAGTCCAAGGAACTCTCAAGAGTCTTCTCCAACACCACAGTTCAAAAGCATCAATTCTTCGGCACTCAGCCTTCTTCACAGTCCAACTCTCACATCCATACGTGACCACTGGAAAAACCATAGCCTTGACTAGATGGACCTTTGTTGGCAAAGTAATATCTCTGCTTTTTAATGTGCTATCTAGGTTGGTCATAACTTTCCTTCCAAGGAGTAAGCGTCTTTTAATTTCATGGCTGCAATCACCATCTACAGTGATTTTGGAGCCCCCCAAAATAAAGTCTGACACTATTTCCATGGTTTCCCCATCTATTTCCCATGAAGTGACGGGACCAGGTGCTATGATCTTAGTTTTCTGAATGTTGAGCTTTAAGCCAACTTTTTCACTCTCCTCTTTCACTTTCATCAAGAGGCTTTTTAGTTCCTCTTCACTTTCTGCCATAAGGGTGGTGTCATCTGCATATCTGAGGTTATTGATATTTTTCCCGGCAATCTTGATTTCAGCTTGTGCTTCTTTCAGCCCAGCATTTCTCATGATGTACTCTGTGTATAAGTTAAATAAGCAGGATGACAATATACAGCCTTGACGTACTCCTTTTCCTATTTGGAACCAGTCTGTTGTTCCATGTCCAGTTCTAACTGTTGCTTCCTGACCTGCATATAGATTTCTCAAGATGCAGATCAGATGGTCTGGTATTCCCATCTCTTTCAGAATTTTCCACAGTTTATTGTGATCCACACAGTCAAAGGCTTTGGCATAGTCAATAAAGCAGAAATAGATGTTTTTCTGGAACTCTCTTGCTTTTTCGATGATCCAGTGAATGTTGGCAATTTGGTCTCTGGTTCCTCTGCCTTTTCTAAATTCAGCTTGAGCATCTGGAAGTTCACAGTTCACGTATTGCTGAAGCCTGGCTTGGAGAATTTTCAGCATCACTTTACTAGCATGTGAGATGAGTGCAATTGTGCGGTAGTTTGAGCATTCTTTGGGATTTGAATGAAAACTGGCCTTTTCCAGTCCTGTGGCCACTGCTGAGTTTTCCAAATGTGCTGGCATATTGCGTGCAGCACTTTCATAGCGTCATCTTTCAGGATTTGAAAGAGTTCAACTGGAATTCCATCACCTCCACTAGCTTTGTTCATAGTGATGCTTTCTAAGGCCCACTTGACTTCACATTCCAGGATGTCTGGCTCTAGGTGAGTGATCACACCATGGTGATTATCTGGGTCTGAAGGTCTTTTTTGTACAGTTCTTCTGTGTATTCTTGCCACCTCTTCTTAATATCTTCCACTTCTGTTAGGTCCATACCATTTCTGTCCTTTATCGAGCCCATCTTTGCATGAAATATTCCCTTGGTATCTTTAATTTTTGTCCCTTAGAGGAATACAAATCAGAATGATGAGCTGTTACTTTATACACACTAGAAAGATTAAATTAGAAAGATAAACAATAGAATGTGTTGGCAAGACTGTGAAAGAGAGAGATTTGCTCTTGTTGTTGGTGGGGATGTGAGTAGTGCTGCTGTGGCGGGAATTAGCCAGGCAGATCCTTGAACTGTTTAGCACAGAGCTGTTGTAGGACCAGCAATTCCACTCCCCGTCATACACCCAAGAGAAATGCAAATAGACGTGTACACACACACATGCTCACAGCAGCATTACTCACAGGAACCAAAAAGATAGACTCAGACCAAGTGTTCAACAGGTGAATGGATAAATACATGTGGTGTATCCATAGGTGGAATTGTTATTTTACATAAAAAGGAATAGTGTTGATACATTCTTCTATATGAATGAACTTTGAAAGCACTGTGGTAAGAAAAAGAAGCCATTTCCCAAACATATTGTGTGAATTCTTTCGAGAACAGGCAGATCTAGAGAGATATAAAGTAGGTTAGGATTGCCTGGAACTGTAAGGGTGAGGAGGAAGCAGGGAATGACTCCGAAACATGACTGACTTTCTCTTTGGAGTGATGGTAACGTGCACAAGCTGATTGTTGTGGTGGTTGAATGAGTCTAAGAATATTCTAAAACTTACTGAAGTGTACATTTGTGTTGGTGAATTGTATGGGGTGTGAGTTATATCTCAATAAAGCTGTTAAAAGTAAAAGTTAAACATACACGTATCTTGTGACACAGCAGTTCTACTTCTAGATATTCTCCAAGATAAAATAAAATTAAATTTATAATAAAGCTTGTATTAAGAATGTGGATAGCAGCTTGGCTCCTAATTGTCGAAAACTGGAAAGCAGGCAAATGTCCATCAAAACTGTGGTAAGTTCCTGCACTGTAATTCAAGTTATCAGTAAAACAGAGTGAAGTAGTGATACACACAACAACAAAGATGAATTTCAGTATCCTTATGTTGAGCCAAAGAAGCTTGGCGCAAACAGGTACATGCTGTAGAATGTGACTCCATCTGAACAGAATTCCAATACAGAGAAGCTGATCCAGAATCACAGAGAGGGGCTGCCTGGGGCTGGGTGCTGGGGAGTGAGCTGCAACTCTACACATGAGAATTTTCTGAAGTAATGTCAATATCTTTCAAATATTAAACAAAAATAACCAAGAATACCATATTAAAATAAAATCATATGTGTGTTCCAGCTGATAATAAGACATGTTATAAAGATATAATGATTTGCACAATAAGACATAGAAATTAATGGAACAAATAACTCAGAAACAGAATCTCGAGTTTATTTTATTTAAAAAAATTTTTTGGGCCATACTGCATGGCATGCAGGATCCTAGTTCCTCAGCCAGGGATTGAACTCATGTCCCCCACCATGGAAGTGCAAGTCTTAGCCACTGGATCACCAGGGAAGTCCCAGGATCTACCATTTATATGTGATAAAGAGAGCATTTCAAAAGATCACACTGCTTAGCAACAATCTCTAGGACAACTGCTTTGAGGATGTTGATTAGATCATTGTTTGTGTCAGAAAGTATAACAAACACCTCAGTGCTCAATAATATGAAATTGTAGCAGAGATATCAACGGATAGAAGTTTGTGTTCTGTGGGACCTCGGGAGAGTGTTTCTAAGTTGTGGCTAAGATGTATGACTTTTATCAGCATCACTAGGACAGTAATTTTGGAAGGTGTCTGAGATGTGAACTGGCCAGTGGCGTCATTTTACAGAGGAGGACATGGAGGCTCGAAGATGCTAAGTCACGGGCCCTAGTTTACAGCTAATTAAAAACACATTCAGAACCAGTCTAAAAATGTTAAATTCCATTCTCATATGTTTTAGAATAATCACATTAAAAAGGAAGTGTTAGCTGTATAAGAAAATTTGCCATGACCTTCTTTTAAATATGTGTTCCTCTAGAACATTTAAAAGAGGATTTGTTTGTAAACTAATTGAGGGGGAACTTAGCAAGAACATAGCAACCTCAGTACATACATTGTTTTTACAGGATTACACATACTTTCAGCAGTATGGCAGTATTTTCCTTTCTAGCCTTTCTAATAAAATCACCAAGAAATCTGCTGAAACAAGTAAATTATAGCATTTTTTACTTTACTACAAAGTAAAGGTCTTGTAAGAAGTAACATTCCACCATTGTCTCCAGCATGAGTGAGAAGCCTGGTTATTTTGTAAATAAACTCGAAAGCCTGCAATCAAGCTAACTTCTGTTTGAGTCCTTCTGGGGGACCTTGCGGCCCCTCTTCGAGTCTCAAGGTCTTTGCTGGACTGAGGCTGGGTTGGGTGCAGCGGCCTTGATCCACATCCCAGCAGGATGGCCAAGCTGTCCTTCCGTCAGGCTCTTCCCTCCCTGGTGGGTGCTGTGTCATGCCTGTGCTGCCCTCTTCCTGCCGAGAGTGTGGTGGGGGCTTCTCTGGACTCTGGACCACTTACCTGCACACAGAGACCTTGCCTGTGGGCTCCTCTCAGGCTGAACAGACAAAGCACAGTGGAATTTTTAAGGAAGTGAAACGACCACTATTTTGCTTGATACAGGATGGTGGCTACACCGCCCTGTGCATTTGTCAAAATCCACAGAGTCTTACAAGCCAAAGAGTGAAACAGTGTATTAAAATTGAAAAATAAAATGCTTAGGTGGTTGGGAGATTTTTAGGATGGAATGCAGATATGACAAAAAAAATTTAAGTGTGACAAATGTATGGAGGGAGTGGTGAGAACAGACGCTAAGTTCCTTTGGAAGTTAGCGGTCTCTAGGAGTACAGGTGAAGGGACTACTCCCATGGGAGCAGGGTGGGCCTTCTGATGATGCCTTGCATGCGCCTGGAACTGAGCGATTAGCTGAACAGACCGTGGGTGGTGGGAGCCAGTTCTCACTGTTGGAGGCGAGCTTACAGGGAAGCCAGAGGGGGAGATAAGAGTGGTCTACGGGGTAATCAGTTCAGAGGTGGTCCAGGGGTGATCAGACATCAGAGTGAACTCATGATTAACTTAATACACACACAGGTGGTCACACATACAGTATCCCTAGGTGTATGTACATGTATGGTTAGTACATGGGCTTCCCAGTAGCTCAGATGGTAAAGAATATGCCTGCAATGCAGAAAACCCAGGTTCAATCCCTGCCTTGGGAAGATTCCCTGGAGAAGAGAATGGCGACCCACTCCAGTATTCTTGCCTGGAGAATTCCATGGACAGAGGAACCTGGAAGGCTACAGCTCATGAGGTTGCACGGTCAGACATGACTGAAGCAACTTAGCACACAGCACAACACATGGTTAGTACACACACATGTTCTCTGCTCTGACAGAGCCAAGGTCATCCACCATCTCAGAAGCCAGGCAGGAACCACGATCCGCAAGTGAATAAATGTTCTGATTCTGTCCTGAAAGTGAAAGTGTTAGTGGCTATGTCATGTCCGACTTTTTGTGACCCCATGGATTGCAGCCTACCAGGCTTCTGTGTCCATGAGATTCTCCAGGCAAGAATATTGGAGTGGGTTGCAGTCCCTTCTCCAGGCAATCTTTCTGACCCAGGGATCAAACCTAGGACTCTGGCATTGCAGACAGATTCTGGTGGCCCATATAAGCCATCAGGGAAGCCCTGATTCTGTCCTGAAGGCCATCTTTAGAAAGGGGCAGAGGAGACCATGGGTCCACAGAGGAATTTTGGTGGGGTGGAGGACCTGCCACCCCAGGCACGTCTGACTCTGTGGTGGTTCTTCTCCTGCTGGTTTGCTGTTCCTGAAAATAGAAGTGGGTTGTGGAGGGCAGATGGTGAGGCAGGTGTTTTGTGTCCATTGTGATGCAAATGATTCCTTTTCAGAGCAATGCAAATGTTTTTCCTTGGTGGAAGTGGAATTGATTTCCGGCCTGAATAAAGGATGATCCAAACATTCTACTTTTTTTCAAACTTTACATTTTAATGCCTGAATTATGACCCAGTTTTGCATCTCTGAGTGAATTCATCTTAGCATCCTGCTTGTCTATTACATTTCTGTTCTTCAGATACTGTTTCCCTTTTTTTTTTTGAACCTGTTTTTGTATCTTATATCATTAATTAATGAATCAAAATTATTAAGGCATGTTTACATTTGTGTTAAAGTCATGACTTTACCTTTTTGAATGCTAGCCTTTAAGAGTTCCTACTCCTCACCAGCTAGAACCCAGATATCGCAAAGCTTAAGTTTTATCAAGTGAAAGTTGCTTAGTTGTGTCCAACTCTTTGTGACCCCATGGACTATAGCTTGCTAGGCTCCTCTGTCCATGGAATTCTCCTGGCAAGAAAACTGGAGTGGGTGGCCACTTCCTTCTCCAGGGGATCTTCCCAACTCAGGGATCAAATCCAGGTCTCCTGCCTTGCAGGTGGATTCTTTACCATCTGAGCCACCAGGGAAGCCCAAGAATACTGGAGTGGGTAGGCTAACCCTTCTCCAGGGGATCTTCCCAACCCAAGAATCGAAGTGGGGTCTCCAGCATTGCAGGTGGGTTCTTTACCAGCTGAACTACCAGGGAGGTTTTATCAAGGCTGTTCACAAATGTTCCACTGGATTTGCTCATAAAATGTTGGCAGGGTTCATTACTGTACCTGTTTTGCAGATGTTGGAAATGAGCCTCAGATGTCTTGAGCTACAAGGGTTTGGACAAGCCTGCAGTGCTGCCTCTGGAGAGTGTGATCCCAGATCAACAGGGAATTCTCAGCCCCAGCGGAGCCCTGCTGGGTCAGAACCTGGGGCTGGGAGGGAGGGTAATGGTCCTGGTGACGCTGGTACACACACGCGGGACTGAAAACCACTGTCCTGGGAAACACAGGGAAACACCCGGGGTTCTTTAAGAAAAGTGCTAATGTCTGGGTCCTCTGCTAGACACTGATTTAATTGATCTGGAGCATGGCCTGCGCATCTGGATTTTTAAGCTCCCTCAGTTCTAAAGTGTAGCCAAACTTACAAATTGCAGTCCTTTGTTGTCATTTAGTTGCTCAGTCGTGTCCGACTGTCTCGTGACCCAGTGGACTGTAGCCCGCCAGGCTCCTTTGTCCATGGAGGGTCCCAGGCAAGAATAGTGGAATGGGTTGCCATTTCCTTCTCCAGGGGATCTTCCAGGCCCAGGGATTGAACCCATGTCTCCTGCATTGGCAGGTGGATTCTTTACCACTGAGTCACCAGGGAAGTCCTTTAGTGTGGAAATCCCAACTCAGAAATAGGTCTATAATTCTGAAGCAGTTCCAGCCCACTGTCATGGAAACTAGACAGATATCTAGTTAAAGAGGACAGTTTCAAATGCATCCCACGAAGAGATGTGATTTTCTTCTGCACTGATCATAAGGACCCTGACCATAGAAGAATAGGGCGTGCCTCTCTCACTGAAGATAAGTAAATAGAATGCTCCTCAGGTTGGAGAAAATAAATAAAATGAACATCATTTGGATTGGCCCCCTATGGTTCAGTTACTTCTCAACATAGCACAAATTCATTTTAATTTAATGGATTTGTTACAAATTTCCTGAAAAGTTTTTTGAGAAGGAGTTTGTGAGTTAGCAGCTGAGCATCCTACTGGGGAAGTCATTATGTAGCAAGCTCCAAGTTGAGGGCATCAAATAATAACCAACAATTTATAACATCCAAAGTCATATTCTTAAATATGGAATTGTGGACAGGAACATTTGCCAACAGCACCACTGCAGTGTAGACGTTTAGTTTTTAAGATGACAAACAAAGTGCCTGCTTCTCAGGGGCCGTCTGCACCGACCTTCAAGGTACTTGGTCACTGAGCTTTAGTCCAGCCAGTGAACTCTGGTCCAGGCAGTGGATTCTGGTCCAGGTCACTCCTCTTTCACGTGCATCATGTATGGTTTCAAGGATCCTGTAGGCATGTTTTATTTACTCAGTTGGTGATGGAATCTAAGATGTGCATGCTTGCTAAGACTCTTTGGTCGTGCCTGACTGTGCGACCCTGAGGACTGTAGCCTGACAGGCTCCTCTATCCATGGGATTCTCCAGGAAGAATACTGAAGTGGGTTGCTGTGCCTTTCCTCCAGGGAATTTTCCCAACTCAGGGGTCAAACCCAGATCTCTCGTGTCTCCTACACGGACAGGCAGGTTCTTAACCACTAGCACCACAGGGGAAGCCAGACGTCTAGGACATAGATGTGCTAAGCTGATTGATGGAGAAGTAAGGATGTGTAGGACTATCTCCTGTTTGAGACATAAGGAATCTCATGTTTTGGGAAGAATTAACATAGTCATTGATCATCACCTCATTTATCAGAGTGATTTTCTAAAGAGATTCTAAGCCAAAGGACATTGTAACAATCCCCAAAATGCAATCTTGGGATTTGCTCAAGACTCCAAATTTTCATTACTTGCTAAGTAACATTTTAAGAATTTGTGGTTCAAGATATAAGATTTTGTCACATGCAAATTGATTATTGGGATATCCAAGGGATTATAACTAGGAGCTAAGAGATTTTATTCTGTTGAGGAAAAAGCCCCTCATTCTCAAGAACTGTATTATACATCACGCTTGCTGTGCTGTTCACCTCAAAATAAGATCTCCATTTTATAACCAATCATATCTTCATACCATCAGATTTAAGTACATGTGTAGAATTCAACAATCTGTGCATATCCTTAATTATTGATAAGGTCTTAGGTTCCCTGCTAATAGGCTGGGCAAGGACAATCCTTCGTACAGTCCTGGATACATAGCAGGCACTTCACCTCATAGATGGCGGCTCTGATGAAGGTGTCTATGTGGACTCACCAAATCTCATCACATGTGGCCTCACTGCTGGGACAACTGACCTTCAAAACCCACCTCTGCTATAAATTACCCAGGTATCTTGGAAAAATCCCATGGCTTATGAATTAGTTTTCCCACCTGTGAAATGGGGATAATAATTGGACCCATGCCACCAATTTGTTTCGGGAAGATTAAGTTCTTGTACACGAAAAATCCTTAGGACCAAGATGAAGGCATGCAAGAGTCAGTACTGTTACCTAATGTCAGTGGCAGGGTGGCTATTTTTATGGGAGAGCAGGGGAAAGCACCCAGCTGGGAAATGTGCTGGGTGTCAGATGCTGGGAGCGGGCAGGGCAGGGAGGAAGATGGGATGCTGGCCTCCATTTAGGTTCTTCACAAACACATGTCAAACATGAGAACAATCAAGTGCATCAGTGAAATAATTGGTTAAATGTGATTAAGTAGGATGAGAGCACCAAATGCAAGCATACCCAGGTCAGTAGAGCAGCGTCTTCGCAGGGAGTGGTTGTGACGCATAGTCACGTGAGGATCCTTCTAGGAGAGGCTGTTAAAGGGAATATTCACAAAACTGTAGGCTCAGAAGCTTCAGGCTGCCAGTCAGTCCTTCCCTCCATGAGAGTCCCGCCCACTGAGATCAGTTCAGGGGGCTGCTGCCCACCCTCTCACGTGTCGAGGACTCTCTCATCTGCTTGACTTTCCTCCACTTGATATTTGGATAATTGAGGAAAGGAAGCCCAAGGTGGGCCTTGAGTTTTCTGATGACACATCTTTTTCACTGGCCTGACATCTCAGTATACTCTTGGATTGAAGTTTATTTCTATCAAGGACCAATTGAACCAGTAATGCGTGCGTCTGCTCATTTCGCTACTGCATTCAACTTGCATTTTAAGTGCTTATTACGTACGTTTCTAGGACTGAGGAAGAAACAAAAGAAATGAGACTTTTTCCTTATCCTCGAGAATTGGCCGTCTAACCGACAAAGCATGAAACAAAAGCTACTTACAGAAGCAAAGCTTTGTGCTTCAGCGGGAAGAGGGTTGAGCTGGGGACAGAAGCCCTCGTTGTTTGCCCTGCTTGAGTCCCTGGGTGCTGTGGGTGAGGGCAGTGGTCAGGGGAAGGATGAGAGGGGATGGAGAGGCCTTGAGGGACTGTCAGCAGCTTCAAGGAGAAGCAGAAGGGCACAGTGGAGGGCTGTGAATTCTGAGTCCCATCAGATATTTTTGGTGAGGGCTGAAGAGGGATGGTTGTAGATTACAGTGGGTGGTCCCTACTCAGACCAGAAAAATCTGCATTTCTCTGGGGCTGCTTGTTGCTCATCTCATGTGAGAGCTGGTAGCTGCCCAGGTCACGACAGGTGGAGCAGTGACAGGCAGAAAGACAGGTCCTCCGTGTATTAAAAGTGTTGTGGGCTGTGTCTGGCATTTTAACTCTCCCTCCTTTTCTGGTCTGACAGTCATTTGTTTTCCAGCCTCAACCCTTTCTGGAATAGTTATTTCTTCTAATTATAGACCATTAATATAATTAAGCCAGGATGTTCTAACTGTGCCAAGGGCAGCAAATGAACCCCTGTTTCACCCCTTAGTCACTTGGGACATACGTCTATTAGTGCATTTATCATATTAAGATAAAACCCTCTTATTATAGGCTGTTTCCCACTGACTCACAAGTCCTTTATTGGCAGGGGGCAGATTTTATGCAAATATCTATCTTTCTGTATTATTTCCTCGTGAACACAGACCTCAACAGTTGGTGTTAAGTACACTAATGTCTCAGTGCTTGCCTTGTGTTAGTTCACTAGTACAGACCAGGCACTGCTGACATTTGCCAGCTCGGGACAAATTATCCCCCTGACTGGAAACCTGTCTTGAGTTATTTTGGTGTAAATAGGATAAATATGCATCTCATCAATGGAAAAATCATAGCAAAGCCAGTGATGCTGTTTATGAATTAAGACAACACACACACACTCTTCTGTTCTTGGAAAGGGGAGAGGGACAGACATGAATAGGCATAGAAATAGAGTAGGAAGGAAAAAACCAAAAAGCTAACTGTAGCTATCACTTGGCTCAAGAATTATAAATGGATCTCATGTCCATGGCTGCTCAATAATATCCAAAATTTCTAACAATTAAAATGCCAGAGAGATTAGTGAAATATTCCCTCAAAAGACTTACAAATAAAAAAAATTTTAAATCCTTAAAAAAACAAGAAGAAAGTGAGAAAACATGTTGCAAAGGCAACATTTCCTTTAGGAAAGGTGTGTATCAATGCTGTGAACTTGTTGCCCGCTGCCCAACAGTAATTAACCATGTGGTCCCACCGGAGGTACATGCAATATATTAAATTTTCACATTAGTCATTAAAGATTTAGTTGTAGAGTCTCACTCTTGACAGACTCATCTCATACCAAAGTAGTAAATTTTACTTTTTAGCTTAAATTATTCTCTCTTCTCTTCTTTTCCAATTTAAGTCACTTGTTTGCAACAAAACAAGTGAAATGTAATCATTTGAATGAATAAAGCATGAACTCCAGAGAGTACAGCCCTCATGCTGTGTGTGTAATGAAATCTATTTCTCTTTGATGATCTCAATTAAAAGAAGTTAAGAATTGAAAGTGTGACTGTAATTATTTCTTGATGTATCTGGTTTTTTTCCCAGGCAGGCACAGTAAGCAATAGCTTCTATGAGGGGTTCCCAGGGATGTCCTTGGCATCAGGCCCCTGGCATGAACACACAGGGATATTTCAGGGAAGAGGATCTGCTACTAATCTAAGAAAGGAAGGGTGGAAGCCCTTTGTTCATGTTAGCCATTGTTGCACAACACATAAGCCCAAAACATAGAGATGAAGCAATTGTTCTGTTTTGCTCATGATCAGTGGGTTGGGACTACTGGCTGGGTTCAACTGGGCGATTCTTCACTGCTGTATGCTGTTGACCAGAGTTACTTGATGGTGGTCAGCTGGAAGCTGGTTTGGCCCGGAGGGTCAAGATGACTTTCCAACCTCTGGTACTTTGGTGCAGATGGCTAGGAGGCTGGGCTTAGCCATCCCTCTCCATCCTTATGTCATATCCAGATATCTTGATGTGTGGTCTCTGCAGGAGTAGAGTTGGGCTTCTTACAAGAGCTCAGAGCTCCAAGAGCAATTGTTCAAGGCATAGGGAAACAGAAGCTCCCAATTTCTTAAAATCTGGCCTCAGAACCTGATGCAGGGTCACACCTGCATCATCTCTTAACCAAGCATCTGCAGACTCTACTCCAATTCAGAGACAGGCACTGGTTCCACCTCTCCACTTATGAGGTTGTTAAAGCGTGTGTGTGTCTTTAATCCTGCATGTTCTCCTGTAGCAATATTTCCCCTATAAACAGATGACCAACTTTTATTGTCTCCCAGCTGACACATCAAAAATCTTGGTCCCTTTCAGGGAGTGGTCAGGTTGAGTTAATCTGCTTTTGCATGGGATTCATAGATAACAAGAAGTGTTAGAGTCAAGGCTTTATATTTGCTCCTGTTTGTTCCAGGGAGATACTTTAAAATCCTTAATTAAAAAAATTGGTCAGATACTATATATCTAAGTCTATGATACAAATATATTGCCTAGATCTACATTTAAATATGAGCAAAACTGAATGACCGTACTCTTATTTGAGCTAATTCATCATATATCCTGGAGAAAAATTCTGCTCAGTTTATCTTGAGAGGGAACAATGACCAGCTGGGTCATCTCAATGTCTATCTAATATAAACTAGGTGGAGTCTTTTTTTTATGTCCTAAGTATTCTCCTATTTTGGAAGACCTACTGTTGAATAAGTCTTTTGAAATTGTTGCCTTCATGCAGCTTGCATTCTGATGAGAGACAGATAATAGGTAAATAAATATATAGACATGTAGTTTCAGGTACAGTAAAGTTCAGTGAAAAAAATAACAAGGTAAATGGGCAGAAAATGATTGTAGCGGCAGGAGGAGGCATTTCTGTGTGGACAGTGAAGGGGGGTCTCCTGGGATTTGACACTGGAACAGATATACCAACAAAGAGGGAGTTCATGATATGGTAGTGCTAGAAAAGAACATTTCCTTTGATTTGGAAACAAGAAGCACAAAGTTCTTGAGTCAGAAATCAACTTCCACTGAGCAGCACAGAGTGGTTGAAACAGCATCAGAAAATTAGTCAACTCCTAGTTGCTAAACGCCACCTAACAAATCATCCCAAAACTCAGTGGCTTGAAACAACAATGATCATTTATTATGTCTCATGAATTCTGCTGGTCAAGAGTGCAAATGTGGCCTGGCTGGATAGTTCTGGCCTAACCCTAATCAAAGTGACATACCTTGAGCCCAAGGAGAAAATCAACAATTTTCTGAGCAACCTGATACTGACTTGCCTACATGATTGGTCCATCCATAGTCTACACAGCACTAAAGTCTAGCATTCAGATTATGGAAGAGGATTTCAAGTTGGGAGGCCTGCTACTACAGTCAGGAAAAGTCAGAGGAAGAGACTTTTCCATGAGTAACAAGAAGTTTGTTTTCATTATTTACCCAAAATGGGTAACTGCTGAACAAACAAGATTCTGCTTTCCCATCTCCTAGTTTGAAATCCTAGAAGCTCACGCACACATGCACACACACACACACACACATGAATAGGAATCATGTTCACTAGTGTTTGATATTTGATTATTTTTGAGTTTCAAATCATCACTATAAAATTGTTTACAAGACTCAGGAAGCTGGGCCAATACAGAATATTCTTTTATCTTCAACTTTTTAATGGAGTTCAGAAGGCCCTCTCCCCTGGGTTCCCTACTTCTTAGTTGTACGTTGTTTACAGTCTTCATTTAATGTATTATTATTCTTGACCTAAGTTTATAATGGACATGGTCCCCTACCCACATCTGCTGATGCACCCAGCTCCCATTCTCTGAGCACTTCCTGTGTGCCAGGCACTACGGATCTCGTCCAGTAGAGGAAGAAGGATGTGCCCTGAGGTGGGAAAGACCACAGCCCAGGACTGATGACTGGATGCAGGAGCGGGTTTGCATCTTTGAATCACTGTGGTCAGGCCTGACTTGAGTGGAGAGTTCAAAGGGGCCTGAATGTTCAGAAGTTGCCCATAATCAACAACCGGGAGTTGAGAGGAGGAACATCAGGCAGGTATGTATGCACCTAGTAGGTGACTCTCTGGGGGCCTGACTCCTTCCAATGGGAGGTTCCTCTTCTCTCTGACTCTCTGATAAAAGCACAGAGGGTTGGTCAGATGCAGAAGGTGCATGTGCTCCAGGCACCGGGTTGCAGGAGACCATGTCTCCAAGTCCAATCCATGCTGACTTACAGCTGCAGCCGGTGGCAGGAAGGCTTCCGCGGAAGACTCGCTCCAGCTCATCTTGTTTCACTCAGGCTCCATGTTAATGCAGGAGAACAGATTCTGCCTCATCTAGGTCCATCACTCTTGTCTCTGAGCTCTTCACCAGCGTCCAGGCCCCATGAAGCCTGCGCTTCCAGAAGCTGCAGCGTCCATAAAGGTTTATCTACTGAACAAGAACTCAATCTCAGGGAAGCCAAATCCTGTCCTGTTTCCTTCAGAACAGCACTGACATTACGAGTCTTCCCAGGTGGTGCTAGTGGTAAAGAACCTGCCTGCCAATGCAGGAGATGCAAGAGACATGGGTTCCATCCCTGGGTCGGGAAGATCCCCTAGAGAAGGAAATGGCAACCCACTCCAGTATTCTTCCCTGGGAATTCCCATGAACAGAGGAGACTGGTGGGCTACAGTCCATGGGGTCACAAAGAGTTGGACACAACTGAGCATGCAACATTTTAGAATGGGTAACTACTGAAACCAAACTTTCTGTTACTCATGAAATTGGATTTTCTTAGGGTTCCTTGAAATATCCAAGCTGTGCGGTGGCTGATGCTGGGCCAGGCTCTGGCCTGAGGCTCCCTGGCATAAACAGTGCTGGCCAAACACCCTTCCCTGCCTGCCCAGATCCTCAGGTGACCTGAAGACAGACTCAGAGTTTACCTGGGAAGTAACAGAGTCCTGTGAATGCTCCTTCAAGGGAGTGCTTCCTCAAGTTCTCTGTGCTGCCTTAACCCTCAGCACTAAGGTGCTAAGTGCACCCAACCAACATCTACACTTTATACCCTTGCTTCTCCAATGGAGTGACTGCATTCCAGAGTATAAGCCTGGCACACCCAGGGTCACCTCTCCCGCTGGAGGCAGAGTGTGGGGCACAGTATCTCTTCAGCAGCCACATCTCCCATCTCAAGTGGCCGTCGATGCTGCCATCTGGAAACACTGATCACTTTTGATCAATGTTAATTCAGGTGCCTTGAAACAGATGGTAGAGATAAAGCCCAGGATCCTGAGCAACTTCTTGGTCTCTGTTCTCATTGCAGCCCATCTCTGCAGCAAATAGTCTGTGAACATCAGGTAGCAAGGGCTGTGGAGGGCTGTGTTGTAGCAGAACCATCCACAGCCTATCCTCCTCCCTGGAAGAAGGAGTAGCATCTTTAGATTTTTTTGGCATCTGAGACCTTTGAGGAAAGCTGCCTCCTTCAGTCTGCCTCAGCAAGCTATCTTCCATGAAAGAATATAGATGATGTTTATGGCTGAGGCATACTGGGATCTTCAAAGATAATTTTGTAAAAATTCAGGACTATCATGCTACTTGAGTTGGTGAAAAATGAGACTGTGAATTACTGATGGCCATAGATTCTCTGTCAACTTCTCCCATTAAGAGGTGGAGTTCACCACCCAGTTGGTGACTGCTGCTTCATTGACTTGCGTGACACCCTGATGCCAGAGAAGCTGTCCTGGGAGGCCAATGGCAAGGTTGTGAACAGCCTGGCAGCTTGTGGGTCTGCTAGTATGCTGAGTCTCCGTGGAAGAAGTCCACCCCCTCTACTAGAGAGTGGAAGAGGCCATGGTGTGACCCCAAGGGCGTCAGCTGAGCTTGACCTCCCAGACACGAGCACCAAGGCACCAGGCATGTGAACTAGCCATCTTGGGTCTTTAGACCAACCAGTCTACCAGCTGGACATCTGAGTGCCCTAGCCACTTCACTGGTAGCAGAAGAATCTCTGTTGAGCCCAGCCTAAATGCCTACCCACAAACTTGTGAGACATAATAAAAATTTGTTTTGAGCCATAAGTTGCTGAACAGAGCTTGGTGCTGATTTGTTTAGGTTGATGTCTTAGCTCAGAGTCTTAGCTCAGCTAAATGCCTGGGGTTTATGACTGGAACCTGGAGATAATGCACAAGTCTGTTGCTAATTCTACATGCTAAAGCTTTTGGGTTTGAAAGTCATCTGCTTGCTGTTGAAGAGCAGTGAGCAGATGCGAGTTTCCTAATTTCTGGGTCTAGCAGTGAACTTCTACTCCATTTGGGCACTTTTGCTCAAGATAAGAATGTCCTTACAGACATGAATACATTCCATATCAGCACTGCTGCTGCTGCTAAGTTGCTTCAGTCGTGTCCGACTCTGCAACCCCATAGATGGCAGCCCACCAGGCTTCCCCGTCCCTGGGATTCTCCAGGCAAAAACACTGGAGTGGGTTGCCATTCCTTCTCCAATGCATGAAAGTGAAAAGTGAAAGTGAAGTCACTCAGTCATGTCTGACTCTTCATGACCCCATGGACTGCAGCCTACCAGGCTCCTCCATCCATGGGATTTTCCAGGCAAGAGTACTGGAGTGGGGTGCCATTGCTTTCTCCACCACATCAGCACTACAGGAATACAAGTGAAGCCCCACTGGTTGTCACTTTTCTTTTGCTTTAATATTTATTTATTTGGCTGCACTGGGTCTTAGTTGTGGCATCTAGTTTCCTGACCAGGGATGGAACCAGGGGCCCTCTGCATTGGGAGCATGGAGTCTCAGCCACTAGGCCACCAGGGAAGCCCCCCACGTTGGCTTTTGTATATGTTGACACTGTTTTTATCTCTGAAAGAGAAATAAAGCCAGAACAACTTTGATGATTTAGTTTCACTTTGATCTTTTTCTTGGAGTCAGATACTCATTCACTTAAGCCATTGCATGACTGTTCCCTTGAACTTCTACAACAAGCCACTCTTCAAAGTGAGAGGAGCTTTGTGGGTCAGGAGTATCTCCAACTATCTTACAATCTCACCAATAACAATATATTTCAGTCTAGGAGGAGGTTTTCTTTCTTTTTAAATTTATGTAAATTTTATGGAAATAGAATCTGTAGATTTGGGATTTATTTATACTTAAAACCCTTCAATGGAAGATTTTTCACTAGAAGTAAATTTCTTTGGACCCTCAAAAGATTTCTGCAGGGTCAGAGCAAGTTCTTAGTACAGCTAAATGCCCCAGCTCCCATCTTTCACACAGAGGCTTCACAGGTTGGCGGAGAAATATGAGGTCCCATCTCTGTGCTGGAGGGAAGCCCAGCACTTCCTTTTAAACTTTTAATTTTATATTGGAGTATAGTTGATTAACAATGCTGCGTTAGCTTCAGGCGTCCAGCAAAGTGATTTCGTTATATGTATACATGCAACTATTCTTTTTCAATTTCTTTTCCCATTTAGGTTATTACACAATATTGAGCAGAGTTTAACCCAGCACTCTCTAAAAAGATAGCAAATCATCTTCTCAGCAGGTTTAAATTTTATGAAGTGTTCGAAGTCCATAAAATTTATGGCTGTTAGTTGTCTAGGAGAATCTTGAAAGACGTTATCCTCTGGCCTTTCTGAAAGCCATGGCCCAATAACACAGATTTGTGTCAGTGGCTTCAAGTCCAACATCCCAGAAAGGACTATGAGACCCTCACCAGATGGTTGGCATTGACAAAAGAAACCGAGTTTGCAGATAGTACAAAGAGAGGCCTTTGACTTACAATTTTTTTGCAAACTAATTTCATGTCTTCAAGTGAAAAACCTCAGAACTATTAAAATGCAAGTTTCAGAAAGTAAAATTACATGTACTCTAAACAAAAAGGTAGGAAAGCCTTGTCTGATTCAGTGAAAAATCAAGTTTTTAGGATATTTTTTAAATTAACATTTTTAGAAAGAGCAAAATACTCATTAGAAACTAACACAGAAGTCAACGGCAGGGCCTCTTTTTCCTAGGAGACGGAGCAGAGGAGTTTGGCCCTGTTTGTCTCAATCAGCATGACTATCATCCTGACATTATAAAGGAAACGAACAACAGAAGACGCACAAAAACGGAGAGAAGACAGATTGAGAGCCCGGGCCCCGGGGAACAACATGCTATAGATTTTTCTGGGTTTCTTTCTGCTATGTGTATTCTGGATTTGGAGTTGAAGAAGTTCAGTTCAGTTCAGTTCAGTCGCTCAGTCGTGTCCAACTCTTTGTGACCCCATGAATCGCAGCACGCCAGGCCTCCCTGTCCATCACTAACTCCCGGAGTTCACCCAAACTCATGTGCATTGAGTTGGTGATGCCATCCAGCCATCACATCCTCTGTTGTCCCCTTCTTCTCCTGCCCCCAATCCCTCCCAGCATCAGAGTTTTTTCCAATGAGTCAACTCTTTGCATGAGGTGGCCAAAGTATTGGAATTTCAGCCTCAGCATCAATCCTTCCAATGAACACCCAGGACTGGTCTCCTTTAGAAACCCAGAAATATCAATTAGTGCAGATGAGAAAAACTCCAACAAAAGCCTACCCACTGTCCGGTGACAGATAAAGGATAAAAAACTAAAAATGTGGTAAACACATACAATGGCATATCACTGATCCTTAAAGGGAAAGAAGTTCTAACACTTCCAACAACATGGATGAATCTGGAGGGCATTATGCTGACTGACATAATCCACATGTGCTAAAGTGAAACCGTGAGTTGCTCAGTCATGTCTCTTTGCCACCCCATGGAGCCCGCCAGTCTCCTCTGTCCATGCAAGAAAACTGGCAAGTCTCCAGGCAAGAAAACTGGAGTGGGTTGCCATTCCATTCTCTAGGGTATCTTCCCGACCCAGGGATTGAACTCGGGCCTTCTGCATTGCAGGCAGAGCCCTCACCATCTAAGCCAGCAGAGGACCCCCATAAATCAGGTACAAAGAGACAAAACCGTGTGGTTCTACTTTATGTGAGGTATCTGGAGTGATCAAACCCATGGAGAAAGGAAGTTGGGAGTTGAGGGGAGAGGGATGAGAATTGTTGATCAATGGATATAGAATTTCAGTTTTGCAAGGTGAAAAATTTCTGGAGATTGGTTGCACAGCCATGTGACCATGTGAATATTCTTAACATCACTGAACTGAACAGACTGGGGAGGAAAGTGAAGCCTGGCAGCTTGATTTGGGAAGGGGAGGTGTTGGAGACCTCAGAGGCACAGGTTCATAGCAGGGGATGAGGGCTGACCTCTGACTTCTGTCCCCACTTTCCGCAGACAGAGGCTCCTTCCTTCTGGTGTGCCTGGATGTGGCCCGTTTTGTTTTTTTCTTCACATAGGAGAAGGGAAGGAAGCTGCCTGGTGGGGTGTCCTGCAATCGGAAGGGAAGAGTGACCAGGCAGGGAAGAATGGGAGTCTGGGCAACCATCCTGTTGCAGGCTGCCTGTGGCTTTGCCTCCCAGGAGAACACCTCCTTAGGGCCCCCAGCCCTGGTGCAAGGGTCAGAGGAGAGAGGCACAGTCCCCAGAGGACCCAGGACCCAAGGCAAGGACAGTGGGTTCCAGGCGGGCGTATTTGGTGGTGATGGGGCAGTCCAGGGGTGACCAGTGTTGGGGTGGGGCAGTCCCAGAGGGGTTCAGAATGCAGTTGCAAAGATTCCAAAGACAGACTTGGCATTTATGCTCAGGCACAATTAGCTTATGATTCCTGCAGCCAGAAACCACAGCCCAGAGTTTCTTACTGAAGTAGCATTTTTGCTCATTTGTCTTGTAAATGTGGCTGTGGAGGTCGGGTGGTACACAATCTGTCATCCCACCAGTGAGTTAAGTGATAAACGTTTGCAGTCACCATCGCCTGCAGTGGTCCCAGAAGACAGGCAGACTCCTGTCTCCTGTGGCCCCTCCCTTCTAACCCCTTCCTCTTCTCCCATTGAGTCTTGGTGCCCGGCCCAGGCGGAGGCGGCCCTGGGCTCTGCTGATTCTAAGTGGCTCTGAGCTACTGGAGAAAAATTCAGGAACACACTTAGCTTCCTGGCGATCTTCCAAATCAAGACCCCAAATCCATGCGATCAGTACTTCTGTGAGGAAAGACCCAATATGTGTGCCCTTACCTCTATATAAATCATAGCCACGAACTTCTGTACCCAACACACTTTGTACAGGGGCACTCATAATGCACAAAAGAATATTTAAAAGGTTGAGATAAAAAATATCAAGAGGTTCTACTACTTTTGTGCACCCCAGAGGATCCCCTTGAGACCCTATTCCAAGCACCCAGCCAGCTGGATCTCTGGGCTCTGCACCATCAGTGGGGGTGGGGGGCTGGAGGAGGCTTCCGGTGCCAGAAACAGGTCTCACTGCAAGTATAGGGGGAATGTTATCTGTGGAACTTCCTTCCTTCCTTTCTTCTTTTTTTTTTTTTTTTTTTTCTTTTTTTGGTTCATTTCTTTTGTTTGTTTTTCACTCTGGCAAGTTCTGAAATAAAACAATAGCAGGCCAGGGAAATATCCTAAGGATATGTCAACATGAAAAATGTTCTCCTCTCAAGCTTTTATGTTTCAGTAAAATAAGCTCTCTTATTCTGAAACCTCTCTCCTTTTTCCACCCCCAGCTTCCTGCCCGAGTGCCCAAGTCTAGCTTCTCATCCGTGGCATCTCCTGTAGGAGATTTATCAACTGTCCCCCAGGTCTGCTTTGGGCAGAGATGAATGACTGACTGTGTTCCTCCCCTGTTCCCTAAGAAAGCTCCCTGACCGCCGCTCATCCCATCCCTCCGTCCTCTCTCCCCAGCAGACAGGAGATGAGGCAGGAGAGCCCAGTGTCTTGTTTCCTTCCACCCTGACATCTGCTCCTCCATTTTTAAGATTCAAGTGTTCTGCTGAAGCCGTGAGTATTGACCTTGTGAAGCAAGCCTTGTGCACTGTTGAACCTTCCTGACTTTGCAAATAATAACGTATCTTCATATAGTAATTTTCCTGAAGTTCAAGGAGAATGAGAGCGTTAGATACCAAAGTGCTCACATGGAGTGCATGGCCTTCAGGCTTCTGATTGGACAGAATGAATCTTGAGTCCAGACTCAAACTGGGGGTGCTGCTGGGGGTCCTGATGGAGTGCCATCCGGCCTGTCTCTGAGCACAGCTTTGTGCAAACTCCTGCTCATCCACTAAGGACACACGTCTCTCACTGAAAATATTTCTGTTTTCTGTCTGCATTTTGTCTTGTATTTATCTGTGAAATATTGAAAAACAAAAAAGGCCATCGTAATCCCTGCCTCCCCTTGGTGGGAAGCATATTCAGGAGCCTGCACCCTCTCAGGGGTCCACTTCCTTTGCTGGCAGCCTCTGATATTGGGAAGAGAGAGTGAAATCCTAACCAGTTCCTCAAGAAGGGAAGGCCCTCTATCCCTACAGCAGGGCCACCATGAGCCAAGGACAAGGTGGGGACACTCGGGGGAAGGGCTCAGGGCAACTTGAGCAACAGGTGTCCTGGTGGCCGAAGCCTTGGCTGGCTGGTGACTGGGCATGCTCACTTTGCTCTTGGAAGCAGAATCTCTGTACAATCACCATGTTATACCACCTTTTCTAGGTGAAAACCCTCCATGGAAACATCAGTGATGAGAAAGGCACAGGGATTTGACCCACCTGAGACTTGACTGGCAGCTACTGTTCGGTAAGTGAGGGCAGGTTTCTGTCCCAGGGCGGTTCCCACCCATCACTGCCTCGGGGCAGGGAGCAAAGAGGCTGTGTTCTGGCAGCCCCAGTCCCCAGGACACTGCAGGGCTTGGCTCGGGACATGTCACCTGACCTCACCAGGAGCGTGCCCACAGCACACAAGACAGAACTGAGTCCTAGGAAACAGAGCAGCAATCAGCACAAAAGCTTCATGGAGTCTAAGGTTAGAAACAGAAAGGATCAGGAAACAACAGATTTTTCTTCAAATGAGAAAACAAAGCCACAGGGGGACGCAGTACTGTCCTCAAGGTCACACCCCCAGTTAAGCACAAAATTGAAAGATGGACCTACATTCCTGACTGAATCCCTCCTCCTTCCATCCTGGTGTGAGACGCTGGGACACAGAGACAATCCTGGAGGGAATTGAACACAGAGGTAATCCTGGAGGGAGAGGGGAAGGGCTTCAGCATCAAAGGATTTGTGAGTCTCCTCTGCCTGCTGCCAACAGCCGAGCAGCCCACCCCGCGATGCACCCCCCCCTCCCTGGGGCGTAATCATGGGATCTGGACACCAGCAGTGTCTAATTTTATTCTGATTATTTTATAGATGAGAAAACTCCGCAGGTCCAAGGAGAGCTCGGGGGTAGCTGACTGGGAAAAGTCCTCGGACAGCAAGAATGGCCACTTCATCCCAGTTACCCTGAAGAGGTCCTAACACCCCCAGACTACTGGACAAGGCTCAAGGATGCTGCCCGTGAGGTGTCCCTAATGTGGACCCAATGCAGAAACACTTCATTAGGAAAATGAAGCCTGGTCTGCCCAGCTGGCTGTAGAAACCATGTTTACCAGGGAAAACGTGTTAAATGGAGTTCCAACCTTGTGTCAGGATGTGATTCTGCTTCCTGAGGGAGTAAGTAATCTGAAGGTGAGTAGTAGCTGCAAGAAACCCAAAGAGGTGTGTGTGTGTGTGTGGTGGGGGGTCCAGGACTCTGTGGTGTCTGTGTGGGAGGTGGGCTGTCTTTCTCCCTTCCTGAATCCTGATAGGAGCTCAGAGAAGGTTCTGACACATTCCCGAGAGCCTTGTGTCAAGGAGGTTTGACCCTGAGGAATCAGGATTTGATCTTGGGTCTGTCCCACTCTTTCTGTGTTGCCAGTGGTTTTAGCCCTGACCTGCTTGGGTTCCCATGGCCACATGGCCTCTCCCAGCCTCAGCCAATCTCCTGGCACTCAGAACCTTCTCTGAGCTCCAAACTCACACCTGAGAACCTGGGTCTCCATGACCTAGTTCTGGGGTCCCTGGTTTTGATTGTCTATCAGAATCAGCTGTGGAGACTCAACCCTGAGAACTCCAGGCCCCCTGACAGGAGCAGCAGGAGAGATGGGGGCAGAGACCCTGCACAGGTGAGCTGGTGGGACAGCCAAGGCCGAGGCCGGCCGCATCGTTGGTCCCTGGGGCTGGGGGCTGACCCCAGACTCTCCTGTGGGGTTGTGGGGTTGGGGGTGGGGTGGCAGAAGTCTGCCCTTCAGACAAGTTTTGGGTGACAGCGATGCCGGTACACAGGGACCATGCTGTACTGTGAGGAACACGTGCAAAGGGCAACACAGGTGCTCGCTTGGGGTCTGGGGGATACAGGCCCATCCTGGGAAGTGGGGTGCTCTCTCCTTGTACAGACTGATACGCGCTGTTTGCTCAGGATGGACACGATCCAACCAGAGTCCCATGTTTACTCCATGTTAAAGAGAGAATGTCAAGCCTTCAGTTCAGAAGCTTCATGAATATTTCAGACTGTAGAATATTTCTGCTCAAAAGGACAGTTGTTTTGAGTTACCTTGTTTAACAGATAAGTCACTAGCAGCTTCAAGAAATAAAGGGACCAGAAGAAAAGCAGGTTAGCTCTGACCCAGGCCAGACTGGTGTCCAGTTCTCGGGGGTCTGAGACCTTTCTGGATGGAACTTCAGCACGGGCAGCACCTGGACGTGCCAGCAGGCTGTGCCAAAGGCTCTGCTGGCCCGGAGGCCATTGACATTCTGGGCGACCTCAGAAGAGGGGACGTGTGGGCCCCTGTGGACCATGAGAGCAATTCTAGGAGTCAAGGGCTCGGGTGACCCTAGCCCACCTGTGTTTGTGGGTAGTCTCTTCCTTCACAGGGTCCTGGGGGCGGAGGATGCAGTCAGATGTCTGCGACACTCAGTCTTGAATCCACCTAACTCCCCCAGCCACCACCAGAGCCCAGGTGTCCCTGAGCTGGTCTCTCTGTCTCCATTCTGATCATCTCCACCGATGTTTAAATTATTCTGACCTGAGTTGTCTCGTCTGGGCTGCCTGGCCAATTTGTGGGTGATTATTCTGCTCCTAATCCACCGGCCCTGCAGACAGAAAACCGCTAGTTTGATTAGAAGGCGAGAGACAGACACAGACCTAAACCTTGGGGAAGAGATTTCAGGCATGAATAGAACACCCTGGAGGTGATGCTGGCCCAGAACAGGACATCAGGAGAGTGAGGACGTCAGTCTGTCCTCGCCCTGAAAGAGCAAATGGAGGAGCTGGTGGTGCTCCTTGGAGAGACCACGAGCAGACACCCACCCAGCTCACACCTACCCTTCCTAGACAACCTCCTCTCAGCCCCCTGGGTGGGTGGCTACGCCCTAGAGCCTGCGCTCCTGGAGACAGGGAGGCTTTGGAGGTGCGTCCTCAGGGTCGTGTCACTTAGGCCTTCACCGGCCCAGTGCCTCTCTGAGCCTCAGTTTCCCCATCTATGCAAGGAGGCTGGTGACCTGCTGACCTGCAGGCTCTGCCCCTGTCAAGTGTCTCCTGAGAGTGAAGAGGGCCCTGGGGGAGGGGAGGGGGGCTGTGTCAGATGGGATCAGAAAGCAGCCTCAGTCCCCTCACTGTCCTCTGGAAAGAGGGCCAGGACTGCCATTGATTTATAGCCACAAAGACCTGAGCACTGTCCTTTGCCCCCTCCATCACCTCTGCAGAGCTGGGCCATCGCTGTTTGGGGAACCAGGGCTCTGAGGCAGGGAGGTTTAATCCTGTGCACAGGATGGCCTCACCTGTCCTCTGCACAGGTGGACAATGGGAGAGCGAGGCCCGTTGGCCCCTGGGCTCTGAAAGGGTCCCTGTTCCTGTGGGCTCCTCAGCAGAGTGCAGGGAGGAAGTAATACTCACCACAGAGAGGCACTGGAGGAAGCTTGTGGGCATCTCCTACAAGTGCCCCCTGCAGAGGGTACCCCCAAGATGGCCTGGGTCCCTGGCTCCATGAGTTCTGCCAGCAGGTCTGTGGTGAGGGGCAGGGGAGAGGGGCTTCTATTGGAACACCTGTGAATCACTCTTGGGGGTCTTTCTCTCCCTCACACCTATTAAATCAGCTGGTCAGGCCCCATGAAAAAACCCTGGTGAGGAATTGTGTTATATCTGTTGTACCGTATTATACTGAGACATCAGTTTGGGGACACTTGACCACTCTAGAACACCTAGAATCCCTGCCCATAAACATAGGTCTTTCTACTTGCTTAAGACTTTTGTAACAGCTTTCAGTAAAGCATCAGATATTTTCAGGTTAAAATCTCACATTTTAAACATTCATTTTTAAGTCCCTTATATTTGTACCATTTGCCACAAAATCTTTCAATGACTTTTTTTTTAAATTTTATTTTATTTTTAAACTTTACAGCTGTTTGAGTAAAAAAATACCATAAACTTTAATACACGGTTTGCGTCTTAAACAACAGCATTAGGTTCTGTTATTATTTCTCATAATTTGTCTGTAGGATATTTTATTTTCCATGTGAACAGTGGTAACATCTGAATCACGGCCATTCCCTTCTTCTCAGCCCCTTCTATACCCGGAGAGTCCTGCTATGGATTGCTCACGAGTGTAGGTGGTGGCCATCCTGTTTTGGTCTTACTTTTTTTTTCTTGTTCCTATTTTTAAACAGAATGCTTCTGATGTTTCATTCTTAGGCAGGATTTTTTTTTTTCATAACTTTCTGACATATCTTTTATCAGACGATGAAATTTTTATTGATTTCCGGTTTGCTAAGAGTTTTTACCATGGGTTTTTATCGAATTTATCAATCTTTTTCTGCTCTCATTGAGCTAATTATATTGGCATTTTCTTTTAATTATTACAGTGGTGAATTATATTTTAGTATAATATAATTTCAACATATTTCTGAGTATTAATAATTTCAACATATTTCTGAGCATTGTCTGTTTCATATAATGAGGCATTTTTTAAATACTGAAATATTTTCTTTTAATGGAATCACTTAAGCATTAATGGCAAACTGTTTTCACATTTCATAGTTTCCTAGTGACGACAGATAATAATAAAATAACAGAATCAAGTTCTATCGAAGCTTATAGAAATAAATTGTTCTGGTGTTTAGTCAAGTTGAAAATTATAGGTTGTGTTATTTCTCAATTACACTAAGTATTCTTTAAAATTTCCTGTTATGAAAATATGATTTAGAATATCTTAGTGTATTTGATTTTTTAATAATGCAGTATTTTGTTTAAACATTTTGCATCTGGGATGCTGATGGAGATTGTTCTGATTTTCCTTTCCTATGTCTGGTTTTGGCATCAGTGTTTGGCCAGCTCAGGGAAGGGGTCTCCTTCTCAGGTAGGGTTTGTGCAAGGCAGAGACTGTCTGCTCCTGGTGGAGCAACTGTGCATCTGGGGCATGTGGCTCCTGTAGTTCACACCCTCATGTCCTGGGTTCAAATCCTGACTCTGCTCTCTGTGATGCCAGGCAGGTCTCAAAACTCCCTCAGAGCCAGTTAACTCCCCGGCAGGTTTGAACAGCACACGCCCTGCAAGGGGGTCATTGCAACAGTGAATAGTTAATTCATAAAAGTCCCTGAGAGTAAAGCCTGGCACGTGACAGACACTCAGCAAGTCCAAAAAGCACTGCCCAGGAGCTGGGTGCAGACCCATCTGTGGGCGAGTTTCCAATGCTCCTTCCGCATGTTTAACGACAAGGGGTCGGACTTGGTCCAGTGCCCTTTCCTCTCCAGTAGAGTCTGATCACTCATAGTTCTCTAAGAACATGTCCATTTTTCTCTTACTCAAAGTGTTCAGTTTCTGCTACATCTGTAATTATATATGACTTTTCTTTCTGCATCTTGTTTATATAGTTTCTCTACATCAATTTTTCAACCTTATTGGTCTTGTCAGCCACAAGCCTTTGAATATGTTGATTTTCCCCATTTCATTAATTGCTACCTTTTTCTCTATTACTCCTTTCTACTGTTTTATTTGGGCTTGCTTTCTGGATTCTTTTCTAGCATCTCAAGTTCTGGGATTTCCATTTTCAGCATTTCTTCTTTTCTGATACAGTCCCATGAAACATGTACCACCCCCTTCTGTCATAGGATGGGGATTTTACTTACATATTTGAGTTGTATCCATTCTTGAGTTTCCATTTTCCCTGTTCTTTTTCTCATGAGTCCCTTATACATTTTTTAAATGCTTATTTCTGGTTGTGCTGGAAACTGTCAGCCCTGGTGTTATCATTGATTTATACCCGAGTCCTGTCTCATTGGCCGATGGACGAGGCTAGATCCTGCTTCTGCCTGTGGGGCCAGGATGGCAGGATCCCAAGTCAAAAAGCATGAATCCTCTTCACACCCCTTGGCTTGTTGCAGGTTTCCAGAGGTGCCATGCTCTCCGGGGTCTGTCATCTTGGACAGTGCAGAGCCTGGGGATGATAGAACACAAATCTCTGTTGTCAGCTCCCCGGCACCTCCTTCAGGAAGCTAAGTCATTAGACCCCAGGGTGTTAACGATGCCAGAGGGAGACCCAAGCCCACCTTTAGGGAGAAGATGCCCCTGTTACTCCAATCCTGTGCTGTGTTAGAGGAGAATGGCAGAGGGTCTTAACGCATGTGGAACAGGAGCAGGATCCGGGCTGTTTGGGCTCCTCTTCCAAGCACATCAAGTTTCAGTGCAGGAGAGAAGCACTGCAGAGTCAGAGTCTTGAGATTGCACAGGCTGCCACCCCCTCCTCGTTCTCAGATGCTACCCTGGGGACTGTGTAGGTCTGGGGGATGTGGGTAAGGATGGAAGGCTGTGCCCCCCCCACCCCGAGACAGTGGGCTTCGTCCCCCTCCATCCACTGTGTTTTCACATGTGACACGTGCCCGGGCAACTCAGTCTCTGCACCTGGAAGTTGACATCATGGTGCCACTGTCATCAGAATCCAAAGGATGAAAGAAGACTGTCCTCTTTGACAAGTTCCCCACCGTGACATTAGCCTGAACTTTTCATCTTGAAATGTGCACCATCTTGCAAGAAACCATGTTAGAGGGGGAGGATGAACCTTTACTCCAGAGCTGGGCTGCTGTATTGGTTAGGATTCCCTGCTGTGTTGGCTAGGATGGGCTAGCCTTGGGTGAGGTTGGATAAGGTGCTATTTTTGGTCTGAAATGACATCGTCACAGAGGCACTTTTGGCCTCCCGTTCTCATGAAGGAAATAACATTTTCTCTGAGAGATTATTTTTCCCCTTGGGTGAATCTGTATGTTGTGATGGCATTTCATCATGGCCCAAAGGATGTTTATTTCAGCCAGAGGTTCCTTCCTACACATCCTCAGAAGATGCATTAAAGAGGAGATAGTTTTATCTCCTGTGTTTAAGTAGCAGATTTCAGAGAGGATCTTATAATCATTCAATGAATATTTCCTGAGATCATTTCTCTGGTGATGCAAACACCACATTCTGTCCAAATTCTGCCTTTTGGAAAAACATGTCAAAACAGAATAACGTTCTCTGTGGCTCATCTCTAATAAACACAATTCAATGGACATCATTTCTATTGACTTCGGGGAAAAAGCCCTCCTTGTCTTTGGGCTGAAAAAACAGAGAAATGCTAATAGCAGTTTCCTGTCAGAAACAGGATCTTCTAGGGACTGAGCAGAAGTGAACTTGGCAATGATCAATATTTCAACTCAGAAGGAGGCTGGGTTTGATTCAGTCTCTGGAGAATTATGTGATCATTGCTGGCATCTAGCCAAGAAGCCCTAATCCCATTAGCAAAGTGCTTTCTTCCCCAAGAGGAACTGGAGGCAGAGCTGATGTGCAAACAGGGACCTCGGGTCTGACGAGGCCAGCGTGTGAGCAACCCCCATCCCCCAGAACTGAACAGAGTCTGGCAGGCAACGGCTCAGGTCTTAGCATGTTTGCTTCCTGAATAATGAGACTGTCAAGTACATTTTGGGGAAGTTCTAAAGCGAGATTGATGCTTTCAAACTGTGGTGCTGGAGAAGACTCTTCAGAGTCCCTTGGGCTGCAAGGAGATCAAACCAGTCAATCCTAAAGGAATTCAACCTTGAATATTCATTGGAAGGACTGTTGCTGAAGCTGAAGCTCCAATATTTTGTCCACCTGATGGAAAGAGATGACTCATTGGAAAAGACCCTGATGCTGGGAAAGACTGAAGGCGGGGGGAGAAGGGACGACAGAGGATGAGATGGTTGGATGGCATCCCCGACTCAAGGACATGAAAGTGAGCAAACTCTGGCAGTTAGTGGAGGACAGAGGAGCCTGGTATGCTATGGTCCATGGGGTCACAAAGCGTGGGACATAATTTAGTGGGACTGAACAACAAAAGGGAGATTGGGATTGACACATATATACTACCATGTATAAAATAAATAGCCAGTGGGGAGCTCCCATATACCACAGGGAGCTCAGCTCAGTGCTCTGTGATGACCTGGAAGGGTGGGATGGGGGTGAAGTCCAAGAAGGAGGGGATATATGTATACATATAGCTGATTTATCTCATTGTATAGCCAGAGACTAACACAGCATTGGGAAGCAACTATATCCCAATAAACTAAAAAATAAAATAAAAAGCAAACTTCATTGAGGCAAAATGTACACACTATAAAATGCATCTATTTTAAGTACAGTGTTTGCTGGGTTTTGACAAGCGTATGTACCAAGTAATCACCCTTATGGTCAATCTTCCTACATGTCCATCATTCCAATTCCTCTCCTGTTGTTTGTGACCAATACCTTCCCAAGCCCAGACCTGGGCTGTCACAGTAGTTTAGATTTGCCTTTCCTGGAATTCCTTACAAATGGAATTATGCAGTGTATATGCTTTTGTGTCTGGGTTTATTTCCCTCAGCATCATGTTTTGGGGTTCCATCCATATTGTTCATGTCTCAGCAGTCACCCTTTTCTATTGACCATCGATACTTGATTTTCTCCCAGTTCTTAGCTCTCACGAATAAAGTTGCTGTAAACATTAGCAGACAACTTTCTGTGTGGGCCTGTCTTCATACTCTGGTGGTAGGCATATATGTCACTTTATAAGAAACCTTTAAACTATTTTCCAAAATGTCTGAGTTCCAGTTCTTCTAAATTCTAGCCACAGTTGGTATTTTTGGTCTTTTTAAAAAATTTTAGCCATTCTGGTGTGTGTGTGGTGGTATCCTGTTGTGTTTACAATTTGTGTTTTCTTGGTGATTAACGAACATTTCTTCATGTGTGTATCAGTCATTTGCATTATCTTTTTTATGGTGTCAGTTTAAATCTCAGTTTTCACAGACTTTTACTAAAACTCAAAGAATTAAGATCGCCACAGAGAATAAATCAGATAGCCAGTGGCATCGTCATATGAGTCATATAGACTATGATATAAAGTGTATCCTTAACCTCTTATGTGTTTTATTCATAGACCATGTGGCTGAAGCTCTGCCTGTAATCAATGCCTCTGTTATCAACCCTGCTCAGTGGCCAGTTCCCCAGATAAAGCGATGAGCTCACCATTAGATCTGCCCTGTTGATCCTGGCAAACCCAAGGCTGGTCAAGGGTCTATTGTCTCAGTGATCCTGTGGGTGGGCTGACTGTGGTCCAGGTGGGCTGTGACAGGCAAATAGGAGTTGAAACTGTCCCCCAGGCTAGTGTGTGGGTCTCCCTGCAGACTGCCCTGTGGAGCCACAGGTCGTGATACAGTGGTTGGGCCCTGGTAGAGGGACAGCACTGAGGGCATGCTGATGGCGAGGGACAACCCTCCTTCTGCTGCCTCCATGTTAGGGAAATGAGGTGCCCTGGCCCCTTGTCAGGCCTTGGGTTTGCTGGGTTTTTAAGTGGGTCCTGGATTCCCATGATGAACCTGCTTGTAGACACAAACAGCTGACTCTCCAAGTTCCTATTTCTACCAGCCTCTGGGCACCACATTAATGGTGCCATGGATAATGAACAAGCGGTCTTGGAATCCCACAGCCTTTCTGTGAGACATCCTAGTCTTCCGCCTCTGATCCCAGTCCAGCCAGAAGGGACCAGCTGACAGACAGAGCCTCCTGGTCCAGCATCAGGACAACATCGGTGTCTCAGAGGAAGTCAGCCTGACTCCACACAGGAGAAACACAAACACTTCACAACCAGGAAGACTCCTGACACCACAGCCACCAAAACCACATGATGCTGGGCTACGAGCCACAGGCTTCCTGGCCCTGCTGAAATCTAGAAGGGTTTTTTTTTTTTTAATGCCTGGCGTGTTAAGACACATTTGTTATCTGCCTGTCATTCCTGATTTTACAGACTGGATGAACTCGTAGAGATGGGCTGGAGCACACGGTGGTCAGGGGAATAGGATGTGGGCAGTGGTCTGGGAGCCTCCCTCCCACAGCCTGGGTCTCCCCAAGCAGGTGTCACAGCCTGGCTCTATCTAGCCTTGCTGATTCCAGCTCTGAACCTCCCTTCACGACTCTCCTCTCTGCCAGCACTTCCCCTGGGACTATTTCAGGAACAGACTCCGAGTCTAGCTCAGTCTCCTCTGATGGGCAGGAGTGGTGTGTACTCAGGCCCGAGTCCCTTCTGACCAGGTGGTGGGAGCCTTCTGTGTGGACCCATTGCTCTAGTCAGTTCTGTTACCATCACTGCGGCTCTGAATACTGTGGGTCTCTGAGACTCTCAGGTCCAAGCTGGTGCTGCTCTTGGTCAGTGAAGACTCCCCATATTGGTCCAGCCTGTGCTGTGGCAGACTAATCCGGGACTCCCGTTACAATGCGATGCTGCCTCTCCTGTCAAGAGCCTCTTCCTCCTGGATCCGGGTGTTCCCTGGACCCAGGCACTCCCTGAACCTGGGTCATCCCTGGATCTGGGTGCTCCCTGGAGCAAAATGCTCCCTGGACTCAGGTGATCCCTGGACCCTGCTCTGATGAACGAGCCTAGTAGATGATGCTGTGTAACACTCCAGAGCCCAGATGTCCTCAGCTCTTGCCTTTGGCTCCCTCCAGCCCTGGGCCTGCTGGTTATGAAAGAGGCCTAGGTGGCCTCCTAGAGAGCTAGAGGTCACTTTGAGGACACAGAGCTGCACAAGCCAACAGCTCACAGCGTCTGCTGGTCCTTATGGACGCCTAGCCCCAGGGAGGCCCCCAGAGACTGCAGCGCACATGTGAACCCAGGGGACCAACAGAGGACTCCCAGTGACCAGCCCTTAGATTTTGAGAGGCAGATAATTGTGAGCTACAGTCACTGTGTATCAAGGGTTGTTAACTATATTTTGATAAGAGTTTTCCTTCATCCCTCTGGGTTTCTGACCCACTTAGGAATGATACATGCTGGGAGTCCAGCTCCACGGTCCCCGAGGTGCTGCCAGGAGGTCCTTTGGGACATTTCCCATCGTCAGTAGGTGAAATGGAGACTCAGGCTGAGGCAGCACTGTCTGCTCATCTACGACAAACTAAGTCAAGACTCTGGCTTTCCACACGTGCTGAGGAGCAGACGACCACTTGAACCCATCTGAGATGGAGAATCTGGAATTTTTGGCTAAAAGCAGAAGAGGAATTCAGCTCTTATTTTATTTGTTATTAACTGGGAAAATTTGTCTCAAAAATTCCACGCATAGAGATGCTTTAACATAAAAAAGTCCATCTGTCTGTACCTACCCGCTTCCTTTCCGTACATCATACTCTGATTCCTGCTCTGTTCTTGTGCTAGAGAAAGTCCTAATGGGGCAGGAATTTTCACTACTGAAATCATAAAGACGTTCCTCTCAGGGAATCTATTCATTCATTTTAACACATGCATTTTTAGTGCACTTATAGCCTAAGTAGAGTGGTAGTGTACAAAGTTTTGAATCAGATCTGCTCCTGGTTGGGGCTTCCCAGGTGGTTCAGAGGGTAAAGAATCTGCCTGCAATGTGGAAGACTCGGGTTCAATCCCTGGATCGGAAAGATCCTGCGGAGAAGGGAATGGCAACCCACTCCAGTATTCTTGCCCGGAGAGTTCCATGGACAGAGGAGCCTGGTGGACTATAGTCCATGGGGCCACAAAGAGTCAGACATGACTGAACGACTGAACAATAACTGCTCCTGGTTGTCAAGAACTCATCAGTCTACTTAGGGAAACAGGTCATTAAACAGCCTGAGAATTGTTGTGATAAGGGTATTTATGCCATAAAAGGTGCAATGGACATGCTTAGCAGGGGCAAAAAAACATCCTGCTGGGAGGTCAGGCAAGGGTTTCCTGAGGAATCATGAGTAAATGCAGCCATGGACTCCCAGGAGAATATTTTGGGGTAAAAATATTGTAGGTAAAAGACAGGAAAAGGGACTTCCCGGTGGTCCAGTGGCTAAGACCCCATGCTCCCAATGCAGGGGGGCCGGGTTCCATCCTGGGTCAGGGAACTAGATCCCACATGCCACAACTAAAGATCATGCATGCTGCAACTAAGACCTGACACAGCCAAATAAATAATAAATATTAAAAACAACAGCAAAAAACAGGAAAGAACAAAGAAGGGGACCGGAGAGAAAAAGGAATCGAATAAGAGAGGTTAGAAGTGGCTCTGCATCCAGAATCTAGGGGTTCAGGTGCTCCTCGGCCAGAGTAGAGTCAGGGGTTGGAGACAGTCAAACAGAAACTATCTCTGATGCTCCAATAGCAAGTTTACAGCATGTTCTAAAGGCATTTAAAGCTCCTAAAAACCTGATCCACCAAGTGGCCATATTTCATACTCATATCAGGAGGCTGACTCAGCACAGTGCATGTGATTGCAGGCCAGATGGGCTGATGGACAGCTGAGACCCAGCAAAGGCCTTGAATTGTCACGTGACCATGGGGGCGGGCAGAAGAAACCCAGCCTGAGATGTGCTGGAGCTAGACTGCCTGGCACCTGGTGACTGGAAGGAGGATTCGAGGAGCTCAGCCCTACCAGCCTGGCGTGACTACAGCCAAAGTGTCCCAGTCTGAGACGTCCACTACTTCAGAGACCCTGGGGATGGCCCACCCGGCCATGTGCTCATCTTGTGACAGCCATATAGTGGCCTTGCTTCCTTTACTGGAGTCACGTCTTAGGGTCTCTGCCCACACAGACAAGTCTTGCAAACACAGCTGATGGTGGGTTCAGAGATTCAGGAACTGTTCTCCTATCTTTGTTAATTCAGGCATTTCCACCAGCATGTTGTCACAACATACATCAGAGGTCATGAGATTCATGAATTAGATAACGGGATTTGCTCAGACTTGACTGGGACTGGCTCTAACCTGATTAGGATCTGGGACCAAAGCTGAATGAGAGCAAGGAAGGGTGCTTCCTGGGCTTATGTTCAGCCTTGAGATGCCCTTGTTATTCTTCGTTGTTATCCCTCCAGCGTTGCTGGTGACGCATCTCACAAACGCCAAGGTGACGAAAGACTCTGGTAGCTGTGGAACACGTGAATTTAAGGACAAAGGAGGGGGCTTTTAGATTTGTTTGCTTTGGAACTAGATAAACCAATCTCTAAATTTTAATTTGCAATAGCTAAGCACACAAGTATAAAGCGCTTTATTATTGAAATTCCTTCAGGAATGCATCTTTCTAACCTTAGAACTTTAGTCCCTAGTGCTATTTCCCCTTTGAAATATTTTTTGTTAGAGATAATCTTTTGGTAATATAAGGACACTCAGTGATGCAACGATGCCATGGTTGCTGCTGCTGCTAAGTCGCTTCAGTCGTGTCTGACTCTGTGTGACCCCAGAGACGGCAGCCCACCAGGCTCCCCCGTCCCTGGGATTCTCCAGGCAAGAACACTGGAGTGGGTTGCCATTTCCTTCTCCAATGCATGAAAGTGAAACGTGAAAGTGAAGTCGCTCAGTCATGTCCGACTCTTAGCGACCCCATGGACTGCAGCCTACCAGGCTCCTCCGTCCATGGGATTTTCCAGGCAAGAGTACTGGAGTGGGGTGCCATTGCCTTCTCTGGCCATGGTTGTTAGGTCCTCCCAATGGCTTCTACAATGAGGCTGGATTGGCAAAGTTGATTTTCTTCCAAGCCTGGCACACGTGTGCTGACAAAACAGAACCACAGACCACTGGTTTCTTCAACAAGCGCCCCCCGCCACCCAGCACCTCCTCCACGCAGTCTCTGATTTCCCACAGGCCTTTGCCAAGCACTAGCGAGACATTGCACAAGTTTCCCACGTGACTGTGTCCATGTTTCGTGGCCTGCCAGAGTTTTAACTCATGTCAGGTGGATTAGCAATGATGCAACTTTTTGCTTACAAAGTTCATGTTAATTTTGCTTAATTGACAAATCTATAATTTGAAAGTTCACAGTGGCATTCCACAGAAAACTCAGCAGTAAAGGGAACCAACGAGGGATGCATTTGGATGAGGCTCAAGGAAATTACGTTGAGTGGGAAAAAGCTAATATCAGAAGAACATATACTACATGATTCCATTTATGCTGTTGTTGCCAGAAGAACATATACTGCATGATTCCATTTATGTTGTTGTTGTTTAGTAGCTAAGTAGTGTCCGACTCTTTTGTGACCCTGTGGACTGTAGCCTGCTAGGCTCCTCTGTCCATGAGATTCTCCAGTCAAGGATACTAGAGTGGGTTGCCATGCCCTTCTCCAGGGGATCTTCCTGACCCAGGGATTGGACCCTGCATTGCAACTGGATTCTTTACTGTCTGAGCCACCAGGGAAGCCCTGGGGATAGGTGGTTGTGATTACTAAAATTATAACCTGAGCTGGCAAAGATAGCAAGGAGTTGAGAGCAACACTGACCTGGTTACTCTATGCATAGTTTTCTTTTTCCCTTCCTTTTTCTGTCATAAAAGTTCTACTTTCATCTGTGAACTCCCCAGAGTTTATGTTTACCTTATGAACCCCACTGCACAACACCTAAGAATAAACTTAAAACTCTTCCCTCGTATTCCCCAGACCCCCTGACTCAGCAGCCCTGGGATGTGTGTCTTCGTTTCTTCCCAGCATCCCCAAAGCCAGGATGGAAACATCCACAGTTCATGCTAATCTGCATTTGAATCCTTTGGGAAGGACCTTGGCGGCCCCAGGAAAGTGTGTTGATGTATTTCAAGGAGGTAAATTATTCAACAAATCATTGAACAAAACACTGTCATAAAAATGAATCAAAGAAGTTATTGGTGATGTGCATTTTAAAATCCATTTTTTTTCCCCCCGCAATGCTTTCATTTCGTAAAAGGAGATCCCAAGAGTCAATCAAACACAGGGGCTGGGGAGAAGGGGGTCAGAGTAAAGAACCAGTAGCAGCAGCCAGACCACTGGCAACAGAGAGTCCAGGTCAGGAGTGGAGTTAAAAGAGGAGCGTGAAGGAGGAGAGGAAATGGAGTGTCAGTGGCCGGGCAAGGAAAGCTCTTCCTGCTGATTTTTGTGGCACCAGTAGGCACTGGTGGTTCCCACTGGGAACATTAAAGGTGACCCTGTGATGGGAGGTGCCAGCCAGGTAGTCTGCTGCCTACCTCTGATTTTCTTCAAACACTTCTACTCTTCAGGTGGGCTTCCCTGATAGCTCAGTTGGTAAAGAATCCGCCTGCAATGCAAGAGATCCTGGTTCTATCCCTGGGTCGGGAAGATCCCCTGGAGAAAGGCAGGCTACCCACTCCAGTATTCTGGCCTGGAGAATTCCATGGACTGTATAGTCTATGGGGTCACAAAGAGTCGGACATGACTGAGCAGCTTTCACTTTCACTCTGCAAATACCCTTGCCCTTTTATTCCTTGTAGTCTGTGAAATATGGTCTCAGAAATATTTTCTACTTTATTGAACAACATGAATTCGACTTGGCTCTTACTGGAGGCTGAAAATGTGCCCAGCACACCTTTATGCAGGTAATGGGTATCAGGTCTTCAGATGCTCACGGTGAAAGGATACTCTCTCTCCCGGGGGAAAACTGGGCATAGAGCTGGTTTGTGACTTACTGTCTGTCACCCTGATATCTTCATGGCCCCTCTGGCCTCTTGCATAATTCCCAACGGGTAGAGACCCAGGAAGGGAGCTGCCTTTGTGGCTGGAACAGGTATTTCCCCACCCTCACACACTGGTTCCCTCAGGCTGCTGCTCCCGCCCCATCGATCTAAGAGCCCCCAGGCTCAGCCCCCGCTGGCTGGGAGCAGACTTCTCAGAATCTTCATTACAGTCCTGGTGGAATCGCTTTTATCTCAATTACCTGGGCTTCTTCAGGTCCTTAGGGGCCTGCATGAGCTTTGAGGATTCTTGCTATGAGTGATCAGTTCCCTTCCAGCCGGGTGACACTTTCTGATAGGCGCGAATTGATAGGGGTGCATTCCATTAATCCTGACCTCGCTTTCACCCCATGCCACATTTTCAGTCTGAACCGGAGATTCTTGTTAAATGACAGCTCATTTAAAAAACTGATTTGTGGGACTTCCTTGGTGGTTCAGTGGTTGGGACTTTGCTTTCCAATGTGGGGGTGGTTTCAATCCCTGGTCTCAGAGATAGGATCCCACATGCCTCAAGGCCAAAAGGCCAGAGTATGAATGGCAAAAACAGAAATGTAACAAATCCAATGAAAACTAGTAAAATGATCCCCATCAAAAAAATCTTAAAAAAAAACACACAACAATTTAAGAATTAAAACAGGGGCTGGGAAGGGTGGAGGGAGGCAAAGCAGGAAGAAATTCAATGGAAATGAATGGGACAGCTGACTTTTCAGAGGTAGTAACTGGCTGTATCCCCATCTAAGAGGGGATTTGGGGTTGCTTGTCTTCTTAACCAAAAGCACAGAATTTCACCCCATACGCTCAGTGTCTTTCGATGAGTCACCAGGCTTCACTTTTCAGCTCGATGCAGCAACAGTGAAGCAACAAGCCTACTGATTATCAGTTCTAAATCAGGAAGAACATTTGAGCAGCCATCACCTGTCATGGCCTATCCTGAAGACACACTTACTTCAGCAGAATCAATGGAAAGGGGAGGGCATTTCAGTTACTGCTTTGTGGAATGTCCAGGCTGAAAGGGAACTCAGTTGTCACTTCTCTATCCTGTTTGAAAATTATCCTCGCCAAGGGTTTAAATGTTGAAGAATCCTCATCAAGTTACAAGGCCTTGAAATAACTTGCCACAAAATGTGCAATCATTTTAAAACCAAAATGTAGGTAAGTACCAGTTGACAGAGGAAGCAGAATTGGGGCTGGTGTCCCTTTGGGGCTTCCTGGCAGCCAAAGCAGGGGTGATGCTCCATGTCTAAAACAGAGTGCGGACTGGCCCTTCCCAGGGGCAGTGGAAGGAGTCTTCTCACTGAGTCTTTGAGCCTTTGCTTGCTACCCATCTTCTCTGGAGGGTGGAGGATGACTCAGTGGGGTCCGGTTTTGGAGGCCCGAGTCTGAGTCTGGGTTCTCCTTGGAAACAACTGATGGCAGAGCGCAGAAGCACAGCTCAGGGAGGGAAATTTGGCAAGGACAGAAGAGAGAGCCTAATGGCCCAACCCAGTTCACATCGAGGCTTAGAATCCTTGGAAAAACAGATGGACTTTTAAATTGTCCTCCAAAAACGGCTTTTCAGTCAGGCTCTGCTTGTGTACCATCAACCAATAATTTGAAGTTAACCTCTTGGGAAAAGAAGGACTTGCTCTGAAAACTGGGATCTGATTCACAGGTTTTGGAAACAGAAGACAAGAGGGAAGCCTCAGTTCCTTCATGAGAGGGACTGCTCTAGGTGGAGTATTTTTAATATTTATTTTATTTATTTACTTATTTGACTGTGCTGGGTCTTAGTTGCAGCATACTGGGTCTCCAGTCTTTGTTGCAGTATGCGGGTCTTTAGTTGTGGCATGTGGAAACTAGTTCCCTGACCAGGGATTGAACCCGGTCTCCCTGCACTGGAAACACAGAATCTTAGCCACTGGACCACCTGGGATTGTTCCTGGGTGGAGATTTCAAGTGACCTCAGAATGGCGGGGTGTCACAGAAAAGAGACTGTTTCCTCAAAAAGTTGTTCTCTGCTTTATTCATCTGCACACAGCATCATCAATTAAACTCCATGCAGTGGGAATGTGATTCTTATGGCCTAGAAAATTTTCAAGGTATGTGTTTCCACGTGCCAGAAAGGGAAGAAAAATCTGTACAGTGCTTCTCCTGAGGGTCTAATTTTGAGAGATGTCGTTTCCTGCCAGAATGAATTCATGGCCAAACATGTACCTGCAACCAAATCAGCTTGCATTTTGGAGCCAGTGGACAAGAACCAGTTGGATTTGGGAGGAAAGTTCTGCTTCTAGTTTGGAATCTCTGTATCTGGCCTCTTGTGTGTCATGTGTTAGATGGCAGACTCTCTTACTGATAACAAGCCTATATTTCTGACATGCAAGCCCAAATGGTCTTTGGGAGGGTCATCCACAGAATATTCCAGATCTTTAAGATATTCATGATAAAAGAAGGAGGGGTCCCAGCCCCCTCTGTCTGTGTCAGGGTATGAAGGGACCCATCATAGCAGACAGTCAGGCTGCCCCGAATCCTGAGTCAGTCTTTGTAGAAGCAGCAATAACCAGGAACCTCTAATTGTTCAGTTTAACCCAGACTCAGAATCAAAGGGCATAGGAGGGTCAAGTAAACTTACAAAAAAAAGTGTCCTCAGCAGTAACAGATTTTATGGGAAGGTGTTGGAGAACCCGACACCCACCAAACTTGGCAGGTCTCTGCTGGGTCTCATACCCGAGACCAGCCAACTGTGCAGAACTGAACTGGGAGGACTCTTGATGGGAAGAGCACCACTGACTGTAGAAGTGGAATCAGCCCCTTTGGGAAAGGGGAAGGCTCAGGAATTTGGGGGTTGAGTTGGCTTAAAGCTCAACGTTCAGAAAACGAAGATCATGGCATCCAGTCCCACCACTTCATGGGAAATAGATGGGGAAACAGTGGAAACAGTGTCAGACTTTATTTTTCTGGGCTCCAAAATCACTACAGATGGTGACTGCAGCCATGAAATTAAAAGACGCTTACTTCTTGGAAGGAAAGTTATGACCAACCTAGATAGCATGTTCAAAAGCAGAGACATTACTTTGCCAACAAAGGTCTGTCTAGTCAAGGCTATGGTTTTTCCTGTGGTCATGTATGGATGTGAGAGTTGGACTGTGAAGAAGGCTGAGCACTGAAGAATTGATGCTTTTGAAGTGTGGTGTTGGAGAAGACTCTTGAGAATCCCTTGGACTGCAAGGAGATCCAACCAGTCCATTCTGAAGGAGATCAGCCCTGGGATTTCTTTGGAAGGAATGATGCTAAAGCTGAAACTCCAGTACTTTGTCCACCTCATGCGAAGAGTTGACTCATTGGAAAAGACTCTGATGCTGGGAGGGATTGGGGGCAGGAGGAGAAGGGGACAACAGAGGATGAGATGGCTGGATGGCATCACTGACTCGATGGATGTGAGTCTGAGTGAACTCTGGGAGTTGGTGATGGACAGGGAGGCCTGGCGTGCTGCGATTCATGGGGTCGCAAAGAGTCGTACACGACTGAGCGACTGATCTGATCTGATCTGACCTGACCCCAAGGTTAGGAAAGGTGCTAAGATTATAATGATGAAGGTTAAACAAGTGTGATTTGGGATGAGGCCGAGACCAGCTGAGGATGCAGGGTTGTCACAACAGTGACTGGTAATGTCCTAATTCAGACTGGCCCCTCGGCATAAGGAATGTGCCTGGAGACCAGAGGAAGAGGGGGCCCGTCATGGATGATCCCTGCAGGAAACATGTTCCAGACACAGGAAAGCTAGACCCGAAGCAGCCAGGAACTTGGAGTGCAGCACAGGGGGTATTGGGCTGGCTGGAGCTTGGTGAGAAGGGTGGGGGAAGGGGAGGCCTGCAGATCCTGAACCTCGGAGACCAGCAGGGGATGAGCATCTCTTCTAAGGACAGTGGGAACCTGCAGGAGATTTCAAGTGGGAAAACAATTGTTCTCAGATTTTTAAAAGAGCGTCTTGCTGCTGGTGAAGAATGGATAAGGAGGGGGCTGGGTCTTCAGAGTGTGTTTGGTTTGAGCATGTTTTTTTTCCTCAAACAAATTACGCAGGAGTTGCTCCCAGGTCCCAGAATGACAGGTATTTAGGTTTTTATAAAAATTCAAGGCTGCTTTATTAAGATGAAGATGGGAGAAGTATCCCAGGGGTCGCTTAGGGATAAGAATATATCAGAGTCATCGTATCAGTGACTTTCCTCCCAAAGACTTCCTCCCTCTGGATCAGCAGGCTCCTTTCTGGGGTTCAGCTGGATGCTGAGGGCTGAGCCACATTCATTGGAGTGGAGAAGGAGGCTGGGGTCAGAGTAGAGAAGTGACCACCAAACCTACCGGGACTGGGGGTGGAGAGGGAGCGGGGCTGAGGGCCAAATACCAGAGAAAAACTTGCTATCACACAGCATGGATGGGTCCCTGCCAACCCATGGACTAGGTTCTTACTCCCAGCTGAAACCATAGAGCACCTGGAATGCCTACAGAGTTCCAGGCCAGAGCATAAATGGAGAAACTCAGTCCACGTACTAAAACATTTAAAAGTCATAAATCCAAATATGAAACAGCTCAAAAATAGGCTCCATTTCACCTCTAACCTCATCAGACACATCACAGTCTCTGGGATAAAGAAAATCCCCAAGATGGTCCTCAAACACCCAAATTCCTCCAAGGAAAATGCAGATGTTCTTATTTGGAGAACTGTGTTTATGAATAAGGACATGTTTGTCTATAACAAACAATCAAAGGCAGTTCCTCCAGCTCATCCCATCACATATTGATTGTATCGATGGTTTGGCTTCTCTTAAAGAGTTCTCAGGCAGGAAAGTAAACTATTAATACTTTTCCACAGTTGTGATCTTTCCACTATTTCTGCTTCTTTCCAGCAAAACCACTATTAAACTATGATCATCAAGGCCCTCACCCCTCGACCCAGAAGATGGAGGTTTTTTGTGCTGTGGTTGAGATGTACCTACAAGGCACCCTGACCCCACACTCTCCCTCACAGGACTTACCTCACAAGCAGTTATGACACAGTGTGAAGTCATTCCTTGCCAGCCTCGTGTTTTGCAAGAAAATACTTGGCAGCGGGATGTATTTCCTGAATAAACACTAATATAGAACATTCTCTAATCAAGCTGCTCTAATCATTTGCTGCTAACTTGCTTCAGTCATGTCTGACTCTGTGCGACTCCATAGATGGCAGCCCACCAGGCTCCCCCGTCCCTGGGATTCTCCAGGAAAGAACCCTGGAGTGGGTTGCCAGTTCCTTCTCCAATGTGTGAAAGTGAAAAGTGAAAGCGAAGTCACTCAGTCGTGTCCAGCTCTTAGCAACCTCATGGACTGCAGCCTACCAGGCTCCTCTGTCCATGGGATTTTCCAGACAAGAGTACTGGAGTGGGGTGCCATTGCCTTCTCCCTAATCATTCAATAAAGATTCAGTTATTTGTGGTCTTCCCTGTGTCTCAGCTGGTAAAGAATCTGCCTGCAATGTGGGAGACCTGGGTTTGATCCCTGGGTTGGGAAGATCCCCTGGAGAAGGGAAAGGCTACCCATTCCAGTATTCTACTCCGGTATTCCATGGACTGTATAGTCCCTGGAATTTGTTACTTCCAACCACCTTCTGAGACTCAGAGAGACTAATTAATTCACCCAAAGTCAAGGCTGCTGGAGAGAGTGGCTCTGAGTCTATACCCTTTAACATCATGTCCTGTGTCACCAATGTTCCCTGTCACCGATGCTCTGTGTCGTAAATACTCTGATGGTAACGGATGCACCAGGTGGCTTTTCTATCCAAGAGGAGGGGGAAACACCAAAAGAGGGACAGGAAAGGGGAAAGGGCACCTAGAGCTAAGCCCAGGGCAGTGTGCGCCCCCGACGTCTGCTGTGAAGAGTGGATGAGGTGACACTCGTGGATCCCCTTAAAGAAGGGGCTGGAAGCCAGAAGTTCACAACTTGCCCTATTTTCTAAAAAACCGTGCCAGTCATGAACCTCACTTTCCTTTTCTGTAAAATTGCATTAAATTCTTTCTAAAGTCCTCCCATTCTCAAGCTTCGACTCTTGTGATTAACCTAATCTTTGTTTCCCAAGAATTCTTTCCATTTATCTTTATCCTAGCCTTTGTGCTGTTCTATAAAAAATGAATTGCAGGGACGTTTCAGGAATATTAATCTCTCTTTGATAATTCAGAAGGCACTTACTTCAGAGTTTCACCGTCCTCAGGGTTATCATTTAAACATCCACTACCTTTGCTTGGTTGTTAAGCAGAAGACTTCATTAATAGAAACCTCTGCTTAATAGATGCCAGACAATAGTGGGTTTCCTATAATTGGATGGGCCACAGTTAGCAACTTCTGAAACTCTGTGCCTCTTGTGTTGATTTATCCAAAACCTTGTGGTCAGGGCCTGGGAAGGCCAGGAAGGAATGCCAGGTAGATGGACAGGGAGAAACAAGTCACTGGTTTTGGGGGGAAAGGCAATGTTGCACTCTGCCCCTGGAGGAGGGCATGGCAACCCACCCCAGTATTCCTCTGAAGAATCCCTTGGACAGAGGAGTCTGATGGGCTGCAGTCCATGGGGTCGCACAGAGTCAGAAGCAACTAAGCGTGTGCGCACACAGGCTGCACCCACAGAAGCCTTGCTCATCCCTAGACGCAGAGTGTGAGAAATGTCCAAGGCCTTTCCAGCCTCACCCATGGGTCAGGAGAGCACACAGCAGTGTGTGGTGTCCCCCAGGGTGAGCCCCGTCTCTTGGTGTGGGCAACGAAGGTTTGCGAGTGCAAATGTGCACATTTGATAGTCAAGGGAGGTGGAGGCAGGGTCAGCAGGATGAACAAATGTGTGTTTCACCTACAAATCAAGTCAAGCAGGTCCCTTGGCTGAGGGAAGTTCGTTTCTGTAGTGGGTGCTTTGGGACAAGTGTCAGGAGCCCTGGGCATGTGCAATGGAGCCAAAGCTGGAAAAGGATACTAGTTGCCAAGCACCCTGGTGCACACGACTGGCCAGGATTCAAGCACCATGCAGCCCAGGTCCTAACGCCAGTGCAGAGGAAGCTAGACACGATGCTCTGGACGGAGAGATGAAACAGCGAGGGAAAAGGTGATCTTGGACATGGGAGTGGTGTTACTCCTTGTCCTGCTTAATAGGAATACCTTAACTTACCAAGAGTTGGAATATTCTCAGACCTGAAGTCTCTGGGGAAAATTACCAAGTATGTACTGCAATCTCATTGCAATCACTTTCAATTGAGAGGAAGAAGCATCAGGCAGGAGTCCTTCCCCAAGGCCTGGAAAGAGATACCTCTCTGCCTGAAAGCCTGTTGAAAGCTCCGCCTAGCAGCCCCTCACCTGTCTGAGCATGCCCTGATGGGACCTCGGGCTGACAATGCTCATGGCCTAGAAGACTCTGAGTGCTTTTTCTTCCTCCCTCCCGAAGAAAGGCCTTGCTGAGGTTCATTGTTTTCATTTCATCTGACTTATTAATCAAGTCTTCCTCCCTGTTATGCAGGCATTTCATAGATAATGATAATATATTCTCTAGAGCAGGAATCACAGAAAGAAGCCATCAATATTTCAGCAGGCATCTCTTCTCTCTGAGGAGCCAGGTCGCCTGCTCCTGGGGGTCCATGTTTGCAGATCCATCACCTGCCCGTTTGGTCAGCCATAGTGACGCGCCAGCTTCACATGTGGACCTGGAGCTCCACTGGTCCTAAAGGTGGGGACTCGGCAAAGATGGAAAAGAATATCAAGGAAAAAAGAATGTGTGTATATATGTGTCTGTGAGTGTGTGTGTGTGTGTAACTGAATCACTCTGCCGTACAGTAGAAATTAACACAACATTATAAATCAACTACACTTCAATTAAAAACATACTGATTAAAAAGAAAGAAGCAGATTCATGGGTACGTGTGTTACCAGAGGGGCACTACACTAGATGGACCTGCACAGCCTGGTTCTCCAAGGCGTGAGAAGCCCAATGAAGGGGAAATGGAAAAGAAAAAAAAAACCAAACAGATCACAATTCAGTGTCCCCCAACCCCACCCAAGGAGAGTTCAGTTCAGTTCAGTTCAGTTGCTCAGTCGTGTCCGACTCTTTGTGACCCCATGAATCGCAGCACGCCAGGCCTCCCTGTCCATCACCAACTCTCGGAGTTCACCCAGACTCATGTCCATCGAGTCAGTGATGCCATCCAGCCATCTCATCCTCTGTTGTCCCCTTCTCCTCCTTCCCCCAATCCCTCCCAGCATCAGAGTCTTTTCCAATGAGTCAACTCTTCGCATGAGGTGGCCAAAGTACTGGAGTTTCAGCTTTAGCATCATTCCTTCCAAAGAAATCCCAGGGCTGATCTCCTTCAGAATGGACTGGTTGGATCTCCTTGCAGTCCAAGGGACTCTCAAGAGTCTTCTCCAACACCACAGTTCAAAAACATCAGTTCTTCGGTGCTCAGCCTTCTTCACAGTCCAACTCTCACATCCATACATGACCACAGGAAAAACCATAGCCTTGACTAGACGAACCTTTGTTGGCAAAGTAATGTCTCAAGGAAAGGACCTCAGCAAACAGACATGACTTACATCCAGGGAAAAACTCAGGGGCAAGTGCAGAACAATGTCAGGGGCTGCAGAAGTAGCATTTGAGATGGACAGCTCAGTTCAACTGCTAGAGGGAAGGGGTTTGAATGCCTTGCTGGGCTTGCAGGACCCTCAGATGTCAGTCTGTGAAGGCCGGGACCTGCTGCCGGGAGTATCGGCGGCTGATGGCCGTCAGGGGCTGACCTTCAGGGAGGGCCCGGCCAGCCTGGGGCCACAGCTGATGATGAGAGCTTGGTTGCTCAGGCTTGACCCCACATGACCCTGAAGGACTGACGGACTTTCTGGCTCCAGGGCCCCCAGAGGGTCAGCCCACATCACCAGTGCACTTCTGCCCTGCCCAGCTGGTCTCTCTTCCGGCTTTTCCATAGTGGCCAACCCTCAGGGTCCATCCCAGAGTCCATCCACCTGCAAACCCCATCTGCAGCAAAGGCAGTGGGGAGGGGTTGGGGTAGAACACTTGGTCTCCCCCATCAGATCCACTGTTGGCATAACCTGGGGTGGCTTCCGTGATGGTGTGACCGGCTGCAAACACACGTCTCTCTCTTCCTCCCAGCATAGCTGTGGCCCGGTTTGCAGGGCTCTTCTCTGGGATCCACTCTTCTCCCCCAAGGGCAGCTCCCATAACGGGCCCACTATAATCTGCCATTTCTCTCTACTTGGGTTCTTCCCTGATGTCTCCACCCAGCGTCCTGAGAGTCAGTGCAGTTTCCCAAAGCTGCAGCCCTCACGGCCAACCTGGTTACAGCTAACACTTTCATAAGCCAGTTTCTTCCTACTGTTCAGACCAGTCACGATGAGGCTGCCCAGGAAACACTGGCGAGGAAAACCCAGTGTTGTCTCCATGGGGTCTGGGGGCTCCATGCAACTTCGAGTCCCATTCTTGCTGGCTGATTCCAAACTTTTCTCAGAATTTTAATAACCTGTTATCTGGCTGATTGAATTATACCTGCCATCAGTCTCAAAATATTTCTCTGGACAAATGTAACTTTTAAAAAAAATCGTAGAGAAAATAAAATTAATATTCACCCAACATGTTAATAACACTCCCTTAGAGAAATGAGCATGGCCTCTGTTTCCTGACCCAGGATTGAAAATCATTGGTGAAGACCTCATTTAAAAGAAAATATGTCGCATCTGTGGGCTTTAGCCTCCTTGCCTCCTTCTCCTCTGACAACGGCTCACACCAATGAACTCACACAAACCATGCAGCTGTGTCCCTGCATCCCTGGTCTACCTATGAAACAGAATCAGAACCACAGATGTGGAGAACAGACTGGCGGCTGTTGCGGGGGAGGGGGTGAGGGCTGGAATGGGAGATTGGAGTTAGCACATGTAGGCTTTGGATATCCATCCACATGGAACGGATAAGCAGCAAGGTCCTACTCCATGGCACAGATAATGATGTTCAATATCCTCTAATCAATCAAAATGGAAAAAATGTGTATCTATCTATCTATCTATATACACATATACATCCTGTGCTTAGTCACTCAGCCGTGTCCAACTCTTTGTGATCCCATGGACTGTATCCTGCCAGGACCCCGCTAGGCTCCTCTGTCCATGGGATTCTCCAGGCAGGTTCTCTAGAGCGGGTTGCCACGCCCTCCTCTAGGGGATCTTCCCATCAAACCCAGGTCTCCTGCATCATGGGCTGGTTCTTTACCATCTGAGCCACCAGGAAAGCCTGTATATATTTATATATACCACATACTAAGCTACTGGCAGAAAGTGAAGAGGAACTAAAAAACCTCTTGATGAGGGTGAAGGAGGAGAGTGAAACAGTCAGCTTAAAACTAAATATTAGAAAAACTAAGATCATGGCATCCAGCCCCATTGCTTCATGGCAAATAGATGGGGAAACAATGGAAATGGTGACTGATTTCCTCTTTTGGGGCTCTAAAATCACTGCAGATGGTAACAGCTGCCATGAAATTAGAAGATGATTTCTTCTTGGCAGGAAAGCTCTAACAAACATAGATAGTGTGTTAAAAAGCAGAGATATCACTTTGCCAACAAAGATCCAAAAAGTCACGGCTATAGGAGATGCAACCAATCCATCCTAAAGGAAATCAGTGCTGAATATTCATTGGAAGGACTGATGCTAAAGCTGAAACTCCAGTACTTTGTCCACCTGATGCAAAGAACTGACTCATTTGAAAAGACCCTGATGCTGGGAAAGATTGAAGGCAGGAGGAGAAGGGGACGACAGAGGATGAGATGGTTGGATGGCATCAGCAACTCGATGGACATGAGTTTGAGTAAACTCAGAGAGTTGGTGATGGACAGGGAAGCCTGGTGTGCTGCAGTCTATGGGGTTGCAAAGCATTAGACACGACTGAGTGACGGAGCTGAACTGAACTGATAGTCTTTCCAGTAGTCACATATGGTTTTGAGAGCTGGACCATAAAGAAGGCTGAGCGCCGAAGAATTGATGCTTTTGAACTGTGGTGCTGGAGAAGACTCTTGAGAGTCCCTAGGACAACAATGAGATCAAACCAGTCAGTCTTAAAGGAAATCAATCCTGAATTTTCATTGGAAGGACTGATGCTAAAGCTGAAGCTCCAATACTTTGGCCACCTGATGCGAACAGCCAACTCACTGGAAAATACCCTAATGCTGGGAAAGACTGAAGGCAGAAGGAGAAGAGGGTGACAGAGGATGAAATGGATGGATGGCATCACTATTCAATGGACATGAACTTGGGCAAACTCTAGGAGATGGTGTAGGACAAAGAAGCCTGGCATGCTGCAGTCTATGAGGTCACAAAGAGTTGGACACAACTGAGCGACTGAACAACAGCAACAAATATATATGTGTGTATATATATATATATATATATATAACAGCATCACTTTGCTGTAGAACAGTAATTAGCACAACACTGTAAATCAACTATACTTCAATAAAAAAATAGCATGTAGAAAAAATAAAATGACCTAAGAAAGATACCTATTGTCTCTTCTCATATATATGTAAAGTATGTTATATATACATGTATATATATATACATACACACATACATATTCTAAGTATTTAATGCTCCTATTCAATGACATGGCCGAGTGTATTCCTACTGAGAAGAATAGACAAGAGAGTCTCCTTTAAGTTCTTGAGAAATTTTATTGTCATAAAGAGTGTTATTAATCAGCCACTCATTTTTCTTTCTGATGTTGTCAAACAGAATGACCTCAGATCAATTGTACTAACACTAAAATCAATGATTTTGAAACACGACCCTCAAAATTTACTTTATAATCAATAATGACATAGAAAGGCAATTTCTTTAGTTACTTTGAATACATTTTACAACTGATCCATCCTGGCATTTCACCAGAAAGCTACATGGTTCAAAACAAGACCACCTGGAGGATTTTAAAACATTGAGAATTTTTGTTGGCTGGTGTAAGGGACTAGAATGCCTGCCTTGAAACATTTCCCAATCCTAACTGTTTCAGGCCTGCTCTGTATTTATGAATTAACTTCTCATTTGTTCACATGGTGAATTTGTCAGATTAAAATATTTGCAACATTGCATAGAGGGGTTTCCCCTCTTCTGTGCAGAGCTGAGAGAACTGTGGCTTGGAAGAGTTTCAGTTGGGCTGTTCATTTTCCAAAAGAAAAACACAGACCCAGCACGATGGGTTTCACCTTAAAGACAACCGAGCTCTTCCTGCAGCCCAGAGCCCTGCCTCCTGTTCCATCAGGTAGAGAGGCCAGGACCCAACAGGTGATGTCTAGTGATGATGCCAGGCAAGATGCTGGTGAAGCAATGCAGAGGTCATGTCCTTGGGAGAGAGGTGAGAAACATCACCTCATTCTGAAGGTGAGAGATGTCTCTATCTGCCAGATCCCAATTGCTGGGCTGAGTGGATCCATGGCAGAGGATAACTCACAGAACTGTTTTAACACTGAATTCATTTCCCCTGCTCTGAGTGATTAGTGGCCCTGCCCAGTACAAAGATCCCTAAAGCCAGTCTCCTCTCTTCCGTCTGTCAGAGGTGGGATGGATGAAGACTTTCTACCTATTGTCCTTGAAGCTGTGGTTCTGGGCCCAGACCTAAGCCACAGACTTCCAAGCCCGAGCAATCAAATGCCCTGTTGCAGTCCTTCTTACTCTATGCACACTGCCTCCAACGGGAAAAGACCATTCTTGGCATTTGCTAAAACCAAAGGTTGTAGAGAGCATATTCTTTTGCAATCCAACCCCCAAAGGAGGCTCAAAACAGAAAGACAAAGTTAGGAATGCATATGTCCAACCTCTGACACATGTCCTGTTGTGTTTAGTACCAAGGCCAGCACCCCTCCTGCATTGCCTTGGCAACAAGACAATGGCCAAGCCCTCTAGAAGCAAGAGTAAATCAGGACTAGCCCCTGTGCCTTGGCTGGGTCCAGACATGGGGGTAGCAGCCTCCTGGGTCTTGCATGGGAAAGTGAAAGTCACTCAGCTGTGTCTGACTCTTTTCGACACCATGGACTATACAGTCCATGGAATTCTACTGGTCAGAATACTGGAATGAGTAGTCTTTCCCTTCTCCAGGGGATCTTCCCAACCCAGGGATCAAACCCACATCTCTTGCATTGCAGACAGATTCTTTACCAGCTGAGCCATAAGGCCTTGCACAGGCTTGGCCAAAAACACAGACCCTGCACATCATGGTAAGCAAACTTGTCTTTATTGGGGGGATTGTAAATGCCATGAAAGAAGTCAGGAAGATCTTGAGGATTTCCCAAAGAGACTCAGTTGAGTTTAAAGAACTTTAATACATAAGAGTTTACAATGGAGCTTTCCTGAGAATTTTCCCATATCCTCTTTTCTCCAGAAACAGGACATGATTTTCTCCAGGTCACATTCCTGCGAGGGATGAGGTGGCAGTTCCATTGCTGAAATTCTGCTTTGTCACTAGCTGCTTTCTCTGGTTGAAATTTCTCCTTCTGCCAAAAGATTCTGGCCAAAGAACTGACTTTATAACTTCCTGTTTGAATAATGCTCACTGGTAAGAATTGTTTAAGTAACTCATGAATCACGCTGGGCTTCCCTGGTGGCTCAGACAGTAAAGAATCTGCCCGCAATGCGGGAGACTTGGGTTCAGTCCCTGGGGTGGGGAGATCTTCTGGAGAAGGGCATGACAGTTCACTCCCATAATCTTGCCTGGAGAATCCCATGGACAGAGGAGCCTGGTGGGCTACAGTGCATGGGGTCGTAAACAATTGGACACGACTGAAGCGACTGAGCATGAATCACACTGACTTTCTAAATAATTAAAATATTTCAACCTCAGGATGAATCTGATTCAGATCAAGGATTCATAAACGTGAAACAAAACCACTGAGAATACACAGAATAATCAGGCTTCAAGGACCTGCATCAAATATGATTATAGCGGTGCCCACATGAGGGAGAATGGATCTCAACATACCAGATACCAAATTGTGCCAAAAGCACGTGTTTAGATTAGTAGAATTTAACAAACTAAGATTATCCTCACTGGGTTTTACAAGGGGCACCAGGTGCTTGCTTGAGCAACCTCAGAACTTTGTCATTGCAGATGGCTCAAGGAGACAGAAAACGTGGGCCAGGGAGAGAGGAAGGTGGCCAATCAATCACAGCAGCTTCTGCTCATGTGGAAATTGTCTAATCTGTCTTCCTTTATTAGAAGCACACTATCATCACCATAATCTAATATCGCTCTTTCAGGGGAGAGGGAAATATAGAATGTAAATGCACAATAGTCCCTGCAAGAAAAAAGGCATATGAGTGAACTCACAAATCCTGCCTCAACCGACAGGGAGAGAAACAGAGGGATGGACAGAGAGATAGACAAGAGGGAGAGAGAGGGGCTGAGAGGGTCCCTCTGTGTGAGACCTGGACACTCTCATCTACCCTGGTGGACACTCCGGTTCTCATAAAATTCATGCACATCCTTCCACATCCCAGCTCATTTCTCGTCATTGAATGGCATGCAGCTTGTTCTATGAAGCTGACCCCCGGATGCCTGCAGGGACTAGTAAAGCTGTTATGCTCCATCTCCTCTGCCCCAACACCTCTGGGCACTATCCTGTTGGGAGCTGCTGCCCCAGGCTGGGGCTGCAAGCAGATGCTGATAGAATGGGATCTGAGTGCAGGCTATGAGCTAGGAGGCACTGACGGACCGGGCAAGGGGCCAGGATGAGTTGTGTCCACACTGAGTGGGGCCCTGGGAGATGGCGCGGGCTTCCATGCCACCCCAGGTGAAGGTCAGGAGAAGCATCTTTATCCACTAAACCATGGACTGATGGCTGCTCCCGGGACACTGGCTCTTTGCCATCCTAGCCTGCCCCTACTGGGGCCAGGAGTCCTGCACCTGCCCTCAAGTGAACAGTAGCAGGGTATGAACAGCAAAGGCCAGAGGCTGATGGCTGCAACAGGGAATCCATCAGTTGATGTCCATGGTAAGCATTTCTCTGGTGCATAGAACAATATTTTGGAAGCCTAGCTGGAGTCCACAGAACATCCATCAGCCTGGACAGGCTCTATGGAAATACTGCCCTATTGGCTGCATTTTTATCCTGCTAATATTTATTTTCAATAGATACTACCAACCAGGTATAGGGTCAGGGAAGGAAAACATCAGAAACACTTGGGCCGACATAGGTGATGGGGCCAAGCAGCTCTGGCATGGGGGCCTGACTCAGCTCCTTGCCATCCATGACTTTGGGCAAGTCAAAGCCTTCATGTTCTTATCTAAGTGTCACACATTTTACAGGGTTAATTTGATGATTAATCAAGGTACCACATGTAACCAGCACTGTACATGTTACATCCCATTAGACATCAGTGCATTTGCTCCCCAGGGTATCCATGGAAACAGAGGAGGGGACCAGATTGTGCAAAGACATGACTGTCCACGGGGACATTTTTTCCATCCCCGAAGTCCCTGATGGATGTTACAGAACTCCTGAGGCTCTGTCTAGCGCTGAGGGGCGTGCAGGAGGGCAGGACCCCAGGACCAGGGGACAGCAGAGGTGACATCTGAGTGCCATTGTCCTAGGTAGAGAGGCAGATATTCAGGGGAGGTTTCAAGAAAGATAGAAGATGAGAGGGGTTTGGGTTGAAATCTCAGCATGTGCCTTTGCTCAAAACTCTCTCCTCAACACCTCAGAGTCAACGAGAGTGAGTGTGTTGGGGGGTGGGGCGCAGTGTTTGCGTGTCCATGTGTGTCCATCTATGACAGCACAGGGAGCAGGAGCGGCCCTGGGTGAACGACCCTGCAGGAAACGCTTCATGTCGCCTTGACATGTGTGGAAGGAGGTTCCTTTCAAGGAAAAGGGTCGACCAGCCTGTTGCTTTCCAATCACAGTGATGATGCAAATAGCAACGGGCAGTCGGGGGTGGGGGTAGGGATGGGGTAGGGGAGGTGGGAAACAGGACCGGGAACCTGCTTTGCAGTGGAGCTGAAACAGGCAGAATTCAGTCAATCCAGACTCCTTGAGATTAGAGTATAAAGGGTCCCAGCGAGGGTAGCCTTAGATGAGGATCCAGGGTCCCCAGAGAGTACAGCCCCAAGCCCGCAGAGCCCCAGGTGGCTGCCAAACACCAGCGATCACAGGTTCCTCCATGAAGTGCTCACCTGCTGGCCCTGTCTTACTGGAATCCTTGCCTTCAGGTGTTGGGGTATTTCTTTTTCAATCTGCTCAGTGTTTACAGTGCTTCAGAGAAAAAAAGCTATCTTGTATAAATGTTTAAATTGCTTGGGAATATGTTCCAAAATGAAACCTAAAATCCTCAGGCTAAGTTAGAAATAGAGGGCAAACAAAGCACCGATTTCAGCCAGGGAAACACAGTCTGAAAAAGTGACGTGAGGAGTCCATTTGCTTCCGTGTTTGTTGGTCTGTGAGGAATGTGAAACCACAGGGGCCGGGACAGAGACCTGGTGTTTGTGCTGTTCTCTGGACCAGAGGGGAGTGCCTCCTAGGAGCCAGGGTGTTGGGGGGCAGGGGGCAAGGAGCAGGGGACAGGGGATGGGGGACAGGAAGCAAGGGACAGGAGACAGGGGATGGGGGCAGCGGACGGGGGTCAAGGGACAGGGCACAGGGGGCAAGGGACAAGGGATGGGGGACGGGGGCAAGGGACAGGGGACAGGGACAAGGGACAGGGGACAGGGGCAAGGGACAGGGAACAGGGTACAGGGGATAGGGGATGGGGGACGGGGCCAAGGGACAGGGGACAGGGGATGGGGGATGGGGCCAAGGGACAGGGAATGGGGGACAGAGGATGGGAGACAGGAGGCAAGGGATAGGGGACAGGGGATGGGGGAGAGGGAATGGGGGCAAGGGACAAGGGACAGGGGACAGGGGATGGGAGCAGTGGACAGGGGTCAAGGAGCAGGGGACAGGGGATGGGGGCAAGGGACAGGGGTCAAGGGACAGGGAACAGGGGATAGGGATGGGGGCAAGGGACAGGGGATGGGGGATGGGGCCAAGGGACAGGGGATGGGGGACAGGGCAAAGGGACAGGGGACAGGGAATGGGGGACAGGAGGCAAGGGACAGGGGGCAGGGGATGGGGGCAGCAGATGGGGGTCAAGGGACAGGGGACAGGGGGCAAGGGACAAGGGATGGGGGACGGGGGCAAAGGACAGGGGATGGGGGATGGGGCCAAGGGACAGGGGATGGGGCAAGGGACAGGGAATGGGGGACAGAGGATGGGAGACAGGAGGCAAGGGATAGGGGACAGGGGATGGGGGAGAGGGGATGGGGGCAAGGGACAAGGGACAGGGGACAGGGGATGGGAGCAGCGGACAGGGGTCAAGGAACAGGGGACAGGGGATGGGGGCAAGGGACAGGGGACAGGGGATGGGGGACAGGAGGCAAGGGACAGGGGGCAGGGGACAGGGGCAAGAGACAGGGGATGGGGGAGAGGGGATGGGGGCAGGGGACAGGGGATAGGGGACAGGGGCAGGGGTCAGAGAGCAAGGGACAGGGGACAGGGGATGGGGAACAGGGGCCAAGGGACAGGGGACGGGGTACAGGGGGCAAGGGACAGGGGAAAGGGGAAAGGGTGAAAGGGACAGGGGGCAGGGTGGAGTCATGGGAGAGACAGCCCCAAACAGCCTGTGAAGCAGCTCACAACGGGGCCGCTGATGGTGAGGTTGGGGGGCAGCAGGACTAGGTGGCCGCTGTGATTCTGATGGAAGCCGTTCCCTTCTCCAGGGGATCTTCCCAACCCAGGGATCGAACCCGGGTCTCCCACATTGCAGGCAGATTCTTTACCAGCTGAGCCACCAGGGAAGCCAAATATTTTACAAGGTTCTTGGTTTTCCCAGAACTTCAGAGACAGTGCTTCTAAGGGTCTAGTGTTCAAACTATGGGATCTGCACCACTGGGGTTTTGTCCTGAAGTATAATTGTGAAGAAAAAGCTCTTGGCATAATTATTCAGCAGAACTGAAGATCATGGATGGTTTAGTTGACAGATGGAAGCTGTGGGCCCCAGGAAGAAACTGCTTTACTTTCCTCTAACTTCCACCTCCAAGCACACTTGGTCAGATTCCCTTCTTATTCCTGGACTAAAATTCAGAGAAATTTTCCATGATTTTCCTGTTACTTTCAGTTACTGCCTCAGACTCATTTTTAGGTACAAGAAAGTTCATGCGTGCGTATGTGTGCTAAGTCGCTTCAGGTGTGTCTGACTGTGCAACCCCATGGGCTGTATGTAGCCCTCCAGGCTCCTCTGTCCATGGGATTCTCCAGGCAAGAATACTGGGGTGGGTTGCCATGCCCTCCTGCAGGGGATCTTCCCTACCCAGGGATCGCCCCCGGGTCTCCTGCATTGGCAGGTGGGTACTTTAGCACTAGCGCCACCTGGGAAGCCCACAAGAAAGTTCATCCCTAACTAACACACCTTCAGTCTCTCATCCAACCACGGCTCCTCACCGCTAGCTCAAGATGGGAGGGGGCACTCCCAGCCTACCCCGTCCCCAGAGGGCTTGTGGGCCTTCTGTCCCCACAGTACCTGCGGCAGATGAAGGCTGGCTTATCCACCAGCTTCCTCCTGCAGCAGATGAAGGCTGGCTTATCCACCAGCTTCCTCCTGCAGCAGATGAAGGCTGGCCGTCCCACCAGCTTCCGGCACTGACGGGCTTCTGTTGCTAAAAGTGAAAGGTTGTTGTTGAATCACGCGAAGACACCGGGATTCTTGGCCCCCGGAGGAGAAGAATTCAATCCGGGGCCAGAGACGAGGCTTGATCGCTCAGAGCTTTTGTGTAATAAAGTTTTATTAAAGTATAAAGGAGATAGAGAAAGCTTCTGACATAGGCATCAGAAGGGGGCAGAAAGAGTACCCGCTTGCTAGTGTTAACAATGAAGTTATATAATCCAAAGAATATCTGGAGGTTGTAAAGACCTCATCAGACCTACTCCCATAATTTACATTTTAAGATAACACTGTCCTTAGGCAAGATACATCCTTGTAAAGACCAGGTCTACTCCCATAATTAACATTTTAAGATAACAGAAGATTGAATCCAAAGACTGTCCTTAGGCAGGATACATTATTGTTAAATAATCCTAAGGAATGTGGAGAAAGAAAAAAAGTTTGTCCTTTCTTCCTCCTTGAGAATTCCAGACCCCTCTCTCCTTGGGGACCCCTAGACTCCCTATCAACCTGCCTAGGAAATGACTCTTTCAAAAGGAACAGCTCGGTGGTCACCTGGCTGTCAGCATGTACTCCAGGAAGATTCAACATACTCTACCCACCCCTTCCAGGTGGAGCCAGTTTTCTGATGATGAGTCACAAAGAAGCTGCTGCTGCTTCTGCTAAGTCACTTCAGTCGTATCCGACTTTGTGTGACCCCATAGACGGCAGCCCACCAGGCTCCCCCGTCCCTGGGATTCTCCAGGCAAGCACACCGGAGTGGGTTGCCATTTCCTTCTCCAATGCATGAGGGTGAAAAGTGAAAGTGAAAAGTGAAAGTGAAGTCGCTCAGTCACTCTTCATGACCCCATGGACTGCAGCCTACCAGGCTCCTCCGTCCGTGGGATTTTCCAGGCAAGAGTGCTGGAGTAGGGTGCCATTGCCTTCTCCACAAAGAAGCTACTTACTCCATTCTTAAAGATGTATTTTATATTGGAGTGTAGTTGACTAACGAAGCTGTGTTAGTTTCGGGGGTACAGCAAGGTGATTCGATTGTACATATACATGTATCTATTCCTTTTCAATTTCTTTTCCCACTTAGGTTATTACAGAAGACTGAGCAGAGTTCCCTGTGCTATCCGATAGGTCCTTGTTGGTCGTCTATTTTAAATATAGCTGTATGTGTATGTCAATTCCAAGCTCCCAATTTATCCCTCCCCTTTGGTAACTATAAGTTTGTTCGCTAAGCTTGTGAATCCATTTCCAGTTTGTAAATAAGTCTCTTGAAGAGCACTCATCATATAGAGAGGTACTGTGAGATGAATATTGGAAAACCTGCTTTGCCACATAATTTTGTTGTTAAGAATGAAGGAAGTGTGTTACCTCAATGTCACTCTTACCTATACATTATTCAGATTAAAAAAAAAAAAACAACTTCCAAATGAAAAGACTTCATGTGTTATGAAGTTATTCATTAAAATCAATATGAAGGAGGGTAACTTAAAAGAAAATAAACACCTTTACCTAATAGGTAGGAAGGATCAAAAATGAATTTTAAGATTTAGAGTATATAAGCAATGTTTTAAACATGTAAGATATTTCTGTCTGCTCTGACAGCCTTTGAAACTAAATATAAAAATAAATCAATATAAAATATACTCTCAAATTGCTATATTACAGAAGGTTAAATTTTTCTTTCAAAATTTCTGAAGCATTCTTGATTCTATTGCTCTTATTAAAATATTATTATCATTACTAAAAGATGTTGTACTGCTGGTAAATAACTTAAATGTTTAAAGTGTTCTTCATGTCATAGTCATCACCTATTCTGGCATGTTTTAAACATAGATAAAATGTTAACATTAGTAAAATGTACCTATACACATACGTACATGATGTGTAAATACATATCTAGACACATACATATATACATCACTGTTATCTGTAGGGTTACCTGATCAGGCAAGATGAGAGACCCTAGAATTTTCAAACTGAAAGTCAGACTTGCACACCTGCCAGATCCAGACAGTTAAGTGTCTGCCAACAATGTGGGAGACCCGGGTTTGATCCCTGGGTCGGGAAGAGTGGTAGTGTACAAAGTTTTGAATCAGATCTGCTCCTGGTTGGGGCTTTCCAGGTGGTTCAGAGGGTAAAGAATCTGCCTGCAATGTGGGAGACTTGGGTTCAATCCCTGGCTTGGAAAGATCCTCTGGAGAAGGAAATGGCACCCCACTCCAGTACTCTTGCCTGGAAAATCCCATGGACGGAGGAGCCTGGTAGGCTATAGTGCATGGGGTCGAAAAGAGTCGGACATGACTGAGCAACTTCACTTGACTCACTTTGGAGTCAGGACACCTGCCGTGTGAATCTGCATCTGGTCCAGACCGGCAGACGGTCTCAGACACAGCAGGGCCTCCAGGCTCCAGACCTTCACTTCCTCCACCAGCTGCCGCATCCCAGGTTTCATGGTAAACAGACAGGACGCTGGGATTAAGACTGTTCTTTAGGGGGTTGCTTAGATAAAATGAAGCAAAACAGATGATCCTGTGCTTTGAATGAAAGCGGGGATTCTACTCCTGCAGGTAATCATCTGCTCGCCTCCTGTCTGAAGTCAGGTTCCCCCAGAGCAGACACTAGGCAGTGATTGGTTAGTGTCAGACACTATGCATTAGGGAAGAGCCCCTGAGGATCGAGGGGGTTGGGGGGAAGCAGAATGAAGGCAGGATGCTTGCAATTCTGGGCGGAGTCTCAGGCTCAGCCTGACTCTGAAGGGAGCACTGATCATGGATCCTCTCCAGGGGAAAGGGGCTGGGCTGTCATACTTCGGCATAGCCAGGCAGCTCCACAGTGACACAGGGAGTTAAACTCAGGACACTTATGCCCTGCACCCTGGGGATGTCGTCACCTGCTGGCTGCCCTGAAAGAAGCTGCAGGGGCAGCTGTCGGAGGCCAGGCCAGCCAAAGGGCACAGGATCTATCAGAGGGATGAGGAGATCCAGGGGGACATGGCCAAGGAGCCACCATGCTCGATTGGAGAATCATTCCTCTGCTGCATTATGGCCACCCCCAGACCTACATTCCGAGGGTCCGGGCAAGTTCAGCATCTCTGGTCCACCTTCCCTGGAGCTTGCTCCGGTCACAGTCGGACTGAAGCATGGAGACCCGGTGTCCTCAGCCCAGCTTTTGTTATATTAATATTGAAACCAAAAGATGAAAAAGTGCATCCAGCATCAGCCAGGAACTAAATGTTCTAGATGATATAAATTTACTTTAAAGCCAAAATTGCATTTAAACACTTGCATGAAAATCTTTCTAAAATATGTAATTCTGTTTCCTGCCTACTTAACTGAGTTCTCTGAGTACAATCAATGTTTTCATAAATGCCTGGCATTGGGTATTATTCAGGAGGGTCACACTGCATGTATAATTGGCATGAGGGACACTGCATCTTGGGCTCAGAGGTCCTGTAGGGTCCTGGGGACAGTTTCTGGAGCTTCTGTCCTCTACACATTCTGTGCTCTTTCAGCGCCCCCTTTGCCTGCAGCTTCTGGTGTGGGCTCTAAGATAAGGGATAAATGGGCCCCTTAGCTCCATCTCTGAACCAGAAGTCACCCTGCCCTGAGTTAGGGCTTGAGGAACATTTCTGAGTGTACAGCAGCATCAGTCATGAGATCCAGGTTACTTCCTACCTCTGCCCAGACCCTCCATGTCCTTGTTCTGGCCACTGCTTCACATTTTGAATGCTAGGTCGCTCAGTCACGTCTGACTCTTTGAGACCCCATGGACTGTAGCCCTTCAGGATCTTCTGTCCAAGGAATTCTGCAGGCAAGAATCCTGGAGTGAGTTGCCATTCCCTTCTCAGAGGATCTTCCCTACCCAGGGATCGAACCTGGGTCTCCTGCATTGCAGGTAGATTCTTTACCATCTAAGCCACCAAGTAAGGCCTTCAGTCACTCCTGGACTGGGCTGACTACAGAGTCTCTTCTCTGAGGGGCTTTCCTGCCTCTAACTTTGCAGACTTCTTTAAGTGTGCATTTTCCCCTGATTTCATATTTATCCTATCAGGTTCCTCCCTCATACTGGCATTAAATTAGGCCCAAAGCATCTTTAAATTAAAAAAGAATTTTTTCATTGGAGTATAATTGCTTGGCAATGTTGTGTTCATTTCTGCTATACAAGGAAGTGCATCAGCTATATGTATACATACATCCCCTCCCTCTTGGACCTTCCTCCACCATCCCCCATCGCACCCATCTAGGTTGTCACAGAGCACTAAGTTAATCCTTCTGAATCAGTGGTTCTCAAGCTCATCAGACCTGTGCACTCCTTTAATATGAATATAACACAGTGCCCATATCTCTATCCTGAAATGAAATCAATAGATGATATATCTACCCATACATGTAATTTTTCAAAAGCTATGCCCTTAACGATAATACAAAGATAAATAACAGTTGTCTGTTTTTCAAACCAGAACTGTTTGGGCCTAAGGAATCAGTTTCTTGTACCCATGTGCAGCATTACCCATGGACACATAGAAAAAGACAAAAGCTGAGTGTTTATTCACAAAGCAAATATAAGCAGGTTTCTCACTGGTGCCATAGTTTTCCAAGCTGGTGACCAGCTTATGGGAAAGTTTCAAAACACAGTGTCACCTCCCCTCAAGTTACCTGGTTTTCCAATTCCTGCTTCAGTATTTGTTAAAACTGGGCAAGAATTAATTTGTGTTTCCATGGCAATGGCACCACACTCCAGTACTCTTGCCTGGAAAATCCCATGGACGGAGGAGCCTGGAAGGCTGCAGTCCATGGGGTTGCTGAGGGTCGGACCCGACTGAGCAACTTCACTTTCACTTTTCACTTTCATGCATTGGAGAAGGAAATGGCAACCCACTCCAGTGTTCTTGCCTGGAGAATCCCAGGGACGGGGGAGCCTGGTGGGCTGTCGTCTGAGGGGTAGCACAGAGTTGGGCACGACTGAAGTGACTTAGCAGCAGCCACATGAAGTATGGTACAGTTTTAGCCTATGGGTGATTTTAAGGCTTTTTGGGGCTTTGGGTCTCAGGCAGGAGAGTGGACATCTGGAGGGAGGTGAACAAACGTTCTGTAGAGACGTCAGCATAAGTGGGCTCCCTGAAACTTCCTGTGCCCCCTGAGTCTCCCTCTTCCCTGGCAGGCACGCTGTGGGCATGTGACTGCTTCTGGCTCCGGGACTGGAGGCAGAAGTGATCTGTGGGTGTGTGTCTTGGGCATGTGATCCAGAGGGACCTGGGAGCCAGGATGGAGGAGCCCCCAGACTCTCATGGGACTCCTGAAAGCAGGAAATAACCGTGTATTGGCTGAAGCCCCTGAGAATTGGGGGTTTTCTGATGTGGCAGCTGATGTTTGTTATTCTGCTGAATGCACACCTGTTCTGTGCATCACAAGGTATTCAGTGTCACTGAGCTGTACCCACTGAACAGTAACAGGGCTCCAGAAATCACTGGAGAATCAGAGATGGCCTCATGCATTCTCACAGTGCCCAGAAGAACCACATCCTTAGATTCATGATGAACTAAACACTTCAGACCACAGAGAGGAACCACAGGGATGGCTTTCCTGATGTTTTTCTTGTTAAGCTCCCCATACCCTGCTTCTCTGCCTTGAGTCAAGCTTGTTATCCAAACACGTGTGAAATGCTTCTTCCCTTTGCTGGCTCTTAGCCTCAGGTTTCCATGCACCTGGCCAGATGTCATAGGAGCACTCCCATCACAGCCTTCCCTGCCCTGCTGTGCCTGGTGGGATGGATATTGTTTGACTGTCTTCACCTGGTGAGTCAGGCTTTTTCTTTGAAGCCCCAAGAGTGCAGTGCTGGCCAGCCTTGCCGTCAGACTCAATCTACACCCAGGCCCCCCACCTTCTTCTGAACAATGAACTCATGATCCCTGAAAGATCCCCAACAGTTCAACTTTTCCTTCTGGTCGAACCTGACGTTTTCTCAGGCAAAGGTGAAGAACGGGTTTATACACTACAAATTAAAATTTTCAGAAGATCTTGCCTGATTCTAAATAATTCAGCAAAACAGACTTTGTCTACAGGAAGATTGGATAGACTCTTTAAAAAGCCCAAATCTAATCCTTCAGGAGCTGGTGGGATTCTTTGCAGCCAGAAGATGAAAGTGGAAGTGTTCAGAAAACCCATCTGGCTCCCCTGGTTCATGCAGATGCTGTGTGAGCCCTGGATCGGGACGGGTCCGAGTGCCCTTTTCAGCTGTCTTCTGGCGGCCTGGTCTGAGACAGCTATCACAGACTGAGTCCGTGAACCTCATCCTGCCCTCAGGAGCCGGAACCCCTTCCTGGGCTCTGAGGGTCTCCTCGGTCACATCTCATGGGTCAGATGTGTTTCTTGCCTCTAAAGCACATGCCCGCCCCCGTCAGTGCCCACTTCAAGTATCCAAATGGGGTGCTTCTAACATCTTCCTGGGGCCTCGGTATCCTCAGCCTGGAGGGCATAGACATGGTGCCAGAGATTGACTTCAGGGACTCAAGACGTTTTCACAATAGAGAACATGAACTGGAAGAAGAGTTTTCCTTGTTGTCATTCAGGCCATTCAGCCTCACGGTGACTCACGGGGAAGATGAGGGCATGGAACACGGGGCAGCCTGCAGGGATTCCAATCACTTCTAGTCAATATCCATAGAGCTTTTTACACACACTCTTCAAAACAGGGGACAACCCTGCTATCACCAGACCCAGAATCACTTCTAAGTAAAAATAAAGACAGTTTAACCCTTATATTTCTCCCTCCTTCTCCCTTTCTCTCACACATAAACTCTTTGGATAAATTACTGTAGAAACACCTAAATGAAGGATACAATTCAAAGGATGCATTTCATATATTCCAGCTAGATTACACATGCAGATTCCAATAATGTCCACCCCAAAAGTGAATTACAGTTCTAGGGATCAGAAGTCTGTCACCGGCTTCCCTGGGCCACATGGAGGAGCTGGAAGGGCTGGTTCCCTCCTCCACAGGCAAACCTGGTCCTTGCCTTTTCAGCTTCCAGAGGTGTCCATGGCTCTTCATCACAAGACTCCAACCTCTGATTATATGGTCATATCGGCCTCTCTGTCTCTGACCCTCCTGCCTCCCTCCTACGAGGAGTTTCTGTTGATGTCAGGCCACCTGCCTAAGTCCAGGGTCATCTCCTATATCAAGACTTAACCACACCTGCTAGGTTCTCCCTGTCATGGAAGGTGACATTCACGGATGCAGGATTAGGACAGGAGCATCTGTGGAGACATTCTTCTGCTTTTTGCAATCTTTTACCTTTTTTGGCTGTCTCGCACAGCATGTAGGGATCTCAGTTCCCCGACTAGGGCTGGAACACATGCCCCTTGCAGTACAAGTGTGGTGTTTTAACCACTGGACCACCAGGGAAGTCCCGGGAGACATTCTCCCCCTAGCGCTCATTGCTAACTCCCCTCCTTCGTCGTGGAAGGCTGTGGTCAGGAAGAAACCAACTTATTCCTCGGGACACCTGCTCCTCGGCCATGGCTGAGGGGATCCAAGGCGGATGTGTCTCTGGCTCATCTAGGTGAGCCTCCCTCTGAGGTGTGAGAAGGGACAGAGGTGCTATCGTTTGTGCAGACCTGAGCTCAACACTTGCTTGATTCAGGCTGTGGGCGCTGGGGTCACACGAAAGCACCGGTCAGCGTGTGGCAGGGGCAGCCTGCAGAGAAAGGTAAAGCAGGCGTATTGAGACAGGAAGGCATGGCCAAGGATGCCAGGCAGAGGGAATGGATGACTTCCTGTTGCTCCCAGCCCCATCAACTTCTCACCCACCGTGTCTCAGGTCAATAGAACCAATCCTCTTAATCTTCAGATCCTTGGGACTTCCCTGGCAGTCCAATAGATAGGACTTCACCTTCCACTAAATAAAGGGGATGCAAGTTTAATCCCTGGTCAGGGGGCTAAGATCCCACATGCATCATTGTGTAAAAAAAAAAAAAAAAAAAAAAGCACAAAGCATAAAACAGAAGCAATATTGTAACAAATACAATAAAGTCTTTAAAAATGGTACACACCCCAATTTTTGTAAGGTATAGATCCTTCATTGGGTTTCTGTTAGGCATCCCAAGAGTCACGCAGCCATGACAATGTTGCCAATAACAAGTTTGTGTGATTAAACCAGAGCCCTTGTCTTGTCTCTTGATTCTATATGGTTTTTGCCACTTTTCACTTCCTTTGCAAAACTGTGTGATTCGAGACCGTCGGCAAACTGTGTCTGTGGTTAGTAGAACTTCTGCATCAGTAGAAAGAGTCTTGTCTGTGGAAAAGAGGGAAAATGAAATTACATGAGATCACATCCCCTAGATTGTGGAGCAGGAAAAGCAGGGCCTTTTACTCATTCGGAAGGAAGAAAGTTCTTTGTGTTGCCACCTCTCACATTTGTGAGTGTGGGGAGCCTGGGCTGGTTACATAAACTGAAAAATCTCATCAAGACACCGTCAACAACTCTGCAAAATAGTGCTCCAAACACTAAAGCTTAATAACAAACAGAAGCTTTGTGTTGGAACTGAGTCAGACTCCCCATCTCCAGGGAAATTTAATGGAATTAAGTCTCCTCTGTTCCCACTTAGAAGTTCATACATAATCATAGCAGGTTATTACACAGACAGAACGTGCAGGACTGCAAAGACAGAGCTGGCATATAATGCAATTTATTTCTGCCACTGATAAATCTCCCCTTCAGTTATGGGAAAACGATCTGATGACAGAGACCAACTGGAAGTGAAGTCCCTTCTCTTGACACTGTGGCAGCTGTACCCTCCTCATAGGTTCTGAGAAATGACAGTGTTGCCGGGTCCTCATTTCTCCAGGAGGGACGATCTCCAGCCTCTGCTGATGTAAGGACCAGCTGCCATACTGGCCCTTGGACATACGTTTCTGCAAAGTTATTAACTTTGTATCAGCCTAAGCAGGACCTTATTCTAGATTTTATTTGTAATGATCATAGATGTGAAAGAAAATTTCATCCCAGAAAATTTCAGTTCATAAATCTGCAAGGAGATCGAGCCAGTCAATCCTAAAGAAATTGGATTCTTTTATTCCTTTTATTTATTCCTTTATAATCCTCTGAATATCCATTGGAAGGACTGATGCTGATGCTCTAATACTCTGGCCACCTGACTATAAGAGCTGGCTTGTTGGAAAAGACCCTGATTCTTGAAAAGATTGAAGACAGGAGGAGAAGGGGACGACAGAGGATGAGATGGTTGGATGGCATCACTGACTCAATGGACATGAGTTTGAGCAAACTCCAGGACATGGTGAAGGACAGGGATGGTTGAGGACCAAGGGCTGCCAAGAGTCAGACACGACTGAGCGACTGAACAACAAAAGCTGAAAGAAGTCAGGCAAAGCTTCTGAATTCAACTAGCTCATGGTAATTTTTTGGACAAGTTCTGGCTTGCAGTCAGAGTGGCCTTGCGGTCCAATTCCTGTTCCGTCACTTTGTTCTCGTGTGAGCTCTGAGAGTTTGCTAAGCACGTCTGTCTCTTGCTTTCATGGAAAACCTACCACATACTCAAAAGGGGTTTAGCAGGACTAGACCAAGGTGCCACATGCATCACAGCCAACTGGGCGTCAGATGTCACAGGGCAGGGACCCAGGGTCCTGTCCTCTTCTGCCCCCTTCTCTCTCTGTGTTATGCTTTTATGGAGCTGGGTATGCGTGTGCTTGCTCAGCTGCTTCAGTTGGGTCCAACTCTTTGCAATCCTATGGGATACAGCCCGCCAGGCTCCTCTATCCATGGGATTCTCTAGGAAAGAATACTGGAGTGGGTTGCCATGCCCTCCTCCAGGGGATCTTCCCAACGCAGAGACTGAACCCACATCTCTTGTGTCTCCTGCATTGGCAGGGGGGTGCTTTACCATCACCTGGGAAGCCTGAAAATTATTTTAAGATGAATGAAATAGCAGGATAGGCTTGAAAATTTTGGTGGTAACCACCAGAATGTGTAACAGAAGGAGTTGAAGAGTAGGGGACAGAATTGAGGTGCACAGGGACTGTGTCTCTTACTGTGCATCCATGGACATTCCTTTTTTTTTTTTTTTGCTGTATATTACTTTGATAGCTATTAACACATTATGAAAAACATGTACCTCAAACTAAAAAGTATGAAATTTAAATTGTATCTAAAAATAGTCATGTTTCTACTCTATTTTCAATTCTCAATGCCTTAGCTTGCCGATCCCACACACGACACCATCATGTCGCTGCCGGCACCAAGTGGGCTCCTTGCATGACAATAATTCCAATTTCTCTTGACCTTTAATCCCTTTCTAGTTGAAAACAAGCATGCTGACCTCTCAGCTCCTGGAAAGAAGGTGAGAGCCACCACCTGTCTGAGTCCTTTTTTGAAACAATAATCTCTGCTCGGCTGATGGTTTCCAAAATTATCAGTGACAGCAGGAACGGCACTAACCCTCATTTGGAGGCAAGAGCCAGCTCCACTGCTGGGTTAATAATGAGGTTGTTTTGCTTTACTTTGGTGCGGATCAGAGTCCCTGTGGCTGAACGATATATCCTAAGTGTCTCCGGCTCATTCAAGCCATTTACACAGACCACTCTCACCAACAATAATCAATCACAGCAGCATCGCCAAAGTTGTGGCTGCTGTTTATCTGCCACAACTCAGCCTGAGTCAGAGTAATTTCCAAGCAGCTGTCAAGACGGTCAGAGCTCCCGTAAGCTAAGTCAAATTCAAAATCAGAACTTGCCACCTCCAATTATTTAAATAGACACAAGGGAAGACAAAACACAGTTCATTGACTGGAATTAATTTGCACCATTATAAAAGTCTGGTCCTCCAGATGAAGAGATAGGTATGAACCTAGATGTGTTTGGAGGTAGCCTTATGTCCTTTATCTGAAAGTAGAAGTAATTTGAGCCAAAGAAGTCCAGACTGGGTTTCCCTGATGGCTCAGATGGTAAAGAATCTGCCTGCAATGTGGGAGACCTGCATTCAATCCTTGGGTTGGGAAGATCCCCTGGAGAAGGGCATGGCAACCCACTCCAGGATACTTGCCTGGAGAATCCCATGGACAGAGGAGCCTGACGGGCTACAGTCCATGGGGTCTCAAAGAGTTGGACGCGACTGCAGCGACTAAGCATAACACAACACAACACAACACAACACAACACAACACAGGTCCAGACTGGGATGAACATGGTCGTGGTTGGTGAGTGTGAGAGGGTTGACTTGGGGGACAGTTACTTATGCTTCCCTCTGTGCACCCAAGGGCAGAACTGGACCAAAGGGAAAGCAACCTGGGACTCAATAGGAAACTACATTTGCCAATAGTTAGAGAACTTAGTACAATCTTGGAGCGTCCCAAGTCCTGGTGGCTTTGAAGGAGAGAACTGGGGTGAAGCAGAGTCAGAGAAAGATGCTTTGGGACCCTGGGCAGATCCATCTGCCATCCTTCTTCACTTCTTGGGAGCTCACCAGGGCTAAGGCCTGCTTGTGTTGTGGGGGAGGACCTGCCTGGAACACCAGAGGTGGCAAAAGTTGGAAGAACCTTGCCCTTTCCTCTCTCTTTGGCTGCTCAGACAAAACCTCCAGCTAGTAGCTGCCTTTTTATTGAGTCCCATCCTCCCCCCGGAGAAGGCAATGGCACCCCACTCTAGTACTCTTGCCTGGAAAATCCCATGGATGGCGGAGCCTGGTAGGCTGCAGTCCATGGGGCCGCTAAGAGTCGGACACGACTGGGCGACTTCACTTTCACTTTTCACTTTCATGCATTGGAGAAGGAAATGGCAACCCACTCCAGTGTTCTTGCCTGGAGAATCCCAGGGACGGGGGAGCCTGTTGGGCTGCTGTCTATGGGGTTGCACAGAGTCGGACACGACTGAAGTGACTTAGCAGCAACAGCAGCATCCTCACCCCCATCTCAGCACACTAGGCAGGCATACCGAGATGCAGGCGAACTTTATCCTTTTCGAAGAAGCCTTTCCTGAAACGCTCTTCCAGGAAAAATCGGCAACTCTCAGTGGGCTCACAGGTTTGCAGTTTGGGCTTCATTTGTTGGGCTGTGAGCCCCTTGAAGGCAGGATCTACATCTTACTTGTCTATTCCCACTGCTACATCACACCAGCCACATACATGCTCACACAGCACTTTCCTTAATGAAGAAGAATATGAGAAGTGTACAGCTGGTTCTACGAGGATGCACACATCAAATTGTGGCTGCCCCATGCTCATCAGTGGGGCTAGGGCTGGTGTGAAGGGCTGTGCCTGGACCACTGTCTGTGCCAGCTTCTTGGCCAGGACCAGATGCCAGCCATGCAACTTCTGTCTGAGATGAGCGTTTCCTTCCTGAGGCGTGTAAGACAGAGGAGAGGCAGTCCTGACTCGCTCCATGTCTAGCACTCGCTTCATGCATGCAGACACAGAATCCCTTCCATTTCCCCTCCCCCATTCACCATCCCTGGTTTCTTCCGGCCACTCAACAGAAGATACGTTAATTGATAGTCCATGCAAGGAAGGTACCTAAATGTTAACCTACTTAAAAACACAGAGCTTCAGCCCCATGGTGGGATGTTGTGTGTGTATGTGTGTGTGTGTGTTTTAGTGTATTTATTTATATATTTGGCTGTGCTTAGTCTTAGTCGTGATGTGTGGGATCTATTTCCCTGACCAGGGATCAATCCTGGGCCCTCTGCATTGGGAGCACAGAGCCTTAGCCACTGGACCACCAGGGAAGTCCCCCCATCCTTTGTGCTTTACTCCTCAAGATTCAGGAGACTTTCGTAGAGCAGAGAAGTACCTGGGATCCTAGTCCTCAGACAGGGCTGGCCTGGGGCCATCTCTTTGTGATTATAAAATAGAGTCCCATGTGATTGTTGCTCCTTCTGTTGGGAAGTGGGGTCTGTGGAGCTCCTCCTTGAATCTGTCATGAACAGAACGCACAGGACACTGCAGAAAGGGACTCAGCAGGGGTGGAAGAAGGGCACGCACCTCTCACCTGCTCTCCTGGGATTGTTCTCTGGGGAATGGGGTTCCAGATGCCCTGTAACACGTCCAACTGCCCCAGGGGTGCATTGGAGAGGCCAGGAGGGCAGTCTGCTTTGAGTCTGCAGAGGACTGCTGTTCCAGCCAGGGAGAGAATCACACAGCCCAGCCTTTCCTGAGCACCCACCCCCCAGGCCTGAGAGCAGCACTAGTGATGTTCTAAGCTGCTGAGTTTGGGACTCCTCATTGGATACCTCTCAGCCCCTAAGAGCATCACCTGGAGGTATTCTCTTGTTTGGATGAGGGTAGACTCCACCCTGCAGTTTTCATATAACCCAGCTCCCTGGGGGCCCACAGTGTGGCTCATTCTGTACCCGAAAACAGTAAGATACCATCTCAAGTATGTCATAGCGAATGAAGCACTGCACTGAGTCAAGCTGTCACTGTTACCATAATTATAGGATTTTTCAAAGAGCAAACTTAGAAAAGTATGCTTCATTTGACGTCAAAGTAACAGTAAAGCTGGTAGAGAGAGGGGAAGTATGCTCGTCATGGGCAGCGTGATGAGCACAGGCTGTGTCCCTCCCCCTCCTCCTCCCCGTCCTCCTCCTCCTCCCCCTCCTTCCTCCTCCCCCCTCCTCCCCCACCTCCTCTTTCTCCTCCCCTTCCTCCTTTTCTGTCCCTGTGTCTGGGATAGTCCTCTTGTCTCACTCAGCTCTGCTTCTCCCACAGACAACCCATCTTCATGCCCCATTTCCTGATCCCCTTTGTCTCCCCCTGGGACGAGGAAATGATCTAAGCATCTGTGCTGGGACATGACCTGAGCTGAGATAGGTGAGCGGAGAGGACCGGAAGTAACCTGGCTCTCCTGAGGAGGCTTCTGTTGGGGTCATTCCCTGAGTGGCCAGGGGTTAGCACTCGGTTTGCAGGCTCACTGCTTATAATTCGTGTCTCAGAGCATCAGGCATGGAGGAACAATCAGGACTTAATTGCCTCGATGAAGTCTGAAGACTAAGAAAGCAAGTGAAGGGAGAGCCAGTCCCCTCATTATTTCAACCTTCCCTGCACTGCAGTCCATGATGCAGGAAGTCACCCTGGTACATGGCTGCTGCCGGGACGCCCACGTGGGCCTTCGAGTCACTTAATTTCAAGCTACCTTTAAAATCAGCTCCTCTGAGAAACAGACATTTGCTCCATGCAGCTGTGATTAAAAAAGCTGGTCTCCATTTCCAAGCACTCAGGGTGTGTGCAGGTGAACAGCTTTGCAGTGTTTGGCTTGTTGTTCTAATAACCTGTGGGACAAAGCTGAGCATGTATGGAATTTGGAAACCTTGCTCCTAACTGATTTTTTTATGCAATCACCTCCTGATAGCCGGATGCCTGTCTCAAATCCTGCAATGTTCAAATGCCTTTTGTTTGATCTGCATCTGACTGGCGTCTTTATTCAGGGACCATAAAGGGAAAATGCAGCAGAAAAGGCGCCCTGTGGGGCAGTCTTACGAGATGGAAACCCCATGCCCCCCAAACACGCAGCTCTGACTGCCCTGGTCCCCAAGCAGCTCTCATTGTTGGATGCTCGGCAACCAGCAAGTATGGGAATTCCTCTGCAGCGATTCAGTCTCTCATGATTTCCAAATGGGCCTGCTCCTCTGGAGGGTCTTCTGAAACTCACCTTGCAAGACTGTGACATCTAATGAGGGGGCCTGAGAGCCCCGGGCACAACTTGGCTTGGTTCCCTGTGACACCCTCTCCTGACTGATGGCCAGGGCTCCATGCATCCCCAGTGACAGTGTCTGGGAAGACAACTCCTGCCATGGTCCTGTAGCCGATGACAGTTCTCCATCAGCTCTGCCCCTTTATCTATTCGACCAACATGTTACCAGGACCCTCCCTGCAAATAACCTCAACTTGGGTGGAAATGGAATTAGCTCATGGTAGCACAAACCACTGTGGAAAAGAGCATCAAAGACGGATGCAAATCTCAGGTCCTCTCTCACCAGAAGCATGACATCACAGCCCGGGCTGACCCTTTCCCTTCAGAGGTGTGGGGTCTGCATGGCAGAGTCCTTTCTCTGCCCAACCTACTTCTTCCCCTCATTGCTCTTCACAGCCATCGCCCCCAAGAAACTGCAGGAAGTGCTACCTTGCTCTCAGTGTCTGCTACCTGGGGGACCCTCATCATGTGCAGGAAACTGACAGAAGGTCACCATCATGGGCAGCTCATGTAAGATCCTAGAGGTCGCAGGAATAATGTGGCACGTGTCCCAGACCTGCCTGAAAGGCTGAAGGGAAGGGTTTTACTCTGCACCAGCATCCAGCATCCTATTGTCCCTCTTGGCTAAAGGGTGCTCCAGGGTGTGAGGATGCTCCAGGATTCGCTCCAGCTCAGGAGGGCTCTTGACCATCTGGGCAGCTTGGGGAGCAAGCCCTCTGAGGAGCCACAGGTGTGCAGAGAAGGACTCGTGGAGAGTTTGAGGACAGCAAGTGGGCATCTAGGTACGTGGGCGGGCTTTTGAGAACATCTCCAAAGTTTCACTCTTTGGTCACTCATGCTCTGCTCAGTGTTGGAGTGGAAAAACAAGAACGCAGTAGAGCCTAGGGTAGTGCCACTTCTGAGGGAATAAAGGAGTTACTGCTTCACGGATTCAGAACACAGTTTGGGAAGATAAAAACATTCTTGAAATGGATATGGGTGGTTACACTGCATTGTGAATGGACAATGTACTCTGTACTGTACACTTAAAAGTTGTTACAATGATCATTGTACAATGATATTTTACTACAAAAAAAAAAAAAAGGAATCACCATCTAAATCAGAAGGAGATGTCGTGTAACATAAGAAACAATGACTGCTAGTTCAGGAGTGAAGGGAGAGGACCAGCTAGCTGGGGGGACGGTTTCATGCACGTAACAAAAGGCCACCCAAAATAACAGACACCAGACACCGGGAAAATGAGGTGCTTTCCTGGACTCTCGCCATGTAAATGGGCCGCTTCAGCTGCCCCACTGGGGCAGGGAATGGATTTGATTTTAGTGGTTATGCTAATTTCTGTAAAATAAATCAGACTCCTGAAATAGCAAGCTTGGCCGCCCTTTGCATGAGTTTAGAATATAAATGAAACCTATTTGTCTCCAAGATGATCTAGGTTAAAAAGCAATAACCCACAGGAAATATATGAGCCCATCATGAAATGGCATTCTGAGATCTCATACTCTAAAGGTATTAATAGGACAGCCGGTCTGCAATTTTTTAAAGATATTTTTGCGGTGTGTGTGCGTGTGGACCATTTTTTAAAAAGTCTTTATTGAATTTTTCACAATATTGCTTCTGTTTTGCAGCTTGGCTTTTTGACCACAATGCATGTGGGATCTGAGCTCCCTGACCAGGAATTGAACTGGCACCCCTTGCATTGGAAGGTAAAATCTTAATCCCTGGACCACCAGAGAAGTCCCCCCTGCCCTGCATTTGAGCATCATCATGATACTCAGTGATGTGCCCAGGCAAGGCAAGTAGCCATGGCTGGTGGTGCCTCTGTGGGAGAAGCAGGAAGCATGATAACTGGGAAGGGGAGGATTTTGGAGCGTTTCTGATAACAGCTAAGGGGCCTTTAGTAAACAAGGGATCCTTGGGGTCTTTCCTGTCTCATCAGCCAGTATCCTTGTATATTTAAAGGAATTTCCAAAATGGAGCACATAGAAAGCATGAGAAGATCTCTTTGTTTCACTTCCCCTTGACCCTCAGAGTTTGCAGCCTGCTGGGAACTTAGCACATTTTTCTCTCAAGCCCACAGCAAAGCCCAAGGAAGAAGGTTCAGAGAAGAAGCCCCATATCAAACCTGGAAAGCCTGGCTTTCCATTCCCCCAGTAAGAAGACACTGAATTCGTTTCTCCTCTGCCCAGAGAAGTGACTGAGGAATCAATGGTGACCTTAATAAAATATCGTTCAAGGAAATTTTGTTTGATGGGACCCAAAGGCAATGGTAATGAAGACGACATTTATTGCTAGATTTATTTTAAATTCTGTGCATGTATAGGTTTTAAAAAGATAGAAACTCTAGAACTTTTTGGCTTGAGGGGAACATGGTTTATCTACTTCAAACAGCTCACAATTTGAAAATGGATGACTTCTCCAAACTATTTTGAACTAAAGGAAGCAATTTGGAACAATCTCTGTTGATCTTGACAAGAAGTGAGGCTCATAGCTGGGGGTGGGCTGTCAGTATCGTGGTGAGAGTTTGCAGGTCTTGCCTCTAGCTCACAGCCCGGTGCTCCCCAGCATGGCCCTTCAGCAGCCCTGGGATGGGATCTGCAGCTTGTAGTTACTCCACAGCAGGTGATCCCACCTGAGAAAGGTGCTAAGGTGAGGCACTGCACCCGCTCCTGCGTGTTGGCACTGGAGAGTGGCTCAGACCATGGCTGAGCCTGAGGACCCCACCTCAGCCAAGAGATGTGTTGTCACGACAGATGAGGGGATGAACACTTCCTGCTTGAGTGGAGAGAGCCTGGATGCTCTAGTTTCCCACTCGATTGAGGAAGCAGGGCTCCAATCACATGCCTCCTCTGCTGGTACCCTTGCCCAGAAGAACCCAGCCCTGCAGCATCTGAGCTGAGCCCCCTGACTGCTGCCCCCACTCTATGGGTGGGGCTCCCACACAGTCCCCACCCAGAGCAGGAGAGGATTTTAGGCCACCTCCACAGAGATAGTTCTAAGGCAGGTTCGCAGGTGCTCTGCAAGGTGGAAAAGCCTAGATGCTATTGGCCTGTCAGGCTGTCTATGCTCCGACACCACTTCTAGAACAGTCTTCAGCCAACTAGACTGTCCAGCGGGGCCCCGTCAATGGCTTGCATTTCCCGGTGCTCTCCTTCCAGTATGACTTGTCACCTCTCCTGCGTAGAGACCAGGGCTGTGTGGGCATTGCTTCTCTGTGTCCAGTATAGATGCTGAGGGTGGGGCCTGCCGGGGTGACATCTGCTGTGTGTACCTACAGGCCACCATGTATCCATTGTCCACTGCTGCATGACTAGCAGCACAAAGCTTGGTCACTTAAAAACAGGAATTTATCTAACACATGACTCTGTAGGTCTGCAATTTTGTCTGAACTTACCTGGGTCATTCTGTTCATCTCGGCAGGAGGATTTCAAGGTTGCTCAGTGGTCTGGGATGGCCTCCAACATGTTTGTAAGCTGCCTGGTTGTGGGCTGGGGGGCTGGCTTGTGTCTTCCACTGTTCAAGAGGTTGGTCTGGGCTTGCTACCCATGAACCCTGGGGGGCCAGAGCAGTGATGCCTAGGTACTTTTCAAGCCTTGGTGAACATCACATTTGTTAAGATCTCATTGGCCAAAGCAATTCACACAGCCAACTCAGATATCAGCTATTAGAGAGACAGACTCCATCTCTGGATGGGAGACTGTTTAACGTCATGATTCAACAGTGAGGATACATGTAGCCATGGACTAATGGTCATTAGTTCAATCTATCCTAAGGATTGAACTAGGATCCAGAACCTAATGAAGATTCTGGATCGTTCTAGTTCAGCAAAAAACTATTTTGATGTCATAAAGACCTCAGTACTCTTGAAGTAAGAGCTGAAATTCCTTGCGTGTGGGTAGGGAGCATGTTCAGTGTGGGAAGGGCGGGTGGGAGGGTGTCCCAGGAACGCCAGCTCTACCAGTTAGTGCCCTGTTGTTGTTATGCTTAGTCGTTCAGTCCTGTCCGACTCTTTGCGACACCATGGACTGTAGCCCGCCAGGCTCCTCTGTCCATGGGGATTCTCCAGGCAAGAATACTGGAGTGGGTTGCCATGACCTCCTCCAGGGGATCTTCCTAACCCAGGGATTGAACGCAAGTCTCCCACATTGCAGACAGATTCTTTACCATCTGAGCCACCAGGGAAGTCCAAGAATACTGGAGTGGGTAGCCTATCCATTCTCCAGGGGATCTTCCCAATCCAGAAATCAAACCAGAGTCTCCTGCTTTGCAGGCAGATTCTTTACCAGCTGAGCTACCGGGGAAGCCCTGAGCCCCAGCATGTTGCCTGTTGGGAACTGACCAGTGGCCATCAGCCCAGAAATACCCACGCAGAGAGGACTCCTCCATGTGTATGAAGGACACCAGCTCCACAGTGACCACCCGTGGGCTAGCAGACTGCTTTTAAACATCTCATGGCTCACTCGACTTTTTAAAATTTTATTCAACTATCGCTAGTTTACAATGTGTTAATTTCTGTTGTATAGCAAAGTGATTCAGTCATGCATATATATATTCTTTTTCATATTCTTTTCCATTATGGTTTATCCCAGGATATTGAATATGGATCCCTGTGTCATACAGTAGGACCTTGTTGTTTTGGTTTGGTTTCTTTGTTGTTGTTTTGCTTTTAAATTTATAATATTTTTGGATTGGAGTATAATTGCTTTGTAATGTTGTGTTAGTTTCTGCTGTACAACAAGGTGAATCAACTACATATATACTACATATGTACATATACCCCCCCCCCACTCTTGTGCCTCCCCATCCCCTAATCCACCCCTCCAAGTCATCACAGAGCACCAAGCTAAACCCACAGTCTGTCATACAGAGTGAAGTAAGTCAGAAACAGAACAACTATTATATACTAAAGCATATATGAGGACTTGCTTATCCATCCTACATGTTATATATTAGTTTGCTAATCCCAAGCTCCCGCTCCATCCTTCCCCTCCCCCTCCCCCTTGGCAACCACAAGTTTGTTTTCTGGGTCTGGAGTCTGTTTCTGCTTTGTAGACATGCTCATGGCTTACTCAGAGTCTTTTGGTATTACTTTCCTCACACCCATTGCTTTTGGTTGGTTGGTTGTTAGTTCCTTGTAGACTATCGTTCATATATTGGGTATCCAGAATTTGGCCTCCAGGCCTTTGCTCTTTTCCCCTGAGGCTTCCATACCTCTGAGTGTGTGTGTGTGTGTGTTCCCTGTGCTACAGACTATCTCCTCTGCTTGTTCTCCAGCTCTGTAATTCAATTGTCTGCTGTAATCGTCTCCCTCTCTCTCTCACTTCATCTGTTACACGTTTTAATTGAAAACTCAATTGTTTCGCCTACTTTTAGTTCCTGAAAGTAATTTGGTGCCCTGACTACATCTCCTAAAGCTTCTCATTACTGTTTCCTATTAAATTTTCTTGTCGTTCTTCCTCTAGTTCAACAGCAGCTGAGCGTTTTGTTATTCACTTTGGGCCTCCTCTCTCACAGCCTTGAATGTCCTGAGTGAGTTGAAATACTTTTTCCACTCATTCTAGAGTTCCCCCTCATCACCCAGACCCACCAGGGCTTTAGCAGCCTCTGGAGCAGGGATAAGCCCCACCACAAGGGAAAGCACACCACTCTCTGTCCTCTGGGATGCGTGAGAAACTAGCTGGCAGATGGTTCTCCCTCTGGGATAACCTTGGTGTTCCTTGGTCAGGAGGGCCTCAGGGTACACCTGTGGCTCCTTTCTGGAGAGATTGACAAGCTACCCTCTGTTGGGAAATGAGGAGAGACCTCCCATCCCCTGGAAGGGCCGCAGTTGTAGACTGGATGGGTGTCTCCCGTAGAACCATGCCCTGAAGCATACACCCTAACGTGTGGATCAGGGCTGGCCCTGTGAAGCCTTATAAGCAATAAAATCAGAGGCAGTCATGTGGTACCAGTTCTAGGTCTAAGCTTCCAGAAGATGGCTTGTATTTTGGGGAGCCCTGAGCTATCACATAAGATGCTTGGGTACCTAACTGGAGAGACCACATGGACATGACCTTGACACTACCAGAAAATGACAGAGGTCATCCCAGCATCTCAGCATCCCAGTATCTCCTCAGCAGGTCTGTCGGCTTGATCAGTGGCAGAATCAGGAGAACTGGCCAGCTGACCCGGATTTGTTTACGATTCTGTTTACTGCAGAATTGTAAACAAATCTCCAATGCCAAGATGAAGGGGCTTTCCTCTGATTCTTGCTCAGGGAGCAGATGGTCACTACTCTCATGGGATAACAGCAATATTCCTGGTCTTTCCAGACCCAGGAGGTCAGTGATGATTCCACTGATTCTCATCTTTTCAAAAAGACTTTTTTTCTTGACCACATTTATCAGCTATAAATGGGCTCTAGGACTCAATAATACCAACTCAAGTCATGAAACAGAATTCTTCCATTTTGCTTTATATGGTTTGTTGCTGGAGAGACAAAGATGCCACCCCACCTGGAATGGCTTCCTCTTGGTAAAGGAGGGTTCTCTTTGTTACAAGCCAAATAAAGTAAGATGTATGCTCTGAAAGACAAGCCACATTCTCTGGAATTTCCCAAGAGAACCTTGCTGTGCATTTCTGCCTGTATATAAGTCTGCTGTGACTCTTAACATCTCCTTAAATAATTCTCACAAGCCAGTTCTGATACATTTTTATGTATGCCCAAGTGAGATCTTTCTATATACAAAATCCAATTTGAACTTGGGAAGGAAAAATTGAAACACCTTAATTACAGAGATTTATTATTTTTTTTAACCTGAGAAAGATTAACTTTTTCTATCATTTATAATTTCACTCCCTAGCAACCTCATTTACAAGCTGGATCCATGTTCCTTTATGAAACCTTGCTCAATTTTACTACAGCATGAAAAATCATCTGGGCAGAGAGTATTAGCTTGGATAAAAATGTATCTTCCATGCAGGGGTTCAGACTCAATCCTGTGATGAAGACATTACCTTTGCTCATTAATTCTTATAAGTAGAAATGAGCTGACTCTTTGTTGAGGCAGGAGAGAGTCTCATTTAATCCCAGGGTTGGCAGCAACCACACGAATTATAGCCCCTGCTATAGATACACAAAGGTCAATCTGGGTAAGTATTCTAAAGAAGAAGGGCTGCAAAGGAGAGGCAGAAACTGGAAATACCAATGCTCTAACACGGCCACCAAGGGGCGGGATTGCTCGTGTTAATAATTCAGGAGGGAAATTTGAGAACAATGTGCAGTGATTACTTTTTAATTACATTAATTTTCTCTTTAATATTACAAACAGGGAATGAAGTTCATTTTTCAAGGCTCGTGCCAGCTGAAAGTTTCAATTAAAATTAAAAGGGAAAATTGATTTTGCTTTGGGTTCAATTAGATATTTTCTTTGGTTAGTCAGACCCGAGGGCAGAAACTGGGCTCCTATAGAATTCTGTTGACCAAAGGAGGGTTGGAACCGGCTACCAGCTATTCCTGGGTTCTGGGTCTTGATCTCTGGCTACACTGTGATTCTAGAAACGTTTCTCACGTCAGGAAGAGTCCAACCTCAACCTGATAAATAACACCAGACATGGTTTCTCAACTAAGGTCTTTGTCATTTTATCTGTTCTATTTTCTGAAAAATATGATAGTGAAAAGGAATTAATAAGATATCTCCAAAGAGACAGTTTGTACGTAGAACAATGTGTGGAGATCAGACAGTAAATGTGTGTGCCGGGCTTCCTGGCTTGCAGTGTAGGCCCCTGCCCCGACAGGACCCCTATCTCTGGTCCCTCCACCTCCTGCCCCAACCACTCACTGCCCCTGTCAAGCAGCTCTTGTTTTGGAAAAGTAGTCTCATCATACCCCTCCCCTACTTAGAATTGTTCTCACCTCCCATTTGCCTTCAAGACAGTTGAGAAATTGGAATGGACACATACACAATAGATAACTAATAAAGCCCTACTTATAGCACAGGGAACTCTACTCAGTACTCTGCTGTGACCTACATGGGAAAAGAATCTAAGAAAGAGTCAGTCAGTTCAGTGGCTCAGTCATATCCAACTTTTTTTGACCCCAAGGACTGTAGCACACCAGGCTTCCCTGTCCATCACTAACTCCCAGAGCTTGCTTAGACTCATATCCATCGAGTCGGTGATGCCGTCCAACCATCATATCCTCTGGCGTCCCCTTCTCCTCCTGCCTTCAATCTTTCCCAGCATCAGGGTCTTTTCCAATGAGTCAGTTCTTCACATCAGGTATCCAAATTATTGGAGCTTCAGCTTCAGTCCTTCCAATGAATATTCAGGACTGATTTCCTTTAGGATGGACTGTTTGGATCTCCTTGCAGTCCAAGGGACTCTCAAGAGTCTTCTCCAACATCAGTGTTCAAAAGCATCAATTCTTCGGCGCTCAGCTTTCCTTATGGTCCACTTCTCACATCCATACATGACTACTGGCAAAATCATAGCTTTGACTAGATGGACCTTTGTTGGCAAAGTAATGTCTCTGCTTTTTAATGTGCTGTCTAGGTTTGTCATGACTTCCCTGGTGGCTCAGATGGTAAGTCTGCCTGCAATGTGGGAGACCTGGGTTCGATCCCTGGGTTGGAAAGAACCACTGGAGAAGGAAATGGCAACCCACTCCAATATTCTTGCCTGGAAAATCCCATGGACAGAGGAGCATGGCAGGCTACAGTCCATGGTGTTGCAAAGAGTCAGACACAATTGAGAGACTTCACCTTCTTTGAGGTTTGTCATAGCTTTTATTCCAAGGAACAAGTGTCTTTTAATTTCATGGCTGCAGTCACCATCTGCAATGATTCTGGAGCCCAAGAAAATGAAGTCTGTCACTGTTACCACTGTTTCCCCATCTATTTGCCATGAAGTGATGGGACTGGATGCCATGATCTTCATTTTTTGAATGCTGAGTTTTAAGCCAGCTTTTTCACTCCCCTTTCACTTTCATTAAGAGGCTCTTTAGTTCCTCTTCACTTTCTGCCATAAGGGTGGTGTCATATGCATATCTGAGGTTATTGATATTTTTCCTTATAATTCTAAGAGAGAAAAAAAGAGTGAATATATGTATATGTATAACTGATTGACTTTGCCATACTCCTGAAACTTACACAGCATTTTAAACCAACTATACTCCACTGACGGAGAAGACAATGGCACCCCATTCCAGCACTCTTGCCTAGAAAATCCCATGGACGGAGGAGCCTGGTAGGCTGCGGTCCATGGGGTTGCTAAGAGTCAGACACGATTGAGCGACTTCATTTTCACATTTCACTTTCATGCATTGGAGAAGGAAATGGCAGCCCACTCCAGTGTTTTTGCCTGGAGAATCCCAGGGACAGGGGAGCCTGGTGGGCTGCCGTCTACGGGGTCGCACAGAGTCGGACACGACTGAAGCGACTTGGCAGTAGCAGTAGCAGACTCCACTGAAAATTTAAAAAAAAAAAAAAAAAGACAGTTGAGAATCTTGGCCTTCAGGGGCCTCACCTCTCCATCTCAGCTCCCCAAGGCCCCTGCGTGTGGATACATTCTCTGGGCACACTGCTTCCCACACCCTCTCAGCCTCTTCTTGTCTGATTAGCTTTTCATCTGTTACTCAGGCAGGGGTCTCAGCCTCGGCGCTATGGACAAGAGAGGCCAGATCATTCTTTGTCACGGGCTGTCATGCGCATTGTAGGATAAGGCTGCCACACTAGCTAATCGCACCTCTTGAGTCATGACAGGCAATATGCCTCCAGGTATTGCCAGATATCCTAGGGGGCAGATCAGCTGAGCTTGAAAAGCTTTGTCTTTGCTCCCCACCTGTGTGCCCTCTACCTGCAGTGCTGTATCTGCTGTGTCCCTACTCACCCACACCCAGAGGAGCAGCCCAGCAGAGCTCGCGGCTGCGGTAGATACACAACTATGATCATTGGATGGATGGGTGGATGGATGGATGACTGGGTGATAAATGAGCTCAGTTCTAGACAAATGATCTAAATTGCTACACTTCTATCAGGACCATCTTTTCTTAATTCTGTAGATTTGTAGTAAGTTTCAAAACTGGGAAGTGTTAGTCCTCCAATTTTCCCCATCTTTTTCAAAGATTGTTTTGGATATTCTAGTTCTAGTAGGTTTTTTATAGGCTCAGACAAGCTTATTTTAAAATCTGTATGCAATATCACAGTCCCTGAGAATAACTAAGACAATTTTGAAAAAAATATTAAAGTGAGCAAAGTCACTCTACCCAGTATGAAGGTCCAGTTTATATCTAAGGTATTAAAGGCAGGCATTAGCTGATCGACTGACTTGGATTGGAACATGGTAGAGAACCCAGAAAGAGACCCACTCCATACATCCAACTGATTTCTGACAAAGGTGCAAAAGCAACTCGATGGAGGAAAGAGATTTTCAAGAGAGGACATATAGATGGCAAAAAAGCTCATGAAAAAAAATTTCAGCATTCTTAACCATAGGAAAATGCCAGTTAAAGCCATAATGAGATATTATGACACACCTATCAGAACAATTAAAAGATAATGACAGTATCAAGTGCTGACAAGGATGCATAAAAACTGGGTCCCTTGGGCATTGCTATTGGAAATGTATGATAATTCAGCCACTCCAGCAAGCAGTTTGGTATGTCTTGTAAGATCAAACATACAACTTACATGGGATCCAACAATTGCACTCTTGGGCTTTTATCCCAGAAAGATGAAAATTTATGTTCACAGAAAAATCTGTGCAGGAATATTGATAGCAGCCTTCCTTCATTCACAGTCCCCCCAACTAGAAACAAACACCTGTGAGTCATTCAACTTGTGAATGTTTACACAGAGTGTGGAACCTCCACTCTGCTGCTACCTGTTCAGTAATGAAAAGGAGCGGCTATTGATACAGTTTGGATGAATTCTCAGGGGAATTATACAGCACAAAAGTATCTAATCCCAAAAGATTACATACTACATGTAGTGTCATGATTCCATTGCCGTCACCTTCTTGAAATGATAAAATTATAGAAACAGAAGAGTTTCACATTTATCAAGGTTTAAGGAGGAGACTGGGGGCTTCCCAGATGGTGCTAGTGATAAAGAACCCACCTGCCAGTGTAGGATAGATAAGAGACAGGGGTTAGATCCCGGGGTTGGGAAGATCCCCTGGAGGAGGGCATGGCAACCCACTCTAGTATTCTTGCCTGCAGAATCCCCATGGACAGAGGAGCCTCGTGGGCTACAGTCCATATGGGTCACAGAGAGCCGGACATGACTGAGCAACTGAGCAGCAGCAGCAGCAAGGAGGAGGTGGGGGCCAGAGGGAAGTCAGTGCTGCTGGAAAGAGCCTACGAGAGGGATCTGTGTGATGGCGCAAACGTCCTGCATCCCGGCAGTACCAGGGTCAGCATCCGAGGTGGGACCATGTGCTGTAAGTTCGGTGAGGTCATGAGATACGAATGGGCTGCCTTGATGGGAGTTACGCATCAGTGCTGTCCCTGAGGTCATTACTGGCCACGTGCTGGCTTAAACTCTGCTGTGGGAAGGGTTGCCTTTCTGTTATTTTTCTGTTGTTGACACAGGCTTAAGGACACGGTGTCTTCCTTCCTGCGTTGGCCTTGGTAGCAGGCCCAGGACACACGGCAGGGCCCTCCCCTCACCAGTCAAGTCCTTACTCTGTCCCTTGCTGGCATGGGTCCTTGGTTCCCATTCTTTCTCCCTGCCTTGGGATGCTTCCCTTGTGAGCCAGTTTCCTGGGCTCCAAAGTGAGGAGAGTGACTATGGGATGCTGTCAGGAGGGCGCATGTTTAGTGCTGAGAACGGGCCCAGAGGAGGCACCCCGGGAAGCCAGCCATGCCATCACCGTTGTCCGGCTGTCACTGGACAATGTCACAATCGGCCTCTGCTCCCGGTCTGCTCTGTCCATCCATGCTCCATACCTAGAACATCCTTGGAACTCACTCAGGACAGAGTTGGTGTCTTTCCTCCAGAGGCTGCTCACCTGCAGGGGGGCCAGCATGTACTTTTTGATGCAATTTTGTTTGAATTCCCACAGTTCCAGAAAAGCATCCATTTTACTGAGGTATAGTTTTTGGCTCCATGTTTCATGGCCCATGTATAATTGATTGGATGGGGAAATGTTCTGTTTTTTGAGTAAATACCATGCTACTGTCTACTCTATGCAAATATGTATTTTAAGTTGTTCAAGTGGAAAATGAACTACATGAAAGCCTGGTGCAGAACTTGACGTATTATAGGCATGCAGTAAATATGAGTTGATTTGGGGGAAAAAAGAGAAATATCCTATTAAAAAGAGCATAGTAAACCCTGCTGGTGGCCTTCTACAGTGTGGCAGACAGGCATCTGTGATGTAGGGCCTCCACCACTTAGAGAGGGGCATCTGTTTAAGGTGGGGTGAGCTAAGCTATGATGTTTGTTGTTCTTGTTGTTCAGTAACCCCAACGTGTCCGACTCTTTGCAACCCCATGGATTGCAGCACGCCAGGCCTTTCTGTCCCTCACCATCTCCTGGCGTTTGCCCAAGTTCATGTTCATTGCATCAGTGATGTTTATGTTAGGTGTATTAAAGGCATATGCAACTGCTAATATTTTCAACTTAAGATGGGTTTATGGGGATGTATCTTCCTTGTGGGACTTCCCAGGTGGCTCAGTGGTAAAGCATTTGCCTCCCAATGCAGGAGACATAGATTGATCCCTGGGTCAGGAAGATTCCCTGGAGAAGGAAATGGCAACCCACTCCAGCATTCTTGCCTGGAAAATCTCATGGACAGAGGAGCCTGGCGGGATACAATCCATGGGGTCCCAAGAACCAGACACATGACTTAGCGACTAAACCACCATCACCACCACCACCACCACCACTGGCTGTAAATTTAAAACTCAAACAGCTGAATCTGAATCTAAGCCTGGACAGTCCAGGGAACTGGACTTTATGAAAAATACCACATTGGTATTACCAATACCAACCTAAGCACAAAAGCTGTTTTATTTAGAAAGAGAAAATAAATCAGAGCTTACTACAAATTCTAAAATGCTGATAAATATCCAGACATTAACAAAATCCAGAAAAATAACATATGTCATGGCGCAGTCAGTGCTCCAAGAACAAATCTGGAGCCACCAGTCACCATTACTGGCTCCCTGCAGCCAGGGAGATGGGCGAGTCACCAAATGGAGGAAGAGGGTTATGACAGGCTTTGGGGAAGGGGTTTGAAAACCATATTTAAATAGACTCAGAGTGAAGTGGGGCCACGGGGCCAGGAGTCACTGCAAAGTGAACCTGGTCCATATGCTTGGAAACCATGACATGCAGCCAGATTGGGGTGGGGGGCATGTCCTGTCCAGAATCCCTTCTCCAAAGTCTTCTCTGCACCTCTGAGCACACAGTGTTTTTCTGGGTTGAAGTGACCTTGGTCTTTGGGGTGGTGGAATGTTTCTTCTCTTGATGAGTGAAGTCTCTGACAGCCCTTGAATCTAGACAACAAAGTCTCTCATTGAGTGAGAAAGCCAAGGTTTGTCAAAGAAGATGGGTTCTGACCTTTTAAAGCTGAAGATAGGAGAATCTCTGTTTCCTGGTTATGTTGCCACAGGCTCTGTCATCATCCCCCCATCCTTCCTGTGGATGGAACAGATGGCCAGTTTTTTTCTTCCATGATCCATGTTATTTTTACTTTCTCACATACTATTTTTACTAATGAACTTCTTGACATGACTTTGTCATGATATTTGCTTGTATTTTCATCCTCAGCTAATGAATGATGATTGCCTTGCCTTATTTTAGGATATTGATTTTGTGACATCATTTTCTATAAAGGAAAGATAAACCAGTGTTTCTACTAACGGTGCTGATCACTTTTAAGTTGATGGCATATAACATTTTCTTTCTGCTTCAAAATTCAGAGTTGGTAATAGCATGCAAATTTTTCAAATTATTACCAAGTTTGGGCAAGCTTTGTCAGTTTTCTTTCAAAGATGAGCTCTAAGATTTTAGCAATTCCTAAGTTTCCTTGATCTGACATTGGTAAATCTTAAAGACTCTGTATTGACAATGCTCACCCACCACAGCATTTTAAATTGTCACTACGTTGTCTTGAGCTTCAAAATTGTGTTATCTTACAATTGCAAGCTACATTGATTAGTGTGGTGAATCCACATATGAATTTCTTACTGAAACAATAATTTCCTCATGACATCTTATTGCCCAGGTCACAACTTTACTTCTAGCTTATCTGGAACTGCTGGACTTCACCCAGATCCCACACACTGGAAAAGCCATCAAGGTGAATGACCCAATTAACCTACTTTTTGAAGGTATTCAAATGTATGAGAGTGCCAAAGAATTGATGCTTTCGAAATGTGATGCTGGAGAAGACTCTTGAGTGTCCCTTAGACAGCAAGGAGATCCAATCAGCCAATCCTTAAGGAAATCAACCCTGAATACTCATTGGAAGGCCTGAAGCTGAAGCTCCAATACTTTGGCCATGTGATGAGTAGAGCCGCCTCATTGGAAAAGACTCTGATGCTGGGAAAGATTGAGGGCAAAAGAAGAAGGAGACGACAGAGGATGAAATGATTGGATGGCATCATCAACTCAATGGACATGAATTTGAGCAAACTGGGAGACAGTGAAGGACAGAGTGTGCTGCAGTCCATGGGGTCACAAAGAGTTAAACATGACTTAGTGACTGAACAACAACATATAAAAAAATAAAAAAGGATGGAAATTCTGACACAGGCTACAACATGGATGATCCTTGAATACATTGTGCTAACTGGAAATAAGTCAGGCACAAAAGGAGAAATACTGCACGGTTTCACTTACATGAGGTTACTGGAGGAGTAATGTTCAATGATAAGGAAAGTAGAAGGGTGGGGCTGGTTAGGGTTTAATGGGGGTAGAGTTTCAGTTTGGGGAGATGAAAATATCTGGAAATGGATGATGGTGATTGTTGTACAACAATATGAATGTACTTAATACCATTAAACTGTACACTTAAAATGGCAAATTTTATGTCATGTATATTTTATAATAATACAAAAATGTTTAAGGAAACAAGTAAGTTCTTTATGAAGACTAAAAAGAATTTATTTTATTCCTTATAAAGAATAAGAAAAGATAAAATGACCTATCTATCTCAAGCTTTATTATTTTATGTATGAGAGGATAAATATAATAAAGACATTCAGTTCAGTTCAGTCACTCAGCTGTGTCCAACTCTTTGGACCCAATGGACTGCAGCACACCAGACTTCCCTGTCCATTACCAACTCCCGGAGCTTACTCAGACTCATGTCCATCGAGTCAGTGATGCCATCCAACCACCTCATCCTCTGTCGTCCCTTTCTCCTCCCACCTTCAATCTTTCCCAGCATCAGGGTCTTTTCCAGTGAGTCAGTTCTTCACATCAGGTGGCCAAAGTATTGGAGTTTCAGCTTCAGCATCAGTCCTTCCAATGAATATTCAGCACTGGTTTCCTTTAGGATGGACTGGTTGAATTTCCTTGCAGTCCAAGGGACTCTCAAGAGTCAACACCACAGTTCAAAAACATCAATTCTTCAATGCTCAGCTTTCTTTATAGTACAACTCTCACATTCATACATGACTACTGGAAAAACCATAGCCTTGACTAGAAGGACCTTTGTTGGCAAAGTAATGTCTCTGTTTTTAATATGTTGTCTAGGTTGGTCATAGATTTTCTTCCAAGGAGTAGGTGTCTTTTCATTTCATGGCCTCATTCACTATCTACAGTGATTTTGGAGCTTCCCCCCCCCCCCCCAAATAAAGTCTGCCACTGTTTCCACTGTCTCTTCATCTATTTGCCACGGAGTGATGGGACCAGATGCCATGATCTTACTTTTCTGAATGTTGAGCTTTAAGCCAATTTTTTCACTCTCCTCTTTCACTTTCATCAAAAGGCTCTTTAGTTCTTCTTCTGCCATAAAGGTGGTGTCATCTGCATACCTGAGGTTATTGATATCTCTCCCAGAAATCTTGATTCCAGCTTGTGCTTCATCCAACGCATCATTTCTCATGATGTACTCTGGATATAAGTTAAATAAGCAGGGTGACAACATACAGCCTTGACATACTCCTTTCCCGATTTGGAGGCAGTCTGTTTTTCCTTGTCCAGTTCTAACTGTTGCTTCCTGATGTGTACACATATTTCTCAAGAGGCAGGTCAGGTGGTCTGGTATTCCCATCTCTTTCAGAATTTTCCACAGTTTGTGGTGATCCACAAGTCAAAGGCTTTGGCATAGTGAATAAAGCAGAAGTAGATATTTTTCTGGAACTCTTTTACTTTTTAGATGATCCAGCAGATGTTGGCAATTTGATCTCTGGTCCCTCTGCCTTTTCTAAATCCAGCTTGAAGATCTGGAATTTCACTGTTCATATATTGTTGAAGCCTGGATTGGAGAATTTTGAGCATTACTTTACTAGCGTGTGAGATGAGTGCAATTGAGGGCTAGTCTGAGCATTCTTTGGCATTGCCTTTCTTTGGGATTGGAATGAAAACTGACCTTTTCCAGTCCTGTGGCCAATGCTGTGTTTTCCAAATTTGCTAGCATATTGAGTGCAGCACTTTCACAGCATCATCCTTTAGGATTTGAAATAGCTCAACTGGAATTCCATCACTTCCACTAGCTTTGTTCGTAGTGATGCTTCCTAAAGCCCACTTGACTTCACATTCCAGAATGTCTGGCTCTAGGTGAGTGATCACACCATCGTGATTATCTGGGTCATGAAGATCTTTTTGTACAGTTCTTCTGTGTATTCTTGCCACCTCTTCTTAATATCTTCTGCCTCTGTTAGGTCCATACCATTTCTGTCCTTTATTGAGCCCATTTTTGCATGAAATGTTCCCTTGGTATCTCTAATTTTCTTGAAGAGATCTCTAGTCTTTCCCATTCTGTTGTTTTCCTCTATTTCTTTGCAGTGATCGCTGAGGAAGGCTTTCTTACCTCTTCTTGCTATTCTTTGGAACTCTGCATTCATATGCTTATATCTTTCCTTTTCGCCTTAGCTTTTCATTTCTGTTCTTTTCACAGCTATTTGTAAAGCCTCCCCAGACAGCCATTTTGGTTTTTTGCATTTCTTTTTCTTGGGGATGGTCTTGCTCCCTGTCTCCTGTACAATGTCACGAACCTCTGTCCATAGCTCATCAGGCACTTTGTCTATCAGATCTAGTCCCTTAAATCTATTTCTCTCTTCCACTGTATAATCATAAGGGATTTAATTTAGGTCATACCTGAATGGTCTAGTGGTTTTCCCTACTTTCTTCAATTTAAGTCTGAATTTGGCAATAAGGAGTTCATGATCTGAGCCACAGTCAGCTCCTGGTCTTGTTTTTGCTGACTGTATAGAGCTTCTCCATCTTTGGCTGCAAAGAATATAATCAATCTGATTTCGGTGTTGACCATCTGGTGATGTCCATGTGTAGAGTCTTCTCTTATGTTGTTGGAAGAGGGTGTTTGCTATGACTAGTATGTTCTCTTGGCAAAACTCTATTAGCCTATGCCCTGCTTCATTCTGTACTCCAAGGATAAATTTGCCTGTTTCTCCAGGTGTTTCTTGACTTCCTACTTTTGCATTCCAGTCCGCTATTATGAAAAAGACATCTTTTTTGGTGTTAGTTCTAGAAGGTCTTGTAGGTCTTCACAGAACCATTCAACTTCAGCTTCTTCAGCATTACTGGCTGGAGTATAGACTTGGATTACTGTGATATTGAATGGTTTGCCTTGGAAACGAATGGAGATCATTCTGTCATTTTTGAGACTGCATTCAAGTACTGCATTTTGGACTCTTTTGTTGACCATGATGGCTACTCCATTTCTTCTAAGGGATTCTTGCCCACAGTAGTACATATATTTGTCATTTGAGTTAAATTCACCCATTCCAGTCCATTTTAGTTTGTTGATTCTTAAAATGTCAATGTTCACTCTTGCCATCTCCTGTTTGACCACTTCCAATTTGCCTTGATTCATGGACCTAACATTACAGGTTCCTATGCAATATTGCTCTTTACAGGATCGGACCTTGCTTCCATCACCAGTTACATCCACAACTGGGTGTTGTTTTTGCTTTGACTCCATCTCTTCATTCTTTCAGGAGTTATTTCTCCACTGATCTCCAGTAGCATACTGGGCACCTACCTACCTGGGGGGTTCATCTTTCAGTGTCCTATCTTTTTGCCTTTTCATAGTGTTCATGGGGTTCTCAAGGCAAGAATACTGAAGTGGTTTGCCATTCCCTTCTCCAGTGGACCACGTTTTGTCAGAATGCTCCACCATGACCCGTCCATCTTGGGTGGCCCTACACAGCATGGCTCATAGTTTCATTGAGTTAGACAAGGCTATGGTACATGTGATTAGATTGGTTAGTTGTCTGTGATTGTGGTTTTCAGTCTGTCTGCCCTCTGATGGAGAAGGATAAGAGGCTTATGGAAGCTTCCTGATGGAAGAGACTGACTGAGGGGGAAACTGGGTCTTGTTCTAATGGGCGGGGCCATGCTCAGTAAATCTTTATGGCGGCCTCCTTCAAAAGATCCCATGCATGTACTGCTACATGCAGTGCCCCCAACCCTGCAGCAGGCCACCACTGACCCACGCCTCCTCTGGAGACTCCTGGACACTCATAGGCAAGTCTGGGTCAGTCTCTTGCGGGGTCAGCGCTCCTTTCTCTGGGGTGCTGGTGCACACAAGGTTCTGTTTGTGCCGTCCAAGAGTCTGTTTCCCAGTCCTATGTAAGGTCTGGCAGCTCTATGGTGGGGTTAATGGTGACCTCTTCCAAGAGGGTTAATGCCATACCCAGGTCTGCTGCACCCAGAGCCCCTGCCTCTGTGGCAGTCCACTGCTGACCCATACCTCCACAGAAGATGCTCAAACACAGTTGTGTCTCAGTCTCTGTGGGGTCCCTGGGTCCTGTGCACACGAGGTTTGTTTGAGCCTTCTGAGCGTCTCTGGTGGGAATGGGATTTGAGTCTAAAACATGAATTTGCCCCTCCCACCAATTTGTTTCAAATTAATCTATAGATTTGGGTTCCATTCGATGAATGTACTTTTCAGTCATTTTTAAGCTGCTAAGAGTCATTTGAAAGAATAAACAGAAATGCCTAAGAACATTTAGTACTTGCCTGTTACGCATTATATTAAAGTATACTACAGGATTAAAGCAATGTAGTAGTGATACAAAATAAACACTGAACACAGTCCTGTTTTTGTCCAGGGTCTTGGCGGTCAGTTCATACCCTGTTCAGAGAAATCCTACGTGCAGTGTTCCAGGCTTGGCTCTGGGGAGGCTGAAGACACAGGAACCATCACAAGGCCCTGAGGTGCCGGGGGTGTAGGGGCCCCACGCCAGCCCTGGGGGGACCACCCGCTTGCATGTGATTCTACCTGTGCTGTGAGGACAGGCCAGGGGAGGTGATGGGGAAGGGGAGCAGGACCAGAAAGAAGGCGGGGAGAACTGCGTCTTGGAACCTTCCTTTGGGGGAAGTGGCAGGCTGGAGGTGGGCAGGTGGGCAGTGCGTGGTGACAGCGGGCCCAAGAGCCACAAAATTGAGGTCATAGTTGGTGGCGGCCCACAAAGTTTAAGCAGAGAAGCAAATAGTTTAAAGATGAGTTGAGAGCGGTGAGCAAGAGGAGGGGCAGTGACGGATGATCAGACTCAAAGACCTCCCTTCCTGCTCAGCGCCACCAGCTACTTCCCCGGGTGTCATCACCATGGGAACATCAAAATTCATCAAAATTTCTTGTGTAACACAAGAGGGTGGGGTTCGTCCTCAGAAGAGCACTGGCCACCCAAGAACCCATGGAACCGTGCGAGTGTAGCCAGGCTGCTGGGGCCAGTATGTGGGGCCAAAGTCCCCTCTCCTTGCAGAGACTCCGCCTGTGAAACATGCTGCTGGGTTTACAGAGGTGTCACCACCGGGGTTTGTGTGCGACAAACCCTTAGAGCTGAAGCAGATATCTCTTCCTGGCAGTCCTGCTGATGAGTGTGGGCAGAGTTGGGGTGGTCCTCCGTGAGACCCTCTATCCTCGCTATGGACTTCCTTCCCTGACTCACCATCACGGGGCAGACACAGTTCTTCCACATGGTATGGAACCTCTCTAAACCAGACACACATGGCCATTGCAACCATTACAGGCAGATGGTTAACATTTCAAGGTACTATAAGAAATTTTTATTTCCTTTGTAGCCTAAAGGATCCTTTAGAAAGGGGCTCCTGCAGGTTTTCAGTGGCCATGTCATCCAAATACAACAAAACAGGCAGGCTCTTGAAATGCTTTTTACTCTACAGCTGAATTGACCTGGCACTTTACCTCATCACGTAACTTAGCATGAGCAGTCCTTTCCTAATGAAAGGGAGAGCCCCTTCCTCTCCTTATAATGGACAAAACAGGAGGACATTTCAGGGAAGGGGTTGCAAGGATCCCATGCCTCTGTTTCTTCTTCTTCGCTTTCTTCTTAATCCTCCCCGTGTCTCAGTTAATACAATTTTCAAAACAGAGTGAACAGCCCCTGGGGCCTGTGTGCACCTCGCCCAGTGCCAGTCGGGAGTTTCTTGCTCCCCTGAGTGTTGCAGTGGTCAGGATAGCCTGAAGTCTGCTGAAAAAAAAAAAAAAAAAATGAACCTCATCTACAAGACGGTAACATGACAGACAGCTATGTGTCCTGCTTGTTCCAAGAGGCACCGAGAGCAGGAGGGGGGCTCTGCCTGGGCTGTGCTCACCCCGGGTCCCAGACAGAGAGGCCTCAGGCACCACCCCCTGAAGTGTTGACAGATGACACACGTCATCTCTTCTGCTCTGTTGGCCAAAGCCAGTCTCATGACTATGCCTGGTGCACAAGAAGGGGCAGCATAATGCCCTCTGGTTCTCATGGGAAGATGCAGGAGCATCCAGAGGGCAGCCCTAATGGCCAGTGGGATGCCCACCTAAATGTCCCTGGTGGTATCCGCAGCCTTGCAGGCAGCACAAGGCAGGGCAGGGTCTCAAAGCCACTTTTCCCTGATCATCGATCCCCCATCCCCAGTCAACATTGACATCAAAACCTCATGCTTGGGGTCTGATGCTATTCAGGATTCTAAGAATTCCTTAAATAGAAAGAAAAGCGTGCTACCCCATCTGTGTGACTATCGAGGACAACGTGGACAGAGCACCCAGATGATCACTCACACTTTCCCTCCAACTCAGCCAAGCTCACGGGAGGACCACAGGGCCGCCTGTCCAAGAACCACCCGGTGATGAGCTGGGGGGCCAGCCTTTTGCTGCATTGAGCTCTGGCCTGAATCCTTGTTTATCCAGAAAGAGAACAAGTGTCCCACCACCTGTGATTCATTTTCATTTTTTACCTTATTTTCCTACTGGGCCTTCAGTCTGCTCATTACCTTTTCTTTCACCTCCACTTCCCTGTTATGCATTTTAACTTTTCTGGGTGATTTTCTAAATTGCACAAAGCAATTTTGCTTTTTGTTCCTGCAGCTTCTATAAAGCATTTCTCTCTTTTAATTATTCAAGCACATTCCTCCATAAATTACAGTTTCTGAGTTTCTGGATGTTTCATGCCTGTCATAACAGGTCTGCACTAGATACATGATCGGGTGGTGGAGATATTAATCAAGAAGAAGGGCCTTCAGCCCTCAGCGAGCCTTTGGCCTTGATGGAAGATGGGTGCTGGGTGAGCAAATGGAAATCAGAGATAAGATGGGCGCTGGCGAGCAGACGGGGGGCACTAAACCCACGCAGAAGTTAGGGGAAGGACGGGTGCCATGCAGCGGTGGCAGACGCTGCCCACTCACCCTTGGTCTTCCTGCCTTAGTGCCTCCTGCGTACCTCCCAGCTGCCAGCCTTCTCTATGCTTTGCCTCTGCTGGTATCCAGGAGATTACCAGGAGACTAACACCCCAGAGGGACCCCTCAGCACCATCTCCCAGAAATTCCTGACAGTCCACACTCTCTTCTCTTCCCTGACGCTTCCCCACCCTCCTAAAAAATGTTTCCTGGGGTTGTTGTTCAGTTGCTAAGTCGTGTCTGACTCTCCATGACCCCATGGACTGTAGCACATCAGGCCTCCCTGTCCCTCACTATCTTCTGGGGTTTACGCAAACTCATGTTCATTGAGTCTGTGATGCCATCCAACCATCTCATACTCTGTCACCCCTTCTCCTCCTGACCTCAATCTTTCCTGAAGTTGTGCCCTCCACCAGAAACCACCTACAGTTACTCATCTGCTTCTTGGCAGCCCAACCTGGATAGTCGCCTTCACGGAAAAAGGAAAACTGCTGAATCACCAAAGGTGGAGAGACATCAGTGAGGCAGCTTAAGGGGAAGGGTGTTCCCAGCAGAAGGAGAGTCTGGGCCCAGACACATTCATGGGAGGGTCTATCACCCTGGAGTTGCAAAGGGAACCAGCCACTGAGCTGCAGCCACAGCTTAGCTATGGCCCATGTGTGCATGTGAGCTCAGTCTCTTCAGTCCTGTCTGACTCGTTGCGACCCTATGAACTGTAGCCCGCCAGGCTCCTCTGTCCATGGGATTCTCCAAGCAAGAATACTGGAGTGGGTTGCCATGCCCTCCTCCAGGGAATCTTCCTGACCCAGGGATTGAACCTGTGTCTCTTATGTCTTCTGCAGTGGCAAGAGGGTTCTTTACCACTAGTGCCCTGTGGGAAGCCCAGAATCTGTCAAACACCCAAAGGAGTTCGAGATGGCAGACAGATTCCTTCAGAGCACAAGCATGGACTTGGATTCGGAAAAGTGACAGTTACCCAGTCGTGTCTGATTCTTTGCAACCGCATGGACTATATAGTCCATGGACTTCTCCAGGGCATCTTCCCAACCCAGGGATCTAACCCAGGTCTCCCACATTGCAGGTGGATTCTTTACCAACTGAGCCACAAGGGAAGGCCCTTGGATCCAGAACCCGTGGCCTAAAAATACCGGTTCTGCCGTTCACAAGCTGTGTGACCCTGAGATACTCTTCTAACCTCTCTGTGCCTTGGTTTCCTCATCCGTACAGTGGGGAGAGTCCCACTACCTACTGAATGGCTATTGTGAGGCTAAAGGGAATTGCTGAGCATGTGATCACCATTGGTGGGTGGTGGTGGTAAGAATAGCAGCTATTTTCTGTTTGTGATGATTTCAGTGGCCTCTGAGATTCACATTGCATAGGGAAGGAGACTCAATGCCTGCTCTCAAGGAGCCCATGGCCAGATGAAGCAGAAATACATGTACAAGTAGAAATGACCCACAAGGAGGATGGGGAACGCCCTAGTGACTCAGAAGGGCTGGAGGGCTAGAGAGAGGATGCACACCTCTGGCTGGTGGACCATGTGGACCCAAACTTGAAGGACAACTTACCATGGCCTGCTCCCGTGAGGTCCCTGGACCCTGGTCAGTCCTGGGTGGTTGCCCTGCAGATGTCTGCACGGGCCACAGAGCAGGATGATGGGGGCCTGCTGCCCCCTACTGGCAATTACTCTGCTCAGTACAATCCACCAACCTTTCCAGATCCTGGTGGCTCAGTGAGCGCGGAACCCAGGAGGCGGGTCTCCAGAAGCCAAGGCAGCAATCTTGGGGGGTCCGGGCGGCAGGGGGGGAATCAGCTTGCAAAGCTCTCCTCCAGGTCAGACCCTCAGTCACCCCGGAGACACCCTCAGAGTGTTCTGCATGTGGTGACGCTGGAATAAGAAGCAGAAGGGGAAGGACGAATCATCGGCGGGTGAAGGCCCCCCTCTAGTGGTCACTGTGGTCCAGGGGGCGGGTGCGATCTGAACTTCAGACTCTGCAGCTCACGGTCAGCGGACTCACAGGGAAGGTGGCCGAGGTCCTGAGCCTGCGCTGAGGTGCTCCCGGAGAAGGAGGGTCATCTTTCTGGCATCTCAGCAGATCATCCTTGTCACTGTGGGTGGGGTTGCCTCACCCCTCCCACATGCCCCCCAGATACCCCCCCTCCCCGAGCCCTGAAGGGCCACCCTCCCTGACCGCCCTCCATGAAGCCCTGAGTGCCCCGCAGACTCCCTCCACGCCATGGTTCCTGTAACCAATGCCTTGGTAGATGCACAACTCCTAAACCACCGCCTGAAGAAGGTTGAAACCAGCTAAGGATGAGGGATTAAGTCTCACCAGCTTCCAAACCCATGATGGTCTCCTTGGAGCTGGTGGTGGGGCTGGAGGGGGGCGAGGCTCTGACAGTAGAGAAGGTTCAGGGCAGGGGACTGATAAGGGGAGGGTCCCCGGCTTCTGCCTCACCCCATCCTGCACCTCCCTCTGCCAGGGGATGGGGATGGGCTTGCTGTTTCCCATCTCTGTTCTTCTGTGTCCTCCTGGGTTTTTGCCACAAGACTCACAGCCACACTCCCCCTGGATGTGGCTGATTTCGAGAGCACAGAGCTTCATGGCCCAGGGTCAGTTGGGGGAAGAGCAGGAAGCCAGGCGAAGAACTTGGTAATTAATGAATCACAAAATTGAGGGTTGCAGGGACTTTCCTAGACCATGGCCTTTAATCTCTCCATTTTCGAGAGAAGGAAGCTGGGGACCTGGGAAGAGAAGTTGCCACCTCGGAGGGGCCCATTTAGGAGCTGTGACTTCCCAGACTCCCTGGGGTCAGCCAGAGAGTGGGGTGGGGAGGAAAACAGCCTGTTAATATTAATAGACATTCAGCCTCTGTGAGGTCACTTCTTGGGAACATGCATGCACTGACACACCCATTCTAGGGAAAGGCTTTCTCCAGGATGCAGTGGGGGCGAGTAGGATTAATGGACAGTTGCCTCTCTGGCTGAAATACACATCACGCCCTCTGCCCAGAGTAAGCCCCTCCCTCTAGACAATGCCGACATAAGGCCCATACCATTGCCTTTGGGCCAACTGGATGTGAGCGGCTGAGACAGGTGCATGTGTGATGTGACTGGTCCTCCTGCCTGACTTAAAGCCCCAATGAGAAGAGGTTGAACCCAACAGCTCCTGCCCGCTGGCGCTTGGCCACGCCATGAAAACATGAGCCCTGCAGGCTGTGAACGTGAGAGCCTGCAAGGAAGCATGTGGCTGTAAACCCCTGAGCTGTGACGTTGTGTACATGCTAAGTCGCTTCAGTCCTGTCCAGTTTTTTGTGACCCCATGAACTGTAGCCCACCAGGCTCCTCTCTTCATGGGATTCTCTAGGCAAGAATACTGGAGTGGGTTGCTGTGCTCTCCTCCAGGGGATCTTTCCAACCCAGGAGTCGAACTGATGTCTCCTGCATTGTAGGCAAATTCTTTACCACTGAGCCATGGGGGAGGCCCTGAGATGTGAGCAAAACACTAATACATGATTCAGCCCACATTCTACATTGCATCATCTATGGGCTTTTCTTTCCCTGGCCCCCATAACAATTCATACTCCACAATAAGTAATCAGGATGGTTACATTAAAGGCTGGAAACAGAGCTTTAAATGCTTCCTGACTAATGCCCTTATCTTCTTGGATCCTGGATAAAGTGATCCTAATGGTGTGTGCAAAGCACAGCAAGTGAGTCCTGACTGCCAGGGAATACTCCTTCCAAAACAAGGCAAGCCCCGACATTGCTTTGTCATAGCACATCGGCCAGGTAAAGAGGGGGACCCCAGCTCTCACGCTGAAACACCTTAAACTTAAAACTAAATACCGAGAAATAAAGGCCAAGGGCAGGCAGTCACTGAATTTTTTTTTTTCAATATTTATTTATTTATTTATTTGGCTGCACTGAGTCTTAGCTGCAGCATGTGGGATCTTTAGTCATGGCATGTGGGATCTAGTCCCCTGACCAGAGATTGAACTTGGGCCCCCTGCATTGGGAAGGCAGAGTCTTAGTCACTGGACCACCAGGGAAGTCCAAACGATTATTTTTTTAGGTAAGAAAACACAGAAGACTTGAAGAAGGTAGAATCTATTTTCAGGTGTGTAGCCTGGTTCAGGGGAGACACAGGGCTGGTGAAGTTCCCAGCTGGCTCACCCCAAACTCTGCTTGTCTGTCTCCTTTCCAATCTGCTGGGGCTGGAGCGGTTTGACCAGATCGTGTGATGAGGGAGGGTGGACACAGGCTACACTTAGGCCCCCTGACTCCTGGCTTCCACTTCCTTCCTCTGCACCCTGACTCTGTGGTCAAGGACACTGTACCTATCAGGGGAATCCTGCTGCTGCTGCTGCTGCTGCTAAGTCACTTCAGTCGTGTCCGACTCCGTGCGACCCCATAGACGGCAGCCTACCAGGCTCCCCCATCCCTGGGATTCTCCAGGCAAGCACACTGGAGTGGGTTGCCATTTCCCTCTCCAATGCATGAAAGTGAAAAGTGAAAGTGAAGTCCCTCAGTCATGTCCAACTCTTAGCGACGCCATGGACTGCAGCCTTCCAGGCTCCTCTGTCCATGGGATTTTCCAGGCAAGAGTACTGGAGTGGGGTGCCATTACTTTCACCCAAATAACAGTGTTTAAAAGGGCAACCGGAGGCTGAGGGTTCAGGACTCTGGATTCCATATAGGGTGGCGGGTTGTTGTCGGCTGCCACCTGAACAGTCCCCAGGGCATCAGGCCTGGGGGTGCCCACACCCTTGGAGCCCCGCCCACCCTGACCCTGGGCTGGGCCACGTGACCTGCTTCAGCCAATGAGACATCGGGGAACATGTGCTCCCGGGGCTGGAGCCAGGCCTGCCCACTGGAGCTTGTGCTCTGAGGATGCTTCCTGACGTGGAGACAAATGGTCCATCCTCCTTGAGGACGAGAGAATTCGTGGAAAGACAGGCCCAGCTATCGCTGCCAGGCCCACCCTCCACTCTACCCCCCAGCTCAGCGGTCACACCAGTGGACCCAGGGGGTTTGACAGAGGGACTGCTCCACAACCGCAGATGCAGGAGAAATGCCTTGTGTTGTTTTAGGCCACTAAGCTGTGAGGTGGCTCCGTATGCAGCAACAGATAACTGGCCGGACACTCAGGCTGTCCTGAACATCCCCTAGAGCAAAGACCCGCCCCCACCAACCCACACTGGATCCAAAGAAGGTGAGACCCCTCAGCCCACAGGCTGTGAGCTTCCTTCTGGAGCCTGTGATGGTCATGCTGCACCTGGCCCAGTTCTTCCCTTGTGAGTCCAGTCTCTGTCATGGCCCAGCAGTTTCCTCCCTCTAGCTTCCAATCTCTTTCCAAAGCACTACTGTATTCAGAACCTATCAAGTGAAACCACAAGAAGCCTGCCTCCCAAAGGACCGAAAAGAGACCCAGGACAGGTACACGCAGGATGGCAACACAACTCCAGGTGGAGTGCAGCCCAGACTCTCTCCCCAGAGGCCAGGCCAGAGCCCATGGCCTGCAGGGAGCATCAGGGGAAAGGCCACAGAGTTACGTGTCATGTCATCTACTAACTGGAGGCCAGTTAGGGGCCAGCGAGAGCTCTAAGCGGACAATCACCATCTGCTTTGCTGCAGTGGGTTGGAGGGAAAATGACAGGAAGCGTGGAGTCTGGTCGGAGCAGAACAGTAATTCAAAGGTAATTCAGGCATGAGAAACCCAGAGGTTTCCGTATAGCTATGGCAGTGGAGGTGAGGGAGACGTGTTAAAGATATTTAAGAGAATTTTGCAGGTCTTCCTTTTTTTTTTTTTTTTCCCACTGGTTGTAGATAGATGAAGGAAAAAAATGGAAATATTAGAGATAGCTAGATAGATAGGCAATAGGAGGAAGGAGAGGAGAAACAGAAGGTAGGAAGGAAAGAAGATAGAGAGGAGACAGAGTAAAAGAGAAAGGCCAGTACAGGTCTAAGCAGTTTACAGATCGTGTCCCATCTAATTCTGCCAGCACCCCAGGAGGGAGGAAGCAACACCGCTGTGACAATTGTTCACAAGCATTCACCACCACAGCCAGCGCACTCCCCTACCCCCGGCCATGGTGGCCTGTCACTCTCCAGCACTTCACTGTGGGCTGGGCCCGGCCACTTGCTTTACACGATGTACTGTCAGCAGGTGCGCTGTAACTAAAGGCTAAACAAGAATGCGTGGATTTAGCACAGTTTCCTCTTTCTCAATGTAAGTAGAGTTCCAACACATACTTTCTTCATTTATTCTTGGTATTTGACAAACAGCAGCTGGGACACAGCTCTTAGCCCCATGTGCTCTTGATAAACCTGGTGATTGTGGAATGTGGCTGCACCCTGTCTTCACCGAGGCCTGCGCTATCTGCTGGAGAAGGCAATGGCACTCCACTCCAGTAGTCTTGCCTGGAAAATCCCATGGGCGGAAGAGCCTGGTGGGCTGCAGTCCATGGGGTCACTAAGAGTCGGACACGACTGAGCGACTTCACTTTCACTTTTCACTTTCATGCATTGGAGAAGGAAATGGAAACCCACTCCAGTGTTCTTGCCTGGAGAATCCCAGGGATGGGGAAGCTTGGTGGGCTGCCTTCTATGGGGTCGCACAGAGTCGGACACGACTGAAGCGACTTAGCAGCAGCAGCAGTGGCACTGTCTGCCCTCCTAGGGAGGAATCGCGGGGTGCTGTGCCCTCCCCTGCCTGGTTTACAGTGGTCTTGGATCTGGGTCTCTAGAGGTGAAACTGAGATGGGATCCCAGGACGCTGGTTTCCTGAAAGGGGATTCCCAGGGGAAACTCACAGAGCCTGGAGGGCAGAGAAAGCCATGAACAGCGGTGAGCTCCTGCCTCGCGGGGACCCCAGGGCCCTGGAGCTTAAGTGGCACCACAGCATTGTCCCTCTGGAGGCATGGCATACAGGATCCAGATGGTCACTGACCAAGGACAGGGGCCAGTTGCCCAGGCCTTCAGCCAAGGACATCTGTCTGGAGATGAATTTGTAGGGGATAGGGACAAATCAGCCTGGTGGGGTGCTGGGGGGTTGCCGTGCCACAGGGGGTGTCTTGGGCTCCACTCAGAAATGTCACATGTGGGGCTGGGGACCCAGTATCCTGAGCAATGACACAAGGTCCCAGGTGAAGCCTGGGGAGGGAGTGTGGCTACGAGGCTGGACAGCATCCCAAAGGCAAGGAGAATGACCTCCTGGACTGGCGTTGACACCACAGGTCCCCTGTCCCCTTAACCTGCAGCTGCATCACTGACCACGTGGGCAGGGGCTTCGAAAACCCTGACAGCTTCCCCTGCCTATGATCTTCTCCTTGAGTTCAGAAACTCGGCCCGCCTGAAGATAGTATCTTATTCCCTAAGCATCTCAAGGCTTGCTCATTTCAGGAGAGGAAGCCCAGGTTCTGCTTGCCTCCCGGGACTGAGCCGAGTTCCGACTCCTCGGGTCCTCGTCGCCTGTGTAACCCCCAGCTTTGCTGCCCTGCCCCCCGAAACAGCCCTGCTATCTCTCCTCCTTGGATGAACTGAGCATCCAGGAAAGAGAAGTAAAAGGGAAGCAAGGTGAGTTCAGAGAAGTGAAACCCAGAACATTAGGTTACTTTTGCCCCAAGACCAAACAGCGAGACGACAGCAGGGCTGTGACGAGTGTAAAGTCACCGTTTCAAACCTCATGGCATCCAGGATCCAGATGGTCACTGACCAAGGGCAGGGGGCTAGGTCTCAGGTCCCAGGTCCCAGGTCCCAGGTCCCAGGTCCCAGGCTTCACCTGTGCTCCTTCCTCTAGTCCCCCTGTTGCCATGGCTTCTGGAGTGGCCCCCCTGTCAACGGCAGCTTGCTGGGATGAAGGAAGAGGCCCGTGGGCCAAGAGTCTGATTGCTGGGCTCACCTTCGCATGGGATCAATATCTGACACACTCCCATGTCCCAGCGAATCTGAAGGTCTGAGTTTTTTACTTTCTGTCTCTGCTTCTACCCCTGGAGCTGTTTTCCTCACTCACCTGAGTTAGGAGGGGCTGAGCCACCCCTGGGGTCCAACTAGGCAGCAGGAAGGGTCAAGTTCAAGGTTTGGGTTAGAAATTAGAGGCAGCCGACTATAGCAAGCCCTGAAGTACAGACACTGTGTGACATCCAGCTTTTGTCAGGGACAAATCTCAAGGCTTCTGTAATGTTTCTAAGCCTCTATCTTGTTGAGTTTCTGCTGGTGCTAACAGAAGGTGCCAGGATTGCCCAAGCCTCAAATTCACCATGTAGCCAGACGGAAAGGTGGCTACCAGGTGGGAAGCCAGATGCCAGGGAAGTAAAGTGGACAGGCCACATGGAAAAGGCCATGTAAAGTGGCACACCTCCTGGATGGGGGCTCGCCCTGTGCCGAGAAGTCCCAGCTTGCCATCTGTATGTGTGTGTGTGTGTGTGTGTGTGTGTGTGTGAGTGTGTTCATGTAACTTTCACTTGGTGCCTAACTTGCATTTCCTTCAGTACCCTCATCCAGGAATGGAGGAATTCAGTGATGGATTCTGGCTTTCAACACGTTAGCCTTTTAGTCTTTATTTTCACTCAAGTAAGTCCCATTAGTGGAGGTTAGCTATTCACCTTCCTGTTTGGAGGAATAACGTGACATTTGTGATTCAACAGTTCCTATTCAAGGTGGTTTGTCTTGGATTCCACGCCTGAAAGCTCAAGAGAACAGGTGACACTTCCCCTTGTCCTCAGAGGCACCAGAGAGAGCAAGGAGAAGGGGGGCCTTCCACCTGACCTTGGTGTTGCAGCCAGGCTGCTTATACGGTCACTTCCACCCTTGTACCAAGGTGAGCGGCTGGAAATAGAAGATATACGATGATTTCCCACACCCCCTTTCATTTGTTAGCACTGATATCCCTGGACATTTTCATGGCAGTTCTCTGAGGATGTCATTGCTAATTAAGTTTCACTGGAGGGTGGCTGATCACACCTCAGAGAATATCATGGCAGTCCAAAGTCATGTGCTCACCACTGTTGACTGGTGGAATTCTGAACACCCAGTGGCTAGCCTGGGGAGCTTTATCTTCTCTTAGTTGGTGTTAGATAGCAGCCCAAGGAGGGAAAGGACACTGGGACCACACCTCAAGGACGTTGGTGCAGTCCCTCCATGTCACCATCTTGGACTCAGTGCATCTGGATCTCAGCCAGACGGAGCAATGGCCTGCCCATCACACACTACCAACTCTTCAACACTTAGTAGTTGGAGGAGATACTTAATTTTTAAAAGATTGTTTTGATGGGGGCTATTTATAAAGTCTTTATTGAATTTGTTACAAGCAAAGTGTTAGTCGCTCAGTCGTGTCCAACTCTCTGCAACCCCATGGACTGTAGCCCGTCAGGCTCCTCCTCTGTCCATGGGATTCTCCAGGCAAGAATACTAGAGTGGGTTGCCATTTCTTTCTCCAAGGGATCTTCCTGACCCAGGAATTGAACCCGGATCTCCTGCCTTGTGGGCAGATTCTTTACCATCTGAGCCACCAGAGAAGCCCTGTATTGCTTTTGTTTTACCTTTTTTTTTTTTTTTGGCCTCAAGGCATGTGGGATCTTAGTTCCCCAACCAGGAATTGAACCCACACCTCCTACATTGGAAGATGAAGTCTTAACCACTGGACATCCTGGGCAGTTCCAGAGAAGATTCTTATTAAATTACTTAAAACATGCTTACAAACTGTGCTCCAGAAACCACAACCAATGACACGTAGCTGTGTTCTAATTTAGCTTAACATGGCTACACTGCCTTTTAACTGAAAAGTCTGGGAAATCCCAGAAGATCCAGAATCAGCAGCTAGTGGTGGAAAAAGTGAGGAAATTAGTGATATTTATCACTCACCAGGATTCTCTGAAGAAAAGGAGCACAGTGCAAGGAACCGAAACCAAGTCTAATGACTTCAGAGAGAAAAGCCCATTTGAGAGGAAACGAGATGGTTCACAAAGGTGGGGGTCGGGGAGGTGGCTGGAGAGCCTGGCTCGGAAACCGGCTCAGACTGAGGGGTGTTGGGTGGCCTGGTCACCGTCATGGTCACACTGGTCACGGCTGCAGCTCCTGCCCTTGCTCAGCAATGGATGTGGCCTTCAGCATCGTGGCCTGAAGGGCAGTGTGCAGCCCGCCAACACTGCCACAGGGGACACGGACGCTTCCTCATCAAAGGTTCCTGTCTCTCTCTATGTGTGTGAGCTAAGTCGCTCAGTTATGTCCCACTCTGTGTGACCCTATGGACTGTAGCCTGCCAGGCTCCTCTGTCCATGGGATTCTCCAGGCGAGAATATTGGAGTGAGTTGCCATTTCCTCCTCCAGTTTTCCCAACCTAGGGATTGAACCTGTGTCTGCTGCATTGGATTCTTCACCACTGAGCCACCTGTCCCCATCCTCAAATTAAAATCCAGAATGGCAGCATGTGATGGGCACCATGTTCCCCGGTTCAGGGGGTGGGAGGAGGGTCATGTACTGAGGTTGGAACTCTGACTTCCCCCAGGAGCCACAAGAGTGGGTGCCCCAGAGACAAAGCCAGTTCAGACACTCAGCAGCACCCCCCAAAATAAAACATTAAAGCTGGAAGAGTCTAGCACAGAAACCTAAAATCTTAGATTTGACTAAGCAGCTAAATCATGACAGCTTCAGCAGCATCCATCAGCCCAAGTTTCACAGGCTGCTCTGCAAAGGTTTTATCCTGAGAGCGCTTCTGAGAAAGAACCAGGGTCGCTGGAGTTAGAGTGACAGGAGCCTTCAGAGTCATAAGTAATTAAAGTCATGGCTTTTACTGTGTGATATGAAACGTATGTCCATGTGCTTCATGCTGGGCGACTGCTCATGAGGACACGGGCTTGATGCTGGACACGTGTGTTGACCCGCAGCCACGTGGTCCTGCTCACCTCTACCTCCAGCGGGAGGTTATCCAAACAAGCGAGCCAGAGAATCATGTGACAGGAAGCAAGGATGGAGGGCAAGAGCTGACCAGACACCCCCAGGACTGTGCTTGCAGCTCAGCCCCGGGTGTGCACCCCCGGCTCCGAGGTTCGCCGTGTGACCCAGGAGCAGGACAGAAGTGCAGGGTCTCAGGCCCATCCCAGAACAGACGAGTCAGAGCTGGCATTTCAGGTGCACGTTCAAGTTTGGGAAGCCCTGCTCTGAAGCCCCCAGACAGGGATGGACTGCCTGGCCTCCAGACCAGCTGTTCTGCCCAGCTTGTTTCCAGAATCGCTGTCCTGTTGTCGGCAGGTGGACCCAGTCCAGGAGTGCCTTCCCACTGGGCTCCCTGTCTCAGACCCACGCCCTGCATGGCAGATAGCCTCTGACCTAGGTCGTCTATCACCTTGAGACATTCAAGCCCGTGTCCACCTGGGAGATGGTGAGTATTAGGGACTCACACCATCCCTCTTCTTCTGTCCCCAGAGGCGCAAGGGAAACAGCCATGAGGTCAGAGCAGTGCCAGCCCCACTTCCGGGCACCTTGTAGGAGGTCTTTCTGGCGAGTTGCAGACTCCACGTAGCTGCCCACCCCCTCCACCCATCCACTTGGTAAACAACAATAGGAGGAGGGTAGGGGGGTGGGGCGGGGCCTCAGGTCAGTCCTTTGCAGGGAGCTCAGCTCCTCGGGAAGTGAAAGGGGGATGGAGAAGGACGGAGTTCCTCCTGTGCTGAGGAGAGATTCCACTCTTTATTCCAGACCTTTGGGGAGGAAGTGAAAGAGGAAGTGGGAAGCAGGTCGCTGTGGCCCGAAGCGAAGGAGCTAAGGAAACCCCCTCTTGAGCAGGAGCCCCTGCCTCACTCCTCTGGACCACGGGCAGAGAGAGGGCAGAGCCAGGAGGCAAACGAGTGCACTCTGTCAACTACAAATTGGCACTTGCCGTTGCCATCTACCTCTACAAGGATTAAATCATGTGTTGCTGTAGCTGCTGAATTTCAACAACAGCCTGAAAGGAGATCAGTGTCCCAGGTGGCACTAGTGGTAAAGAATCTGCCAATTCAGAAGACCTGGGTTCGATCTCTGGTTTGGGAAGATCCCCTGGAGGAGGGCATGGTAACCCACTCCAGTATTCTTGCCTGGAGAATCCCATGGACAGAGGACCCTGACGGGCTACAGTCCGTGGGGTTGCAAAGAGTCAGATATGACTGAAGTGACTTAACACACATTCACTGTAAGGAAATCAGGGTGAAGAGCAGAAATGAATCACTCTATGCTCTGGGGGGAAAAATGGCATAACAGGTCTCCAAATAGTTAGATATATTCAGGGGCTGATTTCATGAGCCCAATTCTTATATCTCCTCATATCTAGAAAAGCATTAAAATCCTGCATGCTGATGACTGCTCCTCATGACTACAGAAACCTTTTGCAAAAATATATGTGCTTGATTGCAAGTTCTCCCCCTTCACATATATACTGACCCCTGACTCTTTGGAGCAGTTTCTCGGAGCTGAGTTGCTGTCTCCTGGGCAATGTCTTCCTCATTTTGCCTCAAATAAAACCTGATTACGACTCTCACATTGTGCATTTGTTAAAAGCTAACAACACAGAGAGTCCACTCAAAGCAGCAGAGACGCAACGGCCCATGTCCTGACACAACTGTGCTAAAGGCTGTGGGTTTAGCCAGGTCCCAGGCTCCCCAACACAGAAAGGCTCTTTCCCACGCTGTCCAGACGCTGCTCCCACCCCATCCAGGAGAGTCTGCCCAGCCTGAGATGGTGGCCTCTCAGTCTGAGTGCAGAGCATTGGCTGACAGTACAGTCCTTTATTCTATCCACTCTGTTCTCACCAGGGGAAATTCAAATTCTGGAAAGGACAAAGCTCGCATTTATCCAGACCAGCTAATGACAGAATGCCAGACCAAATGCTGAGAATTCACACTGCTTAGGAAGTCAGCCTTGAACCCAAAGGATCTACAATTGAGCCCGGAAAGAGCTTTTTTACCCTATCAATCACTTCTTGGTTTTTACAGACCCCTTCAGTTATGCATGCCCACCAGTGATTTTATCCTTAATAGACATATTCTTGGCACTCACTTCCCCCTTCTTAAACCATCACCACCGAGACCCCCTCCGTGTGGCTGGTCATGTATTTAGGTCTGCAGATCTTTGGGGCTTGGCTGAATCTCACTAAGAAGCAAGGGTAAACACCTTGGTAACAAGCACCTGGAGACCCTTTGGGTGCCAACCAATAACACAGCCCCACGGCGTTCAGGGAATCTGCGCCCAGGTTGGCAGAGCAACCTGCCTGCCTCGCTCTCCCCAGCTCCGGCCCTGGGGCTATGCCCGTGGGGCGCCAGCCTCACCCTCTCACTCCCTCTGGTCCCTGCTGGGCCGATCCATCACTTTCCACACCCTGTGGTCGCACACCAGCCTGCTTCCACGTCCATGGGGAAGAAGCACACTTGGTTCCTGTCCCCTTTCTGACCGTGTGAGTGTGAAGATGTGCTAATCACCAATTCCTGGTGTATTTCAATATCGACAAAGCACGGGAAGGGCCTCTCGGATTGGCAGAAAGTGAGGAAGCACGTAGAAAAGGACCTGGTGGCAACTTCATTTTCCCGCCGCTTCCCCCTTCCCCTCGCTTGCCCCCTCCAGGTTGTCCCCATTTCCCATCACCATCCTCACAGCCTCAGGGAGAGAGGGAGTGACATTTCCTAAGTGCTGTGGTGGGGATTTGAGGAAGAAACCCACACAGGTGTAGGATGGCCCTTTCTGCCACGGATCCTCAGCCTAGCATCACCATACACCGCCCGGACCCCTACCCAGCCAAGAGGATTGGAGTCAGCATGCCCAAGGACCAGAATGAGGACTCCAACTAGTAACATACCGAGTCCAGACTCTACTGCTTACCGAACAACAGGACGATCAATTGAGATCCGAGTGGTTGGGGACGGAATAGTGAACAGAAAGGAATAGGAAAGCCAGCAGACTGAGACGAGGGTGGATGAATGTTCCTAAGAACTACTTTGGGTCTGTATGCTGGTTTCTTCTATAGAACAAAGAAAGGGGCAGTTGAGGAAGTAAATAAAAAAGACCATGTGTGTGTGTGCGTGCTCAGTTCCTGTGGACTGTAGCCTGCCAGGCTCCTCTGTCCATGGGAATCTCCAGGCAAGAACACTGGAGTGGGTTGCCATTTCCTCCTCCAGGGGAATCTTTCCCACCCAGGGATCAAATCTGCATCCCCTGCAGCTCCTGTGTTGCAGGCAGATTCTTTTACTGCTGGGTCACTGGGGAAGCCCATAAAAAAGGCCAGGTGTGTTTGTTGCTCAGTCGTGTCCAACTCTTTGTGACCCCATGGACTGTAGTCTGCTAGGCTCCCCTGTCCATGGGATTTCTCAGGCAAGAATACTGGAGTGGGTTGCCATTTCCTTCTTCGAAAAAAGGCCATAAGTTGTTGCAAATGTTTCCTGGTCCACTTGTCAGTCTGGTCAGGGGGTTTCCTGAAAGCTAAAAAAAATGGGTGTTTTAGCTTAATGTTCAGGCCAGTGACCCAGGGTTCCAGGAGATGGACTGTTGTGTATACTTTAACCTATAGGCAACCTCCCTTTAGTGATTAATTTGTAGTAACCTATATGGGAAAAGAATCTAAAAAAGAGTGGATATATGTATATGCATAACTGATTCACTTTGCTGAAAGTAACACAGCATTGTAAATCAACTATACTCCACTAAAAATTTTTAAACTGATAATAATGATAGGCCTACACACAGCCATTACTCTTGCATTCTTAGGGGTCGGGTTTGCTGGAGTGGTACTTTCTGGATAAAGCATTGCAATTTTAAAATGATTTAGTAGTGACTAGAAAATTAAATGTTTAAAAACATTTCTTAGAAAATTTCAGAATTTTTTGAAATCAATTCAATTTTGGTCAGATCAGATCAGTCGCTCAGTTGTGTCTGACTCTTTGTGACCCCATGAATCGCAGCACGCCAGGCCTCCCTGTCCAGCACCAACTCCCGGAGTTCACTCAGACTCACGTCCATCGAGTCAGTGATGCCATCCAGCCATCTCATCCTCTGCCGTCCCCTTCTCCTCTTGCCCCCAATCCCTCCCAGCATCAGAGTCTTTTCCAATGAGTCAACTCTTTGCATGAGGTGGCCAAAGTACTGGAGTTTCAGCGTTAGCATCATTCCCTCCAAAGAAATCCCAGAGCTGATCTCCTTCAGAATGGACTGGTTGGATCTCCTTGCAGTCCAAGGGACTCTCAAGGGTCTTCTCCAACACCACAGTTCAAAAGCATCAATTCTTGGGCGCTCAGCCTTCTTCACAGTCCAACTCTCACATCCATACATGATCACAGGAAAAACCATAGCCTTGACTAGACGGACCTTTGTTGGCAAAGTAATGTCTCTGCTTTTGAATATGCTATCTAGGTTGGTCATAACTTTCCTTCCAAGGAGTAAGTGTCTTTTAATTTCATGGCTGCAATCACCATCTGCAGTGATTTTGGAGCCCAGAAAAATAAAGTCTGATACTGTTTCCACTGTTTCCCCATCTATTTCCCATGAAGTGGTGGGACCGGATGCCATGATCATCGTTTTCTGAATGTTGAGCTTTAAGCCAACTTTTTCACTCTCCACTTTCACTTTCATCAAGAGGCTTTTTAGTTCCTCTTCACTTTCTGCCATAAGGGTGGTGTCATCTGCATATCTGAGGTTATTGAGATTTCTCCCGGCAATCTTGATTCTAGCTTGTGTTTCTTCCAGTCCAGCGTTTCTCATGATGTACTCTGCATATAAGTTAAATAAACAGGGTGACAATATACAGCCTTGACGTACTCCTTTTCCTATTTGGAACCAGTCTGTTGTTCCATGTCCAGTTCTAACTGTTGCTTCCTGACCTGCACACAAATTTCTCAAGAGGCAGGTCAGGTGGTCTGGTATTCCCATCTCTTTCAGAATTTTCCACAGTTTATTGTGATCCACACAGTCAAAGGCTTTGGCATAGTCAATAAAGCAGAAATAGATGTTTTTCTGGAATTCTCTTGCTTTTTCCATGATCCAGCAGATGTTGGCAATTTGATCTCTGGTTCCTCTGCCTTTTCTAAAACCAGCTTGAACATCTGGAAGTTCACGGTTCATATATTTCTGAAGCCTGGCTTGGAGAATTTTGAGCATTACTTTACTAGCGTGTGAGATGAGTGCAATTGTGCGGTAGTTTGAGCATTCTTTGGCATTGCCTTTCTTTGGGATTGGAATGAAAACTGACCTTTTCCAGTCCTGTGGCCACTGCTGAGTTTTCCAAATTTGCTGGCATATTGAGTGCAGCACTTTCACAGCATCATCCTTCAGGATTTGGAATAGCTCAACTGGCATTCCATCACCTCCACTAGCTTTGTTCATAGTGATGCTTTCTAAGGCCCACTTGACTTCACATTCCAGGATGTCTGGCTCTAGGTCAGTGATCACACCATCGTGATTATCTGGGTCATGAAGATCTTTTTTGTACAGTTCTTCTGTGTGTTCTTGCCATCTCTTCTTAATATCTTCTGCTTTTGTTAGGTCCATACCATTTCTGTCCTTTATCAAGCTCATCTTTGCATGAAATATTCCTTTGGTATCTCTGATTTTCTTGAAGAGATCTCTAGTCTTTCCCATTCTGTTGTTTTCCTCTATTTCTTTGTAGTTTTATGCAATTCCATTTTTACAGTCTATTTGAAGGAAACTTGCAGTGATTCTTTGCCTAAAGAACAGAAGACTTGAAAACCTTACACCTGCTTTTCCACATGTTAACTTGCTTAGACAATCATGTTGGATTTTAGTTTCTAAGTGTGCAGTTCAGCCAAGTCTGGGAAGGTCAGAGAAGGACTCCATTTCCAGGAAGAAGGCAGGATGTGTGGAGGGGGGGGGACCAACCTCCCACTAGAAACAACAAAAACTACTGACTCAAAATCTTAATTTCTTAAAGCATCAAAGATTTGGCAAGATAACAAGAAACAAAAGTCCAAAATCAAAGAGGAGATGAGACCTCTGAAAGTTAAATGGTGCCCTTAGAGGTGTTTTGGGACTAAGGGCATTTGCCAACCTGGACAAACTTGAACTTTTAATTTTATAGGTGTGTGTTTATGTGTGGATATGAATCAGGCAAAAGCTCACAAGTGATACAGGTGTGTGTATTGGCAGGGATCAGGTAGAGAAGCAGAGCCAGAAGGAGATGGCCACAAGGTTTGGGGTGAGACTCTGGTGGCTACAAGACCAGGGGAGAAAGGCCTATTGGGACGGCTGGGCTGGAGCTGTGGCCCCAGGACCCCACCCCCACCCCCAGGCAGTTCCTTCCAACTCAAGGAAACTCAGTTCTGCTCTCAGGTCTTTGGACCTGTTGCAGGAAGCTCACCCAGGTCACCCGGAATACCTGCCCCTCCTTCAAGCAAACCTACCTGGACTGTTATCACATCCACAAAGAACCTTCACAACAGCTTCAAATTAGGACTTGATTAACTGGGGATGCACACAAGGTCACAAAGAAAACCCACCATCTATCTTTACAAACTTTCTCCTAATTCTGAAATCTTTCTAAATAAAAAGTCTCACGCGCTGAGCTGTGAGTTCCTCACCCAGATCTAAGGGTCCAAGTGCCCAGCCTGTTGGCCTGGCTGCACAATTCCATTCCCGAGTGTTCCTGAGTCCCTTGCAGCCCCTAGAGGACCTGACCTGCCAACCCCTGAGCGAATCCGTGTGTACAGTCTCTCTGACGGGGCACCAGGCATCAGCCACGGAGCTTCTCACAACTGAAAAATGAATCACTCTTTTTTTGGGAAGAAGGAAAACAGTGCTGGCAGAAACTCGGGTCCACATAAAGAAGAAGCGAAGGAGTAACCGAGGGAAAAATAAAACTCTTTTCCCATTTTTCTTTTTATTTTATTTCTCTCTCATCTTCCACACACTAACCTGAACCAGAGGAGCATGCTGGACAAATTATGATACAGTCTCCTCGCAAAGTAAAGCTCGGTGCTTTACTTTTAGACCGCTGTTTTGTCGTGTTTTGGGTCCGTATCCCAAACTTCCCAAATACTCCTATTTTCTCTGTATTTCTTCTGCATCTTGCAAGCTGACCTGAGTCTTTCACACACAGGCACGAGAACACAATGGCCATTGTTCCGGTCTTTGTGGTCATGATGAACGAGCTGGTGCCCCACTGTACTGGCCCAGGGCACTTGGAACCCCCGCCTCCCCGCCTCCGCCCCATGACCCTCACAGGCAGACAGAGTCTCGTCTGGCAGGGGGCTGGCTAACACTTGTCCGTCTTTGCAAAGACTTCCTCTCCTTGGACAAGTTGGATGTGCTCAGTCAGCACCCCTGGCCTTGGAAGCTGTGCGGGGAGGCGGGGAGGGCACCCCCTGTTCCCTCTTCATGCCACTCTCCGCCAGTTTCCATCCGCTGGCAGCCTCCCAGCCTCCCTCTTGCACTGACCAAGAACAGCTCAGGGAGAAGCAGCTTTATTCTGTGAAGGTCCTCGGGTGCAGAAAGCATGCTTCTGGAGGACCAATAAGAAGCAGAGGGGGATGGGATTACACTTTAACCATCAGCTGTTTTCAGATGAGTGTGTCTAGACCTGACCTCCTTGGCAGCCTTCTTTGTGCCTCAACCACAGAACCTGACTTCGCTGTAGATTTCATTTCCCCAAATATCTGAGACATGAAAAACAAGTGATAGCAGGGACTGTTTTCAGTTTTACTTCTCTTTTTTCCAATTCCCTGAAGGGCTTTCCTTTCACTGTCTTATTGAAAAGAATTAACTTCAGTTCTATAAGACTTAAGCTATAGGGACTTCCCTGGTGACCCAGTGATTAAGACTCCATGCTGATGGAGTTCAACCCCTGGTCAGGGAACTAGATCCCACATGCCTCAACTAAGAGCTGGCACGCCAAAACAAAGACTGAAGATCCCGAATGGCACAACTGAGATCAGGCACAGCCAAATAAATAAATAAAAATAAACATTGGAAAAAAAGATAGTGGGAGGAAACGGTGACATCATTTTCACAAAAACAACAAAAATCAGTTTTTTTTTAAGACAACTAATGCAGTTCATTCATTATTTTAGGTAGCACTCATATTATTATGGTAATGGGCCAGGCAAGGGGAAAGGCAGTGAACAAAACAGGAAAACCAAGCTTGCATTCTGTGGGTAGAGACAGAAAAGAAGGAAACTCTATACCCACACATTCAGAAGGTACAATGGGAAAAATAAAGTAGGGAAGGAAGCTAGAAGGGTGGAGAAGGGGGAGGGAGTCACAATTTTAAACTGTGTGGTGGTGGAAGGTGTCCCCGAGGGGCTGATCCTGAAGTTACAGCCCCGACCACAGTGGGGAACTCTGTGAGGGCAGGAAGGAGAGGGGCAAAGCTGCTCGCAGTTTGGGGATGGGCAGTGTTGAGGGGTCTCGGGCCACCAAATGGAGAGGCAATCAGATGGATTTGGAGGTAGGCTTCTCGTACCAGTGACTGATGCTGGTCACCAGCTCAGAGGTGTGAACTTTCCCCACAGTTATCAGTGTTCTGACACCAGCTGGGTGTCCTTTAATTCAACTCAACTTTCTATGTGGAGTGTAAACTCCTACCAACTGACTCCCCCACCCACTTCAGAAGCCAGTTTCAAGATTGATTCAGCCCTCAGCCCCTCTTCCTGCCCACCCCCAAGGTGGAGGGTGAGTGGTAGATCTGAAAGTTCCCACCCTCTAACCAGATGGTTGGATCCCCTGGAAAACAACCCCCAGCCTTGGGTGGGGGTCCAAATGTCTCCTCAGTTGCATAACGAAAGTCACCTTTATGTTTCTTTCCTCAGGAAACTGCAAGAGTTTTAGGAGCTCTGTGCCAAGAACAGGATGGAGACCAAATATATGTTTCTCATTAGAGGTTCTCCCCAATATCCAAAAGTAGAGTGTCCTAGGAAAACTTTCATGGAAGAAATGGCCTAGGGTGACGAAGCAGCTACCTTAAGACACATCTTGCTGACAGATGCACGAAACACATGGGGATCTGGCCCAGATGCTCACAGACACAGCTCACGGCTCTGATGGCTGAAGCTGAGACAATGATCGTGGTTCCAGGGAAGGAGCTGATGGGGCCATTCCCGCTTCTGGGGTGCACTGACCCCGTAAAGGCTTGATGGGAACAGAGGCTGAATGCAATTTTCACTTCTTGCCCCTTTATTCTGTAAAAATGAAACTGCTTTGCAGATTCCCTTCCATTAGTGCAAGCAGGTCTTTCATAAAAGCAAGATGGCGTTAAGGAAACTTTGGAAGGTGGGGCTCTCCATGCAAATCACACCATCAGGGGGTGAGGTGGCAGATCTGTGCAGGAGACATGGCATGGGAGTCATGGGCATGGAGGATATTACAACTGTGAACGACCGGGCCTCGAGGGAAGGTGCACTCAGGGGGCTGAAAGTGTAGGGCCCTGGCTGAGGCTGGCAAGGAGGCTGGACCAGGGAATTCTCCAGACTTAGACCAGGAAAAATAGGCCACCCTCCAGCTTTCTTGAGGTTCACAAGCGAATCAAGACCACACTGCTCCTTCTGCAGCCGTGGCCACGTGCCTGGTGAGAGGCCCAGGCAGAACCCAGAGCACAGCCTCCGGGCTTTCCCGAAACCATGATAGTTTGCATCATTCAATGTTGAAATACCTGTTTACAAGCCTTTCTCCTTAGGCCAGGACTTCTGGAGGGCAGGAGCTGAGCTTTTCCATCTTTAAGTTAGTCTCTGACATCTTGTGTTCTACAAATGTTCTCTAAGTCGATGAAACAGCATAGATACGGAACTGGTCACTTTTTTCTTGGAAGATAACTAGTCCAAGATGGGACCACCACAATGTGATCCAGGTAGAAAGGCTATAGTCTGGGGACAGAATTGCCAGAGAGGTGGCACCACTGAGCATCTCAGCCCAGGGAAGTGGAACCGAAGCCATCTGGGCTTGTAAATAGCCCCAAACCAAGTAAAACACAGAATGCTGCTTCTGATCTGACTTGAGGACCATTACTTTCTCTTTGCTCCTTGGACCCGACTGAGTCAGGCACAGCTTTCCGGAGAACTCCTTGGCAATCTGTAGCACTCCTCCCACCCAAAAAAAAATTCTTTGTAGACTCTGACCTAATAATTCAAATTCCAGGAAGAAAAGAATCTGCACCAAGGGACTTTCCTGGCAGTCCAGTGGTTAAGACTTCGCCTTCCAATGCATCGGGTGCAGGTTCAATCCCTGGTCAGGGAGCTAAGATTCCACATGTCTCGTGGCCCCAAAAGCAAAACATGAAACAGAAGCAGTATTGTAAGAAATTCAATAAAGACTTTAAACAAACAAGCAAAAAATCAAAATACACACTAAGACTTTTTCCTATCATAATCTCTATCACAGTATTATTCATTACAGGAAAAAAAGTGGGGGGAACCTAAACATCTTGCATTAGAGAAAAAAATTAAACTATGGAATGGCAAGTTGAATAGGGAGCATAGCGAAGCTTTTGAAGATGATTAACTTCATGAAAAATAATCATGACGTAATGACAGGGAGAAACGTGACAGGGATAAGTCATCACATGACCTCAGTGAGGTAAACAGCCACCGCCTGTACACACGTCCACATAGGTGCAACCACGGGCAACTCATCCCCTCTACACTTTTCTTTGTTTTTATAACAAACATATTTTACTAATTTGATTAAAAAAAAAAAGAACAAGAAATTTTATTTTCAGATACAAGGAAGCATTGGGAACATCAACTCTTGGTCTTTTAAAATCAGGTTTTCCTCTAGTGATGGTGGCATCTTTTTTTTTTTTTTTTTCAAAAATTGAAGCCAGTTTTGGGGATAGGGCAAGGAAGGGAAGCGGGGAGCGGGCCGGGAGGAAAAGGGAAAGAGGTTGTCTCAGGTTGCAAAGAGAAGCTTCAGCAAACATTCTGGGTAACCAAAAGCTGGTGTCCTGGTCATCGTAGCTGTGCCTGCAATCGAGGGCCCGAGACCCTCCTGAGACTCTTCTGGAGGGTTCTGGTGGCAGTCAAGGGGTGACTTATAAATATACAACTTAAACAGCAAGTCATGATCTCAGAAACTGAGTGAAAAAAATCCACATCGGTAAGTCCACATATTGTAGAAGTCCAATCAATAAACTGCCAGAATAGACAAAATTAATCTATAGTTAAGTGTTAGTTTCTCAGTCATGTCTGACTCTTTGTGATCTTATGGACTGTAGCCCACCAGGCTTCTCTGTCCATGGGATTCTCCAGGCAAGAATACTGGAGTGGGTAGCCATTTACTTCTCCAAGGGATCTTCCCGACCCAAGGATTGAACCTGGACCTCTTGTATTGCAGGCAGATTCTTTACCATCTGAGCCACCAGGGAAACCCTTAATTTTTATATACTTACTTTCTATATAAAATTAATCTATATACTTAAAAAAAAATCAGTCAGTGAAGCATTGTCTCTGAGGGTGGGGGCCCAAAGTGACTGGTACGTGGGGTGAGGTGACTTTCTGGAGTGATGGTCATCTTTCTTAGCTGCTAGGGGTGAGGGTTACACACACCTTTCAAAATCAAGTGAATGTTCACTTCGGATTTGTACATTTCACAATTGGTAAATTTTACAACAAATGAAGCTATACGCAAACATCAAGGTCTAGTGTGTAAGTATTTGGCTGTGAAATGCACTGATGTCGACACCTTCTTTTGAAATACATTTAAAAGGATGGGTTGATGGCCGAAGAGAAAGAGGGACAGGTAGACACACACGTGATAAAATAACTAAAGTACAGTATGAGTGGCAGAATCTGGGTGGTGAGAGTATAGGTGTTTTGATAAGATCCTTCTAACTTGATTGCCTGTTTGAAAATTTCCACAATGAAATGTCAGGGGAAATGTATCCCCCTCCTCCTTCCTGCACCCACCCTTCTCTGCCTCTCTCTTTCCTCGTCTCCCTTTTCTGGTTCTCCCTCATCTCAAAAGCCCCAAATTGGCAAGAGTATTTTCACCATGTTCCAGGCAAAACCTGGGGTTGGACAGAGCACTGGCCTGCCTGGCTTCTAGTGTGAAAGAAATTATCCTAACACTTGTCCTCTGGGGCAGGGAGTGCCAGGCCCAGCATCCAGGGATCCAGCTTTAACAGGGCTGCCCCACTGCAGATGGCTAAAGGAATGAGATTTCAAGGCAGCACAAACACTCAGAGGAAGTCAAGCAGTGATTACATTGTGGATCTGGAAAGGAAATGCTTACCACCCGGAGGTGCCAAGGGGATTGCTCAATCCGGCTCAGAGCCATGCTGTTTTCCTCGTGGCTGGACTGAGGCCCAGAGAGATGGAGGAGTCTGGGGAGGGGGGCAGATGATGCACAAGCTGCCCCTCCCCCATCGCTGGACCTCCTCTCCTTGCCCCTAACACCCTGGCTGTGCTGCTTCACACACACACACACACACACACACACACACACACACGCTCAGGAGCAGCCCTGGTAAATGTGCAGCTTGAAAGGATAAATGATAACTGACAACACAAGGCAAGGAGGCCATTTACACGTGGACCTGAGCACAAGTTTTGAGAGGATTCTCTTCTCCCACATTAAGGACAGGTCAGCCTCAGACTGCTGCTTGCTCTGGCCTCTTCTATGGGGGCTGTTGGCAGCCTTCATCCTGAGCATCCTGGTGCCCTACTGCTGTGGCATCAACCCCTAGCAGAGCCCTAAATACTTTGCCCACATTGGCATATGTTTAGAAGCATCCCTGAGTCTCCCGGAGCGTGAGGGTAGGAAGGGGGCACTGTGGGGAAGTGTGTGTAAGGGATGCCAGAGCTCCACCCCAGAGAACCTATGCCTCCATAAGAGAGGTTTCCAACCTTTCCATGATAAGATGCCATAAAACCCAGGACTTGCTCAGTCCAAGCTACCTCTGTGGTGGTGGTGGTTTTAGTTGCTAAGTCGTGTCTGACTCTTTGTGACCCCATAAACTGTAGCCCGCCAGGCTTCTCTGTCCATGGAATTTTTCAGGCAAGAATACTGGAGTGGGTTGCCATTTCCTCCTCCAGGGGATCTTACCAACCCAGGAATCCAACCTGGATTTACTACTTGGCAGGCAGATTCTTTACCACTGAGCCACCTGGCAAGCCCAGGCAAGCCCACTCTTCAAACACCAGGTTTTAATTATTCAAAAGCCCCAGTGCTGAGAATCTCAACTCTTAGCTACTTGATGTGGTCACTTACACTTTGGGGGAATGTTTTATGCACTTGGCCATGTATTTATTAAAGTATTACTTCATATCCACTTATGATTGCTTACTGATTTTAGAGAACTTCTGCCACTCTCTCGCCTTAATTCCTCACTCTGCTAACTCAGATCATGAGATCAGCAGTCACACACACAGTTTTGTGGAAATATGACTGGTTTGTCCTTCACCCGGCAGAAGGACACATACTCATCTCCTGTGCAGACGTGCGCCCCTCCACGCTGTACCTGATGGTTGAGTGCCAGAACCCCCTATCTCAACTTCAGTTTGCTCTTTCTCTCTGGGTTCCTGCTTTATCCCAGGAGCCACAGGTCACAGACCCCAAGCCATGGGCTGCTCATTTTTAAAAAATTTTTTGGAGGATTATTGCTTTACAATGTTGTGTTAGTTTCTGCTGTACAACAAAATGAATCTTCTATGTGCATACATATGTCCCCTCTCTCTTGGACTTCCCTCCACTCCTCCTATCCCCCCGTCTAGGTCATCAGGAGCACCGAGCTGAGCTCCCTGTGCTATACAGCAGCTTCTCACTAGCTATCTAATTTACACTTGGTAGTGTATATATCTCAATGCTACTCTCGCAATTCATCCCACCCTCCCCTTTGGCCTCTGTGTCCACAAGTCCATTTTCTACATCTGGGTCTCTATTCCTGCCCTGGAACTAGGTTCATCTGTACCATTTTTCTAGATTCCATAAGTATGTTGGTTGCTCAGTCATGTCTGACTCTTTGTGACCCCATGGACTGTGGCCTGCCAGGCTCTTCTGTCCATGGAATTCTCCAGGCAAGAATACTGGAGTGGGTAACCAGTCCCTTCTTCAGAGGATCTTCCTGACCCAGGGATCAAACCCAGGTCTCCTGCATTGCAGGCAGATTCTTTACCACCAGAGGCACCAGGAAAGACCTAGATTCTATATGCATGAGTTAGTATATTTGTTTTTCTCTTTCTGACTTACTTCATTCTATGTGACAGACCCTAGGTCCATCTACGACTCTACAAATGACCCAATTTCCTTCCTTTTATGGCTGAGTAGTATTCCACTGTATATATGTACCACATCTTCTTTATCCACTCAGCTGTTGGACGCTTAGGTTGTTACCGTGTCCCGGCTATCGCAAATAGTGCTGCAAGGAGCACTGGGATTGGGATCCACATGTCCTATTAATTATAGTTTTCTCAGGATATATGCCCAGTAGTGGGATTGTTAGGTCATACCACAGTTCTAATTTTAGTTTTTCAAGGAACCTTCATACTGTTCTCCACAGTCGTCATTTCAATTTACATTCCCACCAACAGTGTAAGAGTGATGGGTGCTCTGCCATCTTTACCCATGCTTACACATCCCACCAAAGCCTGCCCATGTCTGTGTTCCTGACCCCAGTCCCTACGGTTAACAAAGAGGCTGGCCTCGCCACACTTCTGATATTTTCCAAGGTCACCCTTACAGCTAGAGGAGAAGCCCAGCCTTCTCTGCCTCATCAGACTGTCGTACAGGCCACTCTGGCAGTTCTGTGGGCACCCCTTTCTGGGATAAGAGATGTCTCTGTATCAAAATGCCTATCACCAGTGTAACTGACCTCCAGCCACACAGGTCAGCATTCAGGCTGCCCCAACACATTCACACCCACCACCATGCTCCCATATTCTCTGCTGCCCTGCACCTCCTCCCTGACGACGACACAGATGGGAGGACCCTGTCTGTCTCTAGTTAGCACACCTCCTGAGGCGGCAGCCCCAGCGCCTGCGAGGTGGGAGACCCTGGTGAGGACCAGTTCCTGCCCTTAAAAGACAGTCACGCCACTCAGAAGCGTGGGCCATGGCGGCCCACTCTCCCCTTTGTGGAGTTCCCCTCTCTTCTAGTTAACTGAGAAAGCACTTCCTCTCTCTTCATTTCAGTTAAGTCGCTCAGTCGTGTCCGACTCTTTGCGACCCCATGAATCGCAGCACACCAGGTCTCCCTGTCCATCACCAACTCCCGGAGTTCACCCAGACTCACATCCATCGAGTCAGTGATGCCATCCAGCCATCTCATCCTCTGTAGTCCCCTTCTCCTCCTGCCCCCAATCCCTCCCAGCATCAGAGTCTTTTCCAATGAGTCAACTCTTTGCATGAGGTGGCCAAAGTACTGGAGTTTCAGCTTTAGCATCATTTCTTCCAAAGAAATCCCAGGGCTGATCTCCTTCAGAATGGACTGGTTGGATCTCCTTGCAGTCCAAGGGACTCTCAAGAGTCTTCTCCAACACCACAGTTCAAAAGCATCAATTCTTCAGTGCTCAGCCTTCTTCACAGTCCAACTCTCACATCCATACATGACCACAGGAAAAACCATAGCCTTGACTAGACAGACCTTTGTTGGCAAAGTAATGTCTCTGCTTTTGAATATGCTATCTAGGTTGGTCATAACTTTCCTTCCAAGGAGTAAGTGTCTTTTAATTTCATGGCTGCAGTCACCATCTGTAGTGATTTTGGAGCCCCGAAAAATAAAGTCTGATGCTGTTTCCACTGTTTCCGCATCTATTTCCCATGAAGTGGTGGGACCGGATGCCATGATCATCGTTTTTTGAATGTTGAGCTTTAAGCCAACATTTTCATTCTCCACTTTCAAAAAGAGGCTTTTTAGTTCCTCTTCACTTTCTGCCATAAGGGTGGTGTCATCTGCATATCTGAGGTTATTGATATTTCTCCTGGCAATCTTGATTCCAGCTTGTGTTTCTTCCAGTCCAGTGTTTCTCATGATGTACTCTGCATATAAGTTAAATAAGCAGGGTGACAATATACAGCCTTGACGTACTCCTTTTCCTATTTGGAACCAGTCTGTTGTTCCATGTCCAGTTCTAACTGTTGCTTCCTAACCTGCATACAAATTTCTCAAGAGGCAGGTCAGGTGGTCTGGGATTCCCATCTCTTTCAGAATTTTCCACAGTTGATTGTGATCCACACAGTCAAAGGCTTTGGCATAGTCAATAAAGCAGAAATAGATGTTTTTCTGGAACTCTCTTGCTTTTTCCATGATCCAGCGGATGTTGGGAATTTGATCTCTGGTTCCTCTGCCTTTTCTAAAACCAGCTTGAACATCAGGAAGTTCACGGTTCACATATTGCTGAAGCCTGGCTTGGAGAATTTTGAGCATTACTTTACTAACGTGTGAGATGAGTGCAATTGTGAGGTAGTTTGAGCATTCTTTGGTATTGCCTTTCTTTGGGGTTGGAATGAAAACTGACCTTTTCCAGTCCTGTGGCCACTGCTGAGTTTTCCAAATGTGCTGGCATATTGAGTGCAGTGCTTTCACAGCATCATCTTTCAGGATTTGGAATAGCTCAACTGGAATTCCATCACCTCCACTAGCTTTGTTCATAGTGATGATTTCTAAGGCCCACTTGACTTCACATTCCAGGATGTCTGGCTCTAGGTGAGTGATCACACCATCGTGATTATCTGGGTCGTGAAGATCTTTTTTGTACAGTTCTTCTGTGTATTCTTGCTACCTCTTCTTAATATCTTCTGCTTCTCTTAGGTCCATACCATTTCTGTCCTTTATCGAGCCCATCTTTGCATGAAATATTCCCTTGGTATCTCTAATTTTCTTGAAGAGAGCTCTAGTCTTTCCCATTCTGTTGTTTTCCTCTATTTCTTGGCATTGATCGCTGAGGCTTTCTTATCTCTTCTTGCTATTCTTTGGAACTCTGCATTCATATGCTTATATCTTTCCTTTTCTCCTTTGCTTTTCACTCCTCTCTCTTACTGTACTGCAAAGGCAACCCTTCTTCACTTAGTGGGCGCCATAACTCTTTCAGAGGCTCCTGGGCTTCCCAGGCGGTGCAGGGATAAAGAATTTGCCTGCAGTGCGGGAGACCTGGGTTTGATCCCTGGGTGAGGAAGATCCCCTGGAGAAGGGAACGGCAACCGCCTCTGGTATTCTTGCCTGGAAAATTCCATGGACAGAGGAGCCTGGCGGACTACAGTCCATGGAGTTGCAAAGAGTCAGACACAACTGAGCACACACACACACACACACACACACACACACCTGAGTTAGAGCAGGGAGAGATGGGGAGGGGGCAGAAGACACCACCCCTAATGTGCCACCATGGCAGGTGGGGTATTTTGAACTGAAGGAATCAAGATCCGGCAGCCTCAGGAAAAGCTTTTACCTCCTCTGAATTGCCAAAAGGAATTTAGATACCAGAGAGACATATTTATCTGAAAGAGCAATCTGTGCCGTAGGGCTGACATCAGATCCCCAAGCACCTGCTCATCTCATCTTCCCATGAATCACCCCTGCTCTACTTGAAGTCCCAGCCCCCCATTCCTTTCCTTAGGTCAAAGTGGCTTATAAGCTTCAACTGCCTGACTGCCTTTGTGTCTTTCCTTTATGGGGTTTCTAAATGTATACAGTTAAATGTATTTTTCTCTTGTTAATCTGTTTTACGGCAATTTAATTATTAGACCAGCCAAAGAACCTAGAAAGGTATAAGGAAAAATTTCCCGCCCCCTACAGTTATAACTGGGCCTCAAGACAACAGGGTCTCAGAAATACTGAACATAAATATTCACTGTTAATACCATTCTGGATTTCATGCCAGATTCCTTCTGGTCGAGCCCTAAGGCCACAGTGGCTGTGGGCTGATGCTCACTGACCATTGCCTTGACCACTCCTGGGAGAGTCCTCCTCTGGATGTGCGCCACAGGCCCAGAGGCCACCTGGTATTTCTGCCACCATGTCTTTAGGTCATTGGTTACTGGGTCATCTTCGGGCACACAGGGTACAGGTTAGAGAACAGCGTTTCCCCCAACTCCCAGGGCCATTCTCCAGCCTGGATCTGCACGGTCCTGGACTAAATGATCTGGCAGCCCAATCAATACCCAACTGACCACATCCTCTCAGTCTGGGAAGAAAGAGAACCAACAACTAGGTTAACACAGTAAAGGAGGCTCAAAAATTGCTTGTATATGTTGAGATAATGTTTTAGATATATTGGGTTAAATAAAAAGTATTGTTTTTATAAGTCTGTATGCTCAAAACCCAGAGGAACACACTGCATGAGGCCATTTGTGGAAAGTTCAAGAACAGGCAAGGCCTCAGTCCACAGAGACAGGGGTGTGCATCATCCAAGTCTAGGGGCGAGCAAGAGATTGACCACAGAGAGGTAGGAGGAAACAGGCTAATGGAAGTGTTCTAGAGCTTGGAGGGGAAGTAATACCAATGTATGCATTTGCTAAAATTCCTGTCTGGACACATAAAATAAGGCATTTATCGTGTGTGCGTCATACCTTATTCAAGTTGATTTTTAAGAATCAAGCGTTTTCCAAGCAGTGGACAGAGGACCAGGGCCAGTGCTGTGCCTCTCTGAGGAGAGGAGCGAGAGCAGCCCTCAGGCTTCCAGCCATTCCCTCAGGGGCTGGCCTTCCCACACCCACGAGGAAGGGTCCCCCCACCCACGGTTTAGGCTGCACCCAGCTGTCAGGGTGAGCTTCCGGGTCATTCCCTTCCCTGCTTAAACACCAGCAGTCTCTTGTCCCTAGAGCAGAGTGGCCCAGCCTCACCCCAGGGCCTTTGCACTGGCTCTTCCTTTGCCTGAGGTGCTCTTCCTCTGTGTCGGCAGGACTTCTTGCCCTTTAGGCAGGTTTTAGCCCAAATGTCTGTCCTCTCAGAGGCCTCCCTGACCAGCATCCAGGGCACCCATGTCTATTTCATCCTTCACTTCCAACACAACCCCCCATCACCCCTTGATCTTAATCCCTGATCACTGATCCCATCCCCACCCCACCCCTCTAAAGCTGGGCCAGGCAAGACCACAGTTCCTCTGGGAGATGAGGCCTACTGGCCTTGACATCTGCTCCAAGGGTAAAATGTACACACACAGAAGAGTGTAAAAGTTGTCATTCACAATTGCTTGTATATGTTGAAATAACATTTTGGATATATTGAGTTAAATAAAAAGCATTGTTATTATACATTTTTTTCTTTTTACATTAAAAAAATTTGTTCATTTATTATAATTGGAGGCTAATTACTTTACAATTTGTAGTGATTTTTGCCATACATTGACATGAATCAGTCATGGGTGTACATGTGTCCCCCATCCTGAACACCCTTTCCACCTCCCCATCCCATCCCTCTGGGTTGTCCCAGTGCACTGGCTTTGAGTGCCCTGTTTCATGCATCAAACTTGGACTGGCAATCTATTTCACATATGGTAATATACATGTTTCAATGCTATTCTCTCAAATCATCCCACCCTCTCCTTCTGCTACAGAGTCCAAAAGTCTGTTCTTTATATCTGTGTCTCTTTTGCTGTCTCGCATATAGGTTCGACCGTTACCATCTTACACTTTTTAATGTGTCTCCTAGAAAATGTAGTTATGCATGGGTTAAGCGGGGGCTTAACCCTCGGTCAAGCGGGGGCTCTACTGCCTCAAGAGTCCCCCGCCCCCAGCTACAGGCCCCAGACACCCTGGCCAGGGAGAGGCCCCAGAGAGGTGTATGGTTGAATAATTAAACGAGTTGTGAGAAAGAGAACCCGATGAGCTTCTGTGGGGAAGAACTTCCCGAGACAGGGCGCAACCAAGGTCTTCCTCCCGCTGCCTCGGAAACCTCAGCCGTGCTCTCTGTGGACTCCTAGACGCGGAGCAGGCGCCCGAAAGGCCAGGAGGCCGAGACGCCCTCTCAGACCAGGAGACAGAGCTCGGGTGCACAGGTTTCGACGGCCCGGTGCGGGGACATCCTCTGAAAGACCGCGGTGAGCCGGCTCGAGGAGCGCCGGAGCACAAGATCAGGACTCGGGGACAGGCTGGGGGCGGATGCGGAACCACGGGAGGAGGGCGGGGCTGGGGAGGAGCGGGCAGAGTTGGAGCAGACAGGGTCGGGGGCGTGGGGCTAGGGTGGAGGCCGTGGGCGGGGCAACTGAGCGGAAGAGGCGGGCCAAGTGGGAGGGGACAGGGCGGGTGGGGAGGAGGGCGGGACTGGGGGAGTGGGCGGGGTCTGACGGACCGAGCATCCCGGGAGGGGCAACGGGGCGGAAGAGGCAGGGCCAAGCGGGAGCGGGCGAGGCGGTCCGCCACAGCCCAGGAGTAAAGGCGTTGCGGCCGGCGGGGAGGATGGGGACCATGGGAGGAGGGCGCGACTGGGAAAGAGTGGGCGGGGTCGGGAGAACGGTAACTCCGGGAGGGGCGGGGCTAGGGCGGAGAACGTGGGCGGGGCAACGGGGCGGAAGAGGCGAGGCCAAGTGGAAGGGGGCGGGGCGGGCCACCATGGCCCGGTTATAAAGGCGCCGCGGGCCGCGGGGTGATGCTAGCACTCGCGGATTGCCCTTCGACTGCAGTCTTTTTGCATCCGAGAGACCATGGTGGGCTCCCCGCGCGCCCCACTGCTCCTGCTGGCCTCCCTGATCGTCGCCCTGGCCCTGGCCGTGAGCCCCGCGGCCGCTCAGGGCCCTAGGAAGGGTCGCCTGCTGGGCGGCCTGATGGAGGCGGACGTCAACGAGGAGGGCGTGCAGGAGGCGCTGTCCTTTGCGGTCAGCGAGTTCAACAAGCGGAGCAACGACGCTTACCAGAGCCGCGTGATGCGCGTGGTGCGCGCCCGCAAGCAGGTGAGTCCGCCGGGGCAGGGTGCGGAGATCAGGGGCCGCAAGTCAGGCCTCAGGGTAGGGGTGCGGGCACTCTGCCGAAGCCTGGCCCCCGGAGGGCGAGGCCTGCGCGCAGTCACCAGCCCCGCCCGGGGGCCCCTTTCCCGGCGCCTGCAGCCCTTCGCGGGACTGGCCAGCTTGCTAGGTAGGCGCTGGGGTCACTGGGTCCCGAGGTTCGTCGCGAGCTGTCAACTAAATGACCACAGACGAAGGAAAACTCACACCTGACTGCCCATTGAGTGATTCTTTAAGCACCTTTTCCTTTTAGCTTTTTATTTTGACGCAATTTCAGACTTAAAGAGCAGTTTCAGAAACAGTACCTAGCATAGAATCACTGTAGATTCTTCACCCAGATGCCCTGTTGAAAAGTTGCCGTATTTGCTTGATCCACCTCTTCCCCACGTACCTGTGTGTGGGGATGTACATACATGCATTTATTTTCTGAAGTTTTTGAAGGTGAACACTTCTGTGTGTATTTCGTAAAAACAGGCATTTTCTTCCATAACCACAATACAATTTTGAAAATCAGATATCAACCCTGACACTTTGATACACAGGTCTTATTCAGATGTCACTGACATCCCACTGTGTCCGTTACAGCCAAGGATATTCCCGGGCCCCCCACCTCAGCCTCTGTCCTGTGATCTCCTTTACTCTGGGGCAGCTGCCGGTCTGTCTCATGACCTTGGCGTTGCTTCTGAAGTGTCTGCCAGTCATGGCTCAGACGGTCACTGGGTCTGGGTTTTGCTTGATGTTTCCTCAAACTGAGCCTTGAGTCACACAGAAGAGCGAGTTCCTCTGAGCCTCCTCTCCGCAAGTGCCACTGAACACACCTGGCCTCCCGTGGTCCTCTCATCATCGCGCAGTGACTTGGGGGTCAGACACGCCAAACACCCTCCTTGCAGGGGGCCTGGCTGCTCTCCAGAGAACCCGGAGGTTATCAGCAAACAGATGAGTTCATGAGTGGGCCCTGTGGTCTCAGGTGTGTCCCACGGCAGGGGGCCTGGCCTAAGAAAACAGGCTCATGGACTGTGGTTCATCCACATGTCCTGTCCATAGGAGCAGTCTCTGGGCTGTGACGTCACACCCCCACCCTGAGATGGACACACCGTTGCTGACAGCCTGACCTCTGCCTGGGGTTCTGGCCAGAGAGGAGCCTGTTGTCAGAGTTGGGAAGAGGGCAGGAGGGAGAATTAGGAAAGGCTACAGGGCTTTGCACTGGTCCTTGAAAGAAGGCTAGAGTTGAGACCATCTAGCCTACGTCCCCTTGGAGGGTGGGTTGCAGCCACACAAGCAGCGGAAGTGTGGTCCTGCCTGCCAGCCTCAGGGCTTCCTGCTACCTTCTCCTGAAACCACTGGAGATGGGTCAGGGCCACAGCCATCTCTCCTCCCGTGGCAGTGGGCTGATGCCGTTCCCTTTGAATGGGACTGCTCTCCCCACTTGCCAGGTCCCCTCCAGCCTGCTCCTCTCCAGGGTGACACTAGCCCCTTGGCCATATGGGAAAGTGACAGCAGAAAGGGATCATGGTTCCACGAGGTGGGACTTGGAGCCCGGTCCCTGCCCCTCATGCTTCTGCAAGTTCTAACCAGGCATGTCTCGAGTGCCCGTGTGAGGCTAGAGTTCACATCTCTCCTGTAACCTCAAGTGTAAAAGACCCAGAGGATGTGACACGCTGTCAGAAGTCACACTTAAGAGGAAGGCATGCCAGGCAGTCTTCTATTGGCCTGAACATCCGTGAATGTGAAGCTCTTGGTTCCCCCTCTCCGAGAGGGAGTGAATAAACCTGGACTACAAACAGGGAATGGGATGCCATGGGCTCCACACTGGGGACTGAAGCTCCGCTAAAGGAATCACCAGGCAGCAGCCTTCCTGTGGGTGCGGCGTGGGCTATGGCTGCACCTTGTGCTCAGTCCCCGCCCTGGCCTGGGGCGCAGGTCAGTTGCTTGTCCGCACCCTGGCTGGCTCCTCAAAGCTGTGCCTTCTGTTCCTGGACCTGGTTAGCATGTTGGCCTGTGGATTCCCCTTTCTGGGTCCCTGTGGGAGACTCCTGGTTGGAGCAGCTGGTAAAGAAGTTCCAGGGAGGGCCTGGGATACAGGGGTTGTCGAGAGGCCACTGTGCTTCCAGGGTGTGGCTCTGGCAACTTGTGGCCATGGACTTGGGGTGTGGTGGGAGGAATGTAACCACGTGTGTGTGTGTATGTGTGAGTGTGTGTGTGCATGTTCACAGTCACAGGGTGTGCTAACTGTGTCTGTTCTCTGCATATCCAGGTCGTGTCGGGGATGAACTATTTCTTGGACGTGGAGCTTGGCCGGACTACATGTACCAAGTCCCAGGCCAACTTAGACAGCTGTCCCTTCCATAACCAGCCGCACCTGAAGAGGGTATGTGTCTGCTGGGGGCAAGGATGGGGGTGCCCTTGGGGACACGTCACAGCTGTGGCTGGGGGTGTGATGGGGAAGGGTGGATGTGTGCACATGACTGCTGTGTGTCTATAGGGGGTTTCCACTGGGGAATTGGGGCACCGTGTGTTTTGGGGGTTGTTATCTGCTAGATGGAGGACACAGCTGGGGGTGTTTGCTAGGGAGCAAGAAAGGGCCCTTTAATCCCATCCTTGTCCCCCACCCCCACCCCAGATAGATTAGAAGGCTTTAGAGGCTTGTAAAGGCCTCCCAGGTGGCACCAGAGGAAAAGAACCCACCTGCCAATGCAGGAGACATAAGAGATGGGGGTTCGGTCCATGGGTCAGGAAGATGCCCTGGAGGAGAACATGGCAGCCCACTCCAGTATTCTTGCCTGGAGAATCCCAGGACAGGAGAGCCTGGTGGGCTACAATCCATAGGGTCTCAAGGTTGGACACAACTGAAGCAGCTTAATGCGTATGCACGCAGAGGCCTGAACCGTGCTGAAACCCTGAGATGCTGCCCACTCGCCAAAGCCCAGGTTCTCCCGGGGGCTTGGCTGGTTCTTGGGGGTCTTGGCCTCAGGGAGGGCTGCACTCCTTGGTCACCCTTCCCAGGCCCCACCTCTGCAGGGGTTTCCTGGACCTGTATGCCAGCCTCTGGGTCCTCCCTCTGGACCTGTCTCAGTGCCAGCGCTCTGGGGAGGGGGGCTGGGGGGTGCACCTCAGTCTTGAACTGTAACCCTGACCCACTGTTCCCCTCTTTCCTTTCACAGGAAAAGCTGTGCTCCTTCCAGGTTTACGTCGTCCCGTGGATGAACACCATCAACCTGGTGAAGTTTAGCTGCCAGGATTAACGGGCAGGCCACTGACCGCCTCTCACTCACGCTCCTGCAGAGCGCCCACACTTGTGGTGGGTGACTGCCTACTGGCCGTGCCTTCCCCATGCCGCCCCTGCAGACACAGGCTCCTTGGGCATTGTCTGATCTGCCAGGGGACTCTAACTCGTTTCTTTCTTCTAATTGCTTTCCAAGTACACGGTGCTCTGCTATTTTACTCAATAAAAAAGTAACAGCAGCTACTCGTTGAGTTGCTCACTGTCTCAGAAGGTTGAGAAGGAAGGGTCGACGCTGTTACTTTACCCCTCTCACTGGCTCTGAGGGCAGGCAGGGGGCAGGGAGCGGACACGGCTGGGAGCTGGACCTTCAGCTTCGGTGACTTCTGATGGTCAGACAGGGGAGAGCAGGGGACCTGAGCTACTGACCCCAGAGACTTGGCTGCTGTGTTTGCAAAATGTCGGACCATGCACTGGGGCTGGACAGGAGGGCCGGGGAGTGTAATGGAGCCCAAGGCGTGGGCCACCCTCTGAGGAGCTGCGCATGTGCTGAGCTGATCAGACGGCTCGGATGACTCACTGGTCATTTTCCCTAGAAGCAAAATAAGGAGTGGCTTATGTCATCCTCTTTCCACAACAACTCTGGGCACCTACCAAAAGACAAAGCTTAAAAATATGTGTAACTGATGGAAATGGGGTGGGAGGAGTACCCATCAGAATCAAGGTCAGTGAAGGTTGGAATTGAGAGTGAAGTAGGAGAGCTTCCTGGATACGTTTCAGGAGCTGTGGAATCTATAGGGATTTTACTCATTCACACCCCTCCCGCCCTTCTCTGGGCTCCCAGGTGAAACGAGTCTTAGCACAGCTTGCCACGGAAGGCTTGTAGAACTTAAGACACACAGTGGACTTTCTTCTTTTCCTAAGGAGTGTTTAATCAGTAGGAGATGTCACCTGTCGGTATCACCATCACTGGGCAGCAGAGTGGATATTTAGTCCCCCCAGCTGGGAATGGTCCAGTCCTGCTCCCCACCCCCGGCACTGCCCTCATGTTGACCATTCACCCCAAGGGTGACGCTTCTTCACAGGCTGCCCTCCCAGAGGCTGTTTCCAGATACCTGCCACGCTCAGGGCAACGTTGACCAGCCCTCCTGTTGTGCCACAGTGTCCACAGAAGGCAAAGTGACAAACAGGACTCACACAGGTGGCTCTGATGCCACCCTAGATGCCATGGTGCACCTGCAGAACTAGAACTAGGATGCCAGGAAGAGGTGGGGACCGTTCCCTCCCTTCTGCTGCTCCCTGACTCACAGGGCCCCAGGGGCCTCCCCTGTCTCTATCTTCATGTGGTGCATAGCAGAGCTTTCTCACCCCAGATGGGACTTAACAAAAGGGCTTTGGAATTCAAGGAGTGAAAGGTTGCCCACAGGCCTTGAACTGGCCAGATCTGGACCTGGGGCTGGCCCCTACAGGGAGTTGCGGGACTTGTGGACATGGAAATGAAGGCTGGGGCAGCCTCCCTGCAGAGGCTCTCCTGGGTGGAAAATCTTGACTTTCCACAAGTCAGCCAGCATCCAGGCTGACTTCCCATAAAGTCATCCCTTTGTGATGCTTCCAATGCCCTGTTCCTGTGGAAGTCAGGGCGGTCGGGTCAGGGTGTGCTTCGCCTGGCTCACCTGTCTTCACCCAGCCCCCTGTTGTGCAGCCCACACCTCAGGGTTCAGGTTAGCAGCACCCCAAGTCCCCAGGGAGTAGGTGGGACTGTGGGTGGGGTGGGGTCACCCAGAAGGTTCGCTGATCAGGAGGCCACCCAGACCAGTGTGTCTAGGGAGGAAACGCAGCTCCTGCCACATTCATCTGCATGGTTGTACTTTTAGGCTTATTTATTTTAAACATAAATAAAAGTGCGGCTAAAAAGCAGGATTCAACTGAGTGAATTTGAAAGTCTTGATTTCACCCAAGGGCTCATGAATCTGGTAGCATTTCATGGAGGGACACGAGGGCATGCAGAGGAGTCCTAGAACACAAAAGCTTCTATAGAGAGGAGGATGGGCGAGGAAGTCAGCAAAAAATAATGTGTGTGTGTGTGAGTGGGAGGGGGGTATTTTGGCCCCACATGCCAGGAAAGGGAGCAGGGAGGACATAGGTTTTACCGTGTGGGTTGCCTCTTCTTCCTCTGGACCTCCCACGTGACAGGTGACCTCATGGTGCTGAGCAGAAAATCCCATGTTGCTGATTAAGGTGACATTTCTAAGGAAGGTGAGACTACAATTATGTGAGGTGTTAAGTCTAAATTTTGTATCCTGGGGTTTAGCACATGTGACACCATTTGGGGACTGTGGGTTTTCTCTTTGTGTATAATTTAAGCGAAAGTCGTCATAGAAATAGATTTAGCCAGTGCCTGGCTCCGGACGAACGCTCATTGATCTGTCTATATTTTGCCATTGTTTGGCAGACTGACACTCTTTGCATTGAGCGGTGTGTGTAGAAGCCATCCCTTGACTCTGGGTGGGCCTGTGGGCTTCCTTCCACCAAAAACTGCAGAGGAAGTGGCCCTGTGACCTCTAGGCTGCAAAGAAAGCTTCCTTCCCTGAGTTCTCTTGGACACTTGCCCTAGGGGAAGCCATGAGGAGATGCTCAGAGGAGCTCGCAGCCAAAGCTGACATCATCTGCTGCCAGGTGCCTGGGCGACCATGGATGTCCAGCCTGTCTGGACTCGCCAGGAGCTGCAGCTCTGATTGTCACCTGACTGCAGTCCCATGAGAGCCCCAAGCAAGAGAAAATGGCTGGATTTGACCTCCCAGTGTTCGAGGGATTTGTCACATGTGGTGGGTCTGGGGCTGGTGCCTGTGGGCACGGGCACAGAAGGGGTGATGCCCGGGGAAGCTGGGTGAATGTTCCACTGGCCATGTGACCTCCCAGCTCCCTGCTGTGCTGAGCTGCAGGTGTTCGGGGTGGTGGGGAGGGACCAGGGAGCTCCTTCCTTGTGCGGTCACGGGAATCCTGTGTGTTCGTGCCTGTAAACACTTAGAATGGCACACAACACATGAAGCCACTGAAGTTTTTCACATAAATGCATCTCACGTCTCCAGTCAGAATGTCAACAGGTTTTAGTTTTAGATGGTGTCTTCAAAGAGTCTAACATAATTTTTTCAAATGAGGTGATTAGGCTTTTTTTTTTTCCTGTGGATTTTCCAAGAGCTGCTTCAAAAGACAAAGCATCGTTCCCACAGCATCAGGGGTTGCTTTCTGCATGTCAGTGATGAATCTAGCTGGGTTCATTTTTCTGTGCCAACTACTCCATTTGAAATATAATGGTTTCATATCTGTTAGGTAAGAGTCATCCTCTCTATTCTTTCCTAAATTTTATTTTTAATATGTTATATTTATTCTTCTGGATGAAATTCCTTTGCATGTCCAAACAGATATTCTAATCCTCTCTTGTGGCTCCAGGCAGCAGCTGACACTCCCCATCAGCACTCAACACAGGGTGAACACCGACATACCCCAACTGTTCTGGACCCACACAACCCCTCTGTTTCACTTTCAGTACAGTATTCAATAAATTCCATGAGAAAGTCAACACTGTATTATAAAACAGGCTTCGCGTTAGATGGTTTTGCCCAACTGCAGGAAATGTACGTGTTCTGAACACAGTTGAGGTAGTTTCCCTGGTGGCTCAGATGGTAAAGAATCCGCCTGCAGTGCGGGAGACCCAGGTTCTATCCCTGGGTGGGGAAGATCCCCTGGAGAAGAGAATGGTAATCCGCTCCAGTATTCTTGCTTGGAGAATTCCATGGACAGAGTAGCCTGGTGGGCTGTAGTCCACGGAGTGACAGAGTCGGACATGACTGAGCGACTTTCACTTTCTTTTCAGGCTGAGTTTCAATGTTTGGTAGGTTAGGTATATTAGATGCATGTTTGACTTATGATATTTTCAGCTTATAATGGGTTTACCAGGCTGTAAGCACATTGTAAGTTAAGAAGATCAGTATCTCCGTCTTGTGGATCATTTCTTGATTTATTTGACTTTAACTGGTTCACGGGGACCCCCACTCAGGAGTGTTCAAACCATGGACATTGTCTCGTTGTTAAAAATTGTCTTCATAATACATGCATTCTCTCAAAAGCTTTAAATGCATGTGGGCAGCCATTGACTAGGCAATGGTTAGTCTCTCATGGCCTAGGATGATGAAAGAGACCAGAGGACATAGCCAACTCCTAGAACTTGAACTTGATGTTTTCTCCTATGAACACCACACTGGGACCCAAAGATGTAATGATAACTGACTCATACTAAGGCCAATGGTTTTCATCAAACCACTAGAGCAGCCAAGAGGCTGACCAAAAGGGTGGACTGTGGAAATAAATGTCTAGGCCCAAGATGGGACTGCTCTGCTGAAGGTGCCGTGTCAGCAAACTGACCTTTCACATTCTCATAAATGCTTCCTTGGACCAGGAATGCAATATCCAATCAGTCCAACCCTACTCACCAAACCACCTCTGGCTTCATGCTTATTTCCTTGTTCCTTGATCTTTCTAAATAAAGTTAGATATGCGAGCCCAATCAGTTATGCCCTGTCTCTACATTGCTGCTTCTAATGCTCCAGAAACTCGCTCTTGACCAAAATCCCTTGAGAGGGTGTACCACTGTAACCCCTAACCCAAGGATAGCTTCCCCTTGAATAAAGGATATAAACTTGCTCCTAAATTGTTTTGATTTTGTCATTTGGCAATCCTGTGGAAGATTGCCAAATCTTCAAGATTGTCTGAGGGAAGACAACCCACAGAATGGAAGAAAACATCTGGAAATCATATATCTGATATGGAACATGTAGCCAGAATTTATAAAGAACTCTTACAACCAGTACGAAGACAACTAATCCATTTATATAAATAAATAAGCTCCAATATTAAAAATTAAAAAATAACCCAATTAAATTTTAAAAAAAGAAAAATAACTCAATTTAAAAATACCAAAGAATATGAACAGACATGTCTCCAAAAATGACATGCAAATGACCAATAGGCACATGAAGAGTGCTCATCATTAGCCACTAGGGAAATGCAAATCAAAATCAAACTGAGGTACCGCTTCACACCCACTACATGATTATAATAAGAAAGACAGACAATAAATTAGAATCTTCTTATATTGCTTGTGGGGATATAAAAAGGTACAGCTGCAAAAGGTTAAAGGTAGAGTTACCACATCATCCAGCAAGTCTACTCCTATATAAATGATGATATAAATGAAAATGTGACCATAAAAAAAAATACATGAATTCTTATAGCAATACTATTCATAGTATCAAAAAATAGGAAAAAAAACCCCAAAATGTCTGTCAATTGATGAACAAGTAAACAAAGTGTAGTATATCTGTACAATGACATATAATCAGACAATAAAAGGAATGAAGTCTTGATCCATGCTACCACGTGGGTGAACCCTGAAAACATTATGCTTTGAAAAAAGTCAACAACAAAACCACCACATATTGTATAATTCTGTTTATGTTAAATGGCCAAAAGAGGCAAATTTATGGAGACAGAATGGAGACTAGTGGTTGCCCAGGGCTGGGGGTGGCAGAGAGGCGGGAAGTGACTGTAATGGGTAGGGGGTTGTCTTGGAGGATAATGAAAATGTTCTAAAATTAGATAGTGGGAATAGTTGCACAATTCTATGAATATACTAAGAACCATTGAATTGTACGCATGAAATGGTTGAATTGTGCTGTTTGTGAAGTATATCTGAATAAAGTGGTTATTGTAAAAATTCACTCTAAAGTTACAGTTTACCCAAACCAAATGTTTACTGTGTATTCTCTTTCCCATCCCAAATAACTTCTGGCCACATTTCCAAGCCTCAACAAAATTAAACAAGTACAGTCAAACAATTGTACTCTAATGACAGGTCAACCTAGAAATTTCCACCCTGACTGGACCTCTATTATCTCATTTCCTGGAAAAAAATCAAATTTAAGATTTCAAGGTTAACTCCTCTTGCGAAATGAAGTCCTAAGAAATTGAAGTACAAAGGAATTAAACCCCAAATAGAGTGCTCTTGTTCTCCTGTGAGTTAAAAATCCAAAGTTTTTTTTTTTTTTTTTAAAGTTCATAATCCTCCCTAAATTCTTATTCAGCTCAGGCTCAGCCAGAATCTCAGCACTGGAGGCCTGGGGCTGAGTGCTGCCTGGGTGAAGTCCAATCTCCTGCAGCAGCCCAAGGCTGTTTCCCACTCTGATTGGACGAAGGGGTTTTATTTCTCCCTGTGATTGGACGAAAGGGTTTTATTTATTTATTTATTTATTTTTTTGGATGAGGGGATTTTAAAGCAGCAATTCCCAAAATGTGGTCTTTGGACCAGCGGCAGCAACGCCCACCAGGAATTATTTAGGAGTGAACATTCTCTGGCTCTGGCCCTTGCCTGCTGAATGATAAAGTCTGGGTGGAGCTCCATAATCCTGCTAATTAACTGGCAGGCAGCACCCTGGCTGGTCTCTCTGACCTCCATCTCCTGAGATTCTTGCCTTCATGTAATGCCTTTCCCCTGATTATGGGCTGGACTTGGTGACTAATTTTTGTTTTTTCAGTTTAAAAAATAATTTATTTCATCAAGTTAGTTTCAAAAAGACATAAAATCACCACATTACACAAGATAATGCATTCAGTGGAACCAGAGCCCACCTTTATAAACAAATGAAGAAATAGACAAAGAAGGTCTAAGCTTCAGAAAACAGGAAGAGCAGTCTGCAAAGTTAGGGCAAATCACTGATTTCCATCAGAATATTTACAACAATGTACCTTGGTGGCTCAGTGGTAAAGAATCCGCCTGCCAATGCAGGAGACTCAGGTTCTATCCCTGGGTTGGGAACATCTGCTGGAGGAGGAAATGGCAATCCACTGCAGTATTCTGGCCTGTGAAATACTGCAGCCCTCCAGGCTCCTCTGTCCATGGAGTTTCAAAAGAGTCAGGCACAACTTAGTGACTAATCAACAATAACAACAATATACAGGATGGCAGTGTCAAATTTTAGAGAAAACAGATCATCACTACAACTGCATCTGATTTCTTGGAGAATAAAGATGTCTTTTTAATTTTTTAATTTTTTAATATAATTTTATTTATTTTAATTGGAGGCTAATTACTTTACAATATTGTATTGGTTTCGCCATACATCAACATGAATCCGCCACGGGTGTACACGTGTTTCCCATCCTGAACCTCCCTCCCACCTCCCTCCCCATACCATCCCTCTGGGTCATCCCAGTGCACCAGCCCCAAGCATCCTGTATCCTGCATCTAACCTGGACTGGTGATTCGTTTCATATATGATATTATACATGTTTCAATGCCATTCTCCCAATTCATCCCATCCTCTCCCTTTCCCACAGAGTCCAAAAGACTGTTCTATACATCTGTGTCTCTTTTGCTGATGTCTTTTTTAAATGCCATTTGGTTTTTAGAACAGAAAGTATTTTTCTCTTATGTTTAGGTCATCTGCTACTCCAGTGAAAACACCCCACGTAACAACCTTTTAAATTTTAAAACTTAAATCTTGATCCCAATATTCCTGACCTGTCTCTTGTTATTGTGTGAAAGAAATATTTTTTTTCGTAAGCTTCAATTCAGAATTTGTACAGTTGGTAACTAGTTTTGAATGAAAGGACAACAGCAGAAATGATGACCATCACTGCCCAATCTACCCAAAATGTTTGTGGACTGCGGCTTCCAACCTCAGACACTGGCTGGCTCGGTGTGACCACAAGGACGCTTAGGTAGCCCCTGGAGAGATGTACAGATGAGGAACCGAGGTGGGCCAGAAGCCACATGGGGCACTTGGAAGAAGTCCCCCACCAGCCAGCGCCTTCAAGTTTGGCCAGCGCACTCAGTTTGGCTGTACCTGAATTCCTGGGACACAAAAACTGTGAGATAATCAGTGCTCACTGTTTGAAGTTGTTAGTTTATTTCACATGCCTGCAAGCTCAGTCAGGTCCAACTCTTTGCAACCGTATGGACTGCAGCCCACCAGGCTCCTCTGTCCATGGGATTCTCCAGGCAAGAATACTGGAGTGGGTTGTGATGCCCTCCTCCAGGGGATCTTCCCAACCCAGGGATAGAACTTGTGTCTCCTGGATTGCAAGTGGATTCTTTACCACTGAGCCTCCTGGGAAGCCTAATTTGTTTCACAGCAATGGGTAACTGGGCTTCCCTGGTGGCTCAGCGGAAGAGAATCTGCCTGCAATACAGCAGATGAGGGTTCGATCCCTAGGTCGGGAAGGTCCTCTGGGGTAGAAAATGGCAACACATTCCAGTATTCCTGCCTGGAGAATTCCATGGACAGAGGAGTCTGGCAGACTACAGTCCATGAAGGGGCAAAAGTGTTGGATATGACTGAGTGACTAAGTCCGGCACAATGGAAAAGGAGTTCCCCACCCCTTAGGGGCTTATGGTGCAGGTTAATGTTGAGAACCATGGCTTCACTGCTGGAACGGTCAGTCTCCAACCAAATCAGGTTTCTCACTCCTCCCATTGCCCTTCAGCAGGATCAGATAAGGTTTTGATGGTCTCCTGCCCTTTCATTAAGGAGTCCTTAGGTGTCTTCTGGTTTTTTGTTTGGTTGGTTGGGTTTGCTAGTGCCAGAATAAGTCAACATTGCTGTGAATTCATTTTTTTCCTGAAGCAAACCTTACTATCTCTTGAAATGCAAGCGCAGAAGAGGGAGGAGCCCAGAGACCTGGGGAGGTGGGGACCCTGAGGGCAGAGCAGCCTCCTTAGGATTTGAGCTCTGGGGCAGGCAGTAGTGAGTAGAGCCCTGCCCCCTTGGGTATCTTAAACTTTTAGATAGAAAGTCTATAGGACAAGTGCCATAGATCACTCCTCGAGTGAGCCCTGGCTATCACCAGCACCATCCTTTCTTCCTGTCCCACTTCTCACCTGGACACCCTGTGGAGGACACCCCCAAAGAGGAAGGCCTCCCCCATCCAGTCCTCCTGCCCATGCCCCACCCCACATCACTCTGAGGGGGGCTCACAGCTTCTCTTCGCATTCACAGGGAAGCAAAAAGCTGGGAACCATTATTTTCTTTGTTCTCAAATTCAAATCAACTCATGACAAATGTACAGAAGAGCAGCCCCTTTGTGGCTCCAAGCTGCCAACCAGGCCCCGGGAGCAAGTCACTATGTCCCAGTTCCCCCAGGGCCTCCCTGTGGCTGGTCTGGTTGCAGGCTTTTGCTGCTGCCCTGAACTGGCCGGTATCAGACTACCTGTGTGATCTCTGATATGGAAGGGGTGGTGGACCCACACAGGATGGCCCTCCCCTCCAGTGTCTGGTGCTCACGTATTGGTACTACTAAGGGTCACCTTTGACTGGAGCCTCGGTGTGTGGGCACTGTGGAGGTAGATTCAAGTCTGACTAGCCTGAGTTCATGTGGGTGGTGGGAGGCTGCAGAAAGTTTTGCTTGGTGGAGAACAGCTGAGGTGCCTGAAAAAATAAAGAAGGTAGAACATGGATGGATCAGTCTTTGGATCCCTGAAAGAGAATGTCATCTCCACACCAAGTTTGATGTGTGATGTTTCTAAAATAAGCACCAGTGTAGGGCCTGACTCCCAGACAATGTGAATTGAAGAAGTAGAAATTTGGCTGAATTGATGGAGACTGTGGCAGGAGACCCCAAACCAACTCTGAATGAAGTTGTTTCAAGGGAAAGCAGCCAGCATCTGCGTAGGAGTAGCCGCGAAGGCGACAGGGACAAGCTCGTCAGATTGGCAGGATCTAAAGAACCGTTTTGAAAAGAGCATTGGTAAACGCTGCCCAGAGTTGCCAGAATGAAATGTCTGGAGGGCTCCACATGGCGTGAGAAAGTGGCTCTGCCAGGACAGCCCCCAGGGCACCACGGGAGGAGCTCTGGCCAGGAGGGGTGGAGGGAGGCACTTGACTGGAGGGAGGTCGTGCGATCCCTTGCCTGATTTCATCCCAGGAGAGAACAAGAGTCCTACACGGCTGACTTGGGGGTGGTGTTGCAGGGAAAGGAGGAAAAAGAGAGGAATGAGTTTTTCTTTTGCCCTTTCCAGAGAATAAAAACGATAAAAAGAATAGTGAGCAGGCCTGAGCATTCCTAGTTTTTTTACTTTAACTCCGCATGTCTGTAACTAAGTTTGGTTTTTCTTCCCCCTAACTCTGCAGGAGCTACAGTTCACATTTTTCCCTTTGACTCCATGCTAAATACATCCCCTATCTGGTGTTCACCCTTACAACACCCTTCCCCTTGTAGTTACATATCAGAAAGAAGGCCGCAGAGCCACCCAACTGCCAGACTCAATTACCGATTACTGACGCAAGTCGATGACTGTCTTCGAAACAATCCAAGAGGGAGAAATCCAGATCCTATCACCTCTGTTCCTCATCACTGATGACTGCGAGCCCCTCGTCTTATATAAACCCCCAGACTCCTCAAGGAGGGGGCACAGTTCTTGAGGTTTGAGCCTACTCTGTCCCCCTCTCCACCATCTTTCTATTTCCTCCAAACTCCGTCTCTGAAAATTTGGCTTCGGTGGGCAGAGAAGGCCAAGATTTTGGCCAGCAGCAGTTGGGGCGGGGATGACAGGGTTCAGCCAGACTGAGGGATCCCAGCATAGCTGCCCACGCCCTTCGTGAACTTTGTCATGGCAATCCGAGCTCGGGTTGGAAAAGAATTTCCAGACAGAGCATTTCAGAAGGGACTGAGTTTATTAAAAGCAAAGAGTAGAGATAATAAAGGCGCTGCAAATGCAGCAGGCCAACCTCCTGACAGGCCGGGGAGAGCTGGCGATTTTCCCGCCAATATTTATAGTCTCAAGACAAAGAAGCTCAGTTGGTAAAGAATCCGCCTGCAATGCAGGAGACCCCAGTTCAATTCCTGGGTTGGGAAGATCCCCTGGAGAAGGGATAGGCTCCCCGCTCCAGTTTTCTTGGGGTTCCCTGGTGGCTCAGCTGGTAAAGAATCAGCCTGCCATGCAGGAGACCTGGGTTAGATCCCTGGGTTAGGAAGATCCCCTGGAGAAGGGAAAGGCTACCCACTCCAGTATTCTGGCCTGGAGAATTCCATGGACTGTATAGTCCATGGGGTCACAAAGAGTTGGACACGATCGAGCAACTTGCACTTTCACTTTCAACACAAAGAAAATTCCTGCTGGAAGCCTGGCATTAGGTAACTGGGTAGGGCACTATAGCATGAGCAGAGGGTGGGCATTTTCGCCTAATTTGGGGTTAGGCTGATGATGATGGGGGAGGGGAGGGGCTTTTGGCAATGGTCACCAAGGGTCTCAGTCAGTTACGACGTGACCTTGTTTCTGGACTCCATGTCTGTGCCCTGGTGCAAGGCCTTGCACCTGTGGCCTTGGGGTAGGGCTCCACAAACTTCCAGGGCTCCTCAGGCCAAGTCCAGGAAGAGGGAAGAGGCTGGGAAGGCTGAGTACCTGCCAGGGTCACAGCTGCTGTGCCACAGCCCTGTGTTCAGAACACAGGGACTGAACCCTGGGCTCCCCAGCACATGGAATTGGAAGCTGGGCAGGCAAGTTTGGCTGTCAGTGCCTTTCACCCCAATTGATTCTCCAGGAAGAGCTTTCTGGAGCTCTGGTCCTGGCATGAATCAGTCCAAGGCCAGGTAGCAAGGCCCACCCTGTGCCTGCATCTGCCCCCACCTCTGGGATCTGCCAGGCACTGACGGAGCCCACGAGGCCCTCCTTTGCTGTCCCCACTCCTTGTGCTGCAGCTCAGAACCTGAGTCTCACTGCTGGTGACCAGGGTGTCTGGACCAGGCCTTGCTCCTCAGGGACTCTGCCCCGTGATGAGGGAGAGGCATGGACGGCAGAGAACCGCTTGTCAGAGCCCAGCTGGGCCGAGGTCTCCACGATGCTGCCCACACACTGCCTCGTTCATCTTATCACCACCCTCCAGGCAAATGCCTGTGATTCTCATCCTGTGGTTGTGGAGACAGAAGCTGACAGAAAGTAGAAATGTGTCCCTGGGACTGCAAGTAAGAACTGGAAACCAGACCGCAGCTCAGAGCTGTCCGCCCTGAGAGCCTCCCCGGTGGTCCTGGGCATGGCCCATCGGTGAATCCATGGAGGACGAGAAGGGGCACCTGTGTCTTTAGATGGATTGAGGCCTCACCTATTTGGTGGTAACATTTGTATTTTTGCCACTTGCAGATTCTGTTGTAGGGCTTCTTTTTCACTTTAAATTTGATGGAAACCTGAAGGGGATTCCTGAAGTGAGCAAAACTCAAAGTCACTGAAGAAAGAAATGAGGGGCCTCCAGGTAGGAGGAGAGGTGGGGCGAGGTGCGGTGGAGGGTTGCAGGGGCGCAGACCCAGCTCTGCCCCAGCTGATTCCCCTGGCCAACAAAGGTCACACAGCTCCATTCGAGGTATTCTCTGCCTGTTCCTTTTTCTGCCATCGGGGACTTCAAGCACATCCTTGTTTCCCAGCTCCTGGGAAGTCTGGGAGATCTCTGGCTATTTGGATGGGGCCCCAAGGGGAGTGTCAAGCAGGAGGTGTTCTGGAGGCCCAGTGTGCGATCCCAGCAAGGAGACTCGAGATGGGAAAGGGAGCGGCCAGTTAGGCAAGGCCACGAGGACAGGGCACCAGGCCTTCTTGGAAGGAAGGTGTGGAGTTGTGAGGTGGGTGGCAGGGAATGGGTGGGGGGTGTGCTGGGGAGGAATGTCCTCCGTCCTGTGTAGAGATGACCGACTGCTCACCCCAGATCTCCAGAGAAGGGCTGGGGGTTGGTCCTGGCCCTGCTCTCACTCTCTAACCATTAAAATCAATGCCTCTGAGATAGGAGGGTAGGCTTCATGGGTTCAGTCTCACTGCAGGGAGCACTTCCAGGGGGCTCCCTGTGAGACCCCTGGGGGAGCTGGGTGCCAGCAGCATGAACATGGGCATGACAGAAGCCTTGAGTCTCCTGGGAAATGGGGCCACCTGGTGCCCACGATCCCGCCTGGGGAGACAGAGTTCTTCCACAGGGCATCAGGGCAGCTTTGTAAAAGCGGGGACATCCCATCCAGACAAGAAGGATGCATAGGTGTCTTGAGAGAAAAGGCAGTCAGTCCAGTCCAGGTGCAGGCGGGGCCGGGTGCAGAGCTGTGACCGGAGACCGATGGACCCCAACAGGACGGCACACCATCTGGGTTTCCCAGGCCCCAGCCCTGTCTGTGCCTACATCGCAGGTCCTTGCAGTCTAAGGTCCACATTCACCCTCTTTTTTCTGGGTTCTGGTCTTGATGGTGCCTATAGCTCTCAGTCTATGAAGGGGGCCTCCCCCAGACCACTATGGATCCAGGGGCTCTGCACCACTTGTCAGGTCCAGTCGTGTCCACATGCCATGACCCGGGCCAGCTGTGGCCAACCCAACCCGTTCTCCCCTGGACCGCATGGTGAGGACGCACGCTGGGCATGGGGATCCAAGCCGTGTGAAAGTAAGACTGTCTGTGGACACCTGCTCCAAATGTACACAGCTGCTTGCCTTCAGGACGTGACAAGACAGGCCCCTGTTTTTCAGGCTTCTCCAATGACAAACTCTGAGTGGCAGCTGTGGGCATTCCTGGACTCTTTACCTGTCCAGGTGTATCAGGACTCTATTCATACATGTCTCCACAGGCTCTTCCCCCTCAAATCCACTGAGATGTTGCTAAAATTGCAGCCAAATCCATCCCAACTGCATTCCTGAACACTCGTTCTTGGGCGAAAAACCACACTGACATTCCCTTCACGGTTTCAGTGAACTTATGACCATCCGAGAAGGGGCTGCCTGTTGTGGAGTTTTTGATTTCACGAGTTTGTGAAAGTATGATTGAGAGACAGAAGCCACACGCATCCAATGTCTACACTTAAGAGTTTGGAGTTTGGGATCCATGTGAGAAAGCTTGCACGTTCCAGGCCACGAACAGGTGACCGGCTCCCAAAGCGCCCTCCTGTACCTTCATTTTTCAAATGTTGTTCATTTCTGGTATGGAAAGCACTCCACCTCCACCCTCTCAACCCAGATGCATGTCCATGGCAGTGTCTCCAGGCCCTAAGTTGGACAGCACAGGTCCAGAAATTATCCATCTTGTAACTGAAACGTGTGTCCTCTGACAGTCTCCCCTACTCCCCTCCTTCCGGCCCTGGGAACCCGCATTCCACTTTCCACCTCTGTGAGTCTGCCTACTTTGGCTTCCTCACGAAAGTAGAAGGATGCCTCGTGTTGCCCTCTGTCTGCCTTCTCTCACCATAATTTCCTCTTGGTCCATCCATCTTGGTGCAACCTCCCTTGGTTTTGAGGTTGAAAGACGGTCCAGTGACACGACCTCTTGGGAGTTTTCCCCGCAGATCTGGTTGCTTCTCATACTTGATCACATGGCCCCACTTCACTGTTGCAAACTAAATGGCAAAAAGACATCTTCCAGCTAGGACTGAGTGCTGTGCTTGGAGATCAGGGCACAGTGACCATGGAATCTGCTTGAAAAGTAAAATCACAGGGAATTTCCTGCTAACTCACTGGTTAGGACTCTGTGTTTTCATTGCCAAGGGCTCAGATTCTATCATTGGTCAGGGAACTAATATCCTGAAAGCCATGCAGCTGGCAAAAAGTAAAAAGAATAATCACAAGGACTCTCTTTCTTTGAAGAGGCTGGGGTGCTCACCTATACAGAAACTAGGCAACAACATCTCGGGGTGGGGGGGCATGAGCTGTAAGCAGTCTTGTGAATGTGGACACCCTGAGGACAGAGAGGCGTTGGGTGGAGTTCAGAGCTCCCACCCCCTGCAAAGACCCCAACTCTTCCTCTCTCCACTCAGGCACCATCTGCTCATGGAAGCCGAGCTTCTGGAAACCCACTTTTTTCTCTGTCCCCAGGCATGGTATTCTGACTCTTCTCTTATCAGTGTGGCCCCCAGAAACCAGTCTCAAGACTGAAGCTCCAGCCCCCACAAGTGCCTGACTGCTCAATGTGACTTTGCCCCGTCTACTCCCAGTAGACTCTGAACTGGGCCACCCAGAGTGAGGTCCAGAGACAAAGTTGGCACCGTCCTCTGGGAGCCGGCTAAGATGCACCTTCTCTGGGCCTGCCCAGACCTGCAGGGTCAGGATCCCATGGATAGGCAAGGCCCAGGGTCCAGGGAGTCCACAGGCCTCCATGGGTGCTGGGCCCCTCTGAAGTTCTCAAGTAGCTATGGACAGAGCCTAAATGTCTGTTGTGGGAGCACAGGGCCAAAGTCTTGTCTGGAAAGAGTGCTGTGTCATGGTCTCAGGGCTGCTTTGTGCCCCAGATGGAGTCAGTGAGGGTTTCTTCTGTGAAACACCCCCTCCCTGTTCACAGGGAGTTGTGTGCCACTGAACTGAGGTCTGGCTTCCCTGGTGTCTCAGCTAGTAAAGAATCCACCTGTAGAGATTCAAGGGATTAGATCTGATGACAGAGGTTCATAGCATTGTACAGGAGGCAGTGATCAAAACTATCCCCAAGAAGAAGAAATGCAAAAAGGCAAAATAGTTGTCTGAGAAGGCCTTACAAATAGCTGAGAAAAGAAGAGAAGTGAAAGGCAAAGGAGAAAAGGAAAGATATGCCCATCTGAATGCAGAGTTCCAAAGAATAGCAAGGAGAGATAAGAAAGCCTTCTAAGAGATCAGTGCAAACAAACAGAGAAAAACAATAGAATGGAAAAGACTAGAGAGCTCTTCAAGAAAATTAGAGATACCAAGGGAAAATTTCATGCAAAGATGGGCTCGATAAAGGACAGAAATGGTATGGACCTAACAGAAGCAGAAGATATTAAGAAGAGGTGGCAAGAATACACAGAAGAACTGTACAAAAAAGATCTTCATGGCCCAGAAAACAATGATAGTGTGGTCACTCACCTAAAGCCAAACATCCTGGAATGCGAAGTCAAGTGGGCTTTAGGAAGCATCACTATGAACAAAGCTAGTGGAGATGATGAAATTCCAGTTGAGCTATTTCAAATCCTAAAAGATGATGCTGTTAAAGTGGTGCATTCAATATGCCAGCAAATTTGGAGAACTCAGCAGTGGCCACAGGACTGGAAAAGGTCAGTTTTTACTCTAATCCCAAAGAAATGCAATGCCAAAGAATGCTAAAACTACCACACAATTGCACTCATCTCACACACTAGCAAAGTAATGCTCAAAATTCTCCAAGCTAGGCTTCAACAGTACGTGAAATGAGAACTTCCAGATGTTCAAGCTGGTATTAGAAAAGGCAGAGGAACCAGAGATCAAATTGCCAGCATCCATTGGATCATAGAAAAAGCAAGAAAGTTCCAGGAAAGCATCTACTTCTGGTTCACTGACTACACCAAAGTCTTGGACTGTGTGGGTCACAACAAACTGTGGAAAATTCTTCAAGAGATGGAAAGACCAGACCACCTTACCTGTCTCCTGAGAAATCTATATGCAGGTCAAGAAACAACAGTTAGACTGGACATGGAACAATGGATTAGTTCCAAATTGGGAAAGAAGTATGTCAAGGCTGTATATTGTCTCCCTGCTTATTTAACTTCTATTCAGAGTACATCATTCGCTGGATGAAGCACCAACTGGAATCAAGATTGCCATGAGAAATATCATTAACCTCAGATATGCAGATGACACCACCCTTATGGCAGAAAGTGAAGAACTACAGAGCCTCTTGATGAAAGAGGAGAGTGAAAAAGATGGCTTAAAACTCAACATTCAAAAAATGAAGATCATGGCATCTGGTCCCATCACTCCATGGCAAATAGATGGGGAAACAATGGAGACGGTGACAGACTTTATATTTGGGGGCTCCAAAATCACTGCAGCCATGAAATTAAAAGAGGTTTGCTCCTTGGAGGAAAAGCTATGACCAATCTAGACAGCATATTAAAAAGCAGAGACATTACTTTTTCAACAAAAGTCCATCTAGTCAAAGCTATGGTTTTTCCAGTAATCATGTATGGATGTAAGAGTTGGACTAAAAAGAAAGCTGAGCACAGAAGAATTGATGCTTTTGAACTGTGGAATTGGAGAAGACTCTTGAGAGTCCCTTGGACTGCAAGGAGATCCAACCAGTCCATCCTAAAGGAAATCAGTCCTGAATATTTACTGGAAGGCGTGATGCTGAAGCTGAAACTCCAATACTTTGGCAACCTGATGCGAAGAACTGCCTCATTGGAAAAAAAATCCTGATACTGGGAAAGATTGAAGGCAGGAGGAGAAGGGAACAACAGAGGATGAGATGGTTGGATGGCATCACCGACTCGATGGACATGAATTGGAGTTCGCTCCCGGAGTTGATGATGGACAGGGAAGCCTGGCGTGCTGCAGTCCGTGGGGTGGCAGAGTCAGTCGATAGGATTGAACTTAACTGAGCTGTGACCGCGAGGCCCCCAGAGGGCGCCATCCCCCAGGACACAGCTCAGCTCCTGAGCACATGGGCTTCGCGCTCTCTGCTTCCCCTTCACCCCTCCCCCTCCTCTGGTCACAGCCCCTAGACAAAGGGGACAGTGACAAAGGGGACAGCGAGGGCCCGCTGAGTGTCGTGGCCACCCCGCCTGGGACACCTTTGAGGGAGGGTGTGTCTGTCAGCCGGCCAGGCCTCAGGCTGAGAACCCAGGAGCTGAGGGGTCATGTCAAGGGAGACTCAGGGATTCTGAGGGAAGCTCCTGGGTCCAGGACCTGCAAACCCTGCCCCCACCCAACCCCAGAACCCGCCCAGGGGCCTGGGAGCCCATGTTCCAGAACTCGAGGGCACTGGGGGCCACGGGGATGGGGGCACATCTGCACCTGAAAGACTTCGGCCCTCTGCTGCTTTCTCGGTGGGAAGACACTTCACCTCTGGGCGGGCTGCCTGCTGTCACCCGCAGAGCTGACTCTGGGCCATTCATCCTCTTTGGTTCCATCCCTCCTTGTCTCTTCGACCCTCACTAACTGCTGCATCCCGGGACCTCCTTCCACTCACACTCCTTGCAACTGTGCCCTTGATTCAGCATCCAAGTCTGGGGCACTCCATAAACCTCTGATCCCCCTGAGATGCTGAGGGGGGAGCGTGTGGCTGGGCTTCCTCCACGGTTGGTCCTTCCCAACCCACCCTGCCTGGGTCTTGCTCTCTCTCCTGGACAGGAGGCAATGTTATCAGCTCGGGATGGAGGAGGCAGGGTCACGAGAGGGAAGGAACAGGGTGTCAGACCAGAGGGGCGGACCATGGGAGGAGTATGTCCTGGAGCAGATAGACTGGACCCACGCCCAGGGAGGCCAGGTGGGAGCCGGAGACGGGAAGGGTGAAGCCTGGGTGCCTGGGGGCAGCAGCCATGATGGGCCCACAGTGGAGGTGCAGGTGGGCTCAGCCCTGGACCCTGCTCCTGCTTTTCCCCTGACAGACGTGCCTGCTCAGTCCTGTTCTGGGAGACCAGTTGCTGGCTCCACAGCACCAGCAGCCATTCTCAGCTCCGAGTGTCCCAGGGGCCCTGGGTTTAGAGGAAACGCACCTGCTGCTCCAAAGGTCCAGAGACCCTGGGCAGCTGCATGTTTTTAAGAGGCTCCAGGAGACACTGCAGTTTGTGGTGGGTGGGCCCATCTGAGTGGAGGCTGGAGCCCCTCCTACATTCCCCCATCCCATAGCTTCCCGGATCAGTGGATGTGTGTGAGCAAGCCCCTGGGCATGTGCTGAGGGGCCCAAGACCCTGTCTGGTCCACCCTGCACTGAGGGTTGCCTGTTCATCCATGCCAATGTCCCTCTAAGGATCATGCTCATCCCATGAGACCGGGACACAGCTCAGATGCACCTGTGCTCCTAGATTGTGCCACCGGCAGCTGGCTTACATGTCTGAGGGGGAGACATGCATCCCCCGGGCTCAGCCAGTTGCCCTGCTGGGAGGACGGCCCCAACTGCCTAGCCCCCACTCTCTGGAACCAGGCTGCACAAGGCTGCTTGCAATGCTGACGTTTAATGACCAGTTCTACGGGGTGACATGGACAGGGAGGCGTGTCCGTATGGCCCGGGTGTGACACCCAGACAGGTGCTCATCCAGAGAACAGAACCAGAGCCGCTTGGACACTGAAGGGACACGACAGGGTGGCAGGGGTGCCCCCCAGGCTGGGGTGTGGTCTCACTCAGCGGAGCCCTCCAAGCAGGTGTCGTTCAGGAGTTGGAACTCTGTCTTCCAGGGTTCAGTGTCGACAGTGAAGAAGCAGGTGATGGTCTGTGGGAACAAGCACAGGGACAGAGAAGAGAGGAAGGGACTTGCGAAGCTGGTGTCTCCAGCTCTAAAGCTGGCATCCAGCAAACCCTACCTTCTTGGGTGGGTAGGTTACTCTGCCCTGCCAGGCCTGTGATCTCCAGAGACTCCTCCCCCTGACACCAGGATGTCCCATATGACCCATGCCCCCAGTGTCCCAGCAGGGCCTCTGACCTGTCTGTCTTATCCAGGGGCGGGGCTCACCCCCTTGTCACCTGGATCGGGAGCAGCAGGGTAGGGCCTGGGAGGGAGGGCATGGGAGCTCAGCCTCCATCCATCCAGCTCTGGGCAGGAGGACCACTCGGCCACGGACATGCTGCCCCTCCCTCATACACTCTTTCTCCCAAAGGCGGGGTGGGGCAGTGGGTGACAACCAGGAAGGGGACATCTCGCCTTCCACCCAGGGGCCTGGACCTCATGGTCAGGAACAGTCTAACCCTAGGGGGACCTGGGATGCAGCAGCAGAAATGGGACCAGTGAGTAGACAGGCCAGGGGTGTACAAGTCACCAGTGACCCCTGGGCTGGCCTGCCTGGCTGGCCTCCATCCTGCAGACGACCCCTCGATGTCCTTTGCAAGGCGTCATCATCACTCCCCACACCGCCTGCCCTGATGCAGTGTCCATGGCCCTGTAACCTGAGGGTGGCTGGTGTGTGTCTTACATTGTTCACGTCTGGAGTTGCTTGAAAAGGACAGTTGTCGATGTCTTCGTCAAATTTCCCGCACCTGGTTCGGGCGAACTGCAGCTCCATGGAGAACACCAGGCCTTTTTCTTCTTTCTGTTCAGACTGTGAAGTGGATGCTTTCTCTTCCCATATACACATATCCACACACACAGGCACACACACTCCTGCACACACAGGCACATAAACATCCATACTCACACATCCACACACAGACACATACATATCCATACACACAGACACACACACCCACACATACATACAAACATACACACACTCACACACATACATATCCACACACACAGACACACACTCACACATACAAACACACAGATACACATATGCACATACGCACACACACACATACACGCACATATCAACACACACAGAAGCAAGGACATAAGCACACAGGCACATTCACAGGGCTGGGACAATGACTTCAAGAAGCACCCTCACTCTCACAAAGTGCACTGTCTTCTTCTCCACTGCCTGGACTTCAGGCCTCGTAGAGCCCCCCTACTCTAGCCCTGCCTTTATTGCCAACACCCAGAGTCAGTCTTGCACTCCAGACCAGAGACTGCAGGCAGAGACCCAGTGAGGGCAGGAGAGCCAGGCGGGACCCGCTCCTGTCCCTGGAGGGAAGCTGGAGCCGCGTGGAGAGCACTCTGCCTTCCTTCTGTCACTCAATCCAGAGGTGCAGAGGGGGTGTCGCCCCAGCATGTCTCCTCTCCCCCAGGCACTCACGCAAAACACAGGTACGCATCCACACATGGCCACGCACAGGACCGCAGAATGCTCTCGGCCTTTCTGTCTGCAGTGCATGTGAAAATCGCACCCCTGGTCATGTTCTGCAGATTCCATTGCCATGAGAACATTTTAGGATTCAGAACGTGGTCTGGGAAGAGTGTAAATCCTGCTCGATTCACGGAGGAGAAGGAGGCCGGAGCACATGGGGTCAGAGGAGAGGCCCTGAACACCCAGAGGCTCCTCAGGACGCGGGGCCTCCAGCGGCTTTCCCTGCTCTCTCTCTCTGTTTTCCCTAAAGGAGCCTAGTTTAATGTGATTTCCATTAACTCGATTCTAAACCTCTAATCCAGGGTTTTCTGTCTGGCTCTTTTTTTTTAAATAAATAGTTTCATCCCCTCATAGTTTATATTTTGCTTATTCTTCATAAAACAAGGTGAAAAATGACAAAACTGAAAACACACCTCCTAGAGTTCAAAAAATTCCCATTATTTTTTTTTTTTAAATAAAAACTGAAACTAACCCGATAGGCTGTATTTCCCTCTGTTTTATGGTTGTCAAATGATGATCGAGATCCCTTGTTGACACCACCTCCCGACCCTAGTAACAGCTGGTGAGGCCAGCAGTGGGGAAAATATGGTACCTACCAACTCCAGCCACGACCGCAGTACACGCACCACTTTGTAGGCATTCATGTCCTGGCTCCTCAGGTTGTACATGTGTAAGGCATACTCCACGACGGCAGGAAGGTAAAGCTCCAAGATATTTGTGTTTTCCCTATTCTTGTCCCCTTTGCGACGCCAGCCATGAGTCACCAGGAGCCGGGGACCTAAGACAAGCAGGAGCAGAGTCCAGGGCTGAGCCCACCTGCACCTCCGCTGTCGGCCCATCATGGCTGCTGCCCCCAGGCACCAAGGCTTCACCCTTCCCGTCTCCGGCTCCCACCTGGCCTCCCTGGGCGTGGGTCCAGTCTATCTGCTCCAGGACATACTCCTCCCATGGTCCGCCCCTCTGGTCTGACACCCTGTCCCTTCTCTCTTGTGACTCTGCCTCCTCCATCCCGAGCTGATAACATTGCCTCCTGTCCAGGAGAGAGAGCAAGACCCAGGCAGGGTAGGTTGGGAAGGACCAACCGTGGAGGAAGCCCAGCCACACGCCCCCCCCTCGGCATCTCAGGGGGATCAGAGGTTTATGGGGTACCCCAGACTTGGATGCTGAATCAAGGGCACAGTTGCAAGGAGTGTGAGTGGAAGGAGGTCCCAGGGTGCAGCAGTTGGTGAGGGTCGAAGAGACAAGGAGGGACAGAACCTAAGAGGATGAGTGGCCTGGAGTCAGCTTTGTGGGTGACAGAGGTGGCCCACCCAGGGGTGAAGGGTGTCCCCACCGAGAAAGCAGCAGAGGGCTGGGGTCTTTCAGGTGCAGATGTGCCCCCATCCCCGTGGCCTCCAGTGCCCTCGAATTCTGGAACATGGGCTCCCAGGCCCCTGGGCGGGTTCTGGGGTTGGGTGGGGGCAGGGTTTGCAGGTCCTGGACCCAGGAGCTTCCCTCAGAATCCCTGAGTCTCCCTTGACATGACCCCTCAGCTCCTGGGTTCTCAGCCTGAGGCCTGGCCGGCTGACAGACACACCCTCCCTCAGAGGTGTCCCAGGTAGGGTGGCCACGACACTCAGCAGGCCCTCACTGTCCCCTTTGTCACTGTCCCCTTTGTCTAGGGGCTGTGACCAGAGGAGGGGGAGGGGTGAAGGGGAAGCAGAGAGCGCGAAGCCCATGTGCTCAGGAGCTGAGCTGTGTCCTGGGGGATGGCGCCCTCTGGGGGCCTAGTGGCCACAGCTCAGGGACACACAACTCCCTGTGAGCAGCGAGGGGCCATTTCACAGAAGAGAACCTCACTGCCTCCAGCCGGGGCACAGAGCAGCCCTGGGACCACGACACAGCACACTCTTTCCAGACAAGACTTCAGGCCTGTGCCTCTGCAACAGACATTTAGGCTCCGTCCACAGCTACTTCAGAACTTCAGACGGGCCCAGCACTCATGGAGGCCTGTGGACGCCCCGGACCCTGGGCCTTGTCCATCCCCAGGATCCTTACCCTGCAGGTCTGGGCAGGCCCAGAGAAGGTGCATCTTAGCCGGCTCCCAGGGGATGGTGCCAACCTGACTGGGTAGCCCAGTTCAGAGTCCCCCCGGGAGTGGTCAGGGCAGAGTCACACTGAACAGTCAGGCACTTATGTGGGCTGGGGGCTGCGGGCTTGAGACTGGTTTCTGGGGGCATCACTGATCAGGGAGGGGTCAAACTACCATGCCTGGGGACAGAGAAAAAAGTGGGTTTCCAGAAGCTCAGCCTCCGCGAGTAGGTGGTGCCTGTGTGGGGAGAGGAGGGGCTTTGATCCTGCCAGCCTGTCCCCTTCCTGCCCCTGGCACAGACAGTCTCAGAGCTGGTGTCTTCCTAAAACTCAAAACTCATTCTCATATTTAGTCAATGCCTAAGAATTGAAAAATTTCTAATTACAGCTATTACAAGGAATCTTAGGGTGAAAATTTTTCTATACATTTTTTATTGAATTATAGTTGATTTAATATTAGTGGTGGGACAGGACTGAGCGACTAACACAGGCACACAGAGGTGTATATACATTGTTGCTATTGTTGTTGTTCAGTCACTAAGTCATGTCCAACTCTTCGCAACCCCATGGAGTGCAACCAGCCAGGCTTACCTGTCCTTCATATTTGTTCAAACTCATGTCCAGTGAGGTGGTGATACCATCCAATCATTTTATCCTCTGTTGCCCCCTTCTCGTCCTGCCTTCAATCTTCCCCAGCATCAGGGTCTTTTCCAATGAGTCAGCTCTTCGCATCAGGTGGCCAAAGTATTGGAGCTTCAGCTTCAGCATCAGTCCTTCCAATGAATATTCAGGGTTGATTTCCTTTAGGATTGGCTGGTTTGATCTCCTTACTGTCCAAGGGACTCTCAAGATTCTTCTCCAAAACCACAGTTCGAAAGCATCAGTTCTTTGGTGCTCAGCCTTTTTTATGATCCAACTCTCACATCTGTACATGACTACTGAAAAAAAACCATAGCTTTGTCCATATGGAACATTTGTCAGCAAAGCAATATCTCTGCTTTTTAGTATGCTGTCTGGATTTGTCAAAGCTCTCTTTCCAAGAAGCAAGCTTCTTTTAATTTCATGGTTGTGGTCATTGTCTGCAATGATTTTGGAGCCCACGAAAATAAAATCGGACACTGTTTCCACTTTTTACTCATCTATTTGCCAGAAAGTGATGGGACTAGATGCCATGATCTTAGTTTTTTGAATGTTGAGTTTTAAGCCAGCTTTTTCACTCTCCTCTTTCACCCTCATCAAGAGTACTCCACTCAAAGTTATTATAAGAAAACAAATGTATTTCCCTGTGTTATGCAATACATTTTTGTTGCTTATCTGTTGTATACTGTGTACTTCGTCTGTCTTAATCCCTTACCTCTAATTTGCCCCTCCTTCTTCTCTGTACTGGTAACCACTAGTTTCTTCCTGTATCAGTGAATCTGCTTCTGTTTTTCATACAGATTTGTTTGAATTAATATTGGGGGTTCCACATGTAGGTTGACACAGAGCATGTTTCTTTCTCTCTCACTTATGTCTCTCAGCATAATATTCTCTATGTCCATTGACATTGCTGCATTAGAAGAACGGGGTCCTTTTTTATGGCTGAGAAGTATTCCATGTGTATTCATACCACATTATCTTTATCCTTTGGAGCATTAGAGCTGGTGATGGATGAGGTCTCTTTTGCCCATCCCAAGGCTCAGTTGCTATGGCGGCCACAGCACTCCATCCTGTCATGAGCTGGACCAGTACCATGGACTTTCTTCAAGGTGCCGTTTGACTAGTGATGGAAGTGGGAAATTGGTCCACAGGAAGAGGCTTCTATGGATTTCTACACTTAGTGGGGACAAGTCTGCGTGCGTGTCCTAACGTGAGCAGGAACCTGGCTTGGCTACCCCCATGGTTCTGAGGTCCAGAAGGGACAGTGGCAGTAGCTCCCGCATGTGGGGAGCCCACTCTGGTGGGGCTGCTGGGGGTGTCAGTCTTGTCCCCAGGGAGTGAGGGGAGGGCATTGGGGTGACCCAGGTGGACAGGCTGGAGGAGGAGGGATCTGTCCTTCACTTTCATCCAGGGCTCCCAGCAGCCCCCTGCCCGAGTCTTGTGCCCCACCCTCTCTTGCTAGCCTTCTCCCCAGACGACACTCAGGGGTCCTTGATAATTATGGGGTTGAAATCACTCCTGGGGTCTTCACATGGCTGTGCTGATGAGCCCATGGGAGTGTCACGGACCTGGATGTGGCTTCTTCACATCCCTCGTCACCCCTTTGTCGGAACTCTGCCACTGGTGGCACTCGTACCTGGCTGTGTTCATGATAAAATGACCAGGCACTGATGATGTGGTGTCTTTCAGATCCCCTAGCTCCCTCCTCTGTCACTGACTCCCCTGGAATTTGATTCCCAGTCCAATGCCCAGTTTGCCAACCCCCCTCTCCCTTCGAGGCTGCTACCACGGGTGCCCTTGCCTGGCCTGTGGCCGACGACCGCTGTCATCACCTCCTTCCTTCCTCGTGTCTCTGTCATGAGGCCAGTCTGCCTGCAGCAGGGGAGGAGCACCAAGGAAATAGAAGCCCAGGGAAGCCTGTTCCCTACAGAGACAAAGCCCCCACATTCCAGGCCAGTGATTCTCAAGCAGGCCTTTTAGAATCCTTCCCAGCCATTGCAGACCACCTTCTGTCACCCACAAGCTGACTCTGGGCCACTCATCCTCTTTGGCTCTGTCTGTCCTGGTCTCTCCAACCCTCACCTGCTGCTGTGTCACAGAACCCTTCAGCATCCAAATCTGGGGTACCCCATAAGCCTCTGACCCCCGTGAGATGCCAAGGTGGGTGTGTGGCTGGAGTTTAGCAGCAGCAGACCCTCCTCCACGGTTGGTCCTTTCCAACCCACCCTGCCTGGGTCTCGCTCTCTCTCCTGGACAGGAGGCAATGTTATCAGCTTGAGATGGAGGAGGCAGGGTCACGAGAGGGAAGGGACAGGGTGTCAGACCAGAGGGATGGACCAGGGGAGAGTATGTCCTGGAGCAGATAGACCGGACCCACACCCAGGAAGGCCAGGTGGAAGCCGGAGATGGGAAGGGTGAAGCCTGGGTGCCTGGGGGCAGCAGCCATGATGGGCCGATAGGGGAGGCGCAGGTGGGCTCAGCCCTGGACCCTGCTCCTGCTTCTCTTAGGTCCCCGGCTCCTGGGGAGTCACATCTGGGGTCCCGCAGAGAAAGAGGGGAATGATGACCAGAGATTCTTGAAGAACTACCTCCCTGCCACCGTGGAGTATGCCTTGCGCATGTACAACCTGATGAGCCAGGGCAGAAACGCCTACAAAGTGGTACATGTACTGCGGTCATGGAAGAATCCTGTAGGTACCCTCCCCTGCTGCTGGTGCATACCTGCTGTTAATGAGGGTCTGGCAGGGGTTGGGGGTGCTTAACAAGGGGTCTTGACCATCATCTGAAGCCCATAAAATAGAGGGAAATACAACCTGTTGGGTTAGTTTCAGTTTTTAGAAAAGAAATAACTTGGGAGCATTTTAAATCTCCATCAGTCTGCTGCTGCTGCTAAGTCGCTTCAGTCGTGTATGACTCTGTGCGACCCCATAGACGGCAGCCCACCAGGCTCCCCCATCCCTGGGATTCTCCAGGCAAGCACACTGGAGTGGGTTGCCATTTCCTCCTCCAATGCATGAAAGTAAAAAGTGAAAGTGAAGTTTCTCAGTCGTGTCCGACTCTTAGCGACCCCATGGACTGCAGCCTACAAGGCTCCTCCGTCCATGGGATTTTCCAGGCAAGAGTACTGGAGTGGGTTGCCATTGCCTTCTCTGCTCCATCAGTCTACCCACATGTAAAATGTATTTTCAGTTTTCATTATATTTGAGCTTGTTTAAAGAAGAATGACCAAAATATAGACTGTAAGGGGATAAAGCTACTTACCTTTTTTTTTTTTTAACAGGCATACAGAAAATATTAAAGAGATTCAGAAAAGATTTCAAGGAAATAACATTAAGAGGTTAATTTACAAAACAGAGACGTACAAATAGCAGGGTGGGGAGGAAAGCTCCTGGAGTGTCAGGAGCCACGGCCCCTGGTTCTGAGGGGCGTCTGGGAGCTCACAGCCTCTCCTCGGAGTCCACATGCTGTGGGCTCCTTCTGGGCCTCCGTCTACATGAATCCAGTGTGATTTTTTTTTAATTAATGTATTTATTTTAATTGGAGGATAATTGCTTTATAATATTGTGATGGTCTTTATCATACATCAACATGAATCGGCCACAGGTATACATGTATCCCCCTCATCGTGAACCCCACCCCCACCTCCCTCCCCACCCCTTCCCTCTGGGTTGTCCCAGAGCCCCAGCTTTGGGTACCCTGCTGCATGCAGCGAACATGCCCTGGTCATCTAATTTACATATGTTGATGTCCACGTTTCAGTGATCCAGTGTGATTTATAATCATCCCAGATGGCGTTCTTCATCCTAAAACATTCTCCTAGCAATGGAATCTGTACAGAATGTAACCAGGGGTATGTGGTTTTCATGTGGGCTGCAGACAGAAATGCCAAGAACATTCTGCAGAAGGAGCACTCCCAGTCCTGTGTGTGCTTGTGTGTGCCTGAGTGTGCATGTGTGTGTGAGAGCGTATGCAGCTCCATGGGGCTCCTTCCTCGCTGTAGGACAGGTGAAAGTAGTGACAACAGGGTGCAAAAGGGAATATCCATTTCTCAGCCCAGATTTATCCAGTAAGCTGGCAGTCAAGCCCCTCCTGCAAAGACCCCTGTCCTGCTCCACTGTGTGGGTCTACCTGCCAGGTACGTAAGGGGGCAGGAGGGCTATGTCCACTTCAGTGTCTGTCCAAACCCAGGTGGACATTGGCCTGGTGTTCTCCATGGAGCTAGAGTTTGCCCGAACCAGGTGCAGGAAATTTAACGAAGGCATCGGCAACTGTCCTTTTCAAGCAACTCCAGACGTGAACAATGTAAGATACACACAGGCTGCCATCAGGTTACAGGGCCGTGGACACTGCATCAGGGCAGGCGGTGTGGGGAGTGATGACGATGGCATTCCAAAGGACACCGAGGGGTCGTCTGCAGGATGGAGGCCAGCCAGGCAGGCCAGCCCAGGGGTCACTGGTCACTCGTACGCCCCTGGCCTGTCTGCTCACTGGTCCCATTTCTGCTGCTACATCCCAGGTCTCCCTGGGGTTAGATTGTTCCTGACCACGTGGTCTGGGTCCCTGGGTGGAAGACGAGATGTCCCTTCCCTGGTCGTCACCCACTGCCCCGCCCCGCCTTCAGGAGAAGGAGTGTGTGAGGGAGGGGCAGCATGTCCGTGGCCGAGTGGTCCTCCTGCCCAGAGCTGGACGGATGGTGGCTGAGTCCCCATGCCCTCCCTCCCAGGCCCTGCCCTGCTGCTACTGCTCCAAGTGACAAGGGCGGTGAGCCCCGCCCCTGAACAAGCCCAGGTCAGGTCAGAGGACCCAGTGGGACACTGGGGACATGGATCGTGTGGGACATCCTGGTGGCGGGGGGAGGAGTCCCTGGAGATCACAGGGCTGGAAGGCCAGAGTGACCCAGGTGCCTCTGGGGTCAGCAGAGGGTCCCAGGTCGGGAAGATCTATGATGAGCTTGGGGCTGCTCCCGGGGGCCACCCGGGGTAGGTAGGTAGGGTGGGTACAGCTTTAGAGCTGGAGACACCAGCTTCCTGAGGCCGCCTCCCCACACTCTGTCCCTGTGCCTGTTCCCACAGACTGACATCTACTACTTTACGATCGCCACTGACCCATGGAGAACAAAGTTTAAACTCCTGAATGACACCTGCTTGGAGGGCTCCGCTGAGTGAGACCACACCCCAGCCTGGGGGGCACCCCTGCCACCCTGTCATGTCCCTTCAGTGTCTAAGCGGCTCTGGTTCTGTTCTCTGGATGAGTACCTGTCTGGGTGTCACACCCAGGCCATGTGGACACGCCTCCTTGTCCATGTCACCCCGTAGAACTGGTCATTGAACGTCAGCATTACAAGCAGCCTTGTGCAGCCTGGTTCCAGAGGGTGGGAGCTGGACAGCTGGGGCCGTCCTCCCAGCAGGGCAGCTGGCTGGGCCTGGGGGTGGGTCTCTCCCCTTCACACACCTGAGCCACCACAGATGGGACAACCTGCACGGGTGCATCTGGGCTCTGTCTCTGGCTTCAGCATCCCTGCCCCAGGGCAGCCCTTTAGAGGTAGGTTTGCTGGAGAAGCCCGTGATTGCCTTGGGACTCTAGGTAGCAGTCGTGTGGTCCTTCTCCCCCTTCCCTTCCTCCCTGTGTGGCCTGAGTGAGCATGCCTGCTCAGTCACTTCAGTTGTGTCTAACTCTTTGTGACCCCATGGACTGTAGCCCACCAGGCTCCTCTGTCCTTGGGATTCTCCAGATAAGAATCCTGGAGTGGGTTGCCATGCCCTCCTTCAGGGGATCTTCCTGACCGAGGGATCGAACCTGTGTCACCCGTGGCTCCTGGCATGGCAGACAGGTTCTTTCCCACTGAGCCCCAGGGAAAGCCCCTTGCCTGCGATCACCTCTCAGGTCAGTACCTGCTCCCGTGTGTGTGGCAGGCTTTCCTGGGGAAGGGGCCAGTCTTGTGGTGTGAGAACTCTTCAGCATGTGAGTGTCCTCCACCCAGGGTTGACTGGTTTCCCAGCCCGGGGCTTGGGCAGGGCTGAGGGGAGCCCGGCTGCAGGCATCCTCACTGTTGGTGGGCACCACTCAGTGTGGGCACAGCTGTGTGCTTGTCCCCTGCCACCTGGACACAGACCCCACTGGTTCTTCTCCACAACCCTCCCTGACCCCTCCTTCTGCTCCTTCCAAGGCCTTTCCTGACTCCTGGCTCTTCCATCAAAGGAAGCTTTCAGGGTCCTTTTGGCACTGTGATCCCCATCATGTTTCCAAGGAATCAACCCCACTGTTCCCCTGAAGCAGCTCCTGGGAAGGGTCTCCCTGGGGTCACTCCAGAGTGGGGAAGCTACTGGCCCTTCATGAGCTCACCCCTTTCCTGGGGCAGTGGCAGGGCTACCAAGAGGGGTACTTGTTGCCTTAATGGTCCAGGAGCGAGTGATGAGATTGAAAACAGAACATGAAATCCGGTGCAGGGTCAGGGGACCTGCTGCCTCTATTGGACTGAGGTGCAAAGTCCACTTGGAGTCCAGCTTTTATTCCTGATTGCAGACTACAAGACTTTCTTTGATCTATCTTTCCTAAGACACTACATTGACATAGTCCAGATCTCCTTGTTTTTACCCTGAGCTGTTCCCTTCTGGGAAATTTTTGGGAACAGTTAGCAAGTGCGTAGGCAGTGTTCATGCCTGACGCTGACCCAGTGTTCCAAGGTCCATGCTTTCATGATCCCAGTCATACTCCCTTCTGGGTTTGGCCTTGGGTTCTGTAACAAGACTATTATTCTAAGAAAAACATGGAAAATAATCATCAACACAGTTTCTTGATATATGCTGTTTTTCCAGGTGCTATTTCTATGAAATTTCCCAAGGCTGTGAAAGTACATTATCAGAAATTCCCACTATAAGTACTGAGGGCTTCGGTGTTTCCGCCTGGACGACGCTGCTGCTGTCAGCCCACGGGAGTGGGGCTGTGTCAGTGGTCCTGCCTCCGCAGGGGGCTGCAGGGCCTGGCTTTGTCTGGCCCCACTGGCTCCACTTGTCCAGAAGGGAGGGCCCCTGTGGGTGCTTGGCTTCCTGAGCCCAGGTGTGGATGGAGGGACCCGTCGTGGAGGGAGGCGCTCCCTCCCTGCCCCTGTGCACCTCGCCTGGGATGGCACGACCTGGCCCCTTCCTCCGTCCGGAATCTGTGCTGAGGAATCATGGGAGTGGGTTTCTGGCCCAGCTGTCCCTCCCTGGGCAACAACCGCATCCCCCGAGTAGAGGCGAGGTGGCTGGGCCCTAAGCCTCACCCACAGCTCAGGCAGGTGCACCCTCTCCTGAAACAAGACTATAGAGTGATCTCTGCCTTCCCAGCTGCTAACCTACTGGTCCTAGGCACCATCACCAAGGCTGACAGCTGGGCCCTGAGAATGCCATGGAAGGAAATACAGCATCAATGGCCAATGCGTTACCTCTAGATCCTGTGCTTTGCTCTGTGGCCACTTTCTTATCTGCCAGGAAACATTTCAACACTTCCCTCAGCTTTCCCAGGTGTCAGGGTCCAGGCAGAGCCTTTGCTGTTGTTCAGTCACTCAGTGTCATGTCCGAATCTTTGTCACCCCATTGACTGCAGCATGCCACTCTTCCCTGTCCTATCTCCCGGAGTTTGCTCAAACTCATGTCCACTGACTCGGTGATGCCATCCAACCATTGCATCCTCTATTGCCCCCTTTGCTTCCTGCCCTCAATCTTTCCCAGCATCAGGGTCTTTTCCAATGAGTCAGCTCTCCACATCAGGTGGCCAAAATATTGGTACGTCAGCCTCAGCACCAGTCCTTCCAATGAATATTCAGGGTTGAATAAATAAGGATTGAACACAAAGGAACAAGCAAGTGGAGACCTTACCTCTGCAGATTCCCTGGACCTCACCCGTGGAAACAGGGGTGGGGGCGGGGCTGTCAAGTGATGGGCAGGACCAGCTGTGGGACCTCCTTGGCCTCAGTCTGCTCCCCAGGCTGCATCTCCCCTCCTGGTCCTCAGACCCCCAGGGGCCTAGAGTCACCCTGGGATTTGGACTCTGGGTTCCTCTTGCTGTAGTCAGCCCCGGAAAGCAACATGTTCTGCTGGGAAATGCACTTGTGAGTTTTTCTTTTTTTTCCCCCAAATCCTTGATGACGTATGCTGACAAGCTGTGAAATGGCTATGACAGATGAAGAGGGACAACCTTCTAGGTATGAATGAGTCACGAAGCTGAACCATCCAGCATGGAAACACAGTCAATAATGTCGTTAATACCTTTGGAGGATAACAGATGGTAACTAGAGTTATGGTGGCCATCACTTTGTAATGTAGAGAAATATTGCATCACTGTAAGTTCTACACTTGGAACTAACAGTGTTGTATGTCAATTACACTGTACTTTACTAAAAGAGAACTGAGGTGTTTCTCTCCCAAGTCCTGCAATAGTTGCAGGCTCCTCTCAGGAGCTTCAGATCCCCCGCTGCCCAGTCTGCCCCACACAGGGGGGGTTCTGCAGGAGAAGAAGTCCCAGGAGATTCACCAGGCAGTCAGGTAGGTACCCACCTGCTCCTGTGTGCTTGCTCACACTTACCTGGCTGGCCCTGACCTGCCCTCCAGGGCTGTCGTGTTCACTACTATGTTATGGAAAATGCCTCTTTTTCATTTGTTAATTCACTTCACCATCTCAGCCCAGCCCTATGCACAGACACACAGAGAGACAGACAGACAGACACATACACATACACACTGTGGGAGCATCCCCTGATTGGCATCTCCCGGTCGCCACACCTCGCAGCCCTCTCTCCCACACTGAACTGAAATTAATCAAGGTGGCCAACAACCCAAAGAGGTGACATTGTTACCTCCAACGCTGGGCCACCGAGAGTGCCATGGCTTCCAACCCGGACTTTCAGACACTCTGTCTGGGGGAAGCTGTCTGCCTCACCCAGTACACAGCGGCTGTGCAGACAGACCCTCACAGAGGACAGCAGAGACCACTTGCCCACAGCCAACACCAGCCAGTAACCACAAGGGCAAGCCCCCTGGGGAGTGGGCTCCCCAGAGCCAGGCTCACCTTCAGACCAGGGCATGCCATGAGAGTCTAAGAGTGACCTCAGGAGAGGTGACACCAGCCAAACCACCCCAGACCCCTGACCCACAGATGCCACAGCGAAATAGATAAATTGCTTGAAGCACCAAGGGTAGGGTGATCAGTTATAAGGCATTAAATCATACCTCCCACTCTGTGCGAGCACACACACGAATTGAGTACACACACACATGCACAGGCACATGCCCAAATGCAGCTTTCTCTTCCTGCACCATCACTCGCATTTCCCTGCCTCAATTCAAAACCGAAAGTAAAACACAAGTCTCCCAATCACCCAACTACCTCCCAGGTTGGATCTGGAGGGGTTAAAACTGTGGCTGAAGCCATGACCTGTGCCTTCTGCAGCCCTGGGAGGGAGCTTTCCATGGAAATCCATGGAAATCTGTGGACAGACATTCTCAATGCATCCTCAGGGCCTTGCAGAAACTCCCCACCTGAAGCAATGAAGGAGTGGGGCTTCCTGTTAGTTCCACACAAAGAGCTGTCAGTGGAAAGTAATTTGTGCCCAGAGCTCCGTGAAATATGGGAACAGGTTTATATTCTCTTCCATTCATTGGGAGCAGACTGTCCCTGCTGGTAAATGCACTGATCCAGCGGAAGATGCTACCCTACCAGCACCACATCCATAGCCTTCGGGCCTGCAGAATGCACAAAAAGCAAGCAGGCTACAAAAGGGAAGTTGAGAGGTCAGATGTGTTATTTAAGTGTTTTACAAGTATCTTTACTTCTTGAAATGCACACAAGAGCTGTAGAGTGGCTAGCTGACCATTAGATAGGACTGCATTCTTTCTTTAGCATCTGGAGTTCAAATTTCCAGGGTTTGGATGCCACAATAAAGGTGCAATAAAATGCCTGGAAGAGATAAAAAGAATAATAACTCTTAAGCAAGAAAAATTCCAAAAAAAAAAAAAAGAGAAAACCAGAAGCTCCGATTTCCAGGTGTCAAGATTTGGCTTAAGGAGGGGCCAGTCATGTTCCTATAGGCCCCTGAACAGTTGACCTGATGGCTGAGGAGACAGCTTCACAACTGAGATGAGTGCCACTTCGGTTCATGCCCCTATGATATGAGGCCATCACAGTCAGGGCTCCTTTTGCTCCAGGAGAGCAAGCATTGGAGCCCAGGATGAATTAGCCTGGAGAAATCCTCCTGTCCAGCTCTGGACTTCCCCCGCCACCGCCCCACGCAGACTTCCTGCAGCCCCTGGAGACCCCATGCTGCATGGAGAGCCCAGCAGGTCCTTCCCAGGGGAGGCAGAACCACAAGAATAGTTGGGGTCCTACAGGCTTTGGAAAGGGGATCAGAATCTGGCCAGGTCCCACCAGGAAAAGCTTGCAGCTGGGGAGCTGGGAGGAGACACAGGGCCTGCAGAAGGAATCGGTGTGCTCCCAGCTTCTGACCTGGGTGAGATCACTCTGTCCCTCTCCTCGCCTAAAATCTTTATTCAATCAGAATAAAAATATAAAGTGAGAAAACCTCCATTACATCAACGTGGCACTCACTAGAGCTGAAGCTGTGTAAGATACAAAGACTAAGGGGTCAAGTAGAGGGGGACAAAGGGCCAAGCAACCAGGAACCCAAACTGGCCATAGAGGAACTGAGCCCAGACTGGTGGGGCGAGCAGGTTGCAGGGGATAAGGATGAGTTGAGCTGGTTCCTGGCAGTGTTGGGGAACATATTAGTTGTTCTAGCTGTTCAGTCTCTAATTTGTGCCCAACTTTTTGTGACCCCATGGACTACAGCATCCCAGGTTTCCCTGTCCTTCATTATATCCCAGAGCTTGCTCAGACTCATGTCCATTGAGTCGGTGATGCCATCCAACCATCTCATCCTCTGTCATCCCCTTCTCTTCCTGCCTTCAATCTTTCCCAGTATCAGGGTCTTTTCCAATAAGTCGGCTCTTCACTTCAGGCAGTCAAAGTATTGGAGCTTCAGCTTCAGCATCAGTCCTTCCAATGAATAGTCAGAATTGATTTCCTTTAGGATGGACTGGTTGGATCTCCTTGCAGTCCAAGGGACTCTCAAGAGTCTTCTTCAGCACCACAGTTTGAAAGTATCAATTTTTTCCAGCCTTCTTTATGGTCCAACTCTCAAATCTGTACATGACTACTGGAAAAACCATAGCTTTGACTATATGGACCTTTGTCAGCAGAGTGATGTCTCTGCTTTTTAATACACTGTCTACGTTTGTCATCGCTTTTCTCCCAAGAAGAAAGCATCTTTTAATTTCATGGCTGCAGTCTCTGTCTGCAGTGATACTGCCCTCAAATAACTGTACAGTTTCAGAAATTCTTAGATTTTATTATTAAGTAAAAATCTAAATTATGGAACGGTATGCAGTGCAATTCCCTACTATACAAAAACACAAATATAAAATATAGAAAAAACTAAGATATATAACAATAAGTTGACAGCAGTAAATTTTCCATAAGGGTAGTTATAGCTGACTTTGTTTTTTTCTTCTGTAGTTGATTTTCAGCTACTTAATACTTTGGAAAATTTTTAAATTTCCTACCTTCCATGAACCAGGCCTATAACTATTTAAAATAATACCAGGTTTTAAAACCTTTCCCCAAGGAGATCAGATAGTTACCCTTTCTTCCTTTATAAGACTCAATAAAGAAAACAGATAAACTCAAAACCTATAGGAGATCTGAAATGGGGAATCTCTAAGAGTTGCGTGAGCCCTGTAAGGGCAGAGATGGGAAAGACTATCCGGAGGCTAATGAGTGATTTCAAGCAAGATAATTCAAGGTTGCTGAAGGCTGTCTCAGCACCTACCTTCTGCATTTGGGGATCCTCTTGTGCTGAACAGTTTTCAGTTTTCCCTGAAATTTTCTTGCACTTTGTCCGCTCAATTTCGACTTCAAGAAGGTAATCCAAACTATCCGTGACCTGTCCGTGAATCATTTCAAGTTAGAGAGCATCAAAGAATATGTGGCATCAGTTGTCATTTCTGACAAACAAACATGTCATTGACTGCTTGGGGCAAAGGATGTCTCCCCACCTCCCTCCCTCCTATAGTTTCTTTGGACAGAGTTTTGGGGTAACGCAGAAGTGGTCCTTACCTTGTTCTCTCTGTCTCTCTGTTTCTCAATTTTTTTCATTATGATTTTTAATTTTAAAGCAATGACAGCTCTCACCAAGATAAATCAAGAAAGCTATTTCTTAAAGACCATTTTCCTGGGAAAACTAATGGTTTGTTCACTGGAGCTTGAGAAAGAATCAACATTTTCAATGAAATCCACTTAGAATATATTGCTTCCCTTTGGCAGTTTTAGTTATCTACACCTTATTCCATGTCATACACCCTCCCAAATCCCTGACTTTCCAGGCATCTCCCCTCACTGCCGCCTACCCTGTCCAGAGCCCACCATAGCCCTGTACTCAAGGAGGCCTCACAAAGAAACCCAGATGAGCAATGGTAAATGTCCACTCCCATGATTGAAGAATGAAAAGATGCTCGACCTTACTATTCATTAGAGAAATGCAAATCAAAACTACAATGAAGTGTCACCTCACACAGGTCAGAATAGTCATCATCAAAAAATCTACAAACAAAAATGCTAGAACGGGTGTGGAGGAAAGGGAACCCCTCTACACTATTGGTGAGAATGTAAGTTGATACAACCACTATGGAGATTAGTATGGAGATGACTTTAAAAAACTAAGCATAGAGTTTGCATATGGTCCAGCAATCCTACTCCTGGGCATATACCCTGAGAAAACCGTCATTCAAAAAGATACATGTACCCCACTGTTCCATTGCAGCACTATGTACAATAGCCAGGACATAGAAACAATCTGAAAAGGAAAACAAAGTTTATAAGACTTTAAGGAAAGAATATTTAAAGAGAATGACCAGGTTAGTTAGATTCTGTACCTGAGTACAGAAGAATAAGAGATAATTCAGAAAATAGAGTAAACATTTTGGAAGTTCTGGAAAAGTTGCCTGGGCATTGAACAAAATGGGTATAGGCAGAAATCTAAGTACGGTTTCATGAGTATAAAACATACTTTAAAATTTTCAGCTATGCAGTAAGTGTCTGAAAGGACACCTGCAGGTGTGCCCACCAGGATCGATGTCTGTGGGGGATGTAAAGAAATCAGGGGTCACCTTCAAAACTACTTACAAATGGACCCCAAGCACATTTTTCAGGACTGCTGCTGCTGTTAAGTCGCTTCAGGTGTGTCCAACTCTGTGCGACCCCATAGACAGCAGCCAACAGGCTTCTCTGTCCCTGGGATTCTCCAGGCAAGAACACTGGAGTGGGTTGCCATTTTCTTCTCCAATGCATGAAGATGAAAAGTGAAAGTGAAGTCGCTCACTCATGTCCAACTCTTAGCAACCTCATGGACTGCAGCCTACCAGGTTCCTCCATCCCTGGGATTTTCCAGGCAAGAGTACTGGAGTGGGGTGCCATTGCCTTCTCCGTTTCCAGGACTGGATATCAAGTTTTCCAGTGCTGTTGTCATTTGGGGCTGTTGGCATTTGAATTTCTTGGCTGTGGGGGCCGTGCTATGCCTGAGGCGTGATGACCCACATTCCTGAACTCCATTCCTCAAATATCAGTAGCAGCCTCTTCAGTTGTGATGACCAGAAACATCTCAGGCTATGGCCAAAAATGCCCTGAAGAGCAAAATCTATGCCCAACTGAGAATAAGTGCTTTGTATTTGAGTACATTTCCAACTGAAAATTACCATAAAAACAGACTTCCCTAAATCATCCTCAACAACCACTGAACGACCCCCAGCCCCACCTTCGCCCCCGATTGCCCAGGACAGGGAGGCAATGAGGGTCTAGCTGTGGATTCAGCCACTCACTCCTTCCATGGCCAGGTCTCTCTGACTCCCCTGGCCTCCTATGACACCGTGCCCTCCTGGCCGGCCGCACCGTTGTATCTTTGGCCCAGCAGGCATCATTCAGAAGCAGTAGCATCGGTGGATTAAGAGTAGATAGCCTGGGTTTAAATCTTGGCTCTTCTCTTAGTAGCTGTGTGACCCTGGGCAGGTTTCTAAACGTCTCTGTGCCTGTTTTCCTCCTCTGTGAACTGGAGCTGGTAGCTACACGCTTTTTCTTTAAGGGCCAGAGAGGAAATATTCCAGGCTTTGCAGCACAGACACAGCCCAGATAGCATTCAAAAAGTATGCCTGGCAGTGTCCTAATAAAATTGTATTTATGGACATAAGTTTCAGTGTAATATAATTTTCATATGTCACAAAATAGTCTCCTTTTGTTTCTTATATTCATTCATATCTCATGGGATGTACTAAGAAGGGCCATGGGCCAGATTTGGCTGCAGTCTGTGCGTGACAACTGCTGATAAATATCTTTGTAGTTTTGACTTAAGTCATTCAGTGGAATAGAGCAGTTTTCCATCTGTAGGGCCTGTGGGTATTTTGTTAAGTTTTATCTGAATTGTCACCCAGTATTTGTCACCCAGCACCCAGAAACACAGTGCTGGTTCCTCTAAGACACAGTCCATATTCCAACCTCCAGCTGCTCTAAGAGCATCCTTTATGGCATTATTTCATTGTTTGTTTATTTAGCTGCACCAGGTCTTGGTTGTGGCATGTGAAATCTAGTACCCTGACCAGGATATGAACCCAGGTTCCCTGCAGTGGGAGTACGGAGTCTTAGCCACTGGACCACGAGGGAAGTCCCTGGTATTATTTTAAATCCAAGAGATGACACAGAAACACATCTTGCCTTTATCATCATGCTTCCTAAATTTCTTTTCATGAGAACCATTTCTTGCTCTACTCCATCTTTCACAGCACTGATATTTAAATTTTTATCAATTTTTTAATTGGAGTATAATTGCTTTGCAATGTTGTGTTAGGTTCTGCTGTACAACAAGATGCACAACAGTGTGAACTGGCTATATGTATACATATATCCCCTCCCTCTTGGATCTCCCTCTGACGCCCCCATCCCACCCCCTAGGTCATCACAGAGCAACGAGCTGAGCTCCCTGTGCTATACAGCACCTTCCTACTAGCTATCTATGTTACACATGGCAGTGTGTATATATCAGTGCTACTCTCTCAATTTGTCCCACCCTCTCCTTCCCTCTCTCTGTCCACAAGTGCATTCTCGACATCTGTGTCTCTATTCCTGCCCTGCAAATAGGTTCATCGGTATTATTTTCCTTGAAATCTACAGCACTGATATTTTGAAGTGGTCTTAGAGAATGCCCCATAATATACTTGTGTGTGTGCTCAGCCAGTTCAGTTGTGTCTGACTCTTTGCAACACCATGGACTGTAGCCCGCCAGGCTTCTCTGTCCATGGGGATTCTCCAGGCAAGAATACTGGAACGGGTTGCCATGCCCTCCTCCAGGGGATCTTCCTGACCCAGGGATTGAACCCACATCTCTTATGTCTCCTGCATTGGCAGAGAAGCATGATGATGATTACCATGAAGACCACCTGGGAAGCAGCACCCTGTAACATGGACTTGTCTAATTGTCCCTCACGAACACCCTCACACATCTGGGACAGGACCCGGTATACAAGTGATGCCATGTCCTTGCAGTGATGTCCCATCAGAGGCATGTAGTATCAGTTTGTCCAGCATGTTCTGGTTGTAATTAATTAACAAGCAATCCCTGTAGCTATGGCCCCTTCCCTTTACTTCTCTCCATCCTGGGTGGCAGATCCATTGCTGATCTTTGCCTGAGTTTGTTATTACCATGGTGGTTGCAAAAGGTGATTTTCTAGTTTCCTATTCTTTCACATTTCTAAGTAGGCGGAAGAGGAATCTTCCCTTCTGCCCTGGTTCCTACTTACAATAAAAGCTGGGTGTGGAGTTTCTCTGCTTGTTCACTGTGTTATAACACATCCTCTTCAACACTCAGGTGGATGATATCTGCTCACACTATCCCGAACATGGCCCCTTTAAGAGCCCCTCTGTGCTCTTACCTGTTTTCTGATGTGACTATAACTACTTTTAAGTTATTTGAATGGATATATTATGTTTTACCCCAGAGTTATAAAAGAGAAAACTTAATTAACTTTCTTTCCCAAACCCCTAAATTAAAGTTTATAAATTTTGGCCCAGGTATCTCTCAGCTGCTCTCAGCTGACAATGGCCCTCCCACAAAGGTGGGCACAGGGACAAAGGGTGGGAAGCGAGAGCCACTAACCTGCTCCTGGGACCTCAGAACGTTCATCACCTTGTAGACATACTTGTCCTTGCTGGCCTTGTTGTACTCCTTCATGGCAAACCACAGCGCCTGCTGCACATACACGTAGGAGGCTGGGATGTCTTGGAATTCCCTCGTCACCTTCTTCGAACCCCAGGCTTGGACACCTCTGGACGTGAGGGCCACCATGGTCATCCAGAGCATCAGGCCAGGGCAGATCCTGGCCATGGCTCCTCAAATGGGGGTTCAGGCCGAATCCCTCCTGTCCTGCCAAGGCTTAGTGGGCCCTGCTGCCCCCACACCGGCCCCTCCCAGTGCTGCTGCAGGTGGAAAGTGGAGAACAATTGTTAAAATCATCTGCCCCCAAAAAAGCCACCTGCGAAACGTGTAATTCAGTCCATTTGCCCAGCACGGATGCTTCCTTTTTGGAAGGACACACACCTCTGTGTACACACACACACACACACACCTGATCTTCCTGATGGCTGCCTAGGACCTATTTGTGCTGGGACCTGTCTGCTGAGTGCGGGTGAGTCTCTCCAGCCCGTGGAAGGCCCTGCACATTGTGTCCCCATCTCTCCGAGCCCCGTGGAGATGCCCTTTACACTCAGGAGGCAAGAGTCCCAGGACTGAGCGTCTGCTTTAGCCCAGGGCTGTCTGGCTCAGTCTCGCCCACATGTACGAGGGATGGCATGCCACTTGTGAAATGCCTTTGCTTTAGAGGAATCCCTCCAGCCAACAAGGACCCATAGGACATAGCTCTCAAGGCCGAAGCAGCGGTTCGGGTGTCGGGGGCAGACCAGGAGCTAGCAGCCTGAGCCAAAGCTGAATCCGTGGGGGGCGGGGGGTGCGTTTGCCCAGAGAAGTAAAGACAGGGTGTCTGGGCTGAACAGAGGATGTGGTGTCTAAACCAAGAGACTCCTGGGGCCTAGATATAGACACCCAGCACCAAATACTCCCAGGGTCTTAGTTCAGCTGCCCATCTGGGGTTGCCATGTGCCCTCTGCCAGGAATCACCAACCAAACCTGTGCCTCCCAGAGACTGACCTGTGGGGAGGCTGATGCACAGGGACACAGGGTTCTCATGCCCACCCTGCCGGCCAGCGGTAACCTATCCCTTCCCGCCCTGGCTCTGCTCCACGGCAGTTTCAGTGTGACGCACGAGGGGCAGGGGTGACTCTCTCCTGCTCCATGTGCCTGGGCACATGGGTGGCCGCCTGGGGCCATCTCCTGCCCACCAGGGCTACCCCCAGACCCACCTGAGCACCAAGGCCCTTTCCACAATGCTGTGGCCGAGACCTGAGCTGGCCACCGGCCGCAGGCAGCTTCTCCCCCTCCCCAGGACCTGAGCACGGTGGCTCCCGCCTGTGGCCAGCTCGTTTCCAGCCCACTCAGTTCACAGCCATGTGCCTGCTTGGGGTGTCTGTCAGGGCCAAGGTCGAGTGCTTCTGTCCCCAGCTGCCCTCCCTGTCAGTGGTCACCTCTGTGGCCCCTTTGTGACCTAAGCCCTGCCCTACTGATGCGGCCCTAGTGACCAGCCCCTCTGACGAGGGACCCTCTACCTTCAAGCCCATAGACCCACTGGGGAGCCCACAGCATCTGCCACCAGCACTGAGTTCCCGTCCTGTCCCATGCCTCTGGACTTTCTAAATCTCTGCGCTTTGGATGGGCAGCTGGAAGTGAAGCCACCTCCAGCGAGTCTCTGTCGGGGTCCCATTGTGGGACCCCCTTGGTCTTAGAGGCAGGAGGAGGCGCCAAACAGCCAGGCTCAGGGGCCCTGGGCCTCCTCACTCAGGAGGGGAGCCCAGGGCTAGTGCCAAGGACACGAAGCCGAAGGCTGGCGATGGCCACAGGTGTGTGACCCTCCGTGGGATGGACAGATGGCAGCCATCTCTCCACATCTCCAGGCTTGTCTCAGATGGGCTCCCTTGGTCCAGTTTCCTCCCCTGTGTGTACTTCTCATCCCGAGTCAGCCTCCTCTGACGGTCACGAATCCGTCTCTCTCAGCACAGGGCCCTGGTTCAGCCGTGGTGAGGGACTTCCATGAACTCAGACATTGGGAAATCACTGTTTCTCTTTCCAGGATAACATACAGCCCAAGGAGGATCATACCTGAGACCTGTAAGATGAGATCCAGACAGGGCATGTGAGACCTGAAAGTTACCTGCTGAAGGGTCAGATGTCTGAGACGGAATCCTGGGCTGGAATTCAGGAGCCCTTTCTAAGCTCATCTCACGTGTTAGCAAAGTAATGCCCAAAATTCTTCAAGCCAGGCTTCAACAGTAAGTGAACAGTGCACTTCTGGATGTTCAAGCTGGATTTAGAAAAGGCAGAGGAACCAGAGATCAAACTGCCAACATCTGTTGGATCATCAAAAAAGCAACAGAGTTCCAGAAAAACACCTACTTCTGTTTTATTGATTACGCCAAAGCCTTTGACTGTCTGGATCACAACAAACTGTAGAAACTTCTGAAAGAGATGAGAATACCAGACCACCTGACCTGCCTCCTGAGAAATCTGTATGCAGGTCAAGAAGCAAAAGTTAGAACTGGACATGGAACAATAGACTGGTTCCAAATCGGGAAAGAGTACACCAAGGCTGTATATTGTCACCCTGCTTATTTAACTTACATTCAGAGTACATATAACTTATATGCAGAAACAGTGACAGACTTAATTTGGGGGGCTCCAAAATCACTGCAGGTGGTGACTGCAGCCATGAAATTAAAACACGTTTACTCCAGTGGTCATGTATGGATGTGAGAGTTGGACTGTGAAGAAAGCTGAGCGCCGAAAAATTGATGCTTTTGAACTGTGGTGTTGGAGAAGACTCTTGAGAGTCCCTTAGACTGCAAGGAGATCCAACCAGTCCATTCTAAAGGAGATCAGCCCTGGGATTTCTTTGGAAGGAATGATGCTAAAGCTGAAACTCCAGTACTTTGGCCACCTCATGCAAAGAGTTGACTCATTGGAAAAGACTCTGATGCTGGGAGGGATTGGGGGCAGGAGGAGAAGGGGACGACAGAGGATGAGATGGCTGGATGGCATCACTGACTCGATGGATGTGAGTCTGGGTGAACTCCGGGAGTTCGTGATGGACAGGGAGACCTGGCGTGCTGCGATTCATGGGTCACAAGGAGTAGGACACGACTGAGTGACTGAACTGAACTGAACTGCATATGTGTGTACTGTGTTATATCTATCCATTCACCAATGAGTGGACATGAAGGTTGTGTCTACTTCTTGGCTATTATGACTAGTATTGCTCCAAGCATCTTTATTCAGGCTTTTGTGTGGATGTATGCTTTTATTTCTCTCAGGTATACACTGAGTTACTGAGTTACCTGAACTCTATATTTAACTTTTTGAGAACCTACTAGGTGATTTCCCAAAATGGCTACAGCATTTTGCACTCCCATGGGCAGTGTCTGGGGGTTCCAATTTTACTACATCTATGCCAGAACTGGTTATGACCTCTGTTTTTGATGATCACCATTTTAGAGTCCCTTGGACTGCAAGGAAATACAACCAGTCTATCCTAAAGGAGATCAGTCCTGGGTGTTCATTGGAAGGACTGATGTTGAAGCTGAGCTCCAATACTTTGGCCACCTGATGCAAAGAGCTGACTCATTGGAAAGGACCCTGATGCTGGGAAAGATTGAAAGCAGGAGGAGAAGGGGATGACAGAGGATGAGATGGTTGGATGGCATCACCGACTCATTGGACATGGGTTTGGGTAGACTCCAGAAGTTGGTGATGGACAGGGAGGCCTGGCGTGCTGCTGTTCTTGGGGTCTCAGAGTTGGACACAACTGAGTGACTGAACTGAACTGAAATTTTAGTGGGCATGAAGGGAGACAAGTGGTAAGATCTTGACAAGTGTGATGTAGAACATTTCAATTTTCACCATATCAAGGAGTTTTTGGAAGTAGTCTTTAAAAAGACAAGAATCTAATAGGAAACTTGGAGATAAGTCATCAACACAGAAAAAGAAATATAAATATCTCTAAAACACACGTGAAAACATGCTTAACATCTTTAACAGAAATTCAAATTAATCCAGATCAATGAAGTATCACCATTCCCCTACTCTTTGGAAAAAGGTTGAATGCGATGACGGTGTCTAGTTGATAAGCCACCTTCATCAGCATTGGTACATGGGGATCCAACAGTCTTTGTTCACAGTGACTTAGCAATCTCTGTCAAACATTTAAAAGTTACACAGTGCCCAACACTTCTGAATCCAGGAATTGTCCCACAGAAATTTTTGTCTATGTGCACAATAGAGCATGGGCACCTTGGTCTTTCTTGGCTGGAATAGAACAGTTATTACCTAATTCTTCTGCTTTGATAGACTGCCCCTATCCTGGACTTTTGGCTGCAAAGAGCAGGCTTGTGTTGGAGTGAGAAAACACAACTGTTTACAAAACAGCATCTTCACTAGCGTTGTCAGCACAGACCATTTTCGAGGTCCTAGGCTGGGCCTGGGGCTTCCCAGGTTGCGCTAGTGGTAAAGAACTCACCTGCCAATGTAGAGACATAAGAGACGCAGGTTCAATCCCTGGGTTGGGAATATTCCCTGGAGGAGGGCATGCAACCCATTCTAGTATTCTTGCCTGTGTGGAGAATCCCATGGGCTACAGTCCATAGGATCGAAAAGAGTTGGACACGACTGAAGCAACTTAGCACAGCACAGCACAGGCTGGGCTTGGGTGGAGGGGAGGGATGCCCGGTGGGTCCTTGGTGAGGAGGGAGCTTCACAACCTGCATCAGAGGCTGTGTTTCTGGGGCTCACACTGATACAGGTCCCAGTCTGAGGCCTGCGGGCCGGGGGAGGCTGGAGGGTTCATTTGAGGGCCTCAGCCCATCTCACTCCATGTTTCCAAACATCAGTACCTTCTCCACTTCTTCCTGTGGATGATTGAGTCTTTCCAGCTCTTGTATAAACCTGGGAGATCCTCTCTCACCTGGATCAATGTGGGTGAGCCTCCTAAGCAGGATCTTTGGACCCACTTGGGCTATAGGGCCAGAGAACGTTACTGAAATAAGTTGTTTGGAGATTTAGTCTTCCTTTCTCTAGGCCTCTGTCCGTCCACTCTGAACCACTCCCCCCAAAGTTCTCTACCATCCACCTAAAGCCATTGGCCACCTGCAGGACTGAGGGTCTGCTTGGAGGTGGGGAGGGTGAGCTCTCGGCCAGACAGAGGCCACCACGAAAGGCTGTGCTGCTGAGGCCCAAACTCCAAACTCAGCCTCAAAAGCAAACAGCCTGGAAGGAAAAAAGCCAAATCACCTTCCTCCCTAGTCACATTTGCTGGCCGCTTGCCAAGGCAGAGGCTGAGCGAGACACACAGAAGACACCGCCCAGGGCCGGACAGTTCAGTTCAGTTCAGTTCAGTCGCTCAGTCATGTCCAACTCTTTGCGACCCCATGAACTGCAGCATGCCAGGCCTCCCTGTCCATCACCAACTCCTGGAGTTTACCCAAACTCATGTCCATTGAGCCAGTGATGCCATCCAACCATCTCATCCTCTGCCATCCCCTTCTCCTCCTGCCCTCAGCCTTTCCCAGCATCAGGGTCTCTTCCAATGAGTCAGCTCTTCGCATCAGGTGGCCAAAGTATTGGAGTTTCAGCTTCAACATCAGTCCTTCCAATAAACACCCAGGACTTATCTCCTTTAGGATGGACTGGTTGGATCTCCCAGCAGTTCAAGGGACTCTCAAGAGTCTTCTCCAACTCCACAGTTCAAAAGCATCAATTCTTCGATGCTCAGCTTTCTTTATAGTCCAACTCTCACTGGCCTATTGAGTGCAGCACTTTCACAGCATTATCTTTTAGGATTTAAAATAGCTCAACTGGCATCCCATCACCTCCACTAGCTTTGTTCATAGTGATGCTTCCTAAGGCCCACTTGACTTCGCATTCCAGGATGTCTGACTCTAGGTGAGTGATCACACCATTGTGATTATCTGGGTCATGAAGATCTTTTTTGTACAGTTCTTCTATGTCTTCTTGCCACCTCTTCTTAATATCTGCTAGGTCGGACACCTGGCTCCAGTCCTAGTTTGGGAAGGCTGCCATTGCCCTTGACTGGGCTGTCTTACATAATTCCAGTTTGGTTCGTCTCATTTGGTGGCTCTTCTTTTCAGCAGTGCCTTTTGTTTAGTCTTGCTCCAAGGGTGGCCTGAATGGGTGAGATCCTACAGAAATCACCCTCACTTTATTACAAACCTCCTTTTGTCTGAAAGGAGGATGGGGTCCAGCCCCCGGCACTTTGGAGCAATCCTCTGCTCTGTAGCCTTGCTCTGTTCCTGGGCCTCTCTCTTGGGTTAAGTCTGCTGTGGCACTGAGAGGGTGAGGCTAAGTTCTTCACACAGCAAGCTCTCCATCTTGGCAATGGGCACAGTCCCACTTTCTTGTTTTTTGCACAGACAAGCTGAGGGGGAGCCAGTGATTGCAGAAGGGCTTTCTCTGCATTTCTCTGTGGGGGGCTGGGTGTGGTTCTGAGACAGCGTTCTAAAAGCAGGGCCATGGGCATGTGTACACCTTGGGCTGAGACCACCAAGTCAGACAGCTCAGAGGCCCGTCCCTGCAATAGCCGTGGTGGGGCACCACGTGGGGCCGGAGACCAGGTCATTGCCACTGATAATTCTTTTCCTAAGATCGGTCCCCAGAGTCACATTCCTGTTCGTGGGGGTGGAAGGCTGCACGCTGCAGGTGCCTGGTGTCCAGATAAGAGCGGGGGGACTCCTCAACCCAAGCGCTCCCATCCTCTATCCCCAGGACTCTCTGTTCTTTGGGGAAGTGCCTTGCAGTCTGTTTTGTCCCTGGCCTACTTAGAAGTGGAAACAGTCAATCTGTGTGTCAGTTCAAGAACAAAGGTGACCTTAGAAATAACGCTTTTCAACTGTAGATAGGAAGCGGTTGACAGTAAGAAGTGGGAGGGACCTGCAGAGATAGGGCTCAGGCCTCTGCTGCTCATTGTCCCCAAGGACACCGTCCAGCCCAGCCTCAGCAGAGACCCGCAGATCCAAGTGTCCCAGCCCTGATAGCTGAGCTGGAATGGTCAGGCTCCCTGGCCGGGATGTGCAGAACAGCTGACCCAGCACACCCCTTGTTTCCATGGACCTGCTCACAGAGGTGGGCGTGCGGTCCTCCAAGGTGAAGGCAAGCAGCCCCAGGACGCAGTTATACAGGAAGGACTGAACTAGACGGCGACAGTGTTGGGATAAGAACTTCATCTTCCGAGCTGGCCTATGGCTATACCCCAGCCCCCACAGGAGCCAGCAGCCCCCTAGCTCAGGGGTGCTGGTGTATGGGAGGCGGTCATATAGCTGACCCTGCTCCTGGCTTCACTCCCCTCGCTGGAGGGCTCTGTGGACCAGCCAGGACTTGGGACTCATTTACTTGTGCTCAGACACATTTATGTCCGAGAATGGAGGCCATTAGCTGGGACTGGTCCCCAGGTAGCCAGGCTCTGCTCGTAGGGTCAGTTAAACACTGTGGTGAGAGGGCCTCCCCTGGCCAAGCCTGATCGCAAGCTCCAGGTGCCCACTTGCCCTGGGCCCCCCCACCTCTGTTTGCCGTGGCTTCCTGAGCTTCCATCCTTTCCCGTCAAAGGCTGGACCCGTGTGTGGCAAGAAGCGGGGAGGCTGCCCATCATGGGGGTTGGTCCCACCGAGGGTGGGGACATGGTGTGTGAGTGCTGAAAGCTGGGGGTGGTGAGCAGCCCAGAGTGGGCATGCCACCTGTGTGGCCAAGCCATGGATGGGGAATAGCAGGAGGGAAGTTTTAAAAATGCCCTGGGCACTGTAGAGAAAGTGGGCACACAAGGGCATGTCCGGTCCCCACTGACATCATCACCGGGCTGTAGAGGGGCCATCCAGGCCCCTTGAGTCACATCTCCTTCCACTCTGGTCAGTCCACAGGAGAAGACGGCTCCTCAGGGAGGAATTGAAGAGCCTCTGGCTGGCCCTGGGTGATGTCGATGGCTGCGTTGACCTGGCCCCACATGTCCAGGAGAAACCTGGTGATGGGGACAGAGACTGCAGGAGGAGGTGAGTGTCCCGCCTGGTCTATTTTGTGATGACTCTCGTGGGGTGGCCCTGGCTAAGACTGAGGATGCCCGAAGGCAGACGGTGCAGTGGCCTGCTTCTTTCCAGGGTCACCAGGGGATCTGGGCACCCCCATGGTGGACCTGAGGGGAGTGGACTTCACCAAGGAAATCAGCCAGGCGGACCAGGGACCCTCAGTCACAGAAGGGCCATCTCACCCTCTGGGCCTTCCCTCTGGCTGTAGCACCCTCCTCCTGCTTGCCCCTCCTCTGGCCTGGCCGTGTCCATCCATCTCGAGAGAGGACCCAAATCTTTATCCCATAAAACAAAATGGCTTTGTATTTTAATCCCGGGGTTGGAGTGAGACCCCCTTATATTTGCCAGCCTGGGTCCATCCCAGAGCTTGCATGTGGTCATCCCACCCAGCCCCTTGCACAGGGTGGACAGTGGTGGCCGCTCCACACGCTTCCGGTGTCTGGATCTTGACCCTTTGTCTCTGACTCCATTGGAGACCCTAGAAATGCACCCACTGAGTCTACACGTACCAACCATGTAGAAAGGGGGACTCTCCCAAGATGCATATGGAAGCTGAGTCTGTGTACCCACATGGCTTCCCAGTCCAGCAGGACCCAGGAGCCAGGCAGTCCCTAGCTGGCCTGGCTCCAGGCAAGCAGACCTGCAGTGTGTTAGAGGTAAAGGTGTCACAGGGGACACGGCAGAGCTGGTGCAGCGTTCGTGTCTCTGAGACCAGCACTGGGCCGCATTCTCCCTGCAGCCCCCTGGGACCTTTCCCAGGTTGGAGGCCCTGCACCCCCTGCCACTGCAGCCCGAGTGGTCCCTGGGATGCCTACAGGCCCTGAGAGCTCTGCCTCCTTTCCCCCGGCCCCACCCAGGCCTGGGCTGAATGGATTCCTTGTTCTCACTTAGAATGGCCATGACTGCTCACTGGGTGGAAAGACCTCAACCCCTGCTGAGCCCTGGACCGGTCTAGAGAATGGGCAGCCTCTGAGTCCACCTGGGCTGCCTGGTTGGGCCCCATTTCCCTCGTCTCCATGACTTTCTGGGATCCCATGCTCCGGGGTCTCAGAACAAAGTCCAGGACGCAGGGGGGCTTCAGCAGGATGAAGTAGAGGCTGCAGGTCAGATCTTGGGGGCTCTTTCCCTCCCCTCCCCCTCAGGGGAAGTAACTACGTGTGTGTGTGTGTGTGAGAGAGAGAGAGAGAGAGAAACTCCAGGAACATCTTAGCAGAAATGACATGAAACCCATTAAGAAAAAGCGAGGCCTGCTTGGCATCATTTTTCATGTGAGAGAGAAAACTAAGAGCCTTGGAGAGGCAGGTTGGAAAGAGGTGAGGTTAGATTAAATTTTCTTGTTAGTTAACACACACTTAGAAATAGGCCTGTATGAGGCATCTCTCAGCAAGGCATTCCTGTAGCACCCCTGTGGTGGTCTGGCTGGCCCCACACTGTCCCCAGGCCTGGTTGAACACTGGATTCCCATGGTTTCCACACAACAAGCCTGAAGGAAGGACCATCCCAAGGGGCTGAGCCCAAAAGGTCCTTCCTAGGGCGCCCACGTGTGCCTCTGGAGCCGGGGGCACAGGCAGGCGTCTGTGGGCTGACCTGGGCACCTGGGCTGGGTGGTAGCTCTGCTGCTCCTCTGGGGGTCATCCCACCAGGGTGTCAAGGGGCACTTTTAGATGGAGCCCCCTGGCTGGTGGGAAAGAGTAGTTTTCAATCAGGGTATGAGAATTAGGTTGACATAGAGCCTGTTTCAGGTCTAAATCCTGGGCCCTTTGTTGGTGGAGGCTCCTGGTGGGGAGGAGGGCAGAACAGGGGCTGTGTCTGAGGAAAGTGGGGGGCACAGGGCTGGGCCTGGAAGAGAGACCGTGGGGACTGATGGGGGTTAGGAGAAGGGACAGTGGAAGGAGAGGCAAGGGCTATGCCAGGCGAGTGCCCGGTGTCACCCTGGGTAGCGTGACAGTCCCAACCGAGACCTCCATGTTCCCGCTTGAGACCTCAGTTCAGAAGAACCAGAGACGAAAGCAATGGCTTTGGGGTCTCGTGGCCTCCTTCTATCGGGGCAGCAACGCTGCTTCCCCATCATCCACCAGACCCTGAGGAGAAACCCTGACCTTTGGGAACACAGTTGTCATCCCGAATTGTACCCAACGCCACCTTTAAAACAGGCTAGTTACTTAAAAACATTTTAATTGTGGTAAATTATATATCTATATATAACCTCCCGTCTTAACCATTTTCAAACAGACATTCGGTAGCACTGAGTATATTCACGCTGTTGTGCCCCTGATCTCCACAAGGTTTTCACCCTGCAAAACTAAAAACTGTATCCATCAGAGAATCCTCCCGTTGCTGCGCTAAAACTGTATCCATCAGAGAATCCTCCTGCTGCTGCGCTAAAACTGTATCCATCAGAGAATCCTCCCGCAGACACACCTAGTTATTTATTTATCACTGGGCTGGGTCTTCATTGCTGCACAGGCTTTTCTCTAGCTGAGGCAAGCCAGGGCTACTTTCTAGCTGCTGCACACAGCCTTCGCACGGTGGTGACTTCTCTTACAGTGCAGCACGGGCCCTGGGGTGTGCAGGCCTCAGTAGTTGCATCACATGGACTCGGTAGTTGTAGCTCCTGGGCTCAGGAGCACAGGCTCAGTAGCTGTGGTGCATAAGCTTAGTTGCTCCATGGCAGGTGGGATCTTCCCAGGTCAGGGATCAAACCTGTGTCTCCTACGTTGGCAGGTGGACTCTGTATCACTGAGCCACCAGCGAAGCCCAGCCACACTTATTTTTAATGACTGCTTTCTTTGAGGGAGTTTTGTCTCCTACTATCAACCAGTCCATTCTGAAGGAGATCAGTCCTGGGATTTCTTTGGAAGGAATGATGCTAAAGCTGAAACTCCAGTACTTTGGCCACCTGATGCGAAGAGTTGACTCAATGGAAAAGACCCTGATGCTGGGAGGGATTGGGGGCAGGAGGAGAAGGGGACGACAGAGGATGAGATGGCTGGATGACATCACTGACTTGATGGACGTGAGTCTCAGTGAACTCCGGGAGTTGGTGATGGACAGGGAGGCCTGGTGTGCTGTGATTCATGGGGTCGCAAAGAGTCGGACACTACTGAGCGACTGAACTAAACTGAACTGATCATGCCTGTACTTCTTTCACAGACCCCTACGTCCTCTCTGTCTCTTTGCACATACACAACTGCATACCCAACTGCATACATAGTATAACCTGCACACATATGCACACTTGTGCACACTTGTGCACCCTAGACACGTGTACTTCAGCTTCCCCTGAAGCTTTATTGCCCTCACCTCTCTCTATCGGTGACCACTGTTGACATTTACATATAATGAAGAACAAATTCTCCCAATTCTCAGAGTCCCTGCAGGGGAGGGCTGACGCTTCTGCCAGGGGGTTTCCCAGCCCCCTGGTGGCCCATCCACTCAGGACCCAGGGAGGGAGGAGTCTGACGCCAGATGAGGCTCCCAGAAGGAACCTGTGAGTTAGCACCCACTGTATTCAGCCCTCTGTGTGTGTACGTCTGCGTGTGTGTGTGTGAGGGGTGTTATCCAATCAAAAAGCGATTCCTTCCCAAGTGTGCGGTGGAAAATGGAATCAGCCCTCACTCCACCCTTTGTGCTGAGGGACAAACGTTCCTTATTCCTAGTGGCATGCCATCATGTCAGCCAAAGGCAAGTGGCCTCCTGTGAGGCCAGGAAGGAGGCATGGGTCTTGCCCACCTTTCATTACCACATAGTAAGAAACTAGAAAGTAGAACAGCAAGCAGGGACACATGTGTGAGGAAAACATGTTGGTAACGGCTCACAGGCCATCACTTCTTCACAAAGCGAGGGGTGGTGGCGGGGCGCCAGAGCCTCTAGATGTCCACACACTGCTTCTTCATCACAGTGAAATAGCCGTGCCATGGGAGTGCGCCCACCCAGAAGGTGCACATTTGTCTCTGAAAAAGACCACCACCACAGCAAAAGTCAGCAGTGTGCCAAGTGCGGGAGAAAAAGCAGTTCTGTTACCGGGTGCCAGCGCAGGAGCTAGGTGCCAGCACTGGGGCTAGGTGCCAGCTTAGGAACAGGCCGGAAGACGGGTCGTCATCTGTCAAGCAACACCCTGCAGAATTTGCCGGCTGGAGGCTGCAGACCCTTGTAGCCACCAGAAGTTACATGGAGGAGTTTTTTGTCCCCATCCCATCCATGGATAGACAGCAAATACTAATCATCATATTTTTGGTGGGAGATCAGACATAAATTTGATTTTATTTTTATAAAATAAAATATTAATATTTTATATAATGTAAATATTGTAGTTCTGTGCCAGGTATAAACTAATATATGTCATCTTAATAATCAAATAATGCCTTTTGCTCTGACAACAAATACATCAGATAAGAGCAATGTAGAGAATTCTAGGACCTAACATAAATTTTATTCCAAACCTCCCCCTTCTCCCTTTAAAAATGTCATTGAAATGACAAATGAAAACTTCTATGTGTGGGTAACAGATGGACGAATGGGTGGAAAGAGGCTTAGGCAGATGGATGGGCAGGTAGACATCCTAGAAAAACAGCAATGGCCGTCTTCGATAACTGACTGGAAACACAGGGGCATTTCAGGAGTGAGGGGCAAACAGTGTCAGAGAGAAGGACGTTAGGTTTTGGCTGAATTCTGACACATACAAAGGAGGATTATGGGGTCTCCGTCCCCACAAACCCACAAGATACCAAGTCAAGATGATTTTATGGGCAAATTTTGTCAAACCTTGGGAATCCAAAGCTCTTTTGGTTTTTAAACTGATCTAATTGCAGAAAGAAGTTGAAAAGCCCTTGTTCTCGTTACACCAGACCTGAGAAACACTGAAGCCAAAACACAACCAAGAAATAAACTGTAACCCAGACTTACCTAGTAAAATAGAATGTAATATCCTTTAAAAAGGCAGCAAATTAAAGGCAGCATAGTGAACAGTTGCTGGCCCCCATGCAGTGCTTTTCAGTGTTCCCTTGACATGAAGTGTGTTCAGTGTCTGTACCTGAACATTCTGATTCAGTAGGTTTGGGATGAAGCCATGGAATCTGTGTGTGTGTATGTGCACGCGCGTGTGTATGTGTGTGTGTACCCCACACTCCAAGTCATTCTCTGGGGAGTTTGAGTGTACTTAATATTGATATATAGAAAAGCAAAATTCATAAGTGGCACACTAAGCCACCAGGCTTCCCTGGTGGCTCAGACGGTAAAGTGTCTGCCTGCAACGCGGGAGACCCGGGTTCAATCCCTGGGTTGGGAAGATCCCCTGAAGAAGGAAATGGCAACCCACTTCAGTACTCTTGCCTGGAAAATCCCATGGACAGAGGAGCCATGGTAGACTACAGTCCATGGGTCACAAAGAATCGGACACGACTGAGTGACTTCACTTCACTAAGCCCTCTATATTCTAAGAGACGAGGGCAGATCCCATCCACATCACTGCTTCTTTCCAGCCTGGATCCGGCAGGATGGCTCCCACAAAGGGAGGTGACAAGAAAAAGAGGCTGTCCTGTCAACAACAAAGCAGTGACCTGAGACTAGCCACCCACATGCACAAGCACATCCACGGAGTGACCTTCAGGAATTGCACCCTTGCAATCAGACAGAACTAGAAATTTGCCATGAAGGAGAGGAGGATGCCAGATGTGTGTGTCCATAGCAAGCTCCACAAAGCTGATCAGGTCAGAGGAACAAGGACGGTCCCCCGCCGCCATGTCCAGGTCCAGTTGTCCAGAAACCCTGCCAAAGATGCGGCTTCACCCAGAAAGTCTGCACACCCTGACCTGTGCGCCTGTCACCACTCTCAGTGCAGATGAATTAACCACGACACTCAGTTATAGAACAGCCGAAAAAAGACACGTACTTCCTATTCCAGACACATAAGGACGACTCAATATTAGGGGATCTATTATTTGAATTTATTTTAGTAATGGGTGAAAGAAGAAAAATTATTCAATATACTTGGTAGATGTTGAAAGAATAATTAATAGAAGAAAACATCCTTAATTTAAAAAAATAACCCTTGGTAAAGAGGGAGTTGGAAGAACTTTGGAAATCAACACCTGATATAGTATTTACTAATAAGGTATAAATACTGAAAAGAATCCCATTAAATCCTCCAGGAATGAGCCACCACCCAGCATGACTCCTCTTCAGCATTATTCCAAACACTTGGAAAGAAAGGAACAAAGGTTTGTTTATCGATAAATGTGTACTTAAAAATGTGTGCTCTAAAACCGAGATGGGCCATGGAAACTTTACAAAGAATAAAAGAGCTTCCTGGAGACAAGTTTCCTAATTAATCTTAATATTAATTCTTTAATATTTTCTACAAACAGGTAAAAAGTGACAACTCTCCTTTATGCTCAATGCACCCAGTAGAAAATATAAACTCCAGCCCACGATATTTCTACTACCAGGAAAAGATAAACAAAACTAAAATAGAAGATCAGATGGTATCCCGCATGCTCCCTGCTTGCATGTTTGTCCCGAGGAGCCTCTGCTCTGCTGGAAGTGATGGATTTGTTCACAGTAAGCCCACAGAGGAAGTTTTAGGTTCTGGTCAACGGACCTTTGTGTTTCCCACTGTGACTGCACGCCACGGCAGTTCTGAGCACGGTCCCAAGGACCCCCACTGCAGGAGCTCATTAGCAAGGCCGGTTCTTAGATTCCTCTCCAGACCTACTGAGTCTGATTCTGCAGGGGGAACCCTGTCATCCACGTATGTCAAAGCCGCCAGATGATTCTGACATGTCTCATGTGAAGGACCATGGGTGTGAAGGAAGGGGCCCACCTCCACCTGCAGAGAGCCCGGGGGGCTTCACCAACATCAGAGGAAGCCCTCAGGTTAACCCCGGATACTCCCACCCCGAGTCAGAAATACAGGCTTGAGGTCAAAAGCCCCCAGGCCACGACAGCCCTCTGCTTTGAGCCTGGGGCTCTTCCCATGGCTGAGCCTGGGAGGCTGGGGACACTCCTGACCTGGTCACTGCTTAATCTCCAGCACCCAGCATAGCACCTGGGGCCAGGTAAGCTTTGATGAGCAGTTGAGTGAATGAATGGACTTCTCTTTGTGCTTTCACAAGGATGGGCAACCTCGGGTCAGGCCACAGCAGAGTGGTACCTCCAGGTCCAAGAGGGTGGACCCAGTGAATGTGTGTGAGCAAGTTTTCCTGCACCAGGAACCCAAAGGAATGGAGTGCTTGTACTGAGAGTGATCTTGACAGCACCCTGTCCCTAGGCCGAGGTTTCCTCCAAGTCTGCTGTCCTGCACTGTCTCCTACGAGGGCCGCAGGACTGACCACTTTGGGGCTCCGCCCTGGGAGAGGTGCCGACCACTCAAAGACAAGGTCTGGGTACCGTGAGTTCTGCCTGGGGCTCAGAGCAGCCAAGACCGCTGCAGACAGTTGGTGTGTCCCCTACCTTTTCCAGTTTGGAGGTGTTCTTAACCACGCAATTCTCGTTACTGTTTGGAAGCTTTCTGCAGTTGGTGCGGGAGATTTCAGCGTCAATAAAGTATTCCAGACGATCTGTGACCTGTTGATTAGCAGTCATGCAATTTTGTTCAAAAAAGCCTTCTACTTTTTAATGTTTTTAACAAACCCTGAAAAAACTGCTCTTCCTTTTATTCCCTCTCCTTACCTCCTCCTCCTCCATCCTCCAAACGTATCTTTAGGAGATGGCCTGTGGAGCCACCACACAAAGAGACCCCCACCTGGAGCCGGATTCCCTGGGGCAGAGGCTCCATCCAGTGTGGGGCCTTCCTGAAGGCAAGACCTTCTACTTAAGAACAACCGGCTTCTGCGCCCAGGGTGTTACCCGTTCACTTGGGTCCCTTGGGAACAGGACCCTCAGCCACATGGGATCCCCTCCTTGAGCCCCTTCCCATACACACACACACACACACACACACCCTTCATTTTTGTCACCTGGGATCCCCTACCCATTGAGGCTCCTCCACCTAAGACCCCTAACCCCACCCCAGGGCCCCATGTAGCCAGGCTTGTCTTCCTGTTCTCTGAGTGTTTAGGAAGCAGAACAGGAGCAGTTGACAGAATTCATGAATGATTGAGTGAGGTGAAGGCTGCTGTATGTAGATTTATTAATAAATCTGCTCCCATCTTGTTTTAAAAGATTACAGCAGGGTTTAGAGATGGCCAAGCCTGCCATGCAAAAAATACTTCTCCCATCAGCTCTTAGAGTCAGAGCAGGAATAGATAAGGGCTGTCCTTCCACAGTGGTGTCCCAGACTTTTGTAGGTGGGGTCCCCGGATCAACAGCATTAGCATCACCAGGGAAGTGGATGGAAATGCAGGTTTTGAACCACTGAGTCAGAAACTGCTGAGGGGGTGGGGTATGCACAGTCAGTGTCTGAACAAGCCTCCAGGTGATTCTGATGACCAGGGGAAGCAAAATAAAGCAAAGAGGAAGAAGACAGCAAGAGACAGAAGTGTATCTGCAGCTTGGGTCCAGGTTCCCCTGGATTCAACCTTCGCTACCAGGCTTTCCCACACTGCCTCTCCAGCCTTAAGCAAGGTGATCCTACCAGTCCATCCTAAAGGAAATCAACCCTGAATATTCATTGGAAAGACTCATACTGAAGCTGAAACTCCAATACTTTGGCTATCTGATGCAAAGAGCAGAGTCATTGGAAAAGACCCTGATGCTGGGAAAGATTGAAGGTGGGAGAAGAAGGGAATGACAGAGGATGAGATGGTTGGATGGCACCACCGACTCAATGGACATGAGTTTGAGTAAATTCTGGGAGATAGTGGAGGACAGGGAAGCCTGGCATGCTGCAGTCCATGGGGTCGCAAAGAATCAGATGTGACTTAGCGACTGAACAGCAACAACAAGTGACGTCTTAGTTTTGTTCCAGAGAACTAACAGGGAGACTGGGCTGTCGTGGGAGAAGCTGGTTGGCCAGTTGGTGGCCGACCCAGGACTGAGACAGAAGCATCGGACGTGGGACACGTTCTCCCACTGCGGTCCTGGCCTCGGCTCCTCCGGCCACAGGAAGGCAGAGGACGACCTGATTCCAGGAAAGTGGGGACCTGAATGCACACGCCCCTTTCCAGAGGTGAGAAAACCAGAATGGCAGATTGAAAGACCACATCTGGTCACGGGGATCCCAAGAACTCCCTGACCTGATGCCCCTCTGGCTTTCAGTCTTCCTAAAACAGCCTGAACATCTCACCCACAGTCTGGGAGGCCCGGCCTGGCCTGGTCACAGCCCACCCATCTGGCCGCTCACACCGGTTCCTTAGGGCTAGGAGTCAAACTCCTTCTCCCCCACTACACCCCTAAACTCTCCCTGCTGACCTCCTGTAGCAGAGACTGTTGACGGGGGCCCAGGCACCCACCTACTCTGCTGCTTCCTGGGGCTCCCTGCTGCCAGATGGAGCCAAGGACCCTGGGAGCAGCTCCCAGCCAGTGACAGGCGAGAGCTGGTGGGAGAGGAACCCAGCTCCCCTCCTGCAGGCGGCCCAATCCTGCACAGGTGTTGCACCATCTCCTTGAGGCCTAAGGGACACGGAGTCCAGATGCCCTCAACAGTCAAAGTGCTCAGCGACACCCCTGGACTGGCCACTTCCCTGCCCCCTCTCAATCCCCTCTGACCACCAGGTGCTTCCTGGATGGCCTCTCAAATAAACCACTTCACTGAAACAGTAGTGCTAGAAGCTGCTTCTGAGAAACCCCCAAAAAACCACCGCCTACCAGCCTCCTCTCCCTGTAGCCCATCTGCCCTCAGGCGTCACCTTCATCTTTCCTTGGGGAGGCAGGTCTCAGTCATGACTATGCGGGGGACCCAGGTCCCACCCAGAGATCCTCACTTAATTGGTGAGGGTGTGGCTGGTGCAGGAAGGGGACTCACCAACTCTCTAAGGAAGCCCCACAAATAACGTGCCATAGGCGGCATCCCAGCTCTCCAGCTTGGCTCAGGGTTTTGTTTTCTTTTTAATTTTTTTTCATTGTCTTTGGCTTCCCTGATGGCTCAGATAGTAAAGAGTCTGCCTGTAATGCAGGAAACCTGGGTTTAATCCCTGGGTCAGGAAGATCCCCTCGAGGAGGAAATGGCAACCCATTCCAGTATTCTTGACTGGAGAATCCCATGGTCAGAGGAGCCTGGAGGTCTAGAGTCCGTGGGGTCACAGAGAGTCAGAAATGAATGAGCCACTAACTCTCTCTTTGATCAACATGTCTTGGCTGAGAGTAGAACCTGATTTCCAGTGAAAGACAGCTCTTTACTTAATTAATTAATTAATTTTTGTTCACATTATGCAGCATGTGGGGTCCTAGTTCCCCAACCAGAGATCGAACCTATGCCCCCTAAAGCAGGGAAACTCAGTCTTAACCACTGAATGGCCAGGGAAGTCTCGCAGTTTGTCTTCTAACTGGTTCCCTGGCTCCCTAAAGGCTGTGATCATTTGTTTCCATCTCAGCCTCATCTACAGCATCTGGTACTGCTTGTTGCCCAAGCTACTTGGGTCCCAAAGGAGAAAACCGTGAAGGGCTTTGCTTCCTGTGTGGAAGTCACAGGACCCAGGAGCCTTTACTGTGAAGGGTGATGGCGGTGCCCCTGATGGAACGTGCAGTCACCAGCATCGTGTGTTGGGGACACCGGGCTGATGGCGCACGTGTTCCTGGAGACAGGGTCATGTGTAGACTGGCCCCGCTCCTGCCACAAGAAAGCCTGGAGTCCAACACCTGGGGTAAGTCTGTCACAATGGCCTGTCTGCTGAATGTCTTTGCAACACATCCTGTGCACTTACACCTCAAACACACCCCAAACACCTGACTGAGGCTAGAAGTCAGCAGAATTCCAACACCAAGGACCTCTTCTTGGACTTGGCAGGTGAGGATGGAGCGTCCCCCACATGGATATCATGTGATTGATGACTCCCAGCACTGGGTCACCTGAGGCCCTGTAGGGAGGGATTCCATGGACAGAACCACTGCCGCTAAAAAGATGTAGGACTGAGAGCATGAAGGGATCTGGGAGGAGGCACTTTATGAGCCTCCCTATTCCATGTCAACCCACATTCCACGGGATATGGGGAGATTGAATGTCACTCAGGGTAGCATTATTGTAAACATATTCATGGTGCTAGTTGTCTCCCAACCTTAGCAAACATGGATCACAGATGTGTGATTTGCCATTTGGGGTGTAACCGAGTTCATAGGTTGGGGCCCCTAGGACAGCCGTCATGGCACTTAAGAAAGGGAGCTGGCCGTGGGGCTCAGCACCACTGGGTCCCAGTGCTGCTCATGCACCCTCCCTCTCATTCTGGCTTCAGTCTGCACTGCCAGGGGCAAGCAGGAGCAAGTATGCAAACTGGGAGGAAGCGCCCTTACCTGCATCTGCACCTGCCACACCTTGACCACCTGGAAGAAGAATTTGTCCTCGCTATCCTTGTTGTACTCCTGCATGGCGAACCACAGACACTGCTTCACGTTGCCGCTTGTGCTGCTGACGTTCTTTAATTCCCACAAGACCTTGTCTGTGTCCTTGTATACAAGGGTGTTGCCCCCCAGGGCCACCAGGGCCACCAGGAGGGCAAGCAGGAGCTGGCAGGTCCCCCAGAGTCTGGTCATGGTCCCTTCTTTCGGGGACACAGGTGAATGTCTCTGTCCTCCCAGGGAAGGAGCTGCAAGTGGTGTGGGGTGGCCGCTGCTGGCACGACAGTTTCCAGAGATCTTACCCAGAAAGAATCAGCTTGGATCAAGACAAAAGCATCAGGGTCAGCTGGTGGGACTATCCCTGTCTTCCAAGGAGCCCCACCCATGAGAAGCCAGGTCAGAATCCTCACCTGCCTGCTGCCCTGCTCCTCTTGGGTGGCTCCTCCAGGGAGCTCACTTAGAGCCCTGGGTCCACACCTACCCTGTGTGCCTCCTGTTTCTGCGTCTCTGGCTTGTAAGAGGTGGCTGTGAAGGGTGTGGCAGCCTGAGGTTTCCTACTCTGGCTCCCTTTCCGGCTGGCTCCCCGTCCTGGGGAGTTGGGCTCTGACCTAGTTCCAGAGTTCTCCTACGAACCCAGCACTCTCAGCTGCGTCAATGCCTTAGTCTGGGGCCTCCTTGCTCCTGCTCCCTGGTCTGTGGTCACCTGCGACCTCTGTGCCCCAGAGGGCAGTCCCACTTTGTGATGTAATCCCACACCTGTGATCCTGTCTCAGAGGGCGCCTCGCCCCTGCTGGCCCCTGGTCCCTGGTCCTGGCGGTTCACATGGCACGCAAGACCCTCCTGCTTCTGCCCTCGGAGTGGAAGGCTGAGCATGCTATGACCTCAGCTTCCTAAGCATCTGGCCTCTGACCCCTTCTGCTGAGCACCTTTCCAACATCTTTGCGAAATTATGCAAGTATTTCTGCATAATAAAAGACCAGAGAGAGAATCAATGCAAAGCATTACATGAATTTAAATTTAGTGAAAGAAAAAATAAATAAATAAATAAATTTAGTGAAAGAAAGTGAAAGGTACTCAGTCATGTCCGACTCTTTGCAAACCCATGGACTATACAGGTCCATGGAATTCTCCAGGCCAGAATACTGGAATGGGTAGCCATTATCTTCTCCAGGGGGTTTTCCCAACCCAGGGATTGAACCCAGGTCTTCCGCATTGCAGGAGGATTCTTTACCAGCTGAGTCACCAGGGAATGGCCTATTGCTGGTCACCTATTGGTACAGTTGACTCTTGAGCAATGCAGGGGTGAGGGGCACCTACCCCCAGTACAGTCAAAAATCCACATAGACCATCTGATTCCCCCAAAACTTAACTACTAATAGCCTATGGTTGAAATTTGTTTACAGTCCACATATGCATTTAAAAAAAAAAAATCCATTTATAAGTGTACCTACCTACTTTAAGCCAGTGTTGTTCTGAGGTCAGCTCTAATGCATTCATGATTTTTAAATTTTGCTACATATTAAAAGCACCAGGGGTATTTTAAGAGTTTCCTACCTTTAGTAAATACATGTGTTAGTTGCTCAGTTGTGTCCAACTTTTTGAGCCCATGAACTGTAGCCCAAGAGACTCCTCTGTCCATAGGATTCTCCAGGCAAGAATACTGGAATGGGTTGCCATTTCTTTCTCCAGGGGATCTTCCCAACATAGGGACCAAACTCGGGTCTCCTTCATTGCAGGCAGATTCTTTACCATCTGAGCCACCAGGAATACAAATGCATTATGATTTGAATAAAAGGAGCCTCTTCAGTTCAGTTCAGTCTCTCAGTCATGTCCAACTCTTTGTGACCCCATGGATTGCAGCATGCCAGGCTTCCCTGTCCTTCACCAACTGTGTGAGCATGTGATGTGCGTGCATGTGTGAGTGTGTACTGTACAAAGTGTGTGGGCCAATTGATTGTTATTTTCCATCTGGCTTCTGTGCTTCCTATGACCTTAGAAGTTCAGTTCAGTTCAGTCGCTCAGTCGTGTCTGACTCTGCAGCCCCATGGACTGCAGCATCCCAGGCTTCCCTGTCCTTCACCAACTTCTGGAGCTTACTCAAATTCATGTGCATCGAGTCGGTGATGCCATCCTACCATCTCATCCTCTGTTGTCCCCTTTTCCTCCTGCCCTCAATCTTTCCCAGCATCAGGGTCTTTTCAAATGAATCAGTTCTTTGCATTAGGTGGCCAAAGTATTGGAGTTTCAGCTTCAGCATCAGTCCTTCCAATGAATATTCAACACTGATTTTCTTTAGGATGGACTGGTTGAATCCCCTTGCAGTCCAAGGGACCCTCAAGAGTCTTCTCCAACACCACACTTCAAAAGCATCAATTCTTGGTCGCTCAGCTTTCTTTTTAGTCCAACTCTCACATACATGACTACTGGAAAAACCATAGCTTTGACTAGATGGAACTTTGTTGGCAAAGTAACGTCTCTGCTTTTTAATATGCTGTCTAGGTTGGTCATAGCTTTTCTTCCAAGGAGCAAGCGTCTTTTAATTTCATGGCTGCAGTCACCATCGGCAGTGATTTTGGAGCCCCTCAAAATAAAGTCTGTCACTGTTTCCATTGTTTCCCCATCTATTTGCCATGAAGTGATGAGATTGGATGCCATGATCTTAGTTTAGTGAATACTGAATTTTAAGCCAACTTTTTCACTCTCTGTTATGGTAACTTAAAAATTGACATTTGGCAAAACTAATACAATATTGTAAAGTTTAAAAATAAAATAAAATTTAAAAAAAAAGGCATAGTATCTGCACAGGGCAATAAAGCAAAATGCAATAAAACAAAAAAAAATTGTATTTAAAGAATTGTCAACAGTGCTGGAAAATGCTTATTGAAAAAGTTGTGCGCAAGATGCAGAACACTAAATATGATTCACTTCTTCATAAATAAAAAGTGTGTTGTTAGGAAAAAGTAGAGAATCTTGTTATTAACCTTGTAGGAGAGTCTTGATCACCCTTCAGCTACGGGTGCCGCCTCTTCACGCTTGGCCCTGGGAGGCCCTCCCATCACACCGAGCCCAAGGCCAGCGCCTCGCCTGCCCCACGGGCACAGCCTCCTCTCGGGGTCCAGAGGTCCCTCCCTCACCTCCACTAGCCCCTCATCCCGGCTCATCCCCCTGCCAATCTCCATACAGACTCCCCCCAAGTCTCATGTGCCTCTCCAGGCTCCTGTTTTCACCACCCTCTTTGTTCTTCCATGTCATCCATTGTAACCTACAGTTAGTTACCCGTGAATATCTTGATGGCCCATCTTTCCCCATGGGAAACAAAATGGACTTTCTAAGAGCAGGGAATCCTTCCTGCCACCCAACACGTCTCCACCAGAGCCAGGCCAGGCATGGAGAATGTGAATATTTGAGGAGTTGATGAGCAATGCTTTTGCTTTGGTGGAAAAGCACTCATTTCTGATTTTTCTTTATAATGTTTCAAGTGTTCTACATTATAGATGAATTAATTATATACTATATATTATATAATTATATTTATATATTATATAATATAAATATATAATTATAATAAATATATAAACAGAAATATAATTATATAATTATAATAAATATAGTTGTGTAAATATACATATAATTTATATAATATAATATATAACATTATATATAATTATACATTATAATTATATTGAATTATAATTCAATAATTATAATTGTTGAAGAATATATTCTTCAATAATTAGGAAGAAAAAGAGAGTAGATAAGCTTAGCAGGGGTATGATGGTAAATAAATGGAAATGGGTTAGACCAGAGTGCAATTCCTGTGCTCACAGCAGAAGACCAAGGAGGAGCGGGACATGAGGGCTGACAATCTGTCACCCCGAGGGAGTCAGCCACACCTGCCCCTCTGCCCCTGGGCTCAGGAGGCCTCAGGCACCATAGCTCAAGGTCTGAGCCAGGGGAGACCCCACTCTGGGGGCAGATTAAGCACCAGAGACCACAGAGCCTCTTCCTCGGGCCTCCACGTCCCTCCCTCCTGGGACACCTGGGACCCCTTCCAGTTCTGTCATGGCCAAGAGTATAAAGGAGACAGGTCTTCTCCTACGCACGACGGTTCCCACAACCCAGGGACACGGGTGAGCAAGGGCCCTTGGGAGGGAAGCCCAAGCAGGTTGGGAGGCACCCAAGGCCCCACTGAGCCCCTCAGGCCGGGGGGGTCATAAAGGGCAAAACCCAAGACCCAGCCCAGCAAATGTGGAGCCCACATCAAAGGTATTCAGTGGATGGGGGTGGGGTCCCCCCACCCCTAGGTGCTCAGAGGCTGGGCTGATGGAGTAACCCCAACCCTCAGCCCTTGTCCAACCAACTACCAAGTTCTAAGCACATGCTGGACTTTTCTTTGACACCAGGGTGCATTTGAGGTTTCTCTTGGCTTATCTTTTGTTATGAACCCTAGTTGTCCAGAGCCAGCTTAAACGTCATCTGTCTTGGTTCGCGGCACTCCTGGCATTGGTACAACATGCTGGACACCCATGCATCCATCACCCAGACTGGGAGCCGGATTGTCATAGGTCTCTCACACGTGCTCCTCAGCTGTCCTGTGACCCCACCCTGGATGCTGTGTTTCTCATCCCTGCCTTTCCTCAGCACTTAGTCACTGGTGTCTGTGCCCCTGATGTGCCCAGTTCTTCTGGATTTCCTACTTTGGGGAAGAACAAATGTCCATCATCACACATGCAACCCTGGGACCTGGGTTGTCTGCTCTATTTTATGGTACCAAGACTTGCACAGAGAAGCATTGCTGTGGTCTTTGTCCCTTCCCCAAGATTAAGACCAGCTCATTTGCACCCTTTGTCCTGATCGCCCAGCCTCCTGCAGTGGTGGGCTGGCATGTGGCTGCTGTCTGCCTATGCAGTGGAGGCAGGGTTGACAGCATCAGGATGAGATGTGAAGATTCCTCCTCTCTCTGGTGGTCTCCCAAGGTGAGGGGGCCCTGGGAGACCCTAGTCTGAGAACATGTGATATGGGAGCTTCTAAGGTCAGGCACCTGGTCTGGACCCCAGAATATGTAGACCCCACCCCAGGGTGAGCCCAGCTGTGTTGACCTAAAGGAAAGCCACACAGCCATGACTCTCGGCCAGTCTCAGACCCTGACCTGATTATGGACTCCTGCTACAACTCAGTGCTGAGGTCAAGGGAAGGGGAAGGGGCAGGTTGTCAGGCAGTATTCCTGTGCCAAGAGCTGACTAACACACTAAAATTCACCCAACTGAAGCAATGTTTCCAGAGTTTGGATATTTTGTAGAAAGAAGTGATTACTGTTGTTGACTTTGTAAAAGAACCAAATCTTATGCCCCCTAACACTCTCATAATCCTTTGAATTTCACAAGCACATGCATATACACACATGCACCATCAGCATGTTAATATTACCTAGAAGAGTTTGCTTCCCAAGTGGCTCAGTGATAAAGAATCCACCTGCCAAGCAGGAGACATAAGTTTGATCCCTGGGTCAGGAATCCCCTGGGGAAGGAAATGGCAACCTACTTTAGTATTCTTTCTTTTATTTTACTCCAATATTTTTACCTGGGAAATCCCATGGACAGGGGAGCCTGATGGGCTACAATTCATGGGGTTGCAAAGAATAGGACACAGGAAAGTTTAATCCTGGGTGGCCCTGAATGTAATCAGAGACGGTCCCCCTATTTGGCATACTTGTCAGGAAGGATGAATGCTTCCTACTATGTGTGATATTCTGAGGGTGCTTCTTATACAGTTAGAACTAACTGATACAAAATCTTTTCATTGTGTCTTCCTTTAATTCTGGAAAATGTATCTTCATTATTTCTTATAATATTTCTATCTTTTTACTTTTCTCTTCTAGGGTTTGTAGGTTTGCAGTTCTACAGATACTTGGACTCTGTCCTTAAAGCATCCAAGCTTCTCTCCTCATCCTTTCCGGCTGCCTCTGCATACCTTCCCCCATGATGAGACGGATTAACAAGGAGCTCAGCACATATACCCCAAAGGGCCCTGCTTCTCCAAATCAGGTAATCTGAGAAAACATTCTGGGTTTCATGGAAATCAAGGATTTTTAAAAACAAAGCATCCATTTTTCTACTGTGTGCTTGTACTCTCTGTATATTTTCCCTCTCTATTGATTTCAGACTAGGCTGAATCTGGAGAGGTCCCTCCAGGACAGGGGACATGGGACAGGCCACAGTTGTGACTGACCCAAGGAAGTAAGTCATCACCCACAAGCTGCTAATGTGCTTTCACTGATGACAACAGCAGTGGGCCTGAAATTTACCAGCCCCCTCCACAGGCCCTCTCAGAGCCTGTGACCGTGAGCTTCAGCTCAGTGGATGGGCCATGGTTTTACTCTGATAAGTCTGCTCCAGAGAGCAGGATCCAAATGCAGAACACAAGCCACAGACAAGACACCTTCATGGGATTCACACATCTCTAAAGATCGGGCTTCCTTGGAACCATTTCCCAGACCTTGGGCACAAGCGCCAACCACCTGGGGACTTTGTGTCTCTCTGTCAGGTTACAGAGATGGGCATGAGTGGGAGAGGAGAGGAGATGAGAGAAATGAAGCCAGAGGGGTTTCCAAGACAGAAAACTACCATCATATAATGAAACAGAGCAGATGTCAGGCCTTCCCCAGGGGAATGAGGGTTCAGGTGAAGATGCTCATTTGGGGCAGAGCCAGCCGACCCTCAGGGAGGGCCTGCTTGTCCCAGGCCAGAGTGGGGCCCAGAGCCACAGCCCTCAGAACCAGGAGCTCTGAGCCAAGGGTGGGCAATAGGCTGGCTTAGCTGACCACAGACTTACCCTGTCAATGTGTACATGCCCCTGCCAGACCGTGAGGATGTTACAGGATCTACACACAGGCTGGACAAGGAGCCAAAGCAGAGCAGGACACTGTCTTTGTGATGTGGCTGGTAGAGTTGTCCTTGGTAGTCTTGGGAAAAGCAGTCTCATCAGGGCTGATGACCCCTTCAGGGGAACCAATTGGTCAGGAAAGAGACAAGCTAATGACCACGGACAAGAAAATCAGATCCCCAAGCTCAAAAGGCAGAGGGAAGACCCTTCAGCCCCTCCTAAAGTCCTCCTCCAGACAGCGTCCCATGACCTCTCTGTCCCAGTTGGGCCCCCACACCCTTGGACCCTCCAGGACAGCCCCCACCAGGACCCAGGGAGAGAGACATGCTTGTAAGGAGTTCTGTCACCCCAGGGCCCATCCTAGGGCTAGTGATCTATGTTGACAGCCTTGGAAGACAGGCTGGGCTCCAAAGGGGAAACACAAGGGTCAGGGAGTGGGAGGGGATGGGGGGACTGGAGCTGCCATCTTCTGAGCCATCCCCAGAGACTCTGAGAAGACATTCTCATCCATCATTGAGCTCCAGGGCAGTTGCCCTATGGGGTTTCACAGAGGATAGAGCCTTCCATCATCTTAGTCACCCACTTCCCACCCCTGTGCCTGGGCATCCCCCCCCAACCCCAACCCAGGAGGACCATCCACTGTGAGTCTGGCCTCAGAGATTGACATGGAAAGGACACAAGTGGCTGTCACCTGCAAAACTGTCTGGATTCTTTTTGAGTGGAATGGATGGAGGGTGGAGACATTGGAACATAAATAGAAAGAAGAATGGAAGAATGGATAATGGAAGGATGGATGGATGAAAACATGGATGATGCAAGGATGGATGCATGCATGGCTGGATAGATGCATGGAAGGATGGCTGGATGAGTGAATAGATGTGTGGGTAGATGAATGGAAGGATGAATAAATGGATGGATGGAAGCATGCATGAATGGACAGGTGATAGACAAATGGAGAATATATGAATGAATGAATATACAACACCAATCCCAAGGGCCCTGTAGGACCCATGAAGGACAAACTTCCGTGAGCAGAGGAGTTTGATTAACTCAGTACCTGCTCCTGCAACCAAGGTGAGACCAATAATAAATTCTCCATCACTCGACATTGGCAACAACATCCATGGAAATAAATCATCAGAGAGAAGGAAAAACTGACAGGGACCCAGAACGTGCTCTAAGATGCCTTTAATTGCCTTGGTGCCATGCAGACCTAGGACTCCAGACCCTCACTCTTCAGGGGAAGAGGACCTGCCATGGGATTCCGGAGCTCATTCCCCTATATCTGCTGGCAGGTGCTGTTCAGGAGGGTAAACTGGGTATATAAGGGCCGTGAGGCCACAGTGAAAGTGCAGTTCACCTGAAAATAAAAAAAAAGTAATTCTATGTAAGACATAAAATAAGAACAATGTAACAATGAGGGTGCAGAAAGGACTTAACAGGAGCTCAAGGGACATTAAAAACTAGGAAGAAAGAAAAGCAGAATCAAACAGTAGCCTGGGGCTGGGCTCTGAAGCTCAGCTCTCCATGATCAAGGCTGGGAGTTCCTGAGAGGGTGCCTGGTGGGACCATGACCTGCCCCTCAGGGTCCTCTCCCCCAGGGCATGCGATGCCTGAAGGGCTTTGCCCAGTGAGCTCCCGGGGAGCCTACAGACTGCCCAGGAGATGGTTCAGGTGACACCCACTCAACCCTCAGTAGCTGCAAACCCACCCCAGTGGAGGCAGCTCCAAGGCTGGGTCCAGAGAGACGCCAGCCCCACTGAGGCCCATATCCAAGGTCTCAGTCCAATTGACCATATGTCAGCCCATAGGGTGATGACATGAGGACTGATTGACTGAGACTTGTCCTTGCTGCCCAGGAGACCAGGAGGAGGGCGGGAGCGACCAGCAAACTAATCAGTCCTCCCGTCCAGAAGAATCGGAGCAGAGGAAGGAAAGGCCCACAGGGAGAACTGCCTCTGCCTGGACCCAAGTTCGTAGGAAGCTGGAGGCTGGGGAGCCTCCATCCTGGAGGGAAGGGCCCAAGGGGGTCTGTAGGAGTCTCTGGTGGGCCAGCCAGGCTGTGAGCACAGGGCCCAGCTTGCTGCTGAGCTGGGAGCATCTCTGTGCAGGGGGAGCCCTGGGACCTGGCAGGGAAGGGCCTGGACCCTGCATTCTGTTCCAGGGTCAACACTGATGCCTTCTAAGCCTCCTCACACACCCTCCTTGACATTCTTTTTCATTCTCTGAAGATTTGTGATGCTTTGGGTTGATTTTACTCTCAAACCTTTTTCCCTTCAGGGCCTTCTTGCAAGGGGCAGTTGTCGATGTCTTCGTCGTGTTTTTTACAGATTGTGCGGCCCAGGTACAGGTCCATTAAATACGTCAAAGAGAACTTCTGTCAAAGGGAGATTGTAGAAACTTCTGTGAATATATACTTTGCAGTAATGAGAAAAGCACTGAGATTCGGATAGAAAATGGGCAAACGGTGTGAATGCGCACATGTGAATCAACTGGGACAAACCTAGGTGCATATTCTTATTTTTTTATTATCAGTTTATATTTTTCTTTTTCATCCTAAATCTCTATTTTCTTACAAAAAGATGCCCCTGAGTGCAGGTCCCACAGCCCTGGAATTTCCCCTGCCTCACTCCTCCTGATGGTTGGCACCCAGGAGCCGCATCACCAGCACATGGCATTGGCGGGGGGGGAGGTGTTCCAGGATGAAGGGCCCTGGCATTGACAGTACACACACAGCACACCTGGCATCACCCAGCTCTCAATCACATTATCCAGACACCCGGAGGGCATCACGCGGCTCCTTCTAGGGAGGGGGCCAAAAATGCTCATCCGCTGAGCCTCTGTCAAAGCCATGCTGTCCCTTTAGGGGGCAACATCCAGACCAGGACGGGAGCCAGGGGACTGGATGTTCCCTTTCTCCTGGGGCAGCTGTGACACCCAAGGGCTCACCTGGAAAACCTTCATCCAGGTGGATGTTTGTGACCCGGGTGCTGCTCTGTGTATTCATCAGCTTCTCTAAGAAGTCATCATGAGATAGAATCTCATTTCTTATGGAGAGGCGGTGAGAACTCGGAAGAACTCAAACATGGAGAGGGATGTAGCCAGAAATCTCCCCAGGGAGGAAAATGCCTCTGGGGCACTGACCTAGAAATTTCTAGAAAACTGGCTTCCTTAGGGGTACAGGAATGCCTGCAGCTGATGCAGCCCACCCCGCAACACACACACACACACACACACACACACACACACGTCCAGTCTCTTGCATTGCGACTGGACCCTGGGCAAGGACAGGTTTAGGATGGATCGGGGGCAGCAGTGGCCACACGGATGCTTGAGGGGCTCTTGGCCTTGCCAAGTCCGGGGCTGGGACTCAAGCCAGGGAAGGACCAGCTGGTCAGGAAATGAGGGCATGTGAGGGAAGCTGGGGCTGTCTGTGTAGGAGAAGACCCTCCCATCAGAGCCCTGCTGACTCAGGCCGACTTGGGGCTGGCCATCCAGTGTCAGGCTTGGGTCTGGGCTCAGAACAGCTGGACAACAGTTAATCCAGACAAAGTGTACAGGCGGGGGAGCAATGAACATCAGTGGGAAAGTGCTGCCCGGCCGAGTGCTCAGGACACCATGCTCCCCTCTTCCCCACCCTGATGCTCTGTAACCACAGCCTTCCTGACCTTCCCAGGCTGCCTCGGGGATACCCAACCTTCTTCCTGTCTCCCCCGCCCCTCTCTGTGCCATCTGCCCATCTGCTCAGCACAATGACCTGGCGTCCACGTCTGACACCCCATCCATACCCCACATCAATTTCCAAGCAGACTCAGAAGCCAGCTGTCCTCTGCCACCCGGAGACCAGGGCAGGGCTCCTGCACCCTGGTCTCAGCTTGCACCCAGGCTGAGACACCCACTTCTCCCACAGTGTCCAGAGAGATGCTGGACAAAGCTGAGCAACCTCTTCTTCTGAGTCCCTGATACTCTGAGGGGAATATCCTGACCGGCCACCAACACACCCACACCCTGCATGCCACCGCCTCCCACCCCCCCAGCACCCCCTTCTCTGCAACACAGACCCACAGACTGCAACCTGGCCCTGCAGACACTCATGACTCCTCCTGGCCCAAGGCCCTCTCTGGGCTTCCCCATCCTTCTTATCCCCAAACCTTCATGTGGGTCCTCCCAGGAGTGCCAGTCTTTAAAAAGGCTCTTCTGCCCCCCACACCACCCTCCCCACAGCCCTGCAGTTCTGCACTGACTGCTCTTGTCCGCCTTTTCAACTGTCTCATCCGAGAACTTGGGGCTTGATTGCTCTCATCACCAGGGTAACAGCCCCAGGAGGGCAGGCCCTGCTATCTCCACTGCCTCCTTCAGGCCTGGAGGGGGCTTAGGGAGGGGGAGAGACTCCCCATGGCCCCACCTTTACTCCGAAGTCAGGCCCTGGGGTGAGGGTGGCAGATCCGTGGTCTGGATGAAAGGATAAGAGATCCTTCATTTGGTCAGTGTTAGTGGCTCACTTGTGCCCGACTCTTTGCGACCCCATGGACTATAGCCCGCCAGGCTCCTCTGTCCATGGGATTCTCCAGGCAAGAGTACTGGAGTGGGTCACCATGCCCTCCTCCAGGGGATCTTCCCAACCCAGGACCCATGGTGGTCTGCTCCACAAGGTGCCTCAGCCCACCAGCAGGCCCGCTGTCGACTCTGTGATGCTGCTCCTTCCTGGACTTTGAAGTCGGGGTGCTGCCCCCTGGTTCATCTCCCTCCTCGCCTAGCCTTCTGCTTCCCTCTCCTTCTCTCCCCTGCTCCAAGCATTCAGCAAATGTATTGGAACCTTGGAGCCCTTCTAATGGAAGTTTGTATTTTTAAACATCCTTGACCAAATGAGGGCTTCCCTGGTGGCTCAGACAGTAAAGAATCTGCCTGCAACATGGGAGACCTGGGTCAGGAAGATCCCCTGGAGGAGAGCATGGCAACCCACTCCAGTATTCTTGCCTGGAGAGTCCCCTGGACAGGAGACCCTGGTGGGCTACATTCCATGGGATCACAAAGAGTCAGACATAGCTGAGTGACAAACACTGACCAAATGAAGGATCTCTTACCCTTTCATGCAGACCACGGACCCGCCACCCCAGCCCTGGGGCCTGACTTCAGGGAAAAGGTGGGGCCACAGGGAGGGTCTCTCCCCCTCCCCAAGCCTCCTCCCCTCCCACCTCCATGCCTTCCCCTACTCCTCTCACCCTCACCTTGTGCTGACTCCTCCTGACCCACAGCAGCTTGTATGCATTCTCGTCTGGTTGGTGCTCATTGAAGTGGTGGATGGCAAACTCCACACACATGCTGAACTCTTGCTCTGTCTTCCCGACGTCCTCAAACATCCAGCTGCAGACATGAGGCCCCAGAGCAAGAAGCCCCAGGAGCAGAGGCAGCTTCCAGAACATGTTGTCCAGCGTCGTCCTGGAGGCCGAGTGCTCTGGAGGCCGTCCTCCTCAGCTCCCCACCCAGCACCGCCCTGCCCCATACAGCGCTTTGCTGCCCACCGGGCCCTCTGCCCAGTTCCTCCTCTCTGACCCTCCCATCATCACCAGATGGGAAATTGAGCTGGGGGTGGGGTGGGGGGATGTCCCAGTTTCCACCCCTTGTCAAATAAGCCTTGGGCACCAGGGACCCACAGGCTCTGTTCCCCCTCATCTCTAGTGCAGCTTCAGACCAGCCTCAGTAGGGTCTGGGTGAGGGTCTCGAGCCCTCTGGAATTCCCCTCATGGTAGCGCACCCCAGGATGGGCAGAGTCATAGGAACGCTTAGGGATATTGGTGGGTCCTGAGTCCTGGGCAGCTGAGGGCCAAACCGGATCTTGGCTGCAGCCCACGACCTCAGGAAGTGTCTGGAATGTACAGTGATGGGCAGTGTGTAGGCTGGGATAGCGTCCTCTCCACCTCCCACATCTGCGGACCTCCTTGCCCTGGGGCCTAGCTGTGCTGGGCACTGGGGAGGGGGCTTCTAATGTCTGTGAGCAACGGGGAAGCCAGCCAAGGCAGGGGCCCTGCTGGAAAGGACATGAATGGCAGCCAGGAGGGGGTGAAGGGCTGCGAAACATCAGGATTAGAATACGCTGAATTTGGATAAATGTCTTATCAGCTCAAAAAGAGTGTGTGCTCTGCAGCCACTGGTGGATAGTCTGCAACTGTTATTCATTTGTCAAATCAACACTGAGGTGCAGCCCGGGGTGCTTGGCAGCAAGCCATGGCTCCGAAGAGACACAGAGAAACTGAAACAGACGTTTCCTGCTCTCAAGCTCTGGACGAGGTACCAGCAGGGCCCATGCTGTTGGTGGAGGGGGGGAGGGTCATGACTGGGGGCCAAACACAGAGCAAGATGTGCACGTCTTCACTGGAGGCCCTGGACTCCCGGCTAAGGCCAGATTGGTCAACTCAAACCAAGAGAGCAGGTTCCGGAGAGCTCTGCAGGGGTCTTATCTAAGGCGGCTACAGGGGAAGGGAAGCCTTTGGGGGAAGTTGCACTGGGCCTTTCATTTGTCCTTTCGAGCCTGTGCTCGTACTGGGGGCTCATGTCAGGGTAAGGTCCCCGCAGGCCACCTGGCCACACAAACTGGATGTCCCATGGAGTAGCCTCAAGTCTCCACAATACTCCAAATCAAATTTGTTGAATGATTTCTTACACTTTTGTATATATCATCTGGCTTTCACCTTGTGGGCTGTCTGTCAACCATTGAGACAGTGCTTTCACTCTTCCCCGGACCAGGAATCTGGCTGTTCTCCCTCTGGTTCTGTCCCTTGTGGCTTTACTTCTCTGGAGACTGGGAGAAGGGATGACCCCTACATCGGAGAGACCTCTTGTAACTTCCCAAACCCAGCAAAGCTGTGACATCGGTTTCCCAAATGCTGTGTTTCTGATCCCATATGTGTTTAGAGCTACAACCAGCAGACGGAGGCTGCAGTTGACATTGGACACCTTCACTTGAACCCTGGTGTCCCCCCCAGAAGCTCGTGGTGGGCTTAAAGTCACCTTGCAGCTGGGTCTGAATGCTAAGCACCATGACACAAAGACAGGGACAAGTGCAAAGCCCCCTGGTGTAGTCAGGTGTATCTGAGCTCAGACCACAGCACAGCTGAAAAGAGGAGGACAAAGAACCTCTGATGGGAAACGGAAGATTAGGCTAGACTTGTCCAGCCCAGGGCCCATGAAAAATGGCTTCATCCCTCTGAGCTCAAGTGCCCTCAAAGGAAGCTCGGATGACCACATCCCCACTCCTATCAGTTTGTACTTGCCCTTATCAAATTGTGGGGAGGTGTAGAAATCCCAAACACAGGTACCAAAGGACCAAAGCTGACTCCGGCCAGCTGTGCTCATGGAGTTGCCCAGAGCTGGGGGACAGGGCAGAGGGGGGTCTGTCTCACCAGTGCTTACGGCCTCATCATGGGTATCAGCCAGCCAGGAAAGGGACCAACGACCATGGACATGCAAATCAGATCCCCAAACTCAAAAGGCAGAGGGAAGACCCCTGAAGCCTCTTCCTCTGAAGTCCTCCTCCAGATGGCATCCCATGGCCTCTCTGTTCCAGTTGGGCCCCCACACCCCCATCCCTTGGAGCCTCCAGGCCTGTCCCAGGGCTAGTGACTCTGTGTTGATAGGCTTGAAAGACAGACTGGGCTCCAATGGGGGAAAACAAGGGTCAGGGAGCGGGAGGGGAGGGGGTACTGGAGCTGCCATCTTCTGAGCCGCCCCCAGAGACCCTGAGAAGACTTTTTCATCTGTCAATGAGCTCCAGGGCAGATGCCCTGATGCGGATCCACTAAGAGCTTTCTGTCATCTTAGTCACCCACTTCCCACTTCTTTGCCTGGGCATCCTCCCCCACCCCACCCCAGAAGGACTATCCACTGTGAGTCTGGCCACAGAGATGGACATAGAAGGGACACAGGTGGCTGTCACCTGGAAAAACTGTCTGGATTCCTTTTGAGTAGAATGGATGGAAGCTGGAGGGATTGGAGGGTGAATGGACAGAACAGTGGATGATGGGAGGATGGATGTATGCCTGGATGGATGGATAGATGGATGCATGGATGATGGAAAGATGAATGGATGCCTGACTATATGGATGAGTGAAGGGATAGATGCATAGATACATGGATGGAAAGATGATAGAGAAATGAGGAATATATGGATTAATGAATGGATACGCACACTAACCATGAGGGCCCTGGAGGAACCAAGAAGGGCAACCTCTCATGGTCAGAGGAGTTTGATTAACTCAGTACCTGCTCCTGCAACCAAGGTGAGACCGATGATAAATTCTCCATCACTCGACATTGGCAACAACATCCATGGAAATAAATCATCAGAGAGAAGGAAAAACTGACAGGGACCCAGAACGTGCTCTGAGATGCCTTTAATTGCCCTGGTGCCATGCAGACCTAGGACTCCAGACCCTCACTCTTCAGGGGAAGAGGACCTGCCATGAGAGTCCGGAGCTCATTCCCCTATATCTGCTGGCAGGTGCTGTTCAGGAGGGTAAACTGGGTAAACCAGGGCCGTGAGTCCACAATGAAAGTGCAGTTCACCTGAGGAAAAAAAAGTAATTCTATGTAAGACATAAAATAAGAACAATGTAACAATGAGGGTGCAGAAAGGACTTAACAGGAGCTCAAGGGACATTAAACACTAAAGAGAAAAGAAAAGCAGAATCAAACAGTAGCCTGGGGCTTGGCTCTGGAGCTCAGCTCTCCATGATCAAGGCTGGGAGTTCCTGAGAGGGTGCCTGGTGGGACCATGACCTGCCCCTCAGGGTCCTCTCCCCCAGGGCATGCGATGCCTGAAGGACTCTGCCCAGTGAGCTCCCGGGGAGCCCACAGCCTGCCCAGGAGATGGTTCAGGTGACACCCACTCAACCCTCAGTAGCTGCAAACCCACCCCAGTGGAGGCAGCTCCAAGGCTAGGTCCAGAGAGACGCCAGCCCCACTGAGGCCCATATCCAAGGTCTCAGTCCAATTGACCATACGTCAGCCCATAGGGTGATGACATGAGGACTGATTGACTGAGACTTGTCCTTGCTGCCCAGGAGACCAGGAGGAGGGCGGGAGCGACCAGCAAACTAATCAGTCCTCCCGTCCAGAAGAATCGGAGCAGAGGAAGGAAAGGCCCACAGGGAGAACTGCCTCTGCCTGGACCCAAGTTGATAGGAAGCTGGAGGCTGAGGCGCCTCTATTCTGGAGGGGAGGGCCCAAGGCGGGCAGTCTGTGGGGGTCTTTGGTGGGCCAGCCAGGCTGTGAGCACAGGGCCCAGTTTGCTGCTGAGCTGGCAGCATCTTTGTGCAGGGCGAGCCCTGGGACCAGGAGAGGAGGGGTCTGGACTCATCGTTCTGTCCCTGGGTCAATCCTGATGACTTTCTTAAGCTCCCTCCTTGAAGCCTTCTGTGAGGTAAAGAAAATAGACATAGTGGTCTCTGCCCAGGTTCCTGGCACACAGCATCTGAATCCCTTGTAAGTTTCTAAGTGATAAGAACTCCAGGAGCATGTTCTGTTCTACTGAGGTGATTCTAGTGAGCTCCTGGATGGGGACTGGTCACTAGAAAAACCCACCGATGGAGCTGGAGATAGTCATGCCAACGGAGGAAGTCTCCTCCCAAATCCTGACCTGAGATTCAAAGCACCCATGTGGGTGACCACGTTCTTGTATTGGGGGGTGACGCACCTCAATCACCAAAGTTCCTATGCTTGGGACCCTCCCTCACTTCGTCCTGGGTATCTCTGCGTCTGGCTGCTCACCTGTGCCCTTTCACTATATCTTTTAATAAGACAGGAAAGCTAATTATTCCCTGAGTTCTGTAGGTCACTCCAGCAAATTAATCAAGCCTGAAGAGGGGGAGATGGGAACCCCTGATGTGTGGTCAAATTGGACAGAAATTGTGAGCAACTGGCATCTGAATGAGGGACAGGTGTCTCAGGGGCTTCAGCCTTTAACCTGTGAGACTTGATGCCACCTCCAGGTAGGTGGCTGGTGTCCCGGAAGGATTTCTTGGTCACCAGAAGGATCAGTAGCAAGGTGCTCTGTGTGGGGAATAAGGAGTTCCAAAAGGCAGTGTTCAGTCATGTCTGACTCTGCTACCCCATGGACTGTAGCCCACCAGGCTCTCCTGTCCATGGTATTCTCCGGGCGAGAATCCTGGAGTGGGTAGCTATTCCCTTCTCTAGGGGATCTTTCTGTCCTAGGGGTCAAACCCAGGTCTCTGGCATTGCAGGCACATTCTTTACCATCTGAGCCGCCGGGGAAGCCTGAAGGGAAGAACTGTTGCTAATCAAAGGAGAGGCAGCACCGAAACCACCCAAGGCAGAGGCTCATGGAGGTTAGGAGATGACCGCCTGGGACGCTGCACACACCCTAACCTTGACAGCAAGCCCTCCCTTTGAAAACTGCAAAAGAAAGAATGCAGGACTGTCACTTCCTTCATCCTTATCACACACTCCTGCTTGACTATATAACCTTTCCCTTACTCACTAGGGAGAAGGGGCACAGTTTTTGAGGTACTAGCCTAACCCTTCTGCCTGGCAAGGTAATAAAGCCACTCTTTCTTTCTCCATAATTCTGCTTGGCACTGGGGCAGAGAAAGCCAAGATTTTGGCAACACGCCCTCCTTGAAGTGATTTTTCCGTCTCAGGTTACTTTCATTCTCAAACCTTTCTCTCTCCTGGGCTTTCTTGCAGGGGGCAGTTGTCAATGTCTTCATCGTGTTTCTTACAAATTGTGCGGCCCAGGTCCAGTTCCATTAAATATATCATTGTCCAGCTCTGCCGAGGAGAAATTAGAAAACAGAAGGGTAGAGAATCCAGTCTAAAATTGGGCGAAAGACTAGACTATGCATATGAATAGGACACGCACCTATGTGCAATTTCTCTACAAGAACATACCAACCAAAAGATGCCCCTGAGTGCGGCTCCAGCAGCCCTGGACACTTCCCTGTCTTGCTCCTCCTGACGACTGGGACCTGGGAGGCGTATCACCAGTCCACGGCAGTGGCGGGGGTGGGGGGTGTCATGGGACAGAGGACCTGGGGCTGACAGTACACGCACAGCACACCTGACGTCCCCTAGCTCTTGGTTGTATCAGCCAGACACACAGAGGGCATTGCACGGCGCCTTCTAGGGAGGGGGCCGGAAATGCGCATCCACTGAGCCTTTGTCAGAGCCGTGCTGTCCCTCAGGGGGAAACATCCAGACCAGGACAGAGGCCTGGGGGCTGGGCCCTCCATCTCTCCTGGGGCACCCAGGGGCTCAGCACCCAAGGGCAAACCTTCATCCAGGTGGGTGTTTTTGACCTGGGTGCTGCTCTGTGTGTCCATCAGCTTCTCTAAGAAGTCATCATGAGATAGAATCTTGTCCCCTACAGAGAGGTGGTGAGGACTTGAAAGAACTCAGACACAAAGAGGGATGTAGCCAGCAATCTCACCAGGGAGGAACACACTTCCAGGGCACTGACCTGGAATTGTCTAGAAAGCTGATTCCTTAAGGGTTCAGAAATGCCTGTAGCTGAAGCCACCAGCCACAAACATACACACAAACACACACACATGCCCAGCACCTTGCACTGCAGCTAGACCCCAGGCGAGGACAGGATTAGGAGAGATCAGGGCCAGCAGTGGCCACAGTGATGTTCAAGGGGCCCTTGGCTTCCCCGAGTCCAGGGCTTGGACTCAACCCAGGGAAGGGCTGGCCAGTCAGAAAATGAGGGTATGTGAAGGAAGCCAGGGTCATCTGTGCAAGAGGGGGGCCGCCTCCAGTCCCTTCAGGAGTGTGTGCGGTGGGGGACCCTCCCATCAGAGCCCTGCTCACCCAGGCCAGCTTGGGGTGAGCCATTCCACAGCCCGGGCCCATGACGGTCACTCACCTTTTGCTGGGCTCGCCTCACCTCCAGCAGCTTGTAGGCCTGCTCCTCGGTATTGCCACTGTTGAACCAAGCCACGGCGAACTCCACAGACACCACAAAATAATCGAGGTCCTTTCTAATGTCTACAAATTCCATTTGAATGGCCCAGACATGAATGCCCAGGACAGCAAGCCCCAGAAGCAGAGTTGCCTTCAGAAACATGCTGCTCGACCTCAGCCCAAAAGACAGCTGACAGGGGTGTGGGAGTGGTCTCTGGGCAGGGGTGCCCTCCACAGCCCGTACCCCCTGCAGCCCTGCGCTGCTGGCCTCCTGCTTTGAGGGGGCCTCTGCCCAGCCCTTCTGCAGCATCCCTGGCCAGTCTCTCCTGTGGACACCAAACAGAGGCCAAGTGGGGGGTCGCATTCTCTCCTCAGTCATGTAAACCTCGAAGGTAGGGACTTGCACCCAGCAGGCTCTGTCCCCCTCATTTCCAGGGCTTCATCCTGTGAGTGTCCCACCCTTACTGGGCCCTGAGTCTCCCGTTTGCCCTCAGGGCCGTATAAGCAGGGATTTCCGGAGTCACGTGAAGTCCTGGGAGCACCAGGAAGCTCATTCCTGGGCAGTGGCCAAGGCTGCCTGTGACCTTGGCTGGAAGCAACAGTCCCCAGGCAAGCCCAGGGGAGTATGGGGTATGCAGCCAGCTGCGGGGGTGTCTAGGTGAAGCTGTCTTCCCCACTGCCCTGATAGGAGCTTCTAACCGTAGTTGATCTCCCAGCTGTCTTCTCTCTTATTAACTATCAGCTCACATCCACTACATTCAGAGGGTATCTTCCCTATTATGTCTTTTCTTGAAACTTACTGAGGTTTGTTTTACAACCAATATTCCGCAGGTTCTTGAAAAGACTGTATGCTCTGCATTTTTCAGGCGCAGCGTTAGGTATTGATGCATCTCACCGCCAGCAGGCTCTAGCAGATACTGATGTATCTCAGGTCACCTGTGTGACCCAACTTTTCTCATATGGACTCTCTTTACTTTATTTTTTGTTTGGTTTAGGTTTGTGTTTGGATCTGTTTTTCTGCCTGTTCCTGAGAGAGGTGTTAAAAATCTCTCACTGTGATGATAATTGTGGATGTATCTAGTCTCCTTTTCTCATAACTGTGTACATTTGAGACACTGTCATTAACTGCTTGTACAAACAGAGCTGTGGGGCCATTTTATTCTCATCAGTGATCCCTTTACATCCCAGTGATGCTCTCTCTGTGGAGTCAGCCTTGTCTGATATCAGAGTAGCCACTCCAGCAATGCTTTCACTAGAGTTTCCATGATGTATCTTTATCCATCTTTTTACTTGCAGATAGTGCCTTAATAATTAAGTATGTGTCTTGGTAAACAGCATGTAGGTTTTAAAACCAGTCTAACATTCTTTTATTTAGAGGATTTATCCCATTTGTGATGACTCCTGTTACTTATGTTGAGTATCACTTGGCTGTATGATCATGACTTCCCAGATGGTGCTACTGGTAAAGAATCTGCCTCCCAGTGCAGGAGACACAAGAGATATGGGTTCGATCCTTGAGTGGGGGAAGATCCCCTAGAGTAGGATATGGCAACCCATGCCAGTCTTCTTGCCTGGAAAATTCCATGGACAGAGGAGCCTGGCAGGTTACAGTCCATGGAGTCTCAAAGAGTCGGACACGACTGAGTGACTAAGCACAGCACAACACAGAGGTTATCACATTAAGTTTTTATTGCAGTTTACTGTGAACAGAAAACATACTCTGAACCATGTCAATCTTTTGAAATTTGTGAGATTTCTTTTCTCTTTGGCTGGCTGAAATGTTTTTATTTTGTCTTCATTTTTGAGCAATGTTTTTGCTGACTGTAGAATTCTAGGTTGCTTCCTTTTTGATCTCTTTGCACATTCAAAGAAGGGCTCTGAGAACGACGTATTTCCAGTTGACTTTCACTCTTAGGATGCAGCTCTTCATGGTCTCCACTGAAATCCTGGGATATTCATCACAGTCCTCTTTGGCAGATACCGCACTCTAGGTTTTGTTCCCTGAGTTGAGACAGGGAAGATGCCTTTTCTTCAGGGGCATTTCTCCCCAGCATCTGGCAAAAATACCACTGTGGGTGTCATAGGGAACCTTGTGGAGACTGGAGAAGACAGAGATGCTGGCGAAGGCCATACGAAAGTCCAAGGAGCAGACCAAGGTCAGCAGGCCTCCTCCTCACCCCACACCTCTGACCTTGACCCTGGGATAATAGATCCATAACTAAACATGCAACTACAGGACATGACTACTCCTTAGCCCTTAGCAGGTCTGACTGTTGCTATTTCAGAAGTTGAGAGGGACCAGAATGGCTGGCCTGGCACCTGCTGGGAGAACAGAGTTGCCATTTCTCAGGGCAGTGGGGTGGGGTGGGGGGCCTACTGTGATGTTGGGGGTCAGGGGCACAGGCAGGAGAGATGCCCAGATTGCCCTCTGCTCCCAGAAGGACACGTGCCAGGCGGCCAGGCTGCTGTGCACGTCAGGCAAACACAAATTTAAGGAAGCTCTACAAAATAGTGACCCTGCAGAAAGGTCACGGTCATGAGGTCAGTGAGAGTCTGAGGAGTGGCCCTGAAGGAGGGAGATGAAGACGCGCCTTTCTCCAGGAGCTCCTGGCAGGACAGGTACTTCCACGTCCTGGTGCCCAGTTACTGGCGAAGCGGGGTGTGTGCCTGTCCCCGACCGCTGATGGGTCTGAGCACCAACAGGGGATGCCTCTGCATTCTATCCCGAACTCCTTGGTTGCACCATGGTTAGAGAGGAAGACCCACCTGTGTGTGGGTGTTGCTCACTCACACGCTGAGGGTGATGGGCATCACGTTGGCAAACTCCTCTCCAATGCTTCAGGGGAAACACTTCTTTGCATTGTAATTACAGCATTCCCCTAAATTGGAGATTCTTTGAGATGAAAACTACTTTTGAAAACACAGTAGGATTGGGGCACAGCAGTTGCCTCGGCACGTGAAGACAGGTCAGAAGAGGGGAGGTGAGCCCAGCACAGTGGGCCTGGCACAGCACCAGGGGACCCCAAGTGTACGAGGGGAGGGTGGGATGTGCCCTGGGAGTTCTGGGCCAGCGCTCCCGATCCGGCAATAGAAACAAGCCTTGGTGGTTGTGACACGGAATCGCACGTTGTCGCGGCTGGAGATGCCTTAAATGTAGCCTAGCACCACCACCTGGAGAGAGGGGCAGAGCTCCACGTGGGCATTTCTGGCCGAAGTGCCCAGGCCATCAGAGGGGGCCCCACAGTGCTGGTGGTGTCCAGGGCATGCAGCGCTGTGGGGAAGGGTGGGCAGTCCAGGGGTGCTGGTGAGCAGGTGATACTGGCCAACGGGGCTCCATTCCACTGGGGTGCCTGGAAGATAGTGTGGAGCTTGTGCCTTGGGGTGAGGGGTCCCCTGAGCAGGGCATCAAGTCCCCAGCTCCCATCTATCCTGTGTGGAAATTGCTCCCTCTCCCCACTGCTTTAGCCTGTCCCACCGGTGGGCACACATGCCTGTGGCCAGGGAAGTGCAGGCCAGCTTAGGGTCCCATGGTGGGAGTCCTGGGGAGCAGGTCGAGCCCCTCTGCTGCTCTGTCCCCCGGGGGTTGGGCCTTGTCCCTCACCTGGCAGTGCCTTGGGGCAGGATGGCTGCACTGGCCCGGTCTCATGCCCTGGCTCCAGCCCCTGCGAGCGGAGAGTGGGGAGGATGGGGGCTTTCTGGGAGGGTTCTGGGGAGGGCTGTCAGCACACACCTCCCACTCCCGCATCGCTGCCAGGAGCCGGGCAGAGTTGCCCATCCCTGTGTATGTAGCTGGGTCTGAACTGACAGCTCTGGGAGAAGCCCTCCAGGGGCAAAACGGGGAGCTTGAAAGCCAGGGGTCTGGGGAGTAGGAGGGTTGGGGGCAGAAATCCTGTCTCTTCCCTCCTCGGTCCTCTTCCGGTCCAGCTCCCAGATGGTCTATGGCAGCAGAATAGACAGCAGAGAAGTGAAGGCTGACCTTCAGCCACATAAATATTGAGGGAGTGGAGTGTCTCTCTCCTATCAGAGCCACTGTGGGTCTAAGGTGGTGAGACAGACCTCCACTACTTTTTCCTGTCTCTGTCCTCCTGCTCTGTGGCCCCAGCATTGGGTGTAGATGTGGGTTTGCAAAGTCGAGCAAGAAAGAGAAGATCCAGGGAACCAGAAAGGACTGGATGGATCATGGGAGCTCAAGAAAGTGGACCTGAATGGCACGAGTGTGGTTCTAACCCTAATGGCACAAGGAAGATGTGAACGGAAGGAAGGGACAGACCACCACCCAGCCAGCCTGGCTCCTGCAAAACACACATGCACAGACCACAGCCCTGCAGGACGGACGCAGAGCTGACCAGACCCTGAAACCACAACCCACAGAACGCTGGTCAGAATTTGTGCCCTGAATGCAGCTGGGTGAATCTCCCACTGAAACAAAAATACCAACATTCCCCAGAAAGTGCAATAAGATACAGACTCTCCTACTACAATTTTCAGAACATCCAGGATATGACCCAAGATTACTCAGTATACAGAGAACCAAGAAAATTACAGCTCTCCTGGGGGATGGGAGGAACCAATCAACAGATGCCAGTGCTGAGATAACTCAGGTATTGGAGATATCTGACAGACTTTAAAGAAGGTATTATCCAAAACTTCCAGGGACTTCCTTGGCAGTCCAATGGTTAAGACTCCATGCTTCCAATGCAGGGGGACCAGGTTTGATCCCTGGTTGGGAAACTAAGATCCCGCATGCTGTGTGGCCAAAAGAAAAAATGAAAGTTCCAAGTGGAAGTAAGCACTCTTCAAAGATTGGAAAGGTAGGAACTATTAGTAAGAAATAGAAGATAGCCTTAAAAACCAAATGGGAATTTTACTGATATCCTGGAAAATTAAAAAAAAAAACAAAATAAAAATCTCATTAGTGAACTCAAGAGCAGACTGAAGATGTCAGCAAAAAGGGCTTATTAACTTAAGGACAGATCAATAGAAATTATCCATTACAAACACTCAAGAGGAATAAAATGTTTAAATGCATGAATAGAGCTTCAGCAGTCTATGGGAAAATCTAAAGAAGTCTTTCATGTCATTGGACTCTCAGAGGGAAATGAGAAAGTGTTACCGAAAAAGAAGAAGAAGGGGGAGACGAAGGAAGAAACATAAGAGATAATGGCTGAGACTTTCCCAAATTTGTCAAAGACACATTTATTGAACATTTATGTGAACACACACTTATTGAACCCCAAAACAAGTAAATTCTAAGAAATCCACATCAAGGTACTGCTGAAAAACTAAAGACAAAGGAAAAAAAAAAAAAACCAAGAGCCTTTAGACAAAAGACATGATTTACAGAAGAACAAAGATTTGAACAACTGCAAATTTCTCACCAGGAACAGAGAAGCTAGAAGGAAGTGGAATAAGACTTTGAATTCTGAGAGATAAGAACTGCCAAACCAGAATCCCATAGTCAGGGGAAATATATTTTAGGAATAATCATGATATGAAGATGTTATCAGCTGAGGACAGGTTTAAGATATCTCATTGCCAGCAGACATGCTCTGGAAGAAGGGCTAAGAGAATTCTTCAATGGGGAGAAATTTTCTGAGTTCTTCATGGGCTGAGTAACCTGGATTGCATTTTGGGCATATGAAAATTGTGTTATGAGACTCTGTCTTACTTATCTCTATGGGGAATGTTGGTATTTTTGTTTGGGAGGATGGAGGAAAGGGTTCCACATGAGTGATGCAGGAACTTCTGGAAGGACTGCAGCCCAGCCCACACCTCCAATGTCCAGAGCTGTGAGATAATAAATGTGTGTTGTCTTAAGCCATTGTTGGTGGTAGCTTGTCACTGCAGCCTCCAGAAGTTAACCAGCTGCCCAGAGAGGAGAGGGCACTGCCATGGAGACTGGGGGAGAGCCTGAAGGGACCTGCTGGGGCTGGAGCCCTGCAGCGGGGGCTTCTTGGTCTCTCCCCTTATGCTCTTCCTCCAGACCAGGAAAGTCCAGGACGTGTGATGAGATAGGAGGCAGGGCAGACTGAGGGCCACGGGAGAAAGAAGACATCTCTCCCTCCCACAGCAGGCCTCTGGGTTGGAGAACCACATCTCCAAACACCTTCTAAGCTTTGGGCATCTGAAGACCCTGCCCAGATAGTGGTACTGGATGGAGGCTATGTGTGTACTGTATGAGTGCCACAGAGGGTCGCAGGGACAGGAAACACCACTGGTCCATCCACAGGGACAGCAGGACGTGAACATAGAGCCGTGTCGAGGCCACACCCGCAAGTTTCCTTAGGAGGCACACCCTCCATTTTCTGGGGAACCTTAGCTTTTCCGGGGAGTCCCAGACATCTCTCACAGTTAAGAAATAGCAGGAGGAAGATGCCAAGGTTTGGGCTCATGGGCAAACTTGCATCCTGGCCAGCCCGGGAAGTGGAGAGGGGACCAATCGGGAGAAAGTCTGAGAATGATCACATAGAGAGAACATGGTGTTCAGGACTCCACCTCGCTCCACTGCCCTGGGACCCAACGCCCCTGTGTCCCTGTCACTTCCTGCCCCTCCAGGCCTCCCACGGCCTGGCTGGGCTGAACTCAGTGGATGGAAACCCCAGGCTGGCTCCCATTCAGAGACACTAGGCTAGCAGGAGGGTCTAGCCTGCCCAGAGAGCAGCCCCCAGAGAGAGGGGGGTTTGGTGGGTGTGTGTATTTGAGATGAGCAGGCCTGGAAGGAGGACGCGAGTCTGCCCAGCTCTCCCAGAGGGCTCTCACCTGTGAGATCAAGAGGAGGAGAACAGCTGTGGGTGTGGGTGGCGCCCGGCTGCTTTGAATCCACTGGGCAGAGCGGCCCCAGGCAGGGCGAGCCAGGATGGTCAGACCCTGGCAGGGCCCCCGGCTGCTGCTGGCTGTTGTCGGGGCTCTGGTGGCCCTCAGCTATCAATCAAAGCGGAAGACCTTTATTCTTGTCTACGAGGTGCCTGTGTCAGACCCCGTGGTGGTGACCACCATGGACTTTTTGACCACAGACTTCAACAAGAAGAACGAGGACCTGTACAACTTCAGGATTGTGCGTGTCCTGAAGGCTGTGAAGAGGGTCAGTGCCCCCCACCCTCCCCTCGTGCCCCTCTCTGGGGATCTGTGGGTTCAGGGCAGCCATGCAAGTGAACTCAGTCTCGTTTAGTCCAAAGTGGGTGTTTCAAGTGAAAGTGAAAGTGAAGTTGCTCAGTCGTGTCCGACTCTCAGCGACCCCATGGACTGCAGCCTACCAGGATCCTCCATCCATGGGATTTTCCAGGCAATCTCCTGGAGTGGTTGAAGTGGAGTCGCTTAAATGATACCCAAGACCAGGGCTGCACATCCTGGTTCAAGGGCCTGAGCTGCCGGAAGGGGACTCTTGGGCACCGGGAGACCATGTGCACCTCAGGGGCTGTCTCCACGAGGGCAGCAGCACCCAGTACCCACAGCTGAGACGGGCTGGCCCTGAGAGTCTAGCCTGCTGCTCTCTGCCCTGTACATCAGCAACACATGGATCACCAAGGGTGACTTTGCCTATGGAGTGGCTTCTGGGGAATTCTGCTCAAATGGCAGAGGGGCCAGGGGAGGCAACCAGGAAGGGGAGTGGGGAACCCGTGGGTCTGTCCAAGGAGGGCCTTCAACCTGGGGTGCCCCATGAGGAGCTCCCACCCCTGGAAGTGACAGAGATGGGAGAGGGGTCCTTTATCCATCGTCCTTGCCTCCCACAGCTGACTGACCACCTGGAGTATCAGGTCAACCTGGAGATGCGGCGGACTACCTGCCTCAAGTCGGAGCTGACCAACTGCTCCTTCCAGGAAGGGAAGCTCTACAAGGTACTGGGCACATCAACAAGAAAGGGCTCACTTCCTGGGGCTCTGCTCCTCAGATTTTGGAAGAACAATGGGGAGGCAGGGGGCCCAGATGGAGGAGCAGAAGTGGCTGAACTGCAGGGTTGGGGCAGAGCCCTCTGACCCCAGGCAAATAGCTGGTTATAATAATATTTTAGCAGCTGGGGGACTTTGCTGGTGCACCCACTGAATATCTGAATGTCAGCCTGTTGTGAACACACAATCAAGGGCTGTATGCTCTGCTCCTTTCACCAGCAGTGTTGAGGCAAACAGGAGGAAGTGATAGGAAAATGAGTCAGGAATAGTTCAACCAAGGGTGGAGTGGGTCAGGGAGGGGAGAAGCCTGCAGGCACGTGACCTTGTGAGGAGCCGCCTCCCCAAAAATGGCTTCATCCCCACTCCACACAGTTCTCATACTGGGAAGGTCAGCTGGGCCATCATCACTCAGGAGGTGGACCATCTCTCTCTCACACACACACACACACACACACACACACACACAAGTCAGAAGGGCCCATGTGCTCAGGGGCCTTGAAGACCTCAAGTCCTACAGGCCCTGCAAACCACAGCTCTTTACCCAAAAGGACTACATGAGGGTGATCATGTAGTGATCTTGCCTAGGACAGTCCTGTTTGGTGTCCAACTTCCTAGTGTCATTGTTAATACCATCCCCATTTGCTTACAATGTGTTCTGGTTTGGTTCCTAGATTTTTGGTCACCCAATTCTAGTGGCCTGCGTGTTCTGGACATAAACGTATCCATCCACAGGCTCCCCCTTCCATGGAAAAGTCTTCAAAATCTAGCAAGTTAGATGTGTTGGTGGAGAAGATCATGAAGTCTATGAAAAGAGTAATTGATGATTACAGTAAACTTAGTCTTGTCACTGTGGGAGATTGAATTGTGGAGTCAGTATTCTGAATTCTATCTTAGGAGAAATGTCAATGTTTAAGCCTCCCACCCCACCATGTCCTCGCCCTGGGATTTCCAAGAAAGAGCAGGAAAGCAAAATCACAGTATGAAATGATAATAATGTACAAAATCTGTTGATTGAGCTTTCACTGTTGAAAAAGAAATGGGATCTTAGGAGAGAACCAGGAAGGGGAAGGCGAAGGTGTGATGACAGGTGGATGGGCAGATGAAGGAAGGAAGGAGGGAAGGAGAGGGGATGGGTTGCATGGGAGGAAGGTGAAGGGAAGCGTGAAGGGGTGAGGTAGGAGAGCAGGTGGAGGGAGAGGGAGGGAACCAAGTGAGGGTAAGGTGTGACATGAACAGTGCATGAGTAGAAAAGAAGAGGAAGAAAAAGTCAGTCGTTCCCACAGTGATGTGAGTGGGGAGACACTTTATCTCTAGTCTCCAATTCCAACCATGAGCGGAAGGCGGTTCTGTGGGGGTGGTTCCAGCAGGGACACTATCAAATCCTTAAAATCAAAATAAAGACAGACCCACAAGTTGCCTGGAGGTGGATTGGGGGTGGGGGCTGTCATTTCCCCATCCACATGTCTAACGCCTTCTTCTTTCCCCTTTAAAATGTTTACCTTGTGTGTTGATCTTTTCTACATTTTGTTTTGTGTTTATTTTAGAAAATCGATTGCTACTTCTCAGTATTTGTTATTCCCTGGTTTGAAAAGTATAAAGTTCTGGCCCAAAACTGCACAAATGTCTAGGTGTCTCGGAGTGCAGCCCACAGATACTGTGCATCAAGGTACCCTGCACCCAACAGGAACTCTCAGTGAAGAAAATAAATGTTGGTCAACCTGTGCTCTTCATGCTCTGAATGTTTATGATTCCACTCCCAGATTCTTTAACTTATAATAAAATGATGTGAAGTTCTTCTGGGCTAGGGCAGTTTGGGGGTCTAAGGGAGATGACACGAATAATTCTTGTCCTTGTAGGCTATACACCTTCAGGATAGCAGAACTTCAACCTCATCTTTATATCAAGTAGGACTGTTTAGATTTTAAAATAAGTTGAGAAAAGGGGGAAGGAGAACAAAGGAAGATGCTCTAATTACTTAACTGAACAGCTAAAAGATACTGGCAAGAATGCCTGTGATGACATCTCTGAGATGCCCAGTCTTGTCTAAAGTGTGAAAGAGGAAACAAGGACAAACAATGCAAGTAATTGAAAAGAGGAGGGCACATGCCTTATTTTTGCAGGCATGAGCACTTTCTGATACCAGACTTCAGAATTAGACTCATACCCCAGCAACAGCAGGATTGGACCAGAGCAGGTCTCTTTTTGGAAGGATTTCTCTCCCACAATTGGCAAACCAACCACAATGATGTTTGGTTTCTTGTTTTCCTTCCTGTGGGAGGAGGAGGATGTGGGCCATCATGCCCCATTTATTCTTCCCAACAAACTCATCAGATGAATTCCTCGGGGAAGGCAGTGTTTGAGGGCAGAGAGAAACCAGGAATGCTGCATTAAAGGGGGTGCCCTTTCACGGATGTCACATTAGCAGTGAGAAATAAGCACCGCCACCCACCAGCTTGATTCAGGATGTCAAGTAATGTCACCAGGCTCAGCTCCCCACTCGACTTCCCCCGTGTGGTCTCACGATGGCACCTGTGGTTCACTGAGTCACATCCGCCCTGCTTCACACAAGGTAGGGAAAGGATGAGCCTCCCCAAGAGTTCGAGCAAAAGCCTTGGGGTTTAATGTCTCCAGGGGATTCTAGGGACTCTGTGGAAGACTCACAGGCCCACACAGCAGCCATCGGCTGGCAGAGAGAGAGGTGGCTGGGGCGTTTATCTCCTGTTGCAGGCTGCCGGGCATTAATTCCCTGGAACCTCTAGCTCATGGTGGCTCAAGGGCAGAGAAAGCAGCCAGAGGTGATGGGAACAGGTGTTGGCATTTAGAGCCGGTGTGCACAGAAGGATGAGAAGTGAGAGACATGGCAGACACTGAGGGGACAGGGCATGGGTGATCTGTGAGCTGGCGGCAGCCACCGCGTCCCCAACAGCTAGCGAAGAACAATTTTTTTTTTCAACTTCTACTCTCCCAACGAAAGTTCTGGAGTCCTCAGGACTCTATTTCAGGTGGGGCCCAGGTGAGAGTCCCCTCTACCAACCGTCTGAGAAGATGCTAACCTGCAGTCTCCTTATCCTTAAGGAGAATGACAAGAATGACAGTACCTACTTCTCGAATCGTTGTAAAGATTAATGATGATAAATGCATCTAAGTCGCTCAACACAATGCCTAACACAAAGCCAATATTCAAACAAACATTAGCCACTTGTAAGAACACCGGCAGTAGTAGCGTAATCTAACATCAATCGGCTGTCAAGTCTCTTCTGGCATTTTGACTGCTTTGTCTGGAGCTGGGGGCTGGGGTGGGGGTGGGTTGGAGAATAAAGGAAAGGCAGGACATGTGTGCTCATTGACCTTGGAATTCCCAGCCCAGTGGGTTTTTGAAATTTATTTTGAAATCACTGTGGATTCAGAGGAAGTTACAAAGAATACAGAATGGTCCCTTTACCCTTCATTTAGTTCCCCCCCCCCATGGTTACATCTTTTGTAATTATAGAAAAATATCACAGGCAGGAAATTGACACCATACAGTGTGTGTGTCCTTTCATCACACATGTAGCTTTGTGTGGCCACCTCCACAAAGACCTTCTGCCCGAACTCCACTGCAGTCGCACCCTTTCTTCACCCACTCATACTTCCAGAAATCACTAACTTCTTCTCCATCTCTATTACTGTGCCAATTAACACATATTGTGTAAATGGAATCATACAGGCCTCTTTGGGGACCGGTAACATTGCCCTGGAGAAGGCAATGGCATCCCCCTCTAGTACTCTTGCCTGGAAAACCCCATGGATGGAGGAGCCTGGAAGGCTGCAGTCCATGGGGTCGCTAGGAGTCGGACACGACTGAGCGACTTCACTTTCACTTTTCACGTACATGCATTGGAGAAGGAAATGGCAACCCACTCCAGTGTTCTTGCCTGGAGAATCCCAGGGACAGGGGAGCCTGGTGGGCTGCCGTCTATGGGGCCGCACAGAGTTGGACACAACTGAAGCGACTTAGCAGCAGCAGCAGCAGCAACATTGCCCTTGGGATCCATCCAAGTCATTTCATGCATCAGCAGTAAGCGCCTTTTAACTCCTGAGTGGCATTCCATGGTGCACTCAGTACCAAAGTTAACTACTTACTTGTTGCAGGAGTGTTAGTTGTTCAAGTTTGGGGCTATTACAAAAGAAGCTTTTATGGACAATCATGTAAGGCAGTGGTCCCCAACCTTTTTGGCTTCAGGGACCAGTTTCGTGGAAAACAATTTTTCCATGGGCTGAGGAGGGGTGGGGGATGTTTCAGGATGATTCAAGGGCATTACAGTTATTGTACACTTTATTATTATTTTATTACATCAGCTCCACCTCAGATCATCAGGCATTAGATCCTGGAGGTTAGGGACCGTTGATGTAAGATTTACGTGTAGAACTAAATTTTCATTTCTCTAAGTTAAATGCCCAGGAGCGCAATTGCTGAGGAATGTGGTAAAGCATATTTTAAGATTTAAAAAAAAAGAAACTGCCAAGCTTTTCCAGAGTGGATGTATTATAATGTTCCTATCTGTCTCTGGTGATGGGCTTCTCTGGTGGCCCAGTGGTAAAGATTTCCCCCGCCAATGCAGAAGACACAGGAGACATGGATTCGATCCTTGGGTTGAGAAGATCCCCTGGAGGAGGAAATGGCAAGCCACTCCAGTATTCCTGCCTAGGACATCCCATGGGCAGAGGAGCCTGGTGGGTTACAGACCATTGGGGTGCAAAAGAGTCAGACACAACTTAGAGACTAAACAGCAGTATCATTTCTGGTGACAATCTTTGCTCTGAGGTCAACTTCATCTGATACTAATGTAGGCTCTCCTGCTTTCAATGAATGCCTGCATAATAAAATTTTTTTCACCCTTTTATTTTCAACCTACCTATATCATTATGTTTAAGGAAAGCTTCTTGTAGACAGCCTACAGTTGGGTCATTTTCTAAATCCACTCTATCAATCTCTGTCTTTTGATCGCCTCATTGAGACAATTTACACGTGACTTGTATGTACCATGCATATAATTATTAATATGTCAGTGATTATGTCTATTTTGCTATTTGTTCTCTGTTCTCTCTGCTTTTTGTTTTATTTTTCCTGTGAGTTTCTTGAACATTTTTTAAAAGAATTCCACTTATATGTAGCTATACTGTTTTTTTTTTTTTCATGTATTTTTATACTGTTTTTGCTATGTGTCTCTACATACACTTTTTAGTGGTCACTCTAGATATTACATTACATATATATAATTTGGTCTACTTGCATCAATATTCTACCAGTTTAAGAGACATGTAGACAGTTTATCTCCATTTACATTCCATTTCTAGAAGTCAGCCACTAGGCTGAACTCGGCTGAGATGTTAGGATCTGGACACAGAGGTTTCCTGGAGGCTCTTGGCCTGTGGCAGGGTGATAAGATGCCATTTCATAGGACTCTCACTCTGATAATGAGCAAGCAAGGGTAGAAGGCAGTGCCAGGTCCCCAGGCAGCCCTCTAGGACATCAGATTTGCAAAACTGGACATCCCTCTTTTTTTGCACAACAATTTCCCCACCTTTAACCCTTTACCTCCATTCTCTCTTCTGACTCAAGACCTTCCGGCAAATGTGAGGTTCTTGCTCATGTGTTTACTCTTCCCCTTTGAAAATACTCTCTCCAGTTGCCGTTATGACTGCTGGTGAGACTGGTCCCCAGGAAGGAGGCCAGCTGGTCGGGGGGCAGCGCTCAGCCCACAGCTGATCCACTGGTGGTTAAGGGCACATCTTTTCTGCTCGAATGTGAGTTGTATGAGGGAAGACACCATGAGTCTCACTCCCCCAGCCGTGAGCCCGAGAGAGGCTCAAGAACCCTCTGTCAAGAAAAGCTCCCACAGCCAGCCCAAGATAGGGTCCTTGGAAAGGCCTGCTGGCATAGCTGGCCTTGGCTGGAGCCTGGGAACTTGGATGCTAAACCACTCCGATGCTGATACAAAACCTTCCCTCAGCGATGAGGGCCTCACTTTGTCTACAATGTTTATACAAACAATGGGGTTTATGCTGAGCACCTGTTTTCTTTCCACAAATCTGTGATTTCGGTACATGCTGGGCAGAGGCTGCCCATGTGAACAGCACCAAGTCCCCAGGGAGATTCCCTGGCACACATTCCATCGAATTCCTAGAGGAATGAGGGGTGTCCCATGTGGTGGCCCTGAGAAGGGATGCTGGAATCCTGTGCCTGATGTCTGTGATGTCTACCCCAGAGCCTCGTCCCTGTGCTGATTTTGTCCTGTATCCACCACTGTAATAATCACATCCCTCAGCACCCTGAGAGTCCTCCCAGTGAATTCCTGAGCCTGGAGGTGGGCATTGGGACCCCTGACATACTCACAGAGACCGGTGTCAGTCATAGAGTTATCCATGCATGGGGCAGAAACTGGGCCCTCCAAGCTCAGGCCAGAGTCACAAGGTACCTGAACTAAGAAAAGCCCAGATGTGACTGAGGGTGGGAACTAAGTTATGAGGTTCCCCCAAAGAATTAACAGCCTTTTGCTCAAATGGTATCAGCCACCTAAAGACCATCGACTCCGTGCATGAGTGTAAGTGCACGTGGGAGAGTTTTGGGTGGCCGTGAGTGTGCACGTGTATGTGAGTGTGGACGAGATTTCAATGAGGGATATGAGGGCCTGGCGGATTCTACAGCATAAAGCACACAGCACAGTGGCCCCAGGTTCCATCAGGGATCTTTGCACACGTGCATCTATACATCCAGGCACGAGTTATTCCAGAGCTGGTAATGGTTCATCCAGGGTAGAGTGTACACCAAAAAGTCGCAAATGAAACTCTGGGAGAAGAAAGAAAACAGTCAGCTTTCGGAGAATTGGTTCTTGAAGATGACAAGAAGTTTCTGCACCTGCCCCCCGCCCCTGCTTGGGGAGTCAGGACCCTGCCCTGAGGCTGAGGCCCGACCACATGAGCGAGGTGGGTTTTGCTCGCTGGCACATGCTGGGGGCAAAGGGGATGTCCGAGTCAGCACAGGAATGTCATCCTGGGCTCCCCGACCCGGTCCTCCTGCACTTTCTTCCCGGGCACAGAGAGAGACCCTCAGGCCTGCCAACTTGCAGGAAGGACCAGGAGGAGGGCACAGGTCGGGAGACAAGGAGGTGACTGGACAATCCAGAGGGACCCAGGGATGTGGACCAAGACAGAACAAGGTCCCCAAGGAAAGTAAAGCCGCTTCCACCTGAGGTCCAGGGATTGGACCAGGTGGGCAAGGGGTAAAGCAGCCCAGAGACCTGGGGCCAGGGCGGTGCCAGCCCAGGGTACAGAGATGCCCAGTTACGGTGCTTCCTTTTTCCCCTCCCCACCCCGGGTGCCACCCGTGGCATCAGGCAGCCCCGTGGCCGAGTCCTGGCTCTGCCCCAGCCACAGGGCCCCTGACACCTATCCAAGTTTCCTTGTGCAACGTTTGCTGCCCCCTTGACTGGAGCCCCTTGTCAGCTGCTTGTCAGCACACACCTTCTTCAGCTTCTTCTTGGTCTGAATGGGGCACGAGTGGTTTTTCGTGCTGTTCCTCTTGCACTTGGTCCTGCTAATCTTCACAGTAATCAGGTACTCCACGCCCGTCGTCAGCTACCAAGAAGCAAAGGCTGTTAGCTTTGACTCCCAGCATGGCTGACGCTCTCCTGGAGGAGCTGGGACAGGAGAAGAGCTTCAGGAGCCTCTGTCCCTGGTCCGTTCCCGGGGCTCAGCCTCCTCCCTACCTGCCGGAGGATGCCCAGTGCCCCCTGATCACCACCTGGGATGTGTGATGCCCAGTCCTTGCTCTGTACCTGCTCTATTGCTGCAGCCACAGGTGGCTTCTTACCTGTCTCCCTCTCATCCTTGGGACCAGGGAGGCAACCTGGCTGCAGTTCCATCATGCACCCAAGTCTGCACCGTGGCCCTCAGAACACGTGGACGGAGCAGTATAGGCTAGTCTAGTTCCTGGGCTCTGCCTCTATCCTCATCTTCCCTCCCTGCTGCCTTGTCTCAAAGTTAGCGGTCAAAGCGGTGAGAAGGCTGGGCACTCTGTAGGGTGGTTCCTGGGAGGACAGGCCCCAGAAAACCTCAGAGCAGAGCAGCAGGGGAAGGGAACTGGGATAGGACCACCACCCTGATCCTGGCGTCCCCTGGAAGGATGTCAGGATGTGGGCCTGGTCCGACATCAGGATTTAGGGCTCCTGGCTCTTCATCTAAGGATCGCTCCAACCAGCTAGCAAGACTGGTGCCAAGAGTTTTCTCACTGACCCTCAGCACACCGTGCACATGTGAAGAAACTAGAACGCTAGCTGTAAAGTTAACTAACCTTTTAGCGTGCTCGAGCCCCCATGCTCAGTCGCTCAGTCATGTCCAACTCTTTGCGACCCCATGGACTATAACCCCCCAGGCTCCTCTGGCCACAGGATTCTCCAGGCAAAAATACTGGAGTGGGTTGCCATTTCCTTCTCCAGGGGATCTTCTCGACCCAAGGATCAAAGCCAGGTCTCCTGCATTGGAGGCAGATTCTTTTTTTGTGCATGCAAGCAGATTCTTCACCATCTGGCCCACCAGGGAAGCTTCAGCGTGCTCAATGTTTTCTCATTCATTGTTAGACTTATTTGTTTAATCATAATAGGAATGATCGTGATGATACAAATGTTTTCACAGGTGCTACTTCACTCTTATTCAGCCCACTTCGAAGGTCAGGAAGCTGAGGCCTGGAGAGTCTGGATGGCGCTTGACCAACACACCACAATTAGGAGGAGCTGGGTGTCAAAACCAGAAGTGGCACCGGGAGCCCAGCAAAGATGGTCATGGTGTCCCCTCCCTGCCCGTTGAGAGGTACGGATGGAAATAGTCAATGGGCAGCATACAGGCCTGCCCAGGGGCCTGGCCCCAGGTCACCCGGCCCCTCAGGGGCACTCTCTCTGTCCACTAATCTGGCTGAATGATATCAGAAGTTCGCTTGTAAACAATTACTTCAGTTAGCTGTTAGTGATAGAGGACCAACACTCCATGGGGTCGCAAAGAGTTGGACACGACTGAGCGACTGTCACTTTCACTTCACTTTCACCAGCTCTGTTACTGGCCTCCTGGAGTTCCAGCTTTATCCCAGGGACCAACAGGGGGAAGAAAAGGCCAACTTGGGCAGAATGTGGTGAGTGGCCGCCACCTCGTGGCCACGTCACCTCAGTGTCCTCGGGCCTGTGTGCTGGCGTCACACAGCAGGAGTGACTCAGGTGGACCGGCTGCTGTCCATGCCCGGTGAGGCCCTTCGGGTCACACCAGCACTGCCCGAGGGCCCGCCCCACCCTGGTCTCCATTCCTGCCGCCCCTCTCTCTAACCAGAGCCTTGATCTCCAAGTCAGTCATTTTCCCAAATCCAGCAAATTGAACCAAGGTGTATTACCATCGCCGCCCTAACTCATAGAGTTTACTGTCTAACCTTGAGGGCAGGTTGGACCAACAAAAGTGTTTTTTAAACAGTTTTGCTTTCCTCTATTATCCTTCAACTGATGTATTTCAGAGAAACTTTATACGTTAAATAAAATGAGAGAGGATGGGTAATTCCAGGTTCTGAAAGGACCCAACTAGAGGCCCTCTGTATCATTCTGGGTTTCTCAAGGACACAGCTATGATCTCCAGATCCAGATTTTCAAGCCCTGGGCATGAACGCTTATATTTTGCCAAAAGAGAGGAATAATAAAGGCAATGAAACTATCCTCGGTTGCTGTTCCTCTGGCAAATTTCTGAATGAAAGCAATTCTTCCCCCGGAAGAGCAGCTGAGAAGCTCAGGGGATACTCAGGGGGCTCGGGGTCTGAGGGACCCTGCAGGGCCAGCTCCCAGGAAGCGCCCCCACCCCAGCCCTGTCTGGGAGCCACACCTGTGCCGCTGTCTCACCTGCACCTGGCTGCGGAGCAGCTTGTCTACGCCGAACAGGTAGGAGTCATTGCTTTTGTTGTTGTAGCTGTCCAATAAGAAGGTGAGTGTGGCGTTCACGTTCCTTGGGCTCTCGGAATCCTGGAAGCCAGGCCACTGTTGATGTCGACCCAGCACCAGTGCCAGGGCTGCCAGCAGCAGCAGAGGGTTCCCCCAACGTCCAGCTCCCATTTCTGTGGTCTCCTCTTCACGGGGCTTTCCAGGTAGGAAAGTGCCAGCCTCGTCTGCTCACTTGCTCTCCCTGCCGCCCTCGCCAATGCAGGTTTCCATGGGAGATGCCTGCCTGCGTGAAACCGAGAACCGAGACCTTGACCCCTTCTTTCCGGGGCTTGCCCGTGATTTGACCAGAGGACCCGTGATGGACCTGCAGAGGGTCATTCACTTTTCTCAGTAACTGAGGCAAGTATGATTTCTAAATGTCTCTCTCCCCCTTCATACCCTATCAGGAGGAAAGCCCCCAGGACAGACCCCGCAGGCAAGAAGAGGTGGTGTATCAGACAGAGAAGGGGTTTCCATGGTGGCTCAGACGGCAAAGAATGCGCCTGCAATGCAGGAGATCTGGGTTGGATCCCTGGCTTGGGAAGAGCCCCTGGAGAAGGGAATACTCACTCTTGTATTCTTGCCTAGAGAATTCCATGGACAGAGGAGCCTGGCAGGCTATAGTCCATGGGGTCACAAAGACTCAGGCTCAGTGACCAGCTCCTTTCACTTTCTTTTATCAGACGGAAAAGAGGCTGTCTGTGGGATTGGGGGAAGGTTACAGAGAAGGTGATGCTTGAACTGGGATCCAAGGGATGAAGGCCTGATACATTGCTTTTACCTACAGTGGGTTCCAGCTGTCTAGGCCAGCGATCCACTATTTCCCGTGCTTCCCTTTCGGCACTGGCTCTCTGCCATCCACTGACCAGAGTTCTGCTGCTGGATCCAACTGTGCCTGCAGGCCCCAGCGCTCACCCTTACCATCTTGGTGTGACCCCAGCAGAGCTTTGTGAGGTAACCCTGGCCTTTCTGTGAGGGAGCAATGAGCTGTGAGCTTTGTTTAGAAATTAAATCCTGCAGTCCCCCAGAGGTTAGGTGTTACCTGTACAGGAGGGGAAATTTCCTCTCTACTCTTTGGGTTTCTGTCTGGGCCTAAGAATTAAACTGACAGAAGCCAGATTAACAGGAGAAAGGCTACCAACTTTCTGGGCTTTCACGAGTACCTGGGAGCCTCTGCAAGAAAGTGAAGACCCAGAGAAGTGACTGGAGCAGGGAGCTTTCATAACTTGTACACACAGTAAAACTGTGAAGTAGCCAAGACGAAGGGGTTGAGTTCAGGGTACCCCATGGTGAAGGGGTAAAAGGTTAGTTTACGTAGCCTCCTTGGCTCTGTATTCCCGTCTCCAGTTACCAGGACAACCTCTGTCCTCATGTGCAGGGAGGGGATGGTTTCACTTTGTACATTTATCTCCTGCTTCAGGAAGGAAGGACTAGTGGGGAGGTCAGAGTGACCTTCCTGCTTCTGCCATTTTTTTCAGACTCCTCCGGCTTAAGACCGCCTTTGGGCCAAGGTGCCATATTTGGGGATAGCTTGTCCTGAACCCCATCACCTGCACCAATAAGCCCGTAAGAGCTCCCTGTGCTTAAAACACTCATCGAAGTGGGATCCTGAATGGCATTCTGCTCCAGACAACGCTAGTGGGACAATTATGAAATGTGGGTAAAGTCTGTAGACTAATAGCGTAAAACTGTTGACACTAATAACCAATAACCCATAGCGACTTCACTTTCACTTTTCACTTTGATGCATTGGAGAAGGAAATGGCAACCCACTCCAGTGTCCTTGCCTGGAGAATCCCAGGGACAGGGGAGCCTGGTGGGCTGCCGTCTGGGGTCGCACAGAGTCGGACACGAATGAAGTGACTTAGCAGCAGCAGCAACAGGGATAGAAAAGGGCTTTATTTGAGACAAACTGAGAAGTATAGCCAGAGACACAATAACTCTGACGACTCTGAGGAACTTCTGGGAAGAAGCATGGCTGTCAGCTGTTTTATGTCATTTTAGAACAAAGAACATCAAACCAGTCAGGGGTACATGCCTGCAGGGTTTCAGAAAAACTGGATCAGCGAGTATACAGAGAGTCAGTTCACCGGTGACCCTAGGAGAGGAGTCTTATCATCAAGGAGTCTGAGCATCGGCATCCTAGGAAGGGAGGCATTTATTTCTTATCTTCAGATGTTATAAACTTCTGGACAGTCTGCCCTTTTCTTTAGTGATTAAAGCAGATATACAGTGTATGTCTGATGGGTCACAAACAGGCTGTTTTAATTAGCATAAAATTCAACACAACTCATATATAAGCCTAGGGATTCCCTGGTGGCTCAGACAGTAAAGCGTCTGCCTACAATGTGGGAGGCCTGGGTTTGATCCCCTGGGTTGGGAAGATCCCGTGGAGAAGGAAATGGCAACCATTCCAGTACTCTTGCCTAGAAAATTCCATGGATGGAGGGGCCCGGTGGGCTACAGTCCATGGGGTCGCAAAGAATCAAATACGACTGAGCGACTTCACTTCACTTCACTTCATATATAAGCCCGAATGACTAACTCCTACTTCAATATGTGAACATTTCTTCTGTGAATACAAATGTTAACTCTTTGGTTTCTACCGTCGTCCTAGATTTAACACAGGATGTTAGCATGCAGGGATGGGAGAACTTGATGCTATTGTTGTAACCTTTCAGTAAGTCTGAACTGACTTCAAAATAAAGATTAAAATGTTCAAAAATAAATACATAGGTTCTTAGTCATTGAGAAGCAGCTTGATACAGTGAGGGAGACCCATGTTTGTAACTGGTTCTGTTGGGGTCTTTGCTGGGTTCTAGGGGAGCTGGTTCATCTCCTCAGCTTCAGATTCTTCATCTATAAGATGAAAACGGGGAAAAAGACTCATCTCAGATTAGGGTGGAGACAAGGAAGGGAGGAACCTGTTCTCAAGCCAGGCAGGAACACCCTCCTCCATGACTCTGCCATGACTCTGAACACACACGCCCATGGCCCATTGGACCCCAAGTGTCCTGGAATCTAGGCTACCCTCCAGTGTGAAAATTTTACTATACCTGGTAGGGTGTCCTCCCAGACCCCATGGCCTCGTGATTTGTCCAGCTCAGGGAGGCGGCAGCTTTAGAATACTTGAGCCCGGATGGCAGGTGTGCAATCATGAAACAGATACAGAAGGATTCTGAGTGATGTGCGAGAGTGCTTGGGCCTGGACCAGCTCGGCCCGCCCCGGACGTCTAGATGTACAGCCACCCTGGATATACCACCAGTCTGTGGACCTGGGGAGGGGAAGGTGATATCCACAGGCTGTGTTAGGAAACCCACAAACATACCAAATAGATCTGCTTAAGAAATGTGGGCTGATTATATGCATGGAATAAGGGGAGAACAGGGGCCCTGGTCAAATGCCAGGAAAGGGAAAAGGAGAATGAACATATCCAAGGAAAATGAGGAAGTGGGATGAAGTAGGAGGCCTTATCAAGTCTATGCCTAAGGGAAAAACAAGAGCCTTGGTCACATCTGTGAAATGAGGAAGTAGCAGCGCTCTAGTTCTTTCCAAGAGTAAGGATGAGCTAGGGCATGATCGTGGACCAACGGGAACACAGCATCCCGGTCCTGTCCACAGAAAGTGAGGAACAGGGACTGGACGACATCCCTGGGGCAAGACGAGTCAGGCAGCAGTGTTCCATCCACAAATCAGAGGGCTGAGATGGGTTGTTTCCACAGTTGAGGGAGAAGTTGAGGGCTTAGTCATGTCCATGAGATAAGTGGAAAGCAGGGGTGGCCCTGTCCATGGTAGAAGGGGAAACCAGGGCTTGGTCAAGACCATGGAATAGGGGGAAAGGTGGAACGCGCTGTGGGGAAAAGCAACAATTTAATGTCCATAAAATAAGGGGAAACGGGGGCTCATCGTGTCCATGAAACATGGTACAACTAGCAGAAGAAAAACAGAGACTCATAAAACCCACAGAAAGGGAAAGCTTGAGGCCCAGTTGCTGTGTGTGGTCATGGGACAGTTGGGTGAAAACAGATACGGCCGTGGCAGGGGAGTAAGGGGGAATCTGAAGCCTGGACAAGTCCACAAGTTCAGAGGAAGGGGCCTGATCACATCCAGTGACACAGCCTGAATAGACCATGCTGGGCAAAACCACTGCTCATCGTGCTATGGTCTGACTAGACATCTGAAGTGGGGCTGCCTTTGGTCCCTGAAGTGGAGTGGGTCCTGGGGCAGGGGGAGTCACATGGCTGGTGAGAGCCGAAGCCCTAGGGTGCCCGGCAGGTTCCAGGACAGGCTGTTCGGGAGCAGGCACGCACGTAGAGGGCACTCCTTCCTGGCCAGGCTGGGCACAGACATCCCATGGGGTGGCGGTTGGTCTGGTCTCATGGTGGGGCCTGGGCCACTGTGAGGGGGACACTGCCCAGCAGGAGCCGAGCGTCGAGGTGGGGAGGCCTCGCCACCATTGCTTGGCTGAGCTTCACCTTCTTAGTATGTAAAGTCAGTGTCATAGTAAAACAGCTTGTGGATGTTGAATCATAAAAGGTACAGAAGTGCGGGCACAGTGCCTGGGGCTGTGTGCACAAGAGGGAGCTGAGGCAGGTGGAACGGCCCTGGGCTGCCCGCCATTTCTTCCCTCCATCCCTCTGGAACGACTGGCCTGGGGCTAGGACATGGGTCACGGTGTTCCACTCTCCTAGCGACCTGCATTGCTCCCGAGCCTCCCCTCCTCACTTTGGGTGAACAAATGAGCCCCTCCAAACAACAGGCTGGCCCCCTCTGGGTTCTGCTTTCCACGATCTTCTTGTTTGGTTTGTGTTTGTGTTTGACAAGCTCCTCCTCGTCCTCTGAACAGTCCTGCTCTGGCCTGGCTGCTGACCTGGATAGAACCCAGGCAGGAAGCCAATCGATTTGCAGTTCGTCCTCCTGCCAGATGCCCTTCAAAGCAAGCCCAGCAAGGAGCAGCCCGGGCTGGATGAATGCCTGCCCAGAACGCTCCCAATGGAGGCTATAGAAGGCACTGCCGGCCGCCAGCGGCTGCCCTGGTCCCTGGGCTGAGGCAGAAGGATGTGGCTGACCCTGGCCAGAGGCTTGCTGGTCCCCCATGTGCAGGCCAGCAGCAGACTGACAGCGGTGACAAGGCACCGCCCTGAAAGGCCCAGGGGATATTTGCTCTTTCCAGACTAAGACACCTAAGAAACCACGGGGCTCAGGAGGTCAGAGGTCACAGGGCCAGGTCTCCATGGGACTTCTGGGGTGGTGGGCCTGGGGTGGTGGATTTTTCACATGCCATTGTCCTCATGCAACTGTTCTACAGATGGTGTCCATAATCCTGTGATGTTGGTTTATCAGCTCCTAAGCAGGCTATAGCGAAGGATAAGGAAGCCTGGCGTGCTGCAGTTCACGGGGTCACAAAGAGTAGGACATGACTTAATGACTGAACACCACCAACAAAGCAGGCTATGTCACTTAAATAGTGGTCAAGACCCATCCTGAAAACAAAGGGCACCCAGGCCCTGAAGGCCACTGGCTGCCGTCGCCTGGTTTTCTGTGAACATACCTCCATTCTCCCCAGGCAAACAGCAGCAGAAGCTGAAGAGGATCCAGACTTTGCTGCTGTAACCTTCCAGTCTTCAAGTCCTTTGCCCGTGTTTTCTGTTTGGTTGTCGGTCTTCCACCGATCTGTAGAATTTCTTTATTCTTAATAATAATGATTTGTGGGTAGGTGTGCTGCAAATATCCTTTTCTGGGTTGTGGTTTCCTCTTTCTGTTTGAGCTATGCTAAGTTGGTAAAAATGCATCTTTACTGTTAATGATGTGTGTGTGTGTGTTAGTCGCTCAGTCTTATCTGACTCTTTGTGACCCCACGGAATGTAGCCAGCCACGCTTCTCTGTCCATGGGATTCTCCAGTAAAGAATACTGGAATGGATTGCTATTCCCTTCTCCAGAGGGTCTTCCCGACCCAGGGATCGAACCCTGGGCTCCTGCATTGCAGCCAGATTCTTTCCTGTTTGAGTGATAGAGAAGTCCTTAATGGAGTGAATGTATCAATTTTTTCTCTTCCAGTTTGCAGTTCTGATGTCTATTTAGGAAATTAAGGTCATAAAACTATTTTCCTGTATTTTCACTTAAAACTTCTTAAAGTTTTAAAGTTTAGCATTTCATATTTATGTCCATGCTGCTGCTGCTACTGCTAAGTCCCTTCAGTCGTGTCCGACTCTGTGCGACCCCATAGACGGCAGCCCACCAGGCTCCCCCGTCCCTGGGATTCCCCAGGCAAGAACACTGGAGTGGGTTGCCATTTCCTTCTCCAATGCATGAAAGTGAAAAGTGAAAGTGAAGTCACTCAGTCCTGTCCGACTCTTAGCGACCCCATGGACTGTGCCCACCAGGCTCCTCCATCCATGGGATTTTCCAGGCAAGAGTGCTGGAGTGGGGTGCCATTGCCTTCTCCATTTATGTCCATAACTATCAAGATTTTCTTTTTTTTTTGCATGGTATGTTTACTAATGTTTGCTTAGAATTTTTGTATCCATGTTCATAAGTGAGACTGGCTCTAAATTGTACTTTCTCACACTGACCTTTTCTGTTCTGGGTTTCAAGGTTTCAGACAACAAGCTGGGGAGCATGTCTATCTGGGTCCCTGCAGGACACACTAGCAAAAGGAGGGCTTACTTATGGGGGTACCTGCAATGCTGTGGGCAAAGGAACCCAGGGCACAGGACTATCATTTCCTGCAGGATGAAGGGAGCCAACTCCAGTACTTTGGCCACCTCATGCGAAGAGTTGACTCATTGGAAAAGACTCTGATGCTGGGAGGGATTGGGGGCAGGAGGAGAAGGGGACGACAGAGGATGAGATGGCTGGATGGCATCATTGACTTGATGGACATGAGCCTGACTGAACTCCGGAGTTGGTGATGGACAGGGAGGCCTGGCGTGCTGCGATTCATGGGGTCGCAAAGAGTCGGACACGACTGAGCGACTGATCTGATCTGATCTGATCTGAAGGGAGCCTCAGATGGTCACCCGACCAGGAGACCAAGGAAAACTGCCATGATGTTTTTACCTTCTGCCCTCCACCTCTGGCTGGGCATCTTTTGGCCAAACACAACAGGAAGTCAGAGGCCATGGATGTAGTCCATACAGGTCAGAACCACAGAGCAAATAGCACCACGAGGCGGCTGGTGAGTGGGGCTGGGGGTAAGGTGGTCTGACATGGAGAGATTTCCCTGCTTTCATTCTCGGGAAGAGTTGCTAGATTTTTTTTATTTTTTTGGTCCATTTCTTTTGGGGAATGGGAAGAGAGATTCTCTGATTTGACTTCATTGTCTACCAGACACCCTCCCAAAGTGGTCGATTCTCACCATTAGAGGTAGTTCTGCAAAGTCAGTAGAGATCCTGAATTAACAAAGACTGAACCATCATCCTGCCCCACCTTTCAACCCCCAGGGAAATGCAGGTTTGCTTCCCGTGTTGGTCACCCATCAGCATGTAACCTTCTTGCACACAACATATTTCGTTTGATTTGACATCTCAGTGACTTGTTAACATGGACTCACAGCCCACAGCCCCACAACTCATGCCTGAATGAAGCTCATCCAACACACGTGTTTTCTCTGGAGGGCACAGTCCAGGCTTCTCCCCTGAAGACACTAGATAGCACTTCAGCATGGTGCTTGGGGGACAGTTTAAATAGTGAAATCACCAACAGAAAGTACAAAGTGGGGAAAACATGGCACTAAATAGACGATGAGCAGGACATTGATTTGTAACAAGAGAGTAGCATGGTCTTGTCCTCGTGAGCATCGGGCATGCCAAGGTCTCCTGCTCTGCCCATGCCCACAAATGACTGCAAAAGTACCCTGGTATTGATTTGGTTACAAATAGATGTTAGGGAGTAGGCACAGCGGCAAGTATGGAATCCGTGGGCAACAAGCATCACACGTTTCCTGATCCTGTCACCTGTGCAGAGCGTGGAGGGGAAGAGACCCCACATCCTAGAGCAGCCAGGTCCATGTGATTGCTTCTGGGAAAGCCTATCTTGCATCTTGGGATGGACTTGAGTATTTTGGTAACAGCCAAATGTGACAAAACTCAAATATGCCACAATGGTGAACTGTTATGTTACATTCGGGGCATGAATTGGATGCTCTAGAATAGTCATGTTCTTTCTTTTTTTTATAGGCATACAGTTATTCTACAATGTTGTGTCAGTTTCTGCTGTACAACAAAGTGAATGAGCTAGCTGTATATATATATCCCCTCCCTCTTGGGCCTCCCTCCCACCCTCTGCATCCCATCCATCTAGGCTGTCTTAGAGCCCCAAGCTGAGCTCCTTGTGTTATACAGCAGCTTCCTGCTACCTGTTTTACACACAGCAGTGCACATGCATCAATCCCAATCTCACAGTTCATCCCACACCTCTCCAATCCACGTCTACCAGTCCATTTCCTATGTATTTCTTAAACATACACTTCCTAGACTCCAGCTTCAGGAGATGCCGACACAGAGAGCTAGGGGGTTAGGGATAGGTATTTCTTGAACATCCTTTGGGAACTGCTTTAATCAACACGCTGATGCTGCCCTTGGAGCTTCTGGCTTGGTCCCGCCACCAAATCCACAGAGGCTGCTCTGCTTCTCAGATGCTCATGCCCACTTTTTGCAGTTTTTCTCTTTACTCCACATTGAGTACTGCCTCTAATTTCCTGCCTCCTCCTTTCCCAATTCTGCTCCAAATTAGTTTTTTGAAGTCAGAATAATGGATGTAGTGAAAATAAATAAACTTCACCTGAGAATCTAAGGCTTCCTTCTGCCTCTGAGGTGCCTGCACTGTAGGAACTCCGTGACATATGCTTTGGTGACCTTTCTTTCTAGGAGTTTGACCCCGTTTGTCTTGCTCTGTCAAGACAGGCTTCATTTTCTTAGATGTATTTTGTGTGCCAGTGCCCACAGTGTATGTATTAATAGTTTGAAGCTGTCACAAGTTCTCCTTTGGTAGTGACTTTCATAATTGCATCACTACCTTTGCTTTAGTATTCCCAAATATAAATGGTCTAGACTTTGCATTACAGAATAACTCCCTCTGGGACAGGCCGGGAAATCACTGGCACAGGAGAGCGTCTGTCTATGAATACTTCTCCTAGGAGAATAGACGTCGTCCTGGCAGGCAGAACTGTGTCCTAAGAAATCCACTCCACACTATGGCCAGCATTATGTCAAGAATAAGAGAGCTCAATGGCTCGCGTCCATTGAAAAGAATTCAGTCAATAGAGGACTATGCACAGATCCTATATATGGAAGTCTTCGGTAACCAAGGAAGAAAACAGACATTCACATGGAGACCGAAAACCAATTTTGAATTTGTCTTGGGGCAAATGCTTCCTTCTTAACTGCCTGGCTCTTCAGATAAACTGGGTCCTCTCTGGAGCTGACCGGTGGGCGCGTGACCCTCGCAGGGTTAGGGCCCGTTTCCCGTGGCCGCCCTGCATCGCTCGCGGAGTTCGCGTGCAGTCGAGGTTTCCTGCGGGCACCCGGGCACCCGCCGTGTCCTCACCCGCTCCGTTATCCCGCGCCCCCTACCAACCCCTGGCCACGGTCGGTCGTGCTGGGCAGGGACTCCTGATGCAACGGGATGCTGCCGTTTCAGGCCGTCTTCCCTGGAAGCCGCGGGCCCTTTTCCATCTCCCGCATCTTTAAAGGCCATACGCTCTCAGGCACCCGTCTCCAGGATCCAGCTGCCCGCCTGATCTGCGCCCTTCAGGAAACGAGAGCTGACGTCTCGCAGGCTCCCGCGGACCGAGCGCGGACTACAACTCCCGACAGGCTGCGCGCCGCGCCTCTGCGCCCGGGCGCTGCGAGAGGACGGCCGTGGCACTGCCTGGACTACAGCTCCCGAGAGGCCGCGCGCCGCGCCTCTGCGCCAGGCCGCTGAGAGAGGACGGGGAGGTGCGGGCGGCGCGTCCGGCCTGTTGAGGAGGTTGTGGCGGGGAGTGAGGCCGGCAACATGGACAACGCAGGGAAGGAGAGAGAGGCGGTGCAGCTGATGGCCGAGGCCGAGAAGCGAGTCAAGGCCTCCCACTCCTTCCTCCGAGGGCTGTTTGGGTGAGCGCCGGACTGCGCGTGCCCCGGGGAGGGTTTCCGTCCCTGCCCGGCGGCCCCCAGAGCGCTCCGGGGGCCCTCTAATCCCTACACACCCTCCAGAAATTCCCCTAGGTCTCCCCGGAGCCCCCTGGGGTCCCCAGGACGCCGCAGGGCTCCCCACGCCCTCCAGGGATCCCCTAGGATACCAAAAGCCCCCCACCTTGCCTCCAGGGACTCCCTAGAATCCCCGGAGCACCCCCCACGCCCTCCAGGGATCCTCTAGGATCCCCGAAGCCCCCACACCCTTCCAGGGATGGCCCTAGGACCCTCGGAGGGCCCTCGGAGCCCCCCATCTTGCCTTCAGTGACCCCCTAGAATCCCCAGATCCCCCCACCTTGCTTCCAGGGACCCCCTAGAATCCCCGGAGCCCCCCACCTTGCTTCCAGGGACCCCCTAGAATCTCCGGAGCCCCCCCACCTTGCTTCCAGGGACCGCCTAGAATCCCCGGAACCTTGCCTCCAGGGACCCCCTAGAATCTCCGGAGCCCCACGCGCCCATTAGAACCTTTCAGGACGACCCCAGGGCCCCCCACATGCCCTTCCGAGATCTTCTATGACCCTCGGAGGGGGCCCACCTACACCCACCGCGGGTGGCGGGTGGCGGGTCCCGGGTCCCACTGGCCGAGCACCAGTGTGCGTGACGCCGCGGCGGCCACACCGGTTTGCTGTTTCGCCTGGACTCGGCCCGCCCCTCTCGGGAATCCCGCGTGGGGGAGAGGCGGGCGCCAGGCCCGCAGTCCGCCGCCCTGTGCCCGCGCGCCTTGCGCCAAGCACACCGGTAATAGCCGTGGGGTGAGTGAGGACGTGCTCTCAACCCGGTGCCATTGCTTCGCCAGAGATTGATGTGATAGCCAGGGTCTCCGGTTGGCTTAGGGATAACGCAGCTCCTCGAAGTCTGCGTCTCTTGGAAATCCCCTTCATTTCCTGTATTTCTTCTGCCCCCTCCTAGGGAAGGTCTTAAATTCGGACTTCCCAAAAAGCAGAGCCTGCACTGACATTTCTTGGAAGAATTCTGGCTGGTTGAGTAGGTGAATGATTCAGCTGTTTAGGATGAGGGAGGCAGAAAATTCCTGGTGGTTTTCCGTATTTTCTTGTGAAAGCGAAAGGCCCTTGGCCAACACCCAGAGCATTTGCAAATTCAGCTTGGAATCTCCTTGTTTTGCCACCTTCGTTGTTTGAGTTGTGATATTTTACCAGTGTTGATAATCTCCAGGAAACGCTTAAATGCAGGTTTCATGTAGTACGCATAATATACGGTGCAAAGATGCAGGAAGGTAACGGTTCCTGCCTTCAAGAACCTCTCTAGGCATTTATCCCTGCTGCTGCTGCTAAGTCGTTTCAGTCGTGTCCGACTCTGAGCGACCCCACAGACGGCAGCCCACCAGGCTCCCCCATCCCTGGGATTCTCCAGGCAAGAACACTGGAGTGGGTTGCCATTTCCTTCTCCAATGCATGAAAGTGAAAAGTGAAAGTGAAGTCACTCAGTCCTGCCCGACTCTTAGTGACCCCATGGACTGCAGCCTACCAGGCTCCTCTATCCATGGGATTTTCCAGGCAGGAATATTGGAGTGGGTTGCCATTGCCTTCTCCAAGGCATTTATCCCTGGTGGTTTCTAAATTTATCATGTGATGTATGGTTTAGAGTATAGCCATGAATTGCAAATTTGTACTCCTTTAAAAGTTATGACAGTACTATAAGGAACCCTGTCTTATACCTAACCTTAACACCAAGCAGTAACTCCTTTCTCTGGTTCACAAAACAATTACACTTTATTCCAGTAAAATTTAATGTCATAGCACCTGGAGCTGGGAGGTGATCTTAATGGCACAGCATTTCTAGCCCGGATTCGCATCCCTGGAGGAGAATCTGTAATCGGCAGAGAAAAAAGCACCTGACAGCACTGGATGATTCTCAGAGGGATGCTCCTGCTGGCTCCTTTTGATGAAGAGGTGTTGCGTTGTGCTTCTTGTGAAATTTGACCACATCTTGAACCAGTAATCCTAAAAGGATTTTAGAAATGCATTTTGTCTTTAGAGAAACGTCTTTTTTTTTTTTTTCCTTCTTGACTGTTGATCACCTGTTTCGTTGTGGAACATTGTAGGAAGACTTCATCCTCAGCATTCGGCCTCAGTTTGCACGGAAGTCATTGCGTCTAAGGACTGATGCGGATCCAGCAGGTCGGTGCACTGTCCTTGCTCTGGGACCAGGGGCAAGTTCCTTAGCCCCTCCGTGCCTCAGTTTCCTGTGCTGTAAGATGAGTGTAAGAGGAGTGAGTGAAGGTTCCATGAATATATGCTTGTAAAATGTATAGTCTTAAAGATGAAGATTATTAATTAGCATCTTCATCAGAATTATTAGGCCCGGTTATTTATCAAGGAAACAGAGAACCAAGCAGATGAAGCTGACTTTGCCAGGATTTCAGAGTCAGAGACTTTTTGGACTGCATCCTTGGGCTTTTAATGAAGTAAAATATCAATATTTGAAAGAGCTTTGCACCATGTAAGTGTTATTTATACTGTGGAGGACTGTGTAGTAATGCTTGTCTCCGGAAAAGCTTGGGGAAGAAGGGTACTCAGAGTTCTTTGAGCTTTAATAGCATTACATAATTCTTTGAAGCCAACAGCTAGATCTAGTTTCTCTGTCAGTGACAATGGGAAGACAGATTCTGTGTCAGTTTTAGGTGTTCAGAATCTTACCTTACGTTGGGCATAACTTGCACCTGTCTTCAGCTTTCTGGGCTGGGATACCTTTGTTAATCCTCCCTGCCCTAGCTCCCTTAGCCAGAGAATTTTCCCCTCTACTTGTTTCCCTTTATTTAAACCACAGTGCAGTCCATCTGCATGTCAGACTCCTAAGTTAACAGCACATACCCACATATCGGTGTCACTGAGCCCACCTGTGTAAGAGCTGACAGAACTTTACTGGGGGCAGGTGATGCTGTTTGGGGTGCTGCTGGCGGTTACAGGCGCTCAACATACTTTACTGCAAATGTTTCACGCTTGGGGCTGGTTAACCCAACTGCAGATTAAAACCTGTGTAAGAATGGATCCCCTTTGCTCAGTATTGATCCACACACTGTGCTAGTTTTGTGGCAATGCTGCCTTCTCACTGCTCTTCTGTGGCTCTTCCTTTTTGTTGCTTTCAGTAAAATTAGCCAAAAATATGAAGAAGTCAATCACGAATTCTTCTGTATGTAAGGCACAAGTTCAGGCTCACCTGCGAGATGTCCGTGTTCCTTGCAGGCCTTTCCCACAGTACCCTGCAGGAAAGGACCTGCTGAGCCATCACAAGAAACCACTGTCATGATGGTCAGTCTTTCTGCTTGACTGACAGATCAACAGTGATGTGTTCTTGGAGTCGTGGAATTCAATTAAAACTTAACTCCTTCTCTGGCTTAGCTTAGTGTAGCAAAATTGCCACTGAAGGGGCTGTGCTTTGATTTTGTTTCCAAAGATGAGCTATTGAATTTTGTAGTTAACATCAAATTTTAGTTTACCATCTTAATGAACTGATGGTCAGCCGACCTAGGTCTGACAGCAAGATGGCTTTGCATTTCTACAGCCTGTACTGTCTGTGCCATCCTGTTATAGGAGACCACAGTGGGGAACACTGCCTGTGGAGGAGAGTGGCTTAAGATTGACTGTGGGAGCAGGTTCTGGGTGGTTAACCCTATCTTCCCATGCTCTTGAATGTTCCCCAGGCTTAAAGCGTGTGCTACTGCTAAGTCACTTCAGTCGTGCGACCCCATAGACGGCCTCCTACCAGGCTCCTCCGTCTCTGGGATTCTCCAGGCAAGAAAACTGGAGTGGGTTGCCATTTCCTTCTCCAAATGCATGAAAGTGAAAAGTGAAAGTGAAGTCGCTCATTCGTGTCTGACCCTCAGCGACCCCATGGACTGCAGCCCACCAGGCCCCTCCATCCATGGAATTTTCCAGGCAGGAGTACTGGAGTGGGGTGCCATTAAAGAGCTATAAATCTGGCAGTGTCAAAGTAAATTTAATGAAAGGCCCTATAGGGTTGTGTGCATGCTCAGTCATATCTGACTCTTTGTGATCTCCTGGACTGTGGCCCACCAGGCTCCATGGAATTTTCCAGGCAAGAATATGGGAATGAATTGCCATTTCCTACTCCAGGGGATCTTCCCCACCCAAGGATCAGACCCATGTCTCATGCATTGGCAG